>NC_073262.2:5010000-6260000 GCF_029289425.2 Pan paniscus | reverse complement strand
ATTTCCATCTTTATTGAGATAGCGGTGGAGATATTTCCATGTTTATACGGATAGCGATGTAGACATTTCCATGTTTCTACAGATAGCGGTGGAGATATTTCCATGTTTATACAGATAGCCGTGTAGACATTTCCATGTTTATAGAGATAATGGTGTAGATATTTCCATGTTTATACAGATGGCAGTGTAGATATTTGTAGGTATATACAGATGGCAGTGTAGATATTTCCATGTTTATGCAGATGGACGTGTAGATATTTCCATGTTTATAAAGATGACAGTGTAGATATTTCCATGTTTTCACAGATGGCGTTGAAGATATTTCCATGTTTATACAGATAGCGGTGTGGCTACTTCCATGTTTATACAGATAACGGTGTAGATATTTCAATGGTTATAGAGATGTCTGTGTAGATAATTCCATGTTTATACAGATGGCAGTGTAGGTATTTCCATGTTTATACAGATAGTGGTTTAGATATTTCCATGTTTATACAGATGACTGTGTAGGTATTTCCATGTGTGTACAGATGGCGGTGTCGATATTTCCATGTTTATTGAGATAGCATTGTAGATATTTCCATCTTTGCACAGACTGCGGTGTAGATATTTCCATGTTTATACAGATAACGCTGCAGATAATTCCATGTTTATACAGCTAGCGGTGTAGATGTTTCCATGTTCATACAGACAGCGGTGGAGATATTTCTTTGTTTATACAGATAACGTTGTAGATATTTCCATGTTTATAGAGATAGTGGTGTAGATATTTCCATATTTATACAGATAGCGGTGTCAATATTTCCATGTTTATACTGATAGCGGTGTAGATATTTCCATGTTTATTCACATAGCGGTGTAGATATTTCCATGTTTATACACATCGTGGTGTAGATATTTCCATGTTTATACAGATAGCGTTGTAGATATTTCCATGTTTATACTGATAGTGGTGTAGATATTTCCATGTTTATACATATAGCGGTGTAGATATTTCCATGTTTATACAGATCGTGGTGTAGACATTTCCATGTTTATACAGATAGCGGAGTTGATATTTCCATGTTTTTACACATAGCGGTGTAGATATTTCCATGTTTACTGAGATAGCGGTGTAGATATTTCCATATTTGCACAGATTGCGGTGTAGATATTTCCATCTTTACACAGAGACCTGTGTACATATTTCCATGTTTACTCAGATAGCTGTGTAGATATTTCCATGTTTACACAGATAGTGTTATAGATATTTCCATGTTTATACAGATAGCGGTGTAGATATTTCCATATTTATACAGATAGCGGTGTCGATATTTCCATCTTTATAGAGATAGCGGTGCAGATATTACCATGTTTATACAGATAGCGATGTAGATATTTCCATGTTTCTACAGATAGCGGTGGAGATATTTCCATGTTTATACAGATAGCCGTGTAGACATTTCCATGTTTAAAGAGATAACGGTGTAGATATTTCCATGTTTATACAGATGGCAGTGTAGATATTTCCAGGTATATACAGATGGCAGTGTAGATATTTCCATGTTTATACAGATGGACGTGTAGATATTTCCATGTTTATAAAGATGACAGTGTAGATATTTCCATGTTTTCACAGATGGCGGTGTAGATATTTCCATGTTTATACAAATAGCGGTGTGGCTACTTCCATGTTTATACAGATAGCAGTGTAGATATTTCAATGGTTATAGAGATGTCTGTGTAGATAATTCCATGTTTATTCAGTTGGCATTGTTGGTATTTCCATGTTTATACAGATAGTGGTGTAGATATTTCCATGTTTATACAGTTGACTGTGTAGGTATTTCCATGTGTGTACAAATGGCGATGTCAATATTTCCATGTTTTTTGAGATAGCATTGTAGATATTTCCATCTTTGCACAGACTGTGGTGTGGATATTTCCATGTTTATAAAGATAAGGCTGCAGATAATTCCATGTTTATACAGCTAGCGGTGTAGATGTTTCCATGTTCATACAGACAGCGGTGGAGATATTTCTTTGTTTATACAGATAACGGTGTAGATATTTCCATGTTTATAGAGACAGTGGTGTAGATATTTCCATATTTATACAGATAGCGGTGTCAATATTTCCATGTTTATACTGATAGCGGTGTAGGTATTTCCATGTTTATTCACATAGCGGTGTAGATATTTCCATGATTATACACGTCGTGGTGTAGATATTTCCATGTTTATACAGATAGCGGTGTAGATATTTCCATGTTTATACTGATAGCGGTGTGGCTACTTCCATGTTTATACAGATAGCGGTGTAGATATTTCAATGATTATAGAGATATCTGTGTAGGTAATTCCATGTTTATACAGATGGCAGTGTAGATATTTCCATGTTTATACAGATAGTGGTGTAGATATTTCCATGTTTATAAATATAGCAGTGTAGATACTTCCATGTTTATACAGATCGTGGTGTAGACATTTCCATGTTTATACAGATAGCGGTGTTGATATTTCCATGTTTTTACAGATAGCGGTGTAGATATTTCCATGTTTACTGAGATAGCGGTGTAGATATTTCCATATTTGCACAGATTGCGATGTAGGTATTTCCATCTTTACACAGAGACCTGTGTACATATTTCCATGTTTACACAGATAGCTGTGTAGATATTTCCATGCTTACACAGATAGTGTTATAGATATTTCCATGTTTATACAGATAGCGGTGTTGATATTTCCATGTTTATAAAGATAGCGGTGTAGATATTTCCATCTTTATAGAGATAACGGTGGAGATATTTCCATGTTTATACAGATAGCGATGTAGATATTTCCATGTTTCTACAGACAGCGGTGGAGATATTTCCATGTTTATACAGATAGCCGTGTAGATATTTCCATGTTTATAGAGATAGTGCTGTACATATTTCCATCTTTATACAGATGACAGTGTAGATATTTCCAGGTATATACAGATGGCAGTGTAGAAATTTCCATGTTTATACAGATGGACGTGTAGATATTTCCATGTTTATAAAGATGACAGTGTAGATATTTCCATGTTTTCACAGATGGCGGTGTAGATATTTCCATGTTTATACAGATAGCGGTGTGGCTACTTCCATGTTTATACAGATAGCGGTGTAGATATTTCAATGGTTATAGAGATGTCTGTGTAGATAATTCCATGTTTATACAGATGGCAGTGTAGGTATTTCCATGTTTATACAGATAGTGGTGTAGATATTTCCATGTTTATACAGATGACTTTGTAGGTATTTCCATGTGTGTACAGATGGCGGTGTCGATATTTCCATGTTTATTGAGATAGCATTGTAGATATTTCCATCTTTGCACAGACTGCGGTGTAGATATTTACATGTTTATACAGATAACGCTGCAGATAATTCCATGTTTATACAGCTAGCGGTGTAGATGTTTCCATGTTCATACAGACAGCGGTGGAGATATTTCTTTGTTTATACAGATAACGGTGTAGATATTTCCATGTTTTTAGAGATAGTGGTGAAGATATTTCCATATTTATACAGATAGCGGTGTCGATATTTCCATGTTTTTACTGATAGCGGTGTAGATATTTCCATGTTTATTCCCATGGCGGTGTAGATATTTCCATGTTTATACATGTCGTGGTGTAGATATTTCCATGTTTATACAGATAGCAGTGTAGATATTTCCATGTTTATACTGATAGCGGTGTAGATATTTCCATGTTTATACATATAGCGGTGTAGATATTTCCATGTTTATACAGATCGTGGTGTAGACATTTCCATGTTTATACAGATAGCGGTGTGGATATTTCAATGATTATAGAGATATCTGTGTAGGTAATTCCATGTTTATACAGATGGCAGTGTAGATATTTCCATGTTTATACAGATAGTGGTGTAGATATTTCCATGTTTATACATATAGCAGTGTAGATACTTTCATGTTTATACAGATCGTGGTGTAGACATTTCCATGTTTATACAGATAGCGGTGTTGATATTTCCATGTTTTTACAGATAGCGGTGTAGATATTTCCATGTTTACTGAGATAGCGGTGTAGATATTTCCATATTTGCACAGATTGCGGTGTAGGTATTTCCATCTTTACACAGAGACCTGTGTACATATTTCCATGTTTACACAGATAGCTGTGTAGATATTTCCATGTTTACACAGATGTTGTTATAGATATTTCCATGTTTATACAGATATCGGTGTAGATATTTCCATGTTTATATAGATAGCGGTGTAGATATTTCCAACTTTATAGAGATAACGGTGGAGATATTTCCATGTTTATACAGATAGCGATGTAGATATTTCCATGTTTCTACAGATAGCAGTGGAGTTATTTCCATGTTTATACAGATAGCCGTGTAGATATTTCCATGTTTATAGAGATAGCGCTGTAGATATTTCCATGTTTATACAGATGGCAGTGTAGATATTTCCAGGTATATACAGATGGCAGTGTAGATATTTCCATGTTTATGCAGATGGACGTGTAGATATTTCCATGTTTATAAAGATGACAGTGTAGATATTTCCATGTTTTCACAGATGGCGGTGAAGATATTTCCATGTTTATACAGATAGCGGTGTGGCTAATTCCATGTTTATACAGATAGCGGTGTAGATATTTCAATGGTTATAGAGATGTCTGTGTAGATAATTCCATGTTTATACTGATGGCAGTGTAGGTATTTCCATGTTTATACAGATAGTGGTGTAGATATTTCCATGTTTATACAGATAACGCTGCAGATAATTCCATGTTTATACAGGTAGCGGTGTAGATGTTTCCATGTTCATACAGACAGTGGTGGAGATATTCCTTTGTTTATACAGATAACGGTGTAGATATTTCCATGTTTATAGAGATACTGGTGTAGATATTTCCATATTTATACAGATAGCGGTGTCAATATTTCCATATTTATACTGATAGCGGTTTAGATATTTCCATGTTTATTCACACAGCGGTGTAGATATTTCCATGTTTATACATGTCGTGGTGTAGATATTTCCATGTTTATACAGATAGCGGTGTAGATATTTCCATGTTTATACTGATGGCGGTGTGGCTACTTGCATGTTTATACAGATAGCGGTGTAAATATTTCAATGATTATAGAGATGTCTGTGTAGGTAATTCCATGTTTATACAGATGGCAGTGTAGATATTTCCATGTTTATAGAGATAGTGGTGTAGATATTTCCATATTTATACAGATAGCGGTGTCGCCATTTCCATGTTTTTACTGATAGCGGTGTAGATATTTCCATGTTTATTCACATGGCGGTGTAGATATTTCCATGTTTATACATGTCGTGGTGTAGATATTTCCGTGTTTATACAGATAGCGGTGTAGATATTTCCATGTTTATACTGATAGCGGTGTAGATATTTCCATGTTTATACATATAGCGGTGTAGATATTTCCATGTTTATACAGATCGTGGTGTAGACATTTCCATGTTTATACAGATAGCGGTGTTGATATTTCCATGTTTTTACAGACAGCGGTGTAGATATTTCCATGTTTACTAAGATAGCGGTGTAGATATTTCCATAGTTGCACAGATTGTGGTGTAGATATTTCCATCTTTACACAGAGACCTGTGTACATATTTCCATGTTTACACAGATAGCTGTGTAGATATTTCCATGTTTACACAGATAATGTTATAGATATTTCCATGTTTATACAGATAGCGGTGCAGATATTTCCATGTTTATAAAGATAGCGGTGTAGATATTTCCATCTTTATTGAGATAGCGGTGGAGATATTTCCATGTTTATACGGAGAGCGATGTAGACATTTCCATGTTTCTACAGATAGCGGTGGAGATATTTCCATGTTTATACAGATAGCCGTGTAGACATTTCCATGTTTATAGAGATAATGGTGTAGATATTTCCATGTTTATACAGATGGCAGTGTAGATATTTGTAGGTATATAGAGATGGCAGTGTAGATATTTCCATGTTTATGCAGATGGACGTGTAGATATTTCCATGTTTATAAAGATGACAGTGTAGATATTTCCATGTTTTCACAGATGGCGGTGTAGATATTTCCATGTTTATACAGATAGCGGTGTGGCTACTTCCATGTTTATACAGATAACGGTGTAGATATTTCAATGGTTATAGAGATGTCTGTGTAGATAATTCCATGTTTATACAGATGGCAGTGTAGGTATTTCCATGTTTATACAGATAGTGGTTTAGATATTTCCATGTTTATACAGATGACTGTGTAGGTATTTCCATGTGTGTACAGATGGCGGTGTCGATATTTCCATGTTTATTGAGATAGCATTGTAGATATTTCCATCTTTGCACAGACTGCGGTGTAGATATTTCCATGCTTATACAGATAACGCTGCAGATAATTCCATGTTTATACAGCTAGCGGTGTAGATGTTTCCATGTTCATACAGACAGCGGTGGAGATATTTCTTTGTTTATACAGATAACGGTGTAGATATTTCCATGTTTTTAGAGATAGTGGTGAAGATATTTCCATATTTATACAGATAGCGGTGTCGATATTTCCATGTTTTTACTGATAGCGGTGTAGATATTTCCATGTTTATTCCCATGGCGGTGTAGATATTTCCATGGTTATACATGTCGTGGTGTAGATATTTCCATGTTTATACAGATAGCGGTGTAGATATTTGCATGTTTATACTGATAGCGGTGTAGATATTTCCATGTTTATACATATAGCGGTGTAGATATTTCCATGTTTATACAGATCGTGGTGTAGACATTTCCATGTTTATACAGATAGCGGTGTTGATATTTCCATGTTTTTACAGATAGCGGTGTAGATATTTCCATGTTTACTGAGATAGCGGTGTAGATATTTCCATATTTGCACAGATTGTGGTGTAGATATTTCCATCTTTACAAAGAGACCTGTGTACATATTTCCATGTTTACACAGATAGCTGTGTAGATATTTCCATGCTTACACAGATAGTGTTATAGATATTTCCATGTTTATACAGATAGCTGTGTAGATATTTCCAAGTTTATAAAGATAGCGGTGTAGATATTTCCATCTTTATAGAGATAGCGGTGGAGATATTTCCATGTTTATACAGATAGCGATGTAGATATTTCCATGTTTCTACAGATAGCGGTGGAGATATTTCCATGTTTATACAGATAGCCGTGTAGACATTTCCATGTTTAAAGAGATAACGGTGTAGATATTTCCATGTTTATACAGATGGCAGTGTAGATATTTCCAGGTATATACAGATGGCAGCGTAGATATTTCCAGGTTTATGCAGATGGACGTGTAGATATTTCCATGTTTATAAAGATGACAGTGTAGATATTTCCATGTTTTCACAGATGGCGGTGAAGATATTTCCATGTTTATACAGATAGCGGTGTGGCTACTTCCATGTTTATACAGATAGCGGTGTAGATATTTCAATGGTTATAGAGATGTCTGTGTAGATAATTCCATGTTTATGCTGATGGCAGTGTAGGTATTTCCATGTTTATACAGATAGTGGTGTAGATATTTCCATGTTTATACAGATGACTGTGTAGGTATTTCCATGTGTGTACAGATGGCGGTGTCGATATTTCCATGTTTATTGAGATAGCATTGTAGATATTTCCATCTTTGCACAGACTGCGGTGTAGATATTTCCATGTTTATACAGATAACGCTGCAGATAATTCCATGTTTATACAGATAGCGGTGTAGATGTTTCCACGTTCATACAGACAGCGGTGGAGATATTTCTTTGTTTATACAGATAACGGTGAAGATATTTCCATGTTTATAGAGATAGTGGTGTAGATATTTCCATATTTATACAGATAGCGGTGTCAATATTTCCATGTTTATACTGATAGCTGTGTAGATATTTCCATGTTTATTCACATAGCGGTGTAGATATTTCCTTGTTTATACACGTCGTGGTGTTGATATTTCCATGTTTATACAGATAGCGGTGTAGATATTTCCATGTATATACTGATAGCCGTGTGGCTACTTCCATGTTTATACAGATAGTGGTGTAGATATTTCAATGATTATAGAGATGTCTGTGTAGGTAATTCCATGTTTATACAGATGGCAGTGTAGATATTTCCATGTTTATAAAGGTAGTGGTGTAGATATTTCCATGTTTATACAGATGACTGTGTAGGTATTTCCATGTGTGTACAGATGGCGGTGTCGATATTTCCATGTTTATTGAGATAGCATTGTAGATATTTCCATCTTTGCACAGACTGCGGTGTAGATAATTCCATGTTTATACAGATAACGCTGCAGATAATTCCATGTTTATACAGCTAGCGGTGTAGATGTTTCCATGTTCATACAGACAGCGGTGGAGATATTTCTTCGTTTATACAGATAACGGTGTAGATATTTCCATGTTTATAGAAATAGTGGTGTAGATATTTCCATATTTATACTGATAGCGGTGTCGATATTTCCATGTTTTTACTGATAGCTGTGTAGATATTTCCATGTTTATTCACATGGCGGTGTAGATATTTCCATGTTTATACATGTCGTGGTGTAGATATTTCCATGTTTATACAGATAGCGGTGTAGATATTTCCATGTTTATACTGATAGCGGTGTAGATATTTCCATGTTTATACATATAGCGGTGTAGATATTTCCATGTTTATACAGATCATGGTGTAGACATTTCCATGTTTATACAGATAGCGGTGTTGATATTTCCATGATTTACAGATAGCGGTGTAGATATTACCATGTTTACTGAAAAGTTGTGTAGATATTTCCATATTTGCACAGATTGCGGTGTAGGTATTTCCATCTTTACACTGAGACCTGTGTGCATATTTCCATGTTTACACAGATAGCTGTGTAGATATTTCCATGTTTACACAGATAGTGTTATAGATATTTCCATGTTTATACTGATAGTGGTGTAGATATTTCCATGTTTATAAAGATAGCGGTGTAGATATTTAAATCTTTATAGAGATAACGGTGGAGATATTTCCATGTTTATACAGATAGCGATGTAGATATTTCCATGTTTCTACAGATAGCGGTGGAGATATTTCCATGTTTATACAGATAGCCGTGTAGACATTTCCATGTTTCTTGAGATAGCGCTGTAGATATTTCCATGTTTATACAGATGGCAGTGTAGATATTTCCAGGTATATACAGATGGCAGTGTAGATATTTCCATGTTTATACAGATGGACGTGTAGATATTTCCATGTTTATAAAGATGACAGTGTAGATATTTCCATGTTTTCACAGATGGCGGTGTAGATCTTTCCATGTTTATACAGATAGCGGTGTGGCTACTTCCATGTTTATACAGATAGCGGTGTAGATATTTCAATGGTTATAGAGATGTCTGTGTAGATAATTCCATGTTTATACAGATGGCAGTGTAGGTATTTCCATGTTTATACAGATAGTGGTGTAGATATTTCCATGTTTATACAGATGACTGTGTAGGTATTTCCATGTGTGTACAGATGGTGGTGTCGATATTTCCATGTTTATTGAGATAGCATTGTTGATATTTCCATCTTTGCACAGACTGCGGTGTAGATATTTCCATGTTTATACAGATAACGCTGCAGATAATTCCATGTTTATACAGCTAGCGGTGTGGATGTTTCCATGTTCATACAGACAGCGGTGGAGATATTTCTTTGTTTATACAGATAACGGTGTAGATATTTCCATGTTTATAGAGATAGTGGTGTAGATATTTCCATATTTATACAGATAGCGGTGTCAATATTTCCATATTTATACTGATAGCTGTTTAGATATTTCCATGTTTATTCACACAGCGGAGTAGATATTTCCATGTTTATACATGTCGTGCTGTAGATATTTCCATGTTTATACAGATAACGCTGCAGATAATTCCATGTTTATACAGCTAGCGGTGTAGATGTTTCCATGTTCATACAGACAGCGGTGGAGATATTTCTTTGTTTATACAGATAACGGTGTAGATATTTCCATCTTTATATGGATAGTGGTGTAGATATTTCCATATTTATACAGATAGCGGTGTCAATATTTCCATGTTTATACTGATAGCTATGTAGATATTTCCATGTTTATTCACATAGCGGTGTAGATATTTCCTTGTTTATACACGTCGTGGTGTTGATATTTCCATGTTTATACAGATAGCGGTGTAGATATTTCCATGTATATACTGATAGCGGTGTGGCTACTTCCATGTTTATACAGATAGCGGTGTAGATATTTCAATGATTATAGATATGTCTGTGTAGGTAATTCCATGTTTATACAGATGGCAGTGTAGATATTTCCATGTTTATAAAGATAGTGGTGTAGATATTTCCATGTTTATACAGATGACTGTGTAGGTATTTCCATGTGTGTACAGATGGCGGTGTCGATATTTCCATGTTTATTGGGATAGCATTGTAGATATTTCCATTTTGGCACAGACTGCGGTGTAGATATTTCCATGTTTATACAGATAACGCTGCAGATAATTCCATGTTTATACAGCTAGCGGTGTAGATGTTTCCATGTTCATACAGACAGCGGTGGAGATATTTCTTTGTTTATACAGATAACGGTGTAGATATTTCCATGTTTATAGAAATAGTGGTGTAGATATTTCCATATTTATACTGATAGCGTTGTCGATATTACCATGTTTATACAGATAGCGGTGTAGATATTTCCATGTTTATACTGATAGCTGTGTAGATATTTCCATGTTTATACATATAGCGGTGTAGATATTTCCATGTTTATACAGATCGTGGTGTAGACATTTCCATGTTTATACATATAGCGGTGTTGATATTTCCATGATTTACAGATAGCGGTGTAGATATTACCATGTTTACTGAGATAGTGGTGTAAATATTTCCATATTTGCACAGATTGCGGTGTAGGTATTTCCATCTTTACACAGAGACCTGTGTACATATTTCCATGTTTACACAGATAGCTGTGTAGATATTTCCATGTTTACACAGATAGTGTTATAGATATTTCCATGTTTATACTGATAGCGGTGTAGATATTTCCATGTTTATAAAGATAGCGGTGTAGATATTTCCATCTTTATAGAGATAACGGTGGAGATATTTCCATGTTTATACAGATAGCGATGTAGATATTTCCATGTTTCTACAGATAGCGGTGGAGATATTTCCAAGTTTATACAGATAGCCGTGTAGACATTTCCATGTTTATAGAGATAGCGCTGTAGATATTTCCATGTTTATACAGATGGCAGTGTAGATATTTCCAGGTATATACAGATGGCAGTGTAGATATTTCCATGTTTATACAGATGGACGTGTAGATATTTCCATGTTTATAAAGATGACAGTGTAGATATTTCCATGTTTTCACAGATGGCGGTGTAGATATTTCCATGTTTATACAGATAGCGGTGTGGCTACTTCCATGTTTATACAGATAGCGGTGTAGATATTTCAATGGTTATAGAGATAGTGGTGTAGATATTTCCATATTTATACAGATAGCGGTGTCAATATTTCCATGTTTATACTGATAGCTGTGTAGATATTTCCATGTTTATTCACATAGCGGTGTAGATATTTCCTTGTTTATACACGTCGTGGTGTTGATATTTCCATGTTTATACAGATAGCGGTGTAGATATTTCCATGTATATACTGATAGCGGTGTGGCTACTTCCATGTTTATACAGATAGCGGTGTAGATATTTCAATGATTATAGAGATGTCAGTGTAGGTAATTCCATGTTTATACAGATGGCAGTGTAGATATTTCCATGTTTATAAAGATAGTGGTGTAGATATTTCCATGTTTATACAGATGACTGTGTAGGTATTTCCATGTGTGTACAGATGGCGGTGTCGATATTTCCATGTTTATTGAGATAGCATTGTAGATATTTCCATCTTTGCACAGACTGCGGTGTAGATATTTCCATGTTTATACAGATAACACTGCAGATAATTCCATGTTTATACAGCTAGCGGTGTAGATGTTTCCATGTTCATACAGACAGCGGTGGAGATATTTCTTTGTTTATACAGATAACGGTGTAGATATTTCCATGTTTATAGAAATAGTGGTGTAGATATTTCCATATTTATACAGATAGCGGTGTCGATATTTCCATGTTTTTACTGATAGCTGTGAAGATATTTCCATGTTTATTCACATGGCTGTGTAGATATTTCCATGTTTATACATGTCGTGGTGTAGATATTTCCATGTTTATACAGATAGCGGTGTTGATATTTCCATGTTTATACTAATAGCGGTGTAGGTATTTCCATGTTTATACAGATAGCGGTGTAGATATTTCCATGTTTATACAGATCGTGGTGTAGACATTTCCACGTTTATACAGATAGCGGTGTTGATATTTCCATGATTTACAGATAGCGGTGTAGATATTACCATGTTTACTGAGATAGTGGTGTAGATATTTCCATATTTGCACAGATTGCGGTGTAGGTATTTCCATCTTTACACAGAGACCTGTGTACATATTTCCATGTTTACACAGATAGCTGTGTAGATATTTCCATGTTTACACAGATAGTGTTATAGATATTTCCATGTTTATACTGATAGCGGTGTGGCTACTTCCATGTTTGTACAGATAGCGGTGTAGATATTTCAATGATTATAGAGATGTCTGTGTAGGTAATTCCATGTTTATACAGATGGCAGTGTAGATATTTCCATGTTTATACAGATAGTGGTGTAGATATTTCCATGTTTATACAGATAACGCTGCAGATAATTCCATGTTTATACAGCTAGCGGTGTAGATGTTTCCATGTTCATACAGACAGCAGTGGAGATATTTCTTTGTTTATACAGATAACGGTGTAGATATTTCCATGTTTATAGAGACAGTGGTGTAGATATTTCCATATTTATACAGATAGCGGTGTGGATATTTCCATGTATATTCACATGGCGGTGTAGATATTTCCATGTTTATACATGTCGTGGTGTAGATATTTCCATGTTTATACAGATAGCGGTGTAGATATTTCCATGTATATACTGATAGCGGTGTAGATATTTCCATGTTTATACATATAGCGGTGTAGATATTTCCATGTTTATACAGATCGTGGGGTAGACATTTCCATGTTTATACAGATAGCGATGTTGGTATTTCCATGTTTATACAGATAGCGGTGTAGATATTTCCATGTTTACTGAGATAGCGGTGTAGATATTTCCATATTTGCACAGATTGCGGTGTAGATATTTCCATCTTTACACAGAGACCTGTGTACATATTTCCATGTTTACACAGATAGCTGTGTAGGTATTTCCATGTTTACACAGATAGTGTTATAGATATTTCCATGTTTATACAGATAGCGGTGTAGATATTTCCATGTTTATAAAGATAGCGGTGTAGATACTTCCATCTTTATAGAGATAGCGGTGGAGATATTTCCATGTTTATACAGATAGCGATGTAGATATTTCCATGTTTCTACAGATAGCGGTGGAGATATTTCCATGTTTATACAGATAGCCGTGTAGACATTTCCATGTTTATAGAGATAGCGGTGTAGATATTTCCATGTTTATACAGATGGCAGTGTAGGTATTTCCAGGTATATACAGATGGCAGTGTAGATATTTCCATGTTTATAGAGATGGACGTGTAGATATTTCCAGGTTTATAAAGATGACAGTGAAGATATTTCCATGTTTTCACAGATGGCGGTGTAGATATTTCCAGGTTTATACAGATAGCGGTGTGGCTACTTCCATGTTTATACAGATAGCGGTGTAGATATTTCAATGGTTATAGAGATGTCTGTGTAGGTAATTCCATGTTTATACAGATGGCAGTGTAGTTATTTCCATGTTTATACAAATAGTGGTGTAGATATGTCCATGTTTATACAGATGACTGTGTAGGTATTTCCATGTGTGTACAGATGGCGGTTTCGATATTTCCATGTTTATTGAGATAGCATTGTAGATATTTCCATCTTTGCACAGACTGCGGTGTAGATATTTCCATGTTTATACAGATAACGCTGCAGATAATTCCATGTTTATAAAGCTAGCGGTGTAGATGTTTCCAAGTTCATACAGACAGCGGTGGAGATATTTCTTTGTTTATACAGATAACGGTGTAGATATTTCCATGTTTATAGAGATAGTGGTGTAGATATTTCCATATTTATACAGACAGCGGTGTCAATATTTCCATGTTTATACTGATAGCGGTGTAGATATTTCCATGTTTATACACGTCGTGGTGTAGATATTTCCATGTTTATACAGATAGGGGATTAGATATTTCCATGTTTATACTGATAGCGGTGTGGCTACTTCCATGTTTATACAGATAGCGGTGTAGATATTTCAATGATTATAGAGATGTCTGTGTAGGTAATTTCATGTTTACAGATGGCAGTGTAGATATTTCCATGTTTATACAGATAGTGGTGTAGATATTTCCATGTTTATACAGATGACTGTGTAGCTATTTCCATGTGTGTACAGATGGCGGTGTCGATATTTCCATGTTTATTGAGATATCATTGTAGATATTTCCATCTTTGCACAGAATGCGGTGTAGATATTTCCATGTTTATACAGATAACGCTGCAGATAATTCCATGTTTATACAGCTAGCGGTGTAGATGTTTCCATGTTCATACAGACAGCGGTGGAGATATTTCTTTGTTTATACAGATAACGGTGTAGATATTTCCATGTTTATAGAGATAGTGGTGTAGATATTTCCATATTTATACAGATAGCGGTGTGGATATTTCCATGTATATTCACATGGCGGTGTAGATATTTCCATGTTTATACATGTCATGGTGTAGATATTTCCATGTTTATACAGATAGCGGTGTAGATATTTCCATGTTTATACTGATAGCGGTGTAGATATTTCCATGTTTATACAGATCGTGGGGTAGATATTTCCATGTTTATACAGATAGCGGTGTTGGTATTTCCATGTTTATACAGATAGCGGTGTAGATATTTCCATGTTTACTGAGATAGCGGTGTAGATATTTCCATCTTTGCACAGATTGCGGTGTAGATATTTCCACCTTTACACAGAGACCTGTGTACATATTTCCATGTTTACACAGATAGCTGTGTAGGTATTTCCATGTTTACACAGATAGTGTTATAGATATTTCCATGTTTATACAGATAGCGGTGTAGATATTTCCATGTTTATAAAGATAGCGGTGTAGATATTTCCATGATTATACACGTCGTGGTGTAGATATTTCCATGTTTATACAGATAGCGGTGTAGATATTTCCATGTTTATACTGATAGCGGTGTGGCTACTTCCATGTTTATACAGATAGCGGTGTAGATATTTCAATGATTATAGAGATATCTGTGTAGGTAATTCCATGTTTATACAGATGGCAGTGTAGATATTTCCATGTTTATACAGATAGTGGTGTAGATATTTCCATGTTTATACATATAGCAGTGTAGATACTTCCATGTTTATACAGATCGTGGTGTAGACATTTCCATGTTTATACAGATAGCGGTGTTGATATTTCCATGTTTACTGAGATAGCGGTGTAGATATTTCCATATTTGCACAGATTGCGGTGTAGGTATTTCCATCTTTACACAGAGACCTGTGTACATATTTCCATGTTTACACAGATAGCTGTGTAGATATTTCCATGCTTACACAGATAGTGTTATAGATATTTCCATGTTTATACAGATAGCGGTGTAGATATTTCCATGTTTATAAAGATAGCGGTGTAGATATTTCCATCTTTATAGAGATAACGGTGGAGATATTTCCATGTTTATACAGATAGCGATGTAGATATTTCCATGTTTCTACAGACAGCGGTGGAGATATTTCCATGTTTATACAGATAGCCGTGTAGATATTTCCATGTTTATAGAGATAGTGCTGTACATATTTCCATGTTTATACAGATGACAGTGTAGATATTTCCAGGTATATACAGATGGCAGTGTAGAAATTTCCATGTTTATACAGATGGACGTGTAAATATTTCCATGTTTATAAAGATGACAGTGTAGATATTTCCATGTTTTCACAGATGGCGGTGTAGATATTTCCATGTTTATACAGATAGCGGTGTGGCTACTTCCATGTTTATACAGATAGCGGTGTAGATATTTCAATGGTTATAGAGATGTCTTTGTAGATAATTCCATGTTTATACAGATGGCAGTGTAGGTATTTCCATGTTTATACAGATAGTGGTGTAGATATTTCCATGTTTATACATATGACTTTGTAGGTATTTCCATGTGTGTACAGATGGCGGTGTCGATATTTCCATGTTTATTGAGATAGCATTGTAGATATTTCCATCTTTGCACAGACTGCGGTGTAGATATTTCCATGTTTATACAGATAACGCTGCAGATAATTCCATGTTTATACAGCTAGCGGTGTAGATGTTTCCATGTTCATACAGACAGCGGTGGAGATATTTCTTTGTTTATACAGATAACGGTGTAGATATTTCCATGTTTTTAGAGATAGTGGTGAAGATATTTCCATATTTATACAGATAGCGGTGTCGATATTTCCATGTTTTTACTGATAGCGGTGTAGATACTTCCATGTTTATTCCCATGGCGGTGTAGATATTTCCATGGTTATACTTGTCGTGGTGTAGATATTTCCATGTTTATACAGATAGCGGTGTAGATATTTCCATGTTTATACTGATAGCGGTGTAGATATTTCCATGTTTATACATATAGCGGTGTAGATATTTCCATGTTTATACAGATCGTGGTGTAGACATTTCCATGTTTATACAGATAGCGGTGTTGATATTTCCATGTTTTTACAGATAGCGGTGTAGATATTTCCATGTTTACTGAGATAGCGGTGTAGATATTTCCATATTTGCACAGATTGTGGTGTAGATATTTCCATCTTTACAAAGAGACCTGTGTACATATTTCCATGTTTACTCAGATAGCTGTGTAGATATTTCCATCCTTACACAGATAGTGTTATAGATATTTCCATGTTTATACAGATAGCTGTGTAGATATTTCCAAGTTTATAAAGATAGCGGTGTAGATATTTCCATCTTTATAGAGATAGCGGTGGAGATATTTCCATGTTTATACAGATAGCGATGTAGATATTTCCATGTTTCTACAGATAGCGGTGGAGATATTTCCATGTTTATACAGATAGCCGTGTAGACATTTCCATGTTTAAAGAGATAACGGTGTAGATATTTCCATGTTTATACAGATGGCAGTGTAGATATTTCCAGGTATATACAGATGGCAGCGTAGATATTTCCATGTTTATGCAGATGGACGTGTAGATATTTCCATGTTTATAAAGATGACAGTGTAGATATTTCCATGTTTTCACAGATGGCGGTGAAGATATTTCCATGTTTATACAGATAGCGGTGTGGCTACTTCCATGTTTATACAGATAGCGGTGTAGATATTTCAATGGTTATAGAGATGTCTGTGTAGATAATTCCATGTTTATACTGATGGCAGTGTAGGTATTTCCATGTTTATACAGATAGTGGTGTAGGTATTTCCATGTTTATACAGATGACTGTGTAGGTATTTCCATGTGTGTACAGATGGCGGTGTCGATATTTCCATGTTTATTGAGATAGCATTGTAGATATTTCCATCTTTGCACAGACTGCGGTGTAGATATTTCCATGTTTATACAGATAACGCTGCAGATAATTCCATGTTTATACAGATAGCGGTGTAGATGTTTCCACGTTCATACAGACAGCGGTGGAGATATTTCTTTGTTTATACAGATAACGGTGAAGATATTTCCATGTTTATAGAGATAGTGGTGTAGATATTTACATATTTATACAGATAGCGGTGTCAATATTTCCATGTTTATACTGATAGCTGTGTAGATATTTCCATGTTTATTCACATAGCGGTGTAGATATTTCCTTGTTTATACACGTCGTGGTGTTGATATTTCCATGTTTATACAGATAGCGGTGTAGATATTTCCATGTATATACTGATAGCCGTGTGGCTACTTCCATGTTTATACAGATAGTGGTGTAGATATTTCAATGATTATAGAGATGTCTGTGTAGGTAATTCCATGTTTATACAGATGGCAGTGTAGATATTTCCATGTTTATAAAGGTAGTTGTGTAGATATTTCCATGTTTATACAGATGACTGTGTAGGTATTTCCATGTGTGTACAGATGGCGGTGTCGATATTTCCATGTTTATTGAGATAGCATTGTAGATATTTCCATCTTTGCACAGACTGCGGTGTAGATAATTCCATGTTTATACAGATAACGCTGCAGATAATTCCATGTTTATACAGCTAGCGGTGTAGATGTTTCCATGTTCATACAGACAGCGGTGGAGATATTTCTTCGTTTATACAGATAACGGTGTAGATATTTCCATGTTTATAGAAATAGTGGTGTAGATATTTCCATATTTATACTGATAGCGGTGTCGATATTTCCATGTTTTTACTGATAGCTGTGTAGATATTTCCATGTTTATTCACATGGCGGTGTAGATATTTCCATGTTTATACATGTCGTGGTGTAGATATTTCCATGTTTATACAGATAGCGGTGTAGATATTTCCATGTTTATACTGATAGCGGTGTAGATATTTCCATGTTTATACATATAGCGGTGTAGATATTTCCATGTTTATACAGATCATGGTGTAGACATTTCCATGTTTATACAGATAGCGGTGTTGATATTTCCATGATTTACAGATAGCGGTGTAGATATTACCATGTTTACTGAAAAGTTGTGTAGATATTTCCATATTTGCACAGATTGCGGTGTAGGTATTTCCATCTTTACACAGAGACCTGTGTGCATATTTCCATGTTTACACAGATAGCTGTGTAGATATTTCCATGTTTACACAGATAGTGTTATAGATATTTCCATGTTTATACTGATAGTGGTGTAGATATTTCCATGTTTATAAAGATAGCGGTGTAGATATTTAAATCTTTATAGAGATAACAGTGGAGATATTTCCATGTTTATACAGATAGCGATGTAGATATTTCCATGTTTCTACAGATAGCGGTGGAGATATTTCCATGTTTATACAGATAGCCGTGTAGACATTTCCATGTTTCTTGAGATAGCGCTGTAGATATTTCCATGTTTATACAGATGGCAGTGTAGATATTTCCAGGTATATACAGATGGCAGTGTAGATATTTCCATGTTTATACAGATGGACGTGTAGATATTTCCATGTTTATAAAGATGACAGTGTAGATATTTCCATGTTTTCACAGATGGCGGTGTAGATCTTTCCATGTTTATACAGATAGCGGTGTGGCTACTTCCATGTTTATACAGATAGCGGTGTAGATATTTCAATGGTTATAGAGATGTCTGTGTAGATAATTCCATGTTTATACAGATGGCAGTGTAGGTATTTCCATGTTTATACAGATAGTGGTGTAGATATTTCCATGTTTATACAGATGACTGTGTAGGTATTTCCATGTGTGTACAGATGGTGGTGTCGATATTTCCATGTTTATTGAGATAGCATTGTAGATATTTCCATCTTTGCACAGACTGCGGTGTAGATATTTCCATGTTTATACAGATAACGCTGCAGATAATTCCATGTTTATACAGCTAGCGGTGTGGATGTATCCATGTTCATACAGACAGCGGTGGAGATATTTCTTTGTTTATACAGATAACGGTGTAGATATTTCCATGTTTATAGAGATAGTGGTGTAGATATTTCCATATTTATACAGATAGCGGTGTCAATATTTCCATATTTATACTGATAGCTGTTTAGATATTTCCATGTTTATTCACACAGCGGAGTAGATATTTCCATGTTTATACATGTCGTGGTGTAGATATTTCCATGTTTATACAGATAACGCTGCAGATAATTCCATGTTTATACAGCTAGCGGTGTAGATGTTTCCATGTTCATACAGACAGCGGTGGAGATATTTCTTTGTTTATACAGATAACGGTGTAGATATTTCCATCTTTATATGGATAGTGGTGTAGATATTTCCATATTTATACAGATAGCGGTGTCAATATTTCCATGTTTATACTGATAGCTATGTAGATATTTCCATGTTTATTCACATAGCGGTGTAGATATTTCCTTGTTTATACACGTCGTGGTGTTGATATTTCCATGTTTATACAGATAGCGGTGTAGATATTTCCATGTATATACTGATAGCGGTGTGGCTACTTCCATGTTTATACAGATAGCGGTGTAGATATTTCAATGATTATAGAGATGTCTGTGTAGGTAATTCCATGTTTATACAGATGGCAGTGTAGATATTTCCATGTTTATAAAGATAGTGGTGTAGATATTTCCATGTTTATACAGATGACTGTGTAGGTATTTCCATGTGTGTACAGATGGCGGTGTCGATATTTCCATGTTTATTGGGATAGCATTGTAGATATTTCCATCTTTGCACAGACTGCGGTGTAGATATTTCCATGTTTATACAGATAACGCTGCAGATAATTCCATGTTTATACAGCTAGCTGTGTAGATGTTTCCATGTTCATACAGACAGCGGTGGAGATATTTCTTTGTTTATACAGATAACGGTGTAGATATTTCCATGTTTATAGAAATAGTGGTGTAGATATTTCCATATTTATACTGATAGCGTTGTCGATATTACCATGTTTATACAGATAGCGGTGTAGATATTTCCATGTTTATACTGACAGCTGTGTAGATATTTCCATGTTTATACATATAGCGGTGTAGATATTTCCATGTTTATACAGATCGTGGTGTAGACATTTCCATGTTTATACACATAGCGGTGTTGATATTTCCATGATTTACAGATAGCGATGTAGATATTACCATGTTTACTGAGATAGTGGTGTAAATATTTCCATATTTGCACAGATTGCGGTGTAGGTATTTCCATCTTTACACAGAGACCTGTGTACATATTTCCATGTTTACACAGATAGCTGTGTAGATATTTCCATGTTTACACAGATAGTGTTATAGATATTTCCATGTTTATACTGATAGCGGTGTAGATATTTCCATGTTTATAAAGATAGCGGTGTAGATATTTCCATCTTTATAGAGATAACGGTGGAGATATTTCCATGTTTATACAGATAGCGATGTAGACATTTCCATGTTTATAGAGATAGCGGTGGAGATATTTCCATGTTTATACAGATGGCAGTGTAGATATTTCCAGGTATATACAGATGGCAGTGTAGATATTTCCATGTTTATACAGATGGACGTGTAGATATTTCCATGTTTATAAAGATGACAGTGTAGATATTTCCATGTTTTCACAGATGGCGGTGTAGATATTTCCATGTTTATACAGATAGCGGTGTGGCTACTTCCATGTTTATACAGATAGCGGTGTAGATATTTCAATGGTTATAGAGATAGTGGTGTAGATATTTCCATATTTATACAGATAGCGGTGTCAATATTTCCATGTTTATACTGATAGCTGTGTAGATATTTCCATGTTTATTCACATAGCGGTGTAGATATTTCCTTGTTTATACACGTCGTGGTGTTGATATTTCCATGTTTATACAGATAGCGGTGTAGATATTTCCATGTATATACTGATAGCGGTGTGGCTACTTCCATGTTTATACAGATGGCGGTGTAGATATTTCAATGATTATAGAGATGTCAGTGTAGGTAATTCCATGTTTATACAGATGGCAGTGTAGATATTTCCATGTTTATAAAGATAGTGGTGTAGATATTTCCATGTTTATACAGATGACTGTGTAGGTATTTCCATGTGTGTACAGATGGCGGTGTCGATATTTCCATGTTTATTGAGATAGCATTGTAGATATTTCCATCTTTGCACAGACTGCGGTGTAGATATTTCCATGTTTATACAGATAACGCTGCAGATAATTCCATGTTTATACAGCTAGCGGTGTAGATGTTTCCATGTTCATACAGACAGCGGTGGAGATATTTCTTTGTTTATACAGATAACGGTGTAGATATTTCCATGTTTATAGAAATAGTGGTGTAGATATTTCCATATTTATACAGATAGCGGTGTCGATATTTCCATGTTTTTACTGATAGCTGTGAAGATATTTCCATGTTTATTCACATGGCTGTGTAGATATTTCCATGTTTATACATGTCGTGGTGTAGATATTTCCATGTTTATACAGATAGCGGTGTAGATATTTCCATGTTTATACTAATAGCGGTGTAGGTATTTCCATGTTTATACAGATAGCGGTGTAGATATTTCCATGTTTATAGAGATCGTGGTGTAGACATTTCCATGTTTATACAGATAGCGGTGTTGATATTTCCATGATTTACAGATAGCGGTGTAGATATTACCATGTTTACTGAGATAGTGGTGTAGATATTTCCATAGTTGCACAGATTGCGGTGTAGGTATTTCCATCTTTACACAGAGACCTGTGTACATATTTCCATGTTTACACAGATAGCTATGTAGATATTTCCATGTTTACACAGATAGTGTTATAGATATTTCCATGTTTATACTGATAGCGGTGTGGCTACTTCCATGTTTGTACAGATAGCGGTGTAGATATTTCAATGATTATAGAGATGTCTGTGTAGGTAATTCCATGTTTATACAGATGGCAGTGTAGATATTTCCATGTTTATACAGATAGTGGTGTAGATATTTCCATGTTTATACAGATAACGCTGCAGATAATTTCATGTTTATACAGCTAGCGGTGTAGATGTTTCCATGTTCATACAGACAGCGGTGGAGATATTTCTTTGTTTATACAGATAACGGTGTAGATATTTCCATGTTTATAGAGACAGTGGTGTAGATATTTCCATATTTATACAGATAGCGGTGTGGATATTTCCATGTATATTCACATGGCGGTGTAGATATTTCCATGTTTATACATGTCGTGGTGTAGATATTTCCATGTTTATACAGATAGCGGTGTAGATATTTCCATGTATATACTGATAGCGGTGTAGATATTTCCATGTTTATACATATAGCGGTGTAGATATTTCCATGTTTATACAGATCGTGGGGTAGACATTTCCATGTTTATACAGATAGCGATGTTGGTATTTCCATGTTTATACAGATAGCGGTGTAGATATTTCCATGTTTACTGAGATAGCGGTGTAGATATTTCCATATTTGCACAGATTGCGGTGTAGATATTTCCATCTTTACACTGAGACCTGTGTACATATTTCCATGTTTACACAGATAGCTGTGTAGGTATTTCCATGTTTACACAGATAGTGTTATAGATATTTCCATGTTTATACAGATAGCGGTGTAGATATTTCCATGTTTATAAAGATAGCGGTGTAGATATTTCCATCTTTATAGAGATAGCGGTGGAGATATTTCCATGTTTATACAGATAGCGATGTAGATATTTCCATGTTTCTACAGATAGCGGTGGAGATATTTCCATGTTTATACAGATAGCCGTGTAGACATTTCCATGTTTATAGAGATAGCGGTGTAGATATTTCCATGTTTATACAGATGGCATTGTAGGTATTTCCAGGTATATACAGATGGCAGTGTAGATATTTCCATGTTTATAGAGATGGACGTGTAGATATTTCCAGGTTTATAAAGATGACAGTGAAGATATTTCCATGTTTTCACAGATGGCGGTGTAGATATATCCATGTTTATACAGATAGCGGTGTGGCTACTTCCATGTTTATACAGATAGCGGTGTAGATATTTCAATGGTTATAGAGATGTCTGTGTAGGTAATTCCATGTTTATACAGATGGCAGTGTAGTTATTTCCATGTTTACACAGATGGTGGTGTAGATATGTCCATGTTTATACAGATGACTGTGTAGGTATTTCCATGTGTGTACAGATGGCGGTTTCGATATTTCCATGTTTATTGAGATAGCATTGTAGATATTTCCATCTTTGCACAGACTGCGGTGTAGATATTTCCATGTTTATACTGATCGTGGTGTAGATATTTCCATGTTTATAGAGATAGTGGTGTAGATATTTCCATATTTATACAGACAGCGGTGTCAATATTTCCATGTTTATACTGATAGCGGTGTAGATATTTCCATGTTTATACACGTCGTGGTGTAGATATTTCCATGTTTATACAGATAGGGGATTTGATATTTCCATGTTTATACTGATAGCGGTGTGGCTACTTCCATGTTTATACAGATAGCGGTGTAGATATTTCAATGATTATAGAGATGTCTGTGTAGGTAATTTCATGTTTACAGATGGCAGTGTAGATATTTCCATGTTTATACAGATAGTGGTGTAGATATTTCCATGTTTATACAGATGACTGTGTAGCTATTTCCATGTGTGTACAGATGGCGGTGTCGATATTTCCATGTTTATTGAGATATCATTGTAGATATTTCCATCTTTGCACAGAATGCGGTGTAGATATTTCCATGTTTATTCACATAGCGGTGTAGATATTTCCATGTTTATACACGTCGTGGTGTAGATATTTCCATGTTTATACAGATAGCGGTGTAGATATTCCCATGTTTATACAGATAGCGGTGTGGCTACTTCCATGTTTATACAGATAGCGGTGTAGATATTTCCATATTTCCACAGATTGCGTTGTAGGTATTTCCATCTTTACACAGAGACCTGTGTACAAATTTCCATGTTTACACAGATAGCTGTGTAGATATTTCCATGTTTACACAGATAGTGTTATAGATATTTCCATGTTTATACAGATAGCGGTGTAGATATTTCCATGTTTATAAAGATAGCAGTGTAGATATTTCCATCTTTATAGAGATAGCGGTGGAGATATTTCCATGTTTATACAGATTGCGATGTAGATATTTCCATGTTTCTACAGATAGCGGTGGAGATATTTCCAGGTTTATACAGATAGCCGTGTAGACATTTACATGTTTATAGAGATAGCGGTGTAGATATTTCCATGTTTATACAGATGGCAGGGTAGATATTTCCAGGTATATACAGATGGCAGTGTAGATATTTCCATGTTTATACAGATGGACGTGTAGATATTTCCATGTTTATAAAGATGACAGTGTAGATATTTCCATGTTTTCACAGATGGCGGTGTAGATATTTCCATGTTCATACAGATAGCGGTGTGGCTACTTCCATGTTTATACAGATAGCGGTGTAGATATTTCAATGGTTATAGAGATGTCTGTGTAGATAATTCCGTGTTTATACAGATGGCAATGAAGGTGTTTCCATGATTATACAGATAGTGGTGTAGATATTTCCATGTTTATACAGATGACTGTGTAGGTATTTCCATTTGTGTACAGATGGCGGTGTGGATATTTCCATGTTTATTGAGATAGCATTGTAGATATTTCCATCTTTGCACAGACTGCGGTGTAGATAATTCCATGTTTATACAGATAGCGGTGTGGCTACTTCCATGTTTATACAGATAGCGGTGTAGATATTTCAATGGTTATAGAGATGTCTGTGTAGATAATTCCATGTTTATACAGATGGCAATGAAGGTATTTCCATGTTTATACAGATAGTGGTGTTGATACTTCCATGTTTATACAGATGACTGTGTAGGTATTTCCATGTGTGTACAGATGGCGGTGTCGATATTTCCTTGTTTATTGAGATAGCATTGTAGATATTTCCATCTTTGCACAGACTGCGGTGTAGATATTTCCATGTTTATACAGATAACGCTGCAGATAATTCCATGTTTATACAGATAGCGGTGTAGATGTTTCCACGTTCATACAGACAGCGGTGGAGATATTTCTTTGTTTATACAGATAACGGTGAAGATATTTCCATGTTTATAGAGATAGTGGTGTAGATATTTCCATATTTATGCAGATAGCGGTGTCAATATTTCCATGTTTATACTGATAGCTGTGTAGATATTTCCATGTTTATTCACATAGCGGTGTAGATATTTCCTTGTTTATACACGTCGTGGTGTTGATATTTCCATGTTTATAAAGATAGTGGTGTAGATATTTCCATGTATATACTGATAGCGGTGTGGCTACTTCCATGTTTATACAGATAGTGGTGTAGATATTTCAATGATTATAGAGATGTCTGTGTAGGTAATTCCATGTTTATACAGATGGCAGTGTAGATATTTCCATGTTTATAAAGGTAGTGGTGTAGATATTTCCATGTTTATACAGATGACTGTGTAGGTATTTCCATGTGTGTACAGATGGCGGTGTCGATATTTCCATGTTTATTGAGATAGCATTGTAGATATTTCCATCTTTGCACAGACTGCGGTGTAGATAATTCCATGTTTATACAGATAACGCTGCAGATAATTCCATGTTTATACAGCTAGCGGGGTAGATGTTTCCATGTTCATACAGACAGCGGTGGAGATATTTCTTTGTTTATACAGATAACTTTGTAGATATTTCCATGTTTATAGAAATAGTGGTGTAGATATTTCCATATTTATACTGATAGCGGTGTCGATATTTCCATGTTTTTACTGATAGCTGTGTAGATATTTCCATGTTTATTCACATGGCGGTGTAGATATTTCCATGTTTATACATGTCGTGGTGTAGATATTTCGATGTTTATACAGATAGCGGTGTGGATATTTCCATGTTTATACTGATAGCGGTGTAGATATTTCCATGTTTATACATATAGCGGTGTAGATATTTCCAAGTTTATACAGATCGTGGTGTAGTCATTTCCATGTTTATACAGATAGCGGTGTTGATATTTCCATGATATACAGATAGCGGTGTAGATATTACCATGTTTACTGAAAAGTGGTGTAGATATTTCCATATTTGCACAGATTGCGGTGTAGGTATTTCCATCTTTACACAGAGACCTGTGTACATATTTCCATGTTTACACAGATAGCTGTGTAGATATTTCCATGTTTACACAGATAGTGTTATAGATATTTCCATGTTTATACTGCTAGCGGTGTAGATATTTCCATGTTTATAAAGATAGCGGTGTAGATATTTCCATCTTTATAGAGATAACGGTGGAGATATTTCCATGTTTATGCAGATAGCGATGTAGATATTTCCATGTTTCTACAGATAGCGGTGGAGATATTTCCATGTTTATACAGATAGCCGTGTAGACATTTCCATGTTTCTTGAGATAGCGCTGTAGATATTTCCATGTTTATACAGATGGCAGTGTAGATATTTCCAGGTATATACAGATGGCAGTGTAGATATTTCCATGTTTATACAGATGGACGTGTAGATATTTCCATGTTTATAAAGATGACAGTGTAGATATTTCCATGTTTTCACAGATGGCGGTGTAGATATTTCCATGTTTATACAGATAGCGGTGTGGCTACTTCCATGTTTATACAGATAGCGGTGTAGATATTTCAATGGTTATAGAGATGTCTGTGTAGATAATTCCATGTTTATACAGATGGCAGTGTAGGTATTTCCATGTTTATACAGATAGTGGTGTAGATATTTCCATGTTTATACAGATGACTGTGTAGGTATTTCCATGTGTGTACAGATGGTGGTGTCGATATTTCCATGTTTATTGAGATAGCATTGTAGATATTTCCATCTTTGCACAGACTGCGGTGTAGATATTTCCATGTTTATACAGATAACGCTGCAGATAATTCCATGTTTATACAGCTAGCGGTGTGGATGTTTCCATGTTCATACAGACAGCGGTGGAGATATTTCTTTGTTTATACAGATAACAGTGTAGATATTTCCATGTTTATAGAGATAGTGGTGTAGATATTTCCATATTTATACAGATAGCGGTGTCAATATTTCCATATTTATACTGATAGCTGTTTAGATATTTCCATGTTTATTCACACAGCGGTGTAGATATTTCCATGTTTATACATGTCGTGGTGTAGATATTTCCATGTTTATACAGATAACGCTGCAGATAATTCCATGTTTATACAGCTAGCGGTGTAGTTGTTTCCATGTTCATACAGACAGCGGTGGAGATATTTCTTTGTTTATACAGATAACAGTGTAGATATTTCCATCTTTATATGGATAGTGGTGTAGATATTTCCATATTTATACAGATAGCGGTGTCAATATTTCCATGTTTATACTGATAGCTGTGTAGATATTTCCATGTTTATTCACATAGCGGTGTAGATATTTCCTTGTTTATACACGTCGTGGTGTTGATATTTCCATGTTTATACAGATAGCGGTGTAGATATTTCCATGTATATACTGATAGCAGTGTGGCTACTTCCATGTTTATACAGATAGCGGTGTAGATATTTCAATGATTATAGAGATGTCTGTGTAGGTAATTCCATGTTTATACAGATGGCAGTGTAGATATTTCCATGTTTATAAAGATAGTGGTGTAGATATTTCCATGTTTATACAGATGACTGTGTAGGTATTTCCATGTGTGTACAGATGGCGGTGTCGATATTTCCATGTTTATTGGGATAGCATTGTAGATATTTCCATCTTTGCACAGACTGCGGTGTAGATATTTCCATGTTTATACACATAACGCTGCAGATAATTCCATGTTTATACAGCTAGCGGTGTAGATGTTTCCATGTTCATACAGACAGCGGTGGAGATATTTCTTTGTTTATACAGATAACGGTGTAGATATTTCCATGTTTATAGAAATAGTGGTGTAGATATTTCCATATTTATACTGATAGCGGTGTCGATATTACCATGTTTTTACTGATAGCTGTGTAGATATTTCCATGTTTATTCACATGGCGGTGTAGATATTTCCATGTTTATACATGTCGTGGTGTAGATATTTCCATGTTTATACAGATAGCGGTGTAGATATTTCCATGTTTATACTGATAGCTGTGTAGATATTTCCATGTTTATACATATAGCGGTGTAGATATTTCCATGATTATACAGATCGTGGTGTAGACATTTCCATGTTTATACATATAGCGGTGTTGATATTTCCATGATTTACAGATAGCGGTGTAGATATTACCATGTTTACTGAGATAGTGGTGTAGATATTTCCATATTTGCACAGATTGCGGTGTAGGTATTTCCATCTTTACACAGAGACCTGTGTACATACTTCCATGTTTACACAGATAGCTGTGTAGATATTTCCATGTTTACACAGATAGTGTTATAGATATTTCCATGTTTATACTGATAGCAGTGTAGATATTTCCATGTTTATAAAGATAGCGGTGTAGATATTTCCATCTTTATAGAGATAACGGTGGAGATATTTCCATGTTTATACAGATAGCGATGTAGATATTTCCATGTTTCTACAGATAGCGGTGGAGATATTTCCATGTTTATACAGATAGCCGTGTAGACATTTCCATGTTTATAGAGATAGCGCTGTAGATATTTCCATGTTTATACAGATGGCACTGTAGATATTTCCAGGTATATACAGATGGCAGTGTAGATATTTCCATGTTTATACAGATGGACGTGTAGATATTTCCATGTTTATAAAGATGACAGTGTAGATATTTCCCTGTTTTCACAGATGGCGGTGTAGATATTTCCATGTTTATACAGATAGCGGTGTGGCTACTTCCATGTTTATACAGATAGCGGTGTAGATATTTCAATGGTTATAGAGATAGTGGTGTAGATATTTCCATATTTATACAGATAGCGGTGTCAATATTTCCATGTTTATACTGATAGCTGTGTAGATATTTCCATGTTTATTCACATAGCGGTGTAGATATTTCCTTGTTTATACACGTCGTGGTGTTGATATTTCCATGTTTATACAGATAGCGGTGTAGATATTTCCATGTATATACTGATAGCGGTGTGGCTACTTCCATGTTTATACAGATAGCGGTGTAGATATTTCAATGATTATAGAGATGTCAGTGTAGGTAATTCCATGTTTATACAGATGGCAGTGTAGATATTTCCATGTTTATAAAGATAGTGGTGTAGATATTTCCATGTTTATACAGATGACTGTGTAGGTATTTCCATGTGTGTACAGATGGCGGTGTCGATATTTCCATGTTTATTGAGATAGCATTGTAGATATTTCCATCTTTGCACACACTGCGGTGTAGATATTTCCATGTTTATACAGATAACGCTGCAGATAATTCCATGTTTATACAGCTAGCGGTGTAGATGTTTCCATGTTCATACAGACAGCGGTGGAGATATTTCTTTGTTTATACAGATAACGGTGTAGATATTTCCATGTTTATAGAAATAGTGATGTAGATATTTCCATATTTATACAGATAGCGGTGTCGATATTTCCATGTTTTTACTGATAGCTGTGTAGATATTTCCATGTTTATTCACATGGCTGTGTAGATATTTCCATGTTTATACATGTCGTGGTGTAGATATTTCCATGTTTATACAGATAGCGGTGTAGATATTTCCATGTTTATACTAATAGCGGTGTAGGTATTTCCATGTTTATACATATAGCGGTGTAGATATTTCCATGTTTATACAGATCGTGGTGTAGACATTTCCATGTTTATACAGATAGCGATGTTGATATTTCCATGATTTACAGATAGCGGTGTAGATATTACCATGTTTACTGAGATAGTGGTGTAGATATTTCCATATTTGCACAGATTGCGGTGTAGGTATTTCCATCTTTACACAGAGACCTGTGTACATATTTCCATGTTTACACAGATAGCTGTGTAGATATTTCCATGTTTACACAGATAGTGTTATAGATATTTCCATGTTTATACTGATAGCGGTGTGGCTACTTCCATGTTTGTACAGATAGCGGTGTAGATATTTCAATGATTATAGAGATGTCTGTGTAGGTAATTCCATGTTTATACAGATGGCAGTGTAGATATTTCCATGTTTATACAGATAGTGGTGTAGATATTTCCATGTTTATACAGATAACGCTGCAGATAATTCCATGTTTATACAGCTAGCGGTGTAGATGTTTCCATGTTCATACAGACAGCGGTGGAGATATTTCTTTGTTTATACAGATAACGGTGTAGATATTTCCATGTTTATAGAGACAGTGGTGTAGATATTTCCATATTTATACAGATAGCGGTGTGGATATTTCCATGTATATTCACATGGCGGTGTAGATATTTCCATGTTTATACATGTCGTGGTGTAGATATTTCCATGTTTATACAGATAGCGGTGTAGATATTTCCATGTATATACTGATAGCGGTGTAGATATTTCCATGTTTATACATATAGCGGTGTAGATATTTCCATGTTTATACAGATCGTGGTGTAGACATTTCCATGTTTATACAGATAGCGATGTTGGTATTTCCATGTTTATACAGATAGCGGTGTAGATATTTCCATGTTTACTGAGATAGCGGTGTAGATATTTCCATATTTGCACAGATTGCGGTGTAGATATTTCCATCTTTACACAGAGACCTGTGTACATATTTCCATGTTTACACAGATAGCTGTGTAGGTATTTCCATGTTTACACAGATAGTGTTATAGATATTTCCATGTTTATACAGATAGCGGTGTAGATATTTCCATGTTTATAAAGATAGCGGTGTAGATATTTCCATCTTTATAGAGATAGCGGTGGAGATATTTCCATGTTTATACAGATAGCGATGTAGATATTTCCATGTTTCTACAGATAGCGGTGGAGATATTTCCATGTTTATACAGATAGCCGTGTAGACATTTCCATGTTTATAGAGATAGCGGTGTAGATATTTCCATGTTTATACAGATGGCAGTGTAGGTATTTCCAGGTATATACAGATGGCAGTGTAGATATTTCCATGTTTATACAGATGGACGTGTAGATATTTCCAGGTTTATAAAGATGACAGTGAAGATATTTCCATGTTTTCACAGATGGCGATGTAGATATTTCCATGTTTATACAGATAGCGGTGTGGCTACTTCCATGTTTATACAGATAGCGGTGTAGATATTTCAATGGTTATAGAGATGTCTGTGTAGATAATTCCATGTTTATACAGATGGCAGTGTAGTTATTTCCATGTTTATACAGATGGTGGTGTAGATATTTCCATGTTTATACAGATGACTGTGTAGGTATTTCCATGTGTGTACAGATGGCGGTTTCGATATTTCCATGTTTGTTGAGATAGCACTGTAGATATTTCCATCTTTGCACAGACTGCGGTGTAGATATTTCCATGTTTATACAGATAACGCTGCAGATAATTCCATGTTTATAAAGCTAGCGGTGTAGATGTTTCCAAGTTCATACAGACAGCGGTGGAGAAATTTCTTTGTTTATACAGATAACGGTGTAGATATTTCCATGTTTATAGAGATAGTGGTGTAGATATTTCCATATTTATACAGGCAGCGGTGTTAATATTTCCATGTTTATACTGATAGCGGTGTAGATATTCCCATGTTTATACACGTCGTGGTGTAGATATTTCCATGTTTATACAGATAGGGGAGTAGATATTTCCATGTTTATACTGATAGCGGTGTGGCTACTTCCATGTTTATACAGATAGCGGTGTAGATATTTCAATGATTATAGAGATGTCTGTGTAGGTAATTTCATGTTTACAGATGGCAGTGTAGGTATTTCCATGTTTATACAGATAGTGGTGTAGATATTTCCATGTTTACAGAGATGACTCTGTAGGTATTTCCATGTTTGTACAGATGGCGGTGTCGATATTTCCATGTTTATTGTGATAGCATTGTAGATATTTCCATCTTTGCACAGACTGCGGTGTAGATATTTCCATGTTTATACAGATAACGCTGCAGATAATTCCAAGTTAAAACACCTAGCGGTGTAGGAGTTTCCATGATCATACAGAAAGCGGTGGAGATATTTCTTTGTCTATACAGATGACGGTGTAGATATTTCCATGTTTATAGAGATAGTGGTGTTGATATTTCCATATTTATACAGATAGCGGTGTCAATATTTCCATGTTTATACTGATATCGGTGTAGATATTTCCATGTTTATTCACATAGCGGTGTAGATATTTCCATGTTTATACACGTCGTGGTGAAGATATTTCCATGTTTATACAGATAGCGGTGTAGATATTTCCATGTTTATACTGATAGCGGTGTGGCTACTTCCATGTTTATACAGATAGCGGTGGAGAAATTTCCATGTTTATACAGATAGCCGTGTAGACATTTCCATGTTTATAGAGATAGCGCTGTAGATATTTCCATGTTTATACAGATGACAGTGTAGATATTTCCAGGTATATACAGATGGCAGTGTAGATATTTCCATGTTTATACAGATGGACGTGTAGATATTTCCATGTTTATAAAGATGACAGTGTAGATATTTCCATGTTTTCACAGATGGCGGTGTAGATATTTCCATGTTTATACAGATAGCGGTGTGGCTACTTCCATGTTTATACAGATAGCGGTGTAGATATTTCAATGTTTATAGAGATGTCTGTGTAGATAATTCCAAGTTTATACAGATGGCAGTGTAGGTATTTCCATGTTTATACAGATAGTGGTGTAGATATTTCCATGTTTATACAGATGACTGTGTAGGTATTTCCATGTGTGTACAGATGGCGGTGTCGATATTTCCACGTTTATTGAGATAGCATTGTAGATATTTCCATCTTTGCACAGACTGCGGTGTAGATATTTCCATGTTTATACAGATAACGCTGCAGATAATTCCATGTTTATACAGCTAGCGGTGTAGATGTTTCCATATTCATACAGACAGCGGTGGAGATATTTCTTTGTTTATACAGACAACGGTGTAGATATTTCCATGTTTATAGAGATAGTGGTGTTGCTATTTCCATATTTATACAGATAGCGGTGTCAATATTTCCATGTTTATACTGATATCGGTGTAGATATTTCCATGTTTATTCACATAGCGGTGTAGATATTTCCATGTTTATACACGTCGTGGTGTAGATATTTCCATGTTTATACAGATAGCGGTGTAGATATTTCCATGTTTATACTGATAGCGGTGTGGCTACTTCCATGTTTGTACAGATAGCGGTGTAGATATATCAATGATTATAGAGATGTCTGTGTAGGTAATTCCATGTTTATACAGATGGCAGTGTAGATATTTCCATGTTTATACAGATAGCGGTGTAGATATTTCCATGTTTATTCTGATAGCGGTGTAGATATTTCCATGTTTATACATATAGCGGTGTAGATATTTCCATGTTTCTACAGATAGCGGTGGAGATATTTTCATGTTTATACAGATAGCCGTGTAAACATTTCCATGTTTATAGAGATAGCGCTGTAGATATTTCCATGTTTATACAGATGGCAGTGTAGATATTTCCAGGTATATACAGATGGCAGTGTAGATATTTCCATGTTTATACAGATGGATGTGTAGATATTTCCATGTTTATAAAGATGACAGTGTAGATATTTCCATGTTTTCACAGATGGCGGTGTAGATATTTCCATGTTTCTACAGATACCGGTGTGGCTACTTCCATGTTTATACATATAGCGGTGTAGATATTTCAATGTTTATAGAGATGTCTCTGTAGATAATTCCATGTTTATACAGATGGCAGTGTAGTTATTTCCATGTTTATACAGATAGTGGTGTAGATATTTCCATGTTTATACAGATGACTGTGTAGGTATTTCCATGTGTGTACAGATGGCGGTGTCGTTATTTCCATGTTTATTGAGATAGCATTGTAGATATTTCCATCTTTGCACAGACTGCGGTGTAGATATTTCCATGTTTATACAGATAACGCTGCAGATAATTCCATGTTTATACAGATACCGGTGTGGCTACTTCCATGTTTATACAGATAGCGGTGTAGATATTTCAATGTTTATAGTGATGTCTGTGTAGATATTTCCATGTTTATTCACATAGCGGTGTAGATATTTCCATGTTTATACAGATAGCGGTGTAGATATTTCCATGTTTATACTGATAGCGGTGTGGCTACTTCCATGTTTATACAGATAGCGGTGTAGATATTTCATTGATTATAGAGATGTCTGTGTAGGTAATTCCATGTTTATACAGATGGCTGTGTAGATATTTCCATGGTTATACAGATAGTGGTGTAGATATTTCCATGTTTATACAGATGACTGTGTAGTTATTTCCATGTGTGTACAGATGGCCGTGTCGATATTTCCATGTTTATTGAGACAGCATTGTAGATATTTCCATCTTTGCACAGACTGCGGTGTAGATATTTCCATGTTTATAGAGATAACGCTGCAGAAAATTCCATGTTTATACAGCTAGCGGTGTAGATGTTTCCATGTTCATACAGACAGCGGTGGAGATATTTCTTTGTTTATACAGATAACGGTGTAGATATTTCCATGTTTATAGAGATAGTGGTGTAGATATCTCCATATTTATACAGATAGCGGTGTCGATATTTCCATGTTTTTACTGATAGCGGTGTAGATATTTCCATGTTTATTCACATGGCGGTGTAGATATTTCCATGTTTATACATGTCATGGTGTAGATATTTCCATGTTTATACAGATAGCGGTGTAGATATTTCCATGTTTACACTGATAGCGGTGTAGATATTTCCATGTTTATACAGATCGTGGTGTAGGCATTTCCATGTTTTTACAGATAGCGGTGTTTATATTTCCATGTTTGTACAGATAGCGGTTTAGATATTTCCATGTTTACTGAGATAGCAGTGTAGATATTTCCATATTTCCACAGATTGCGGTGTAGGTATTTCCATCTTTACACAGAGACCTGTGTACATATTTCCATGTTTACACAGATAGCTGTGTAGATATTTCCATGTTTACACAGATAGTGTTATAGATATTTCCATGTTTATACAGATAGCGGTGTGGATATTTCCATGTTTATAAACATAGCGGTGTAGATATTTCCATCTTTATAGACATAGCGGTGGAGATATTTCCATGTTTATACAGATAGCGGTGTAGATATTTCCATGTTTCTACAGATAGCGGTGGAGATACTTCCGTGTTTATACAGATAGCCGTGTAGACATTTCCATGTTTATAGAGATAGCGGTGTAGATATTTCCATGTTTATACAGATGGCAGTGTAGATATTTCCAGGTATATACAGATGGCAGTGTAGATATTTCCATGTTTATACAGATGGACGTGTAGATATTTCCATGTTTTTAAAGATGACAGTGTAGATATTTCCATGTTTTCACAGATGGCGTTGTAGATATTTCCATGTTTATACAGATAGCGGTGTGGCTACTTCCATGTTTATACAGATAGCGGTGTAGATATTTCAATGGTCATAGAGATGTCTGTGTAGATAATTCCGTGTTTATACAGATGGCAATGAAGGTATTTCCATGTTTATACAGATAGTTGTGTAGATATTTCCATGTTTATACAGATGACTGTGTAGGTATTTCCATGTGTGTACAGATGGCATTGTCGATATTTCCATGTTTATTGAGATAGCATTGTAGATATTTCCATCTTTGCACAGACTGCGGTGTAGATATTTCCATGTTTATACAGATAACGCTGCAGATAATTCCATGTTTATACACCTAGCGTTGTAGATGTTTCCATGATCATACTGAAAGCGGTGGAGATATTTCTTTGTTTATACAGATAACGGTGTAGATATTTCCATGTTTATAGAGATAGTGGTGTTGATATTTCCATATTTATACAGATATTGGTGTCAATATTTCCATGTTTATACTGATATCGGTGTAGATATTTCCATGTTTATTCACATAGCGGTGTAGATATTTCCATGTTTATACACGTAGTGGTGTAGACATTTCCATGTTTATACAGATAGCGGTGTAGATATTTCCATGTTCATACTGATAGCGGTGTGGCTAATTCCATGTTTATACAGATAGCGGTGTAGATATTTCAATGATTATAGAGATGTCTGTGTAGGTAATTCCATGTTTATACAGATGGCAGTGTAGATATTTCCATGTTTATACAGATAGCGGTCTAGATATTTCCATGTTTATACTGATAGCGGTGTAGATATTTCCATGTTTATACATATAGCGGTGTAGATATTTCCTTGTTTATACAGATCGTGGTGTAGACATTTCCATGTTTATACAAATAGCTGTGTTGATATTTCCATGTTTATACAGATAGCGGTGTAGATATTTCCATGTTTACTGAGATAACGGTGTAGATATTTCCATATTTGCACAGATTGCGGTGTAGATATTTCCATCTTTACACAGAGACCTGTGTACATATTTCCATGTTTACACAGATAGCTGTGTAGATATTTCCATGTTTACACAGATAGTGTTATAGGTATTTCCATGTTTATACAGATAGCCATGTAGACATTTCCATGTTTATAGAGAAAGCGGTGTAGATATTTCCATGTTTATACAGATAGCGGTGTAGATATTTCCAGGTATATACAGATGGCAGTGTAGATATTTCCATCTTTATAGAGATAGCAGTGGAGCTATTTCCATGTTTTTACAGATAGCGATGTAGATATTTCCATGTTTCTTCAGATAGCGGTGGAGATATTTCCATGTTTACACAGATAGCCGTGTAGACATTTCCATGTTTGTAGAGATAGCGGTGTAGATATTTCCATGTTTACTAATATAGCGGTGTAGATATTTCCATATTTGCACAGATTGTGGTGTAGATATTTCCATCTTTACACAGAGACCTGTGTACATATTTCCATGTTTACACAGATAGCTGTGTAGATATTTCCATGTTTACACAGCTAATGTTATAGATATTTCCATGTTTCTACAGATATTGGTGGAGATATTTCCATGTTTATACAGATAGCCGTGTAGACATTTCCATGTTTATAGAGGTAGCGGTGTAGATATTTCCATGTTTATAGAGATGGCAGTGTAGATATTTCCAGGTATATACAGATGGCAGTGTAGATATTTCCATGTTTATACAGATGGACGTGTAGATATTTCCAGGTTTATAAAGATGACAGTGTAGATATTTCCATGTTTTCACAGATGGCGGTGTAGATATTTCCATGTTTATACAGATAGCGGTGTGGCTACTTCCATGTTTATACAGATAGCGGTGTAGATATTTCAATGGTTATAGAGATGTCTGTGTAGATAATTCCATGTTTATACAGATGGCAGTGTAGGTATTTCCATGTTTATACAGATAGTGGTGTAGATATTTCCATGTTTATACAGATGACTGTGTAGGTATTTCCATGTGTGTACAGATGGCGGTGTCGATATTTCCATGTTTATTGAGATAGCATTGTAGATATTTCCATCTTTGCACAGACTGCGGTGTAGATATTTCCATGTTTATACAGAAAACGCTGCAGATAATTCCATGTTTATACATCTAGCTGTGTAGATGTTTCCATGTTCATACAGACAGCGGTGGAGATATTTCTTTGTTTATACAGATAACGGTGTAGATATTTCCATGTTTATAGAGATAGTGGTGTAGATATTTCCATATTTATACAGATAGCGGTGTCGATATTTCCATGTTTTTATTGATAGCGGTGTAGACATTTCCATGTTTATTCACATGGCGGTGTAGATATTTCCATGTTTATACATGTCGTGTTGTAGATATTTCCATGTTTACACAGATAGCGGAGTAGATATTTCCATGTTTATAATGATAGCGGTGTAGATATTTCCATGATTATACATATAGCGGTGTAGATATTTCCATGTTTATACAGATCGTGGTGTAGACATTTCCATGTTTATGCAGATAGCGGTGTTGATATTTCCATGTTTATACAGATAGCGGTGTAGATATTTCCATATTTACTGAGATAGCGGTGTAGATATTTCCATATTTGCACAGATTGCGTTGTCGATATTTTCATCTTTACACAGAGACCTGTGTACATATTTCCATGTTTACACAGATAGCTGTGTAGATATTTCCATGTTTACACAGATAGTGTTATAGATATTTCCATGTTTATACAGATAGCGGTGTAGATATTTCCAGGTATATGCAGATGGCAGTGTAGATATTTCCATCTTTATAGAGACAGCAGTGGAGATAGTTCCATGTTTTTACAGATAGCGATGTAGATATTTCCATGTTTCTTCAGATAGCGGTGGAGATATTTCCATGTTTACACAGATAGCCGTGTAGACATTTCCATGTTTGTAGAGATAGCGGTGTAGATATTTCCATGTTTCTCGAGATGGCAGTGTAGATATTTCCAGGTATATATAGATGGTATTGTAGATATTTCCATGTTTATACAGATGGACATGTAGATATTTCCATGTTTATAAAGGTGACAGTGTAGATATTTCCATGTTTTCACAGATGGCGGTGTAGATATTTCCATGTTTATACAGATAGCGGTGTGGCTACTTCCATGTTTATACAGATAGCGGTGTAGATATTTCAATGGTTATAGAAATGTCTGTGTAGATAATTCCATGTTTATACAGATGGCAGTGTAGGTATTTCCAAGTTTATGCAGATAGTGGTGTAGATATTTCCATGTTTATACAGATGACTGTGTAGGTATTTCCATGTGTGTACAGATGGCGGTGTCGATATTTCCATGTTTATTGAGATATCATTGTAGATATTTCCATCTTTGCACAGACTGCAGTGTAGATATTTCCATGTTTATACAGATAACACTGCAGATAATTCCATGTTTATACAGCTAGCGGTGTAGATGTTTCCATGTTCATACAGACAGCGGTGGAGATATTTCTTTGTTTATACAGATAACGGAGTAGATATTTCCATGTTTATAGAGATAGTGGTGTAGATATTTCCATATTTATACAGATAGCGGTGTCAATATTTCCATGTTTATACTGATAGCGGTGTAGGTATTTCCATGTTTATTCACATAGCGGTGTAAATATTTTCATGTTTATACAGATAGCGGTGTAGATATTTCCATGTTTATACTGATAGCGGTGTGGCTACTTCCATGTTTATACAGATAGCGGTGTAGATATTTCAATGGTTATAGAGATGTCTGTGTAGGTAATTCCATGTTTATACAGATGGCAGTGTAGATATTTCCATGTTTATACAGATAGTGGTGCAGATATTTCCATGTTTATACAGATGACTGTGTAGGTATTTCCATGTGTGTACAGATGGCGGTGTCGATATTTCCATGTTTATTGAGATAGCATTGTAGATATTTCCATCTTTGCACAGACTGCGGTGTAGATATTTCCATGTTTATACAGATCGTGGTGTTGACATTTCCATGTTTATACAGATAGCGGTGTTGATATTTCCATGTTTATACAGATAGCAGTGTAGATATTTCCATGTTTACTAAGATAGCGGTGTAGATATTTCCATATTTGCACAGATTGTGGTGTAGATATTTCCATCTTTACACAGAGACCTGTGTACATATTTCCATGTTTACACAGATAGCTGTGTAGATATTTACATGTTTACACAGATAATGTTATAGATATTTCCATGTTTATACAGATAGCGGTGCAGATATTTCCATGTTTATAAAGATAGCGGTGTAGATATTTCCATCTTTATAGAGATAGCGGTGGAGATATTTCCATGTTTATACAGATAGCGATGTAGATATTTCCATGTTTCTACAGATAGCGGTGGAGATATTTCCATGTTTATACAGATAGCCGTGTAGATATTTCCATGTTTATAGAGATAGCCGTGTAGATATTTCCATGTTTATACAGATGGCAGTGTAGATATTTCTAGGTATATACAGATGGCAGTGTAGATATTTCCATGTTTATGCAGATGGATGTGTAGATATTTCCATGTTTATAAAGATGACAGTGTAGATATTTCCATGTTTTCACAGATGGCGGTGTATATATTTCCATGTTTATACAGATAGCGGTGTGGCTACTTCCATGTTTATACAGATAGCGGTGTAGATATTTCAATGGTTATAGAGATGTCTGTGTGGATAATTCCATGTTTATACAGATGGCAGTGTAGGTATTTCTATGTTTATACAGATAGTGGTGTAGATATTTCCATGTTTATTCAGATGACTGTGTAGGTATTTCCATGTGTGTACAGATGGCGGTGTCAATATTTCCATGTTTATTGAGATAGCATTGTAGATATTTCCATCTTTGCACAGACTGCGGTGTAGATATTCCCATGTTTATACAGATAACGCTGCAGATAATTCCATGTTTATACAGCTAGCGGTGTAGATGTTTCCATGTTCATACAGACTGCGGTGGAGATATTTCTTTGTTTATACAGATAACGGTGTAGATATTTCCATGTTTATAGAGATAGTGGTGTACATATTTCCATATTTATACAGATAGCCGTGTCAATATTTCCATATTTATACAGATAGCGGTGTAGATATTTGCATGTTTATACAGATAGCGGTATAGATATTTCCATGTTTATACATATAGCGGTGAAGATATTTCCATGTTTATACAGATCGTGGTGTAGACATTTCCATGTTTATACAGATAGCGGTGTTGATATTTCCATGTTTGTAGAGATAGCGGTTTAGATATTTCCATGTTTACTGAGATAGCGGTGTAGATATTTCCATATTTCCACAGATTGCGGTGTAGGTATTTCCATCTTTACACAGAGACCTGTGTACATATTTCCATGTTTACACAGATAGCTGTGTAGATATTTCCATGTTTACACAGATAGAGTTATAGATATTTCCATGTTTATACATATAGTGGTGTAGATATTTCCATGTTTATACAGATGACTGTGTAGGTATTTCCATGTGTGTACAGATGGCGGTCTCGATATTTCCATGTTTATTGAGATAGCATTGTAGATATTTCCATCTTTGCACATACTGCAGTGTGGATATTTCCATGTTTATACAGATAACGCTGCAGATAATTCCATGTTTATACAGCTAGCGGTGTAGATGTTTCCATGTTCATACAGACAGCGGTGGAGATATTTCTTTGTTTATACAGATAACAGTGTAGATATTTCCATGTTTATAGAGATAGTGGTGTAGATATTTCCATATTTATACAGATAGCGGTGTCGATATTTGCATGTTTTTATAGATAGCGGTGTATATATTTCCATGTTTATTCACATGGCGGTGTAGATATTTCCATGTTTATACATGTCGTGGTGTAGATATTTCCATGTTTATAAAGATAGCGGTATAGATATTTCCATGTTTATACTGATAGTGGTGTAGATATTTCCATGTTTATACATATAGCGGTGTAGATATTTCCATGTTTATACAGATCGTGGTGTAGACATTTCCATGTTTATACAAATAGCGGTGTTGATATTTCCATGTTTATACAGATAGCGGTGTAGATATTTCCATGTTTACTGAGTTAGCGGTGTATATATTTGCATATTTGAACAGATTGCGATGTAGGTATTTCCATCTTTACACAGAGACCTGTCTACATATTTCCATGTTTACACAGATAGCTGTGCAGATATTTCCATGTTTACACAGATGGTGTTATAGATATTTCCATGTTTATACAGATAGCGGTGTAGATATTTCCATCTTTATAGAGATAGCGGTGGAGATATTTCCATGTTTATACAGATAGCGGTGTAGATATTTCCATGTTTCTACAGATAGCGGTGGAGATATTTCCATGTTTATACAGATAACCGTTTAGACATTTCCATGTTTATAGAGATAGCGGTGTAGATATTTCCATGTTTATACAGATGGCAGTGTAGATATTTCCAGGTATATACAGATGGCAGTGTAGATATTTCCATGTTTATGCAGATGGACGTGTAGATATTTCCATGTGTATAAAGTTGACAGTGTAGATATTTCCATGTTTTCACAGATGGCGGTGTAGATATTTCCATGTTTTTACAGATAGCGGTGTGCCTACTTCCATGTTTATACAGATAGCGGTGTAGATATTTCAATGGTTATAGAGATGTCTGTGTAAATAATTCCATGTTTATACAGATGGCAGTGTAGGTATTTCCATGTTTATACAGATAGTGGTGTAGATATTTCCATGTTTATTCACATAGCGTTGTAGATATTTCCATGTTTATACACGTCGTGGTGTAGATATTTCCATGTTTATACAGATAGCGGTGTAGATATTTCCATGTTTATACTGTTAGCGGTGTGGCTACTTCCATGTTTATACAGATAGCGGTGTAGATATTTCAATGATTATAGAGAAGTCTGTGTAGGTAATTCCATGTTTATAGTGATGGCAGTCTAGATATTTCCATGTTTATACAGATTGTGGTGTAGATATTTCCATGTTTATACAGATGACTGTGTAGGTATTTCCATGTGTGTACAGATGGCGGTGTCGATATTTCCATGTTTATTGAGATAGCATTGTAGATATTTCCATCTTTGCACCGACTGCGGTGTAGATATTTCCATGTTTATACAGATAACGCTGCAGATAATTCCATGTTTATACAGCTAGCGGTGTAGATGTTTCCATGTTCATGCAGACAGCGGTGGAGATATTTCTTTGTTTATACAGATAACGGTGTAGATATTTCCATGTTTATAGAGATAGTGGTGTAGATATTTCCATATTTACACAGATAGCGGTGCCGATATTTCCATGTTTTTACTGATAGCGGTGTAGATATTTCCATGTTTATACATGTCGTGGTGTAGATATTTCCATGTTTATACAGATAGCGGTGTAGATATTTCCATGTTTATACAGATGGCGGTGTAGATATTTCCATATTTATAAAGGTAACGGTGTAGATATTTCCATGTTTATTCGGATAACGGTGCACATATTTCCATGTTTATACATATTGCATTGTTCATATTTCCAAATTTATGCAGATGGTGATGTAGATATTTCCATGTTTATAGAGACGACTATGTAGATATTTCCTTCTTTATACTGATGGCAGTGTTGATATTTCCATGTTAATACAGACGGCGGTGTACATATTTCCATGTAATAGAGATGGTGGTGTAGATATTTCCATTTTTATACAGATGGCGTTTTAGGTATATCCATGTTTATACAGATAGCGGTGTAGATGTTCCCATGTTTACACAGATAGCGGCCTAGATATTGCCATGTTTATAGAGATGGCGATGTAGATATTTCTATGTTTATAGAGATAGCGGTGCAGATATTTCCATGTTTATACAGATAGCAGTGTAGATATTTCCATTTTTATAGAGATGGTGGTGTAGATAATTCCATCTTTATACAGATTGCCGTGTAGATATTTCCATGTTTATACAGATGGTGGTGTAGATATTTCCATTCATATACAGATGGCAGTGAGGATATTTCCATGTTTATTCAGATGGCGGTGTAGTTATTTCCAAGTTTGTAGAGATAGCGGTGCAGCTATTTCCATGTTTATTCAGATTGCGGTATAGGAATTTGCATGTTTATATAAATGGCGGTGTAGATAATTCCATCTTTATACAGATAGCAGTGTAGATAATTCCAGGTTTGTACATATGGCGGTGTAGATATTTCCATGTTGTAAAGATGGTGGTGTAGATATTTCCATGTTTATAGAGATGGCAGTGTAGTTATTCCTATGTTTATACTGATGGTAGTGTAGGTATTTCCATGTTTATACAGATAGTGATGTAGATATTTCCACGTTCATACAGATGACGGTGTAGATATTTTCATATTTATACAGATTGCGTTGTAGATATTTCCAAGTTTATATAGTTGGCGTTGTAGATATTTCCATGTTTACACTGATGGCGGTGTAGATATTTCCATGTTTATAGAGTTGACGGTGTAGATATTTCCATATTTATACAGATTGTGGTGTAGATATTTCCATGATTACACAGATATCGGTGCAGATATATCCATGTTTATACAGATGGCTGTGTAGGTATTTCCATGTGTATACAGATGGCAGTGTTGATATTTCCATGTTTATACAGATGGCGGTATATATATTTCCATGTTTATACAGATAGCGCTGTAGTTATTTTCATGTTTATACAGATAGCGGTGTTGATATTTCCATGTTTATGGTGATAGCGGTGTAGATTCTTTCATGCTTATACAGAGAGTGGTGTAGTTAATTCTAAGATTATACAGATAGCGGTGTAGGTATTTGCATGTTTGTGCAGGTGGCTCTGTAGATATTTCCATGTTTATACAGTTGACTGTGTAGACATTTCCATGTTATACAGAATACGGTGTAGCTATTTCCATATTTATACAGATGGCGATGTAGATATTTCCATGTTTATACAGATAGTGATGCAAATATTTCCGTGTTTATACAGATGATTTTGTAGATATTTCCATTTTTATAGAGATTGCTATGTAGATATTTCCATGTTTATACAGATAGAGGTGTAGATATTTCCATGTTTATACAGATGGCGGTGTAGATATTTCCATGTTTATACAGTTGCCGGTGTGGATATTTCCATGTTTATACAGATGGCGGTGTAGGTATTTCCATGTTTGTACAGATGTCGTTGAAGGTATTTCCTTGTTAATACATATGGCTCTGTAGATATTTCCATGTTTATAGTGAAAGCAGTGTAGATATTTCCCTCTTTATAATTATAGCGGTGTAGAGATTTCCATGTTCAGATAGCGTTGTAGATATGTCCTTGTTTACCCAGATAGTGGTGTAGATATTTCCATTTTTACATAGTTAGTGGTGTAGATATTTCCAGCTTTACACAGATAGCCTTGTAGATATTTCCAAGTTCATATAGATAGCGGTGTAGATATTTCCATGTTTATACAGGTCATGGTGTAGATATTTCCATGTTTATATGGATAGTGTTGTACGTATTTCCATGTTTATACAGATGGCAGTGTAGATATTTCCATATTTATACAGATGGTGAGGTAGATATTTCCAGGTTTATACAGACGACTGTGTAGATATTTCCATGTTTATACAGATGGCAGTGTTGGTATTTCCATGTTAATACAGATGGCTGTGTAGATATTTCCATGTTTATAGAGATGGTGGTGTAAATATTTCCGTGTTTATACAGATAGTGGTGTAGATATTTCCACTTTTATACAGACGACTGTGTAGATATTTCCATGTTTAAACTGATGGCGGCGTAGGTATTTCCATGTATATAGAGATAGCCATGTAGATATTTCCAAGTTTATACAGATAGCGGTGTAGTTATTTTGCTGTTTATACAGATAGCGGTGTAGGTATTTCCATGTTCATAGAAATAGCGTTGTAGATATCTCCAGATTTATACAGATGGCGGTGTAGATATTTCCATGTTTACACATAGTGGTGTAGATACTTCCATGTTTATATAGATTACTGTGTAGGTATTTCCATGTTTATACAGATGGCGGTGTAGATATTTCCATGTATATCGAGATAGCCATGTAGATAATTCCATGTTTATACAGATAGCGCTGTAGACATTTCCATGTTTATAGAGATGGCGGTGTAGATATTTCCATATGTATACAGATAGCGGTGTAGATATTTAAAAGTTTATACAGTTATCGATGCAGATATTTCCATGTTTATACAGATAGCGGAGGAGATATTTCCATGTTTCTACAGATAGCGGTGGATATATTTCTATGTTTTTAGAGATGGCGGTGTAGATATTTCCAAGTTTATACAGATAGCAGTGTAGATATTTCCATGTTTATACAGATAGCGGTGTAGATATTTCCAGGTTTACAGATGGCTGTGTAGATATTTCCATGTGTATACAGATGGCAGTGTAGATATTTCCATGTTTATAGAGATGGAAGTGTTGATACTTCCATGTTTATACAGATGACTGTGTAGATATTTCCATGTTTTTATAAATGGCGGTGTGGATATTTCCATGTTTATAAAGATTGCGGTGTGGCTATTTCCATGTTTTTACAGATAGCGATGTAGATATTTACAGGTTTATAGAGATGGCTGTGTAGATATTTCCATGTATACACAGATGTCAGTGTAGATATTTCCATGTTTATACAGATAGTGGTGTAGATATTTCCATATTTATACAGATAACTGTGTAGGTATTTCCATGTTTATACAGGTGGCGGTGTAGATATTTCCATGTATATCGAGATAGCCATGTAGATAATTCCCTGTTTATAAAGATAGTGCTGTAGACATTTCCATGTTTATAGAGATGGCGGTGTAGATATTTCCATATGTATACAGATAGCGGTGTAGATATTTCCAAGTTTATACAGATAGCGATGTAGATATTTCCATTTTTATACAGATAGCGGTGTAGATGTTTCCATGTTTATACAGATAGCGGTGTAGTTATTTTCCTGTTTCTACAGATAGCGGTGTAGGTATTTCAATGTTCATAGAGATAGCGTTGTAGATATCTCCAGATTTATACAGATGGCGGTGTAGGTATTTCCATGTTTACAGATAGTGGTGTAGATACTTCCATGTTTATACAGATTACTGTGTAGGTATTTCCAAGTTTATACAGATGGCGGTGTAGATATTTCCATGTATATCGAGATAGCCATGTAGATAATTCCATGTTTATACAGATAGCGCTGTAAGCATTTCCATGTTTATAGAGATGGCGGTGTAGATATTTCCATATGTATACAGATAGCGGTGTAGATATTTAAAAGTTTATACAGATAGTGATGCAGATATTTCCATGTTTATACAGATAGCGGAGGAGATATTTCCATGTTTCTACAGATAGCGGTGGATATATTTCTATGTTTTTAGAGATGGCGGTGTAGATATTTCCAAGTTTATACAGATAGCAGTGAAGATATTTCCATGTTTATACAGATAGCGGTGTAGATATTTCCAGGTTTACAGATGGCTGTGTAGATATTTCCATGTGTATACAGATGGCAGTGTAGATATTTCCATGTTTATAGAGATGGAGGTGTTGATACTTCCATGTTTATACAGATGACTGTGTAGATATTTCCATGTTTTTATAAATGGCGGTGTGGATATTTCCATATTTATAAAGATTGCGGTGTGGGTATTTCCATGATTTTACAGATAGCGATGTAGATATTTACAGGTTTATAGAGATGGCTGTGTAGATATTTCCATGTATACACAGATGTCAGTGTAGGTATTTCCATGTTTATACAGATAGTGGTGTAGATATTTCCATATTTATACAGATGACTGTGTAGGTATTTCCATGTTTATACAGATGGCGGTGTAGATATTTCCATGTATATCGAGATAGCCATGTAGATAATTCTCTGTTTATAAAGATTGTGCTGTAGACATTTCCATGGTTATAGAGATGGCGGTGTAGATATTTCCATATGTATACAGATAGCGGTGTAGATATTTCCAAGTTTATACAGATAGCGATGTAGATATTTCCATTTTTATACAGATAGCGGTGTAGATATTTGCATGATTGTACAGATAGCGGTGGAGATATTTCCACGTTTATACAGATAGCGGTGTAGATATTTCCATGTTTATACAGATAGCGGTGGAGATATTTCCATGTTTATACAGATGGCGGTGTAGATATTTCCAAGTTTATGCAGATAGCGGTGTAGATATTTCCAAGTTTTTTCAGATAGCAGTGTAGATATTTGAATGTTTATACAAATAGCTGTGTAGGTATTTCCAAGTTTATGGAGATAGCGGTGTAGATATTTCCATGTCTATCCAGATAGTGGTGTAGATATTTCCATGTATATACAGATGACTGTTTGGTATTTCCATGTTTATACAGATGGCAGTGTAGATATTTCTATGTTTATACAGATGGTGTTGTAGATATTTCCATGTTTGTCCAGATAGTGGTGTAGATATTTCCATGTTTCTACTGATAGCGGTGTAGTTATTTCCATGATTGTGGACATAGCGGTCTAGGTATTTCCATGTGTATAGAGATAGTGGTGCAGATGTTTCCAGGTTTATACTGATGGCTGTGTAGATATTTCCATCTGTGAACACATCGCAGTGTAGATATTTCGATGTTTATAGTGTTAGCGGTGTAGATATTACCATGTTAACACAGATAGCGGTGTAGATATTTCCATATTTGCACAGATTGCGGTGTAGATATTTCCATCTTTACACAGATAGCGGGGTAGATATTTCCATGTTTACACAGATAGCGGTGTAGATATTTCCATGTTTATACAGATGGCGGTGTAGATATTTCCATGTTAATGCTGATGGCGGTGTAGATATTTCCATGTTTATAGAGATTGCGGTGTAGATATTTCTATGTTTATTGAGATAGTGGTGTAGATAAATCCATGTTTAAACAAATAGCAGTGAAGATACTTCCATGTTTATACAGAGAGAGGTGTATATATTTCCATATTTATACAGATAGCGGTGTAGACATTTCCATGTTTATACAGATGTCTGTGTAGATATTTCCATGTTTATACAGATGGCAGTGTAGATATTTCCATGTTTATACAAATAGCGGTGAAGACATTTCCATGTTTATGGAGATAGCGGTGTAGATATTGCTATATTTATTAAGATAGCGGTGTAGATATTTCCATGTGTTTACAGATGGCGGTGTAGATATTTCCAAGTTTATACAGACAGCGGTGTAGATATTTCCATGTTTATATAGATAACATTGTAGATATTTCCGTGTTTATACAGATAGCGGTGTTGGTATTTCCAAGTTTATACAGGTAGCAGTGTAGATATTTCCAGGTTTATACAGCTTGCGGTGTTGATATTTCCATCTTTATACAGATGGCATTGTAGATATTTCCATGTTTATAGAGAAAGCGGTGTATATATTTCTATGTTTATACAAATAGCGTTGTAAATATTTACATGTTTAAAGAGACAGCGGTGTAAATATTTCCATGTTTATACAGATAACGGTTTAAATGTTTACACATTTACAGAGATAGCGGTGTAGATATTTCCTCGTTTATACAGAAAGTGGTTTAGTTATTTCCACATTTATATATATAGCGGTGTAGATAGTTCCACGTTTATAGAGATAGCGGTGTAGATATTTCCATATGTATACAGATAGCGGTGTATATATTTCCATGTTTATACAGATAGCGGTGTAGATATTTCCATCTTTACAGATATAGAGGTGTAGATATTTCCATATTTGCACTGATTGCGGTGTAGTTATTTCCATCTTCACACAGATAGTGTTGTACACATTTCCATGTTTACAAAGACATCTGTGTAGATATTTCCAAGTTTACACAGATAGTGTTGTAGATATTTCCATGTTTATGCAGATTTCGGTGTGGATATTTCCACGTTTATAAAGATAGCGGTGTAGATATTTCCATGTTTACACTGTTAGCGGTGTAGTTATTTCCATGTTTATACAGATTACTGTGTATAGATTTCCATGTTTATACAGATGGCGGTGTAGATATTTCCGTGTTTAAAGAGATAGCGGCGTAGATATTTCCAAGTTTATACAGATAGATGTGTAGATATTTCCATGTTTATAGATATAGCGGTGTAGACATTTCCATATTTATACAGATAACCATGTAGATATTTCCATGTTCTTTCAAATGGCGGTGTAGATATTTCCATGTTTCTACAGATAGCGCTGTGGCTACTTCCATGTTTAAACAGATGGCAGTGTAGGTATTTCCATTTTTACACAGATAGCGATGTAGATATTTCCATGTTTATACAGATAGCGGTATAGATTTTTCCAGGTTTATACAGAAAGCGGTGTAAATACTTCCATTTTTATACAGATGGCGATGTAGATATTTCCATGTTTATACAGATAGCGGTGGAAATATTTCCATGTTTATACAGATAGCAGTGGAGATATTTCCAATTTCATACAGATGGCGGTGTAGATATTACGGTGTTTATACAGATGGCTATGTAGGTATTTCCATGTTTATACAGATAGCGGTGTAGATATTTCCATGCTTATATAGATGACTGTGTAGGTATTTCCATGTTTATACAGATGGCATTGTAGGTATTTCCATGTTTATAGAGATAGCCATGTAGATATTTCAATGTTTATACAGATAGCTTTATAGACATTTCCATGTTTATAGAGATAATGGTGTAGATATTTCCATATTTATAAAGATAGCGGTGTAGATGATTCCATGTTTATACAGATAGCGGTGTAGATATTTCCATGTTTATACAGATAGCGGTGTAGATATTTCCATATTTACAGAGTTAGAGGTGTAGATATTTCCATATTTGCATGGATTTCGGTGTAGATATTTCCATCTTCACACAGATAGCGTTGTACATATTTGCATGTTTACACAGACAGCTGTGTAGATATTTCCATGTTTACACAGATAGTGTTGTAGATATTACCATGTTAACACAGATAGCTGTGTAGATATTTCCATCTTTGCACAGATTGCGGTGTAGATATTTCCAACTTTACACAGATAGCAGTGTAGATAATTCCATCTTTGCACAGATTGCAGTGTAGATATTTCCATCTTTACACAGAAAGCGGGGTAGATATTTCCATGTTTATACAGATAGCGGTGTAGAAAAATCCATGTTTACTCAGATAGCATTGTACATATTTGCATGTTTATACAGATAGCGGTGGATATATTTCCATGTTTATACAGATAGCGGTGTAGATATTTCCATGTTTATACAGATAGTAGTGGAGATAATTCCATGTTTATACTGATGGCGGTGGAGATATTTCAATGTTTATACAGATGGCAGTGTACATATTTCCGTGTTTTCACATATGGTGGTGTAGATATTTCCATGTTTATACAGATGGCGGTTTAGATATTTCCATTTTCATACAGATAGCCATGTAGATATTTCCATGTTTATGCTGATAGCGGTGTAGAAAAATCCATGTTTACTCAGATAGCGTTGTACATATTTGCATGTTTATACAGATAGCGGTGGATATATTTCCATGTTTATACAGATAGCGGTGTAAATATTTCTATGTTTATACAGATAACGGTGTAGATATTTCCATGTTTATACAGATAGCGGTGTAGTTATTTCCATGTTTATACAGATGACAGTGTATATATTTCCATGTTTATACAGATGGCGGTGTAGATATTTCCATGTTTATAGAGACAGCCATGTAGATATTTCCGTGTTTATACTGATAGCGGTGTAGATATATCCATGTTTATACAGATCGTGGTGTAGATGTATCCATGTTTATACAGATAGCGGTGTAGATATTTCCATGTTTATAGAGATAGCGGTGTAGGTATTTCCATGTTTACAGAGATAGAGGTGTAGATATTTCCATATTTGCACAGATTGCGGTGTAGATATTTCCATCTTCACACTTATAGCAGTGTACATATTTGCATGTTTACACAGACGGCTGTGTATATATTTCCGTGTTTACACAGATATTGTTGTAGGTATTTCCATGTTTATACAGATTGCGGTGTAGATATTTCCATGTTTATAAAGATAGTGGTGTACATATTTCCATGTTTATACAGATAGCGGTGGAGATATTTCCATGTTTATACAGATAGCGCTGTTGATATTTCCAAGTTTATACAAATAGCGGTGTAGTTATCTCCATGATTATACACATAGCAGTAGAGATATTTCCATGTTTATACAGATAGCGCTGTAGATATTTCCCTGTTTATACAGATAGCGGTGTAGATATTTCCCTGTTTATACAGATAGTGGTGTAGATATTTCCATGTTTATACAGATAGCGGTGTAGATATTTCCATGTTTATACAGATAGCGGTGGAGATATTTCCATGTTTATACAGATGGCGGTGTAGATATTTCCAAGTTTATGCTGATAGCGGTGTAGATATTTCCAAGTTTTTTCACATAGCATTTTAGATATTTCAATGTTTATACAAATAGCTGTGTAGGTATTTCCATGTGTATAGAGATAGCGGTGTAGATATTTCCATGTCTATACAGATAGTTGTGTAGATATTTCCATGTATATACAGATGACTGTTTGGGTATTTCCATGTTTATACAGATGGCAGTGTAGATATTTCTATGTTTATACAGATGGTGGTGTAGATATTTCCATGTTTATACAGATGGCGGTGTAGATATTTCCATGTTTATGCAGATGACAGTGTAGATATTTCCATGTTTGTTCAGATAGCGGTGTAGTTATTTCCATGTTTGTACACATACTGTTGTAGATATTTCCATGTTTATAGAGATAGCGGTGTGGATATTTCCAAGTTTATGCAGAGAGGGGTGTAAATATTTCCATGTCTATAGAAATAGCAGTGTAGATGCCTCCAACTTTACACAGATAACATTGAAGATAATTCCAAGTTTACAGACATATCAGTGTAGATATTTCCATGTTTATACAGATAGCGGTGTAGATATTTCCATGTTTATAGAGATGGCGCGGTAGATACTTCCATGTTTGTGGAGTTAGCGGTGTAGATATTTCCATGTTTATAGAGAGGGATGTGTAGATATTTCCATTTTTATAGAGATAGCGGTGTAGATATTTCCTTGTTTATACAGATTGCGGGGTAGATATTTCCAAGTTTTTACAGATAACGGTGTAGATATTTCCATCTTTAGAGAGGGAGCGGTGTAGATACTTCTATCTCTACAGAGATGGTGGTATAGATATTTCCATGTTTATAGAGATGGCGGTGTAGATATTTCCATGTTTATTGAGGTAGCGGTGTAAACATTTCCATGTTTATACAGATGGCGGTGTAGATATTTCCATGTTTTTAGAGATGGTGGTGTAAATATTTCCATGTTTATTGACATAGCGGTGTAGATATTTCCGTGTTTATAGAGAAGGCGGTGTAGATATTTCCATGTTTATACAGATAGCGGTGTAGATATTTCCATGTTTACACAGATGGCGGTGTAGATAATTCCATGTTTATACAGATGGCTGTGTAGTTATTTCCATGTTTATACAGATAGCTTTGTAGATATTTCCATGTTTTTACAGATAGCGGTGTTGGTATTTCCATGTTTAAACAGATAGCGGTGTAGATACTTCCTTGTTTATACAGATAGCGGTGTAGATATTTCCATGTTCATAGAGATAGTGGTGTAGATATTTCCATGTTTATACAGATAGCTGTGTAGATATTTCCATGTTTATACAGGTATCATTGAAGATATTCCCAAGTTTATACAGAAAGCGGTGTAGATATTTCCATGTTTATACGGATACCGGTGTAGATATTTCCATGTTTACACAGATGGCGGTGTAGATAATTCCATGTTTATACAGATGGCTGTGTAGTTATTTCCATGTTTATACAGATAGCTTTGTAGATATTTCCATGTTTTTACAGATAGCGGTGTTGGTATTTCCATGTTTAAACAGATAGTGGTGTAGATGTTTCCATGTTTATACAGATAGCAGTGTAGATACTTTCATGTTTATAGAAATAGCGGTGTAGATATTTCACTGCTTAACAGACAGCAGTTTAGATATTTCCATGTTTATACAGATAGCGGTGTAAATATTTCCATATTTATAGAGATAGCAGTGCAGATATTTCCTTGTTTATACAGATAGCGGTGTAGACATTAGCATGTTTATAGAGATAGCGGTGTAGATATTTCAATGTTTATACACATAGTGGTGTAGATATTTCCATGTTTATAGAGATAGCAGTGTAGATATTTCCATGTTTATACACATAGCGGTGTAGATATTCCCAAGTTTATACAGATAGTGGTGTAGATATTTCCATGTTTATAGAGATAGCGGTGTAGATATTTCCATGTTTATACACAAAGCTGTGTATATAATTCCATGTTTATAGAGAAAGCGTTGTTGATATATCCATGTTTATAGAGATAGCGTTGTAGATATTTCCATGTTTACACAGATGGCTGTGTAGCTATTTCCATGTTTATACAGATTACTTTGTAGGTATTTCCATGTTTATACACATGGCGGTGTAGATATTTCCATGTTTATATAGATGGTGGTGTAGATATTTCCATGTTTATACAGATAGCGGTGTAGGTATTTCCATGTTTATAGAGATAGCGGAGTAGGTATTTCCAATTTTATAGACATAGCGGTGTAGATATTTCCATGTTTATATAGATGGCGTTGTAGTTATTTCCATGTTTATACCGATAGCGGTGTTGGTATTTCCATGTTTATACAGATAGCGATGTAGATATTTCCATGTTTACACAGCTCGCGGTGCAGATATTTATATCTTTATACAGATGGCATTGTAGATATTTCCTTATTCACACAGATGGCGGTGTAGATGTTTCCATGTTTATACAGATGGCGGAGTAGTTAGTTCAATGTTTATGGAGATGGCAGTGTAGATATTTTCATGTTTATTGAGATGGCGGTGTAGATATTTCCATGTTCATAGAGATAGCAGTGTAGATATTTACATGTTTCTACAGATGGCTGTGTAGATATTTCCACGTGTATACAGATGGCATTGTAGATATTTCCATGTTTATACAGATGACTGTATACGTATTTCCATGTTTTTACAGATGGCAGTGCAGATATTTCCATGTTTGTAGACATAGCGATGTAGATTTATCCATGTTTGTACAGATGGCGGTGTTGATATTTCCATGTATACACAGATGGCCGTGTAGATATTTCCATGTTTATACAGATGGCGGCGTAGATATTTCCATGGGCATGCAGATGGCGGTGTAGATATTTCCATGTTTATACAGATAGCGTTGTAGATATTTCCATGTTTACACAGATGGTGGTGTAGATATTTCCGTGTTTATACACATAGCGGAGTAGATACTTCCATCCTTATGGAGATGGCAGTGTAGATATTTTCATGTTTATAGAGATGGCGGTGTAGATATTTCCATATTTATAGAGATAGCGGTGTAGATATTTCCATCTTTCTACAGATGGCGGTGTAGATATTTCCATGTTCATAGAGATAGCGGTGTTGATTTTTCCAAGTTTATAGAGATAGCGGTGTGGATCTTTCCATGTTTACACAGATAGGTTTGTAGATATTTCCATGTTTATAGAGATGGCAGTGCAGATATTTCCATGTTTATAGAGATAGCAATGTACATATATCCATGTTTGTACAGATGGCGGTGTTGATATTTCCATGTATACACAGATGGCCGTGTAGATATTTCCATGCTTATACAGGTAGCGGTGTAGATATTTCCATGTTTTTACAGATCGTGGTGAAGATATTTCCATCTTTATACAGATCGCGGTGTAGATATTTCCATGTTTATACAGATCGCGGTGTAGATATTTCCATGTTTATAGAGATAGCACTGTAGATATTTACATGTTTATAGAGATGGCTGTTTAGATATTTCCATGTGTATACAGATGGAGTTGTAGATATTTCCATGTTTATACAGATGACTGTATAGATATTTCCATGTTTTTACAGATGGCAGTGCAGATATTTCCATGTTTATAGAGATAGCGGTGTAGATATTTCCATGTTTGTACATATGGCGGTGTTGATATTTCCATCTATACACAGATGGCCGTGTAGATATTTCCATGTTTATACAGATGGCAGCGTAAATATTTCCATGGACATGCAGATGGCGGTGTAGATATTTCCATGTTTATACAGATAGCGGTGTAGATATTTCCATGTTTACACAGATGGTGGTGTAGATATTTCTGTGTTTATACACATGGCGGAGTAGATGCTTCCATCTTTATGGAGATGGCAGTGTAGATATTTCCATGTTCGTAGAGATAGCAGTGTTGATTTTTCCATGTTTATAGAGAGAGCGGTGTGGATATTTCCATGTTTATACAGACAGGGGTGTAGATATTTCCATGTTTATAGAGATGGCGGTGTAGATATTTCCATGTTTATACAGATCACGGTGTAGATATTTCCTTGTTTATACAAACAGCGGTGTAGTTATTTCCATGTGTATACAGATAGCAGTGTAGATATTTCCATGTATATACAGATGGCTGTGTAGATATTTCCATGTTTATACTGATGGCTGTGTAGATATTTCCATGTTTATACAGATGACTTTGTAGGTATTTCCATGTTTATACAGATGGCGGTGTAGATATTTCCATGTTTATAGAGATAGCTGTGTAGATATTTCCATGTTTATACAGATAGCAGTGTAGATATTTCCATGTTTATACAGATCGCAGTGTAGATATTTCCATGTTTATACAGATAGCGGTGTAGATATTTCCTTGTTTTTACAGATAGCGGTGTAGATATTTCCATGTTTACACAGATTGCGGTGTAGATATTTCCATCTTTCTATAGATGGCATTGTAGATATTTCCATGTTTATACAAGTAGCGGTGTAGATATTTCCATGTTTATACAGATTCTAGTGAAGATATTTCCATGTTAATACAGATCGCGGTGTAGATATTTCCATGTTTATACAGATCGCGGTGTAGATATTTCCATGTTTATACAGATAGCGGTGTAGATATTTCCTTGTTTTTACAGATAGCGGTGTAGATATTTCCATGTTTACACAGATGGCGGTGTAGATATTTAAATGTTTATATAGATGATGGTGTAGATATTACCATGTTTATACAAGTAGCGGTGTAGATATTTCCATGTTTATACAGATTCTAGTGAAGATATTTCCATGTTTATACAGATTGCGGTGTAAATATTTCCATGTTTATACAGATCACGGTGTAGATATTTCCATGTTTATAGAGATAGCGGTGTAGATATTTCCATGTTTATACAGATAGCGGTGTAGATATTTCCATGTTTATACAGACCGTGATGTAGATATTTCCATGGTTATAGAGATAGCGGTGCAGATATTTCCATGATTGTGCAGATGGCGGTGTTGATATTGCCATCTATACACAGATGACCTTGTAGATATTTCCATGTTTATACAGATGGCGGCGCAGATATTAACATGGATATGTAGATGGTGGTGTAGATATTTCCATGTTTATACAGATAGCGGTGTAGTTATTTCCATGTTTATATAGATAGCAGTGTAGATATTTCCATGTATATACACATGGCTTTGTAGATATTTCCATGTTTATACAGATGGCGGTGTAGATATTTCCATGTTTATACAGATAAATTTCTAAGTATTTCCTTGTTTATACAGATGGCGGTGTAGATATTTCGATGTTTATAGAGATAGCAGTGGAGATATTTCCATGTTTATACAGATAGCGGTGTAGATGTTTCCATGTTTATACTGATCGTGGTGTAGATATTTCCATGTTTATAGAGATGGCGGTGTAGATATTTCCATGTTCATAGAGATAGCGGTGTTGATTTCTCCAGGTTTATAGAGATAGCGGTGTGGATCTTTCCATGATTATACAGATAGGGGTGTAGATATTTCCATGTTTATAGAGATGGCGGTGTAGATATTTCCATGTTTATACAGATCACGTTGTAGATATTTGCTTGTTTATACAAATAGCGGTGTAGTTATTTCCATGTTTATACAGATATCGGTGTAGATATATCCATGTATATACAGATGGCTGTGTAGATATTTCCATGTTTATAACGATGGCTGTGTAGATATTTCCATGTTTATACAGATGACTTTATAGGTATTTCCATGTTTATACAGATGGCGGTGCAGATATTTCCATGTTTACAGATCGCGGTGTAGATATTTCCATGTTTATACAGATCGCGGTGTAGATATTTCCATGTTTATACAGATAGCGGTGTAGATATTTCCATGTTTTTACAGATATCGGTGTCGATATTTCCATGTTTACACAGATTGCGGGGTAGATATTTCCATGTTTCTACAGATGGCATTGTAGATATTTCCATGTTTACATAGATGGCGGTGTAGATATTTCCATGTTTATATAGATGGTGGTGTAGATATTACCATGTTTATACAGATAGCGGTGTAGATATTTCCATGTATATACAGATCGCGGTGAAGACATTTCCATGTTTATACAGATCGCGCTGTAGATATTTCCATGTTTATACAGATCGCGTTGTAGATATTTCCATGTTTATACAGATAGCGGTGTAGATATTTCCATGTTTATATAGATAGCGGTGTAGTTATTTCCATGTTTATAGACATAGCGGTGTAGATATTTCCATGTTTATATAGATGGCATTGAAGATATTTCCATGTTTATATAGATGGCGGAGTAGATATTTCCATGTGTATATAGATGGTGGTGTAGATATTACCATGTTTATACAGATAGCGGTGTAGATATTTCCACGTATATACAGATCGTGGTGAAGATGTTGCCATGTTTATACAGATCGCGTTGTAGATATTTCCATGTTTATACAGACCGCGGTGTAGATATTTCCATGTTTATACAGATAGCGGTGTAGATATTTCCATGTTTACAGATAGCGGTGTAGATATTTCCATGTTTATTGAGATAGCGGTGTAGGTATTTCCATGTTTATACACATAGCGGAGTAGATACTTCCATCTTTATGGAGATGGCAGTGTAGATATTTTCATGTTTATAGAGATGGCGGTGTAGATATTTCCATATTTATAGAGATAGCGGTGTAGATATTTCCATCTTTCTACAGATGGCGGTGTAGATATTTCCATGTTCATAGAGATAGCGGTGTTGATTTTTCCAAGTTTATAGAGATAGCGGTGTGGATCTTTCCATGTTTACACAGATAGGTTTGTAGATATTTCCATGTTTATAGAGATGGCAGTGCAGATATTTCCATGTTTATAGAGATAGCAATGTACATATATCCATGTTTGTACAGATGGCGGTGTTGATATTTCCATGTATACACAGATGGCCGTGTAGATATTTCCATGTTTATACAGGTAGCGGTGTAGATATTTCCATGTTTTTACAGATCGTGGTGAAGATATTTCCATCTTTATACAGATCGCGGTGTAGATATTTCCATGTTTATACAGATCGCGGTGTAGATATTTCCATGTTTATACAGATAGCGGTGTAGATATTTCCATGTTTATACAGAACGTGTTGTAGATATTTCCATGGTTATAGAGATAGTGGTGCAGATATTTCCATGTTTGTACAGATGGCGGTGGTGATATTTCCATCTATACACAGATGACCGTGTAGATATTTCCATGTTAATACAGATGGCGGCGCAGATATTAACATGGATATGTAGATGGTGGTGTAGATATTTCCATGTTTATACAGATAACTTGGTAAGTATTTCCATGGTTATACGGATGGCGGTGTAGATATTTCGATGTTTATAGAGATAGCAGTGGAGATATTTCCATGTTTATACAGATAGCGGTGTAGATGTTTCCATGTTTATACTGATCGTGGTGTAGATATTTCCATGTTTATAGAGATGGCGGTGTAGATATTTCCATGTTCATAGAGATAGCGGTGTTGATTTCTCCATGTTTATAGACATAACGGTGTAGATATTTCCATGTTTACACAGATGGTGGTGTAGATATTTCCGTGTTTATACAGAAGGCGGAGTAGATACTTCCATCTTTATGGAGATGGCAGTGTAGGTGTTTTCATGTTTATAGAGATGGCGGTGTAGATATTTCCATATTTATAGAGATAGCGGTGTAGATATTTCCATGTTTTTACAGACGGCAGTGCAGATATTTCAATGTTTATAGAGATGGCGCTGTAGATATTTCCATGTTTATACAGATAACGGTGGAGATATTTCCATGTTTATACAGAGAGCAGTGGAGATATTTCCATGTTTATACACATAGCGGTGTACATATTTCCATGTTTATAGAGACAGCGGTGTAGTTATTTCCATATTCATACAGATAGCGGTGCAGATATTTCCATGTTTACACAGATGCCTATGAAGATATTTCCATATTTATACAGAGGGCTTTGTAGATATTTCTATGTTTATACAGATGGCAGTGTAGATATTTAAATGTTCCTACACATGACTGTGTAGTTATTTCCATGTTTATACAGATGTCTTTGTAGATATTTCCATGTTTACAGAGATAGCGGTGCAGATATTTCCATGTTTATACAGATAGCGGTGTATATATTTCCATGTTTATACAGATCATGGTGTAGATATATCCATGTTTATACAGATACCAGTGTAGATATTTCCATGTTTATACAGACCGCAGTGTAGATATTTCCATGTTTATAGAGATAGCAGTGTATATATTTCCATGTTTCTACAGATGGCGGTGTTGAAGTTTCCATCTATACACAGATTGCCGTGTAGGTATTTCCATGTGTATTCAGATGGCATTGAAGATATTTCCATGTTTATACAGATGGTGGTGAAGATATTTCCATGTTTACACTGATGACTGTATAGGTATTTCCATGTATATACAGATGGCGGTGTAGATATTTCCATGTTTATAGAGATAGCTGTGTAGATATTTCCATATTTATACAGATAGCGGTGTAGATATTTCCATGTTTATACAGATCGCGGTGTAGATATTTCCATGTTTATACAGATCGAGGTGTAGATATTTCCATGTTTATACAGATCACGGTGTAGATATTTCCATGTTTATACAGATAGCGGTGTAGATATTTCCATGTGTTTACAGATAGCGGTGTAGATAGTTCCATGTTTACACAGATTGCGGTGTAGATATTTCCATTTTTCTACAGATGGCATTATAGATATTTCCATGTTAATACAGATGGCGGTGTAGATTTTTCGATGTTTATATAGATGGTGGTGTAGTTATTACCATGTTTATACAGGTAGCGGTGTAGATATTTCCTTGTTTATACAGATTGTGGTGAAGATATTTCCGTGTTTATACACATAGCGGAGTAGATACTTCCATCTTTATGGAGATGGCAGTGTAGATATTTTCATGTTTATAGAGATGGCGGTGTAGATATTTCCATATTTATAGAGATAGCGGTGTAGATATTTCCATCTTTCTACGGATGGCGGTGTAGATATTTCCATGTTCATAGAGATAGCGGTGTTGATTTTTCCAAGTTTATAGAGATAGCGGTGTGGATCTTTCCATGTTTACACAGATAGGTTTGTAGATATTTCCATGTTTATAGAGATGGCAGTGCAGATATTTCCATGTTTATAGAGATAGCAATGTACATATATCCATGTTTGTACAGATGGCGGTGTTGATATTTCCATGTATACACAGATGGCCGTGTAGATATTTCCATGTTTATACAGGTAGCGGTGTAGATATTTCCATGTTTTTACAGATCGTGGTGAAGATATTTCCATCTTTATACAGATCGCGGTGTAGATATTTCCATGTTTATACAGATCGCGGTGTAGATATTTCCATGTTTATACAGATAGCGGTGTAGATATTTCCATGTTTATACAGAACGTGTTGTAGATATTTCCATGGTTATAGAGATAGTGGTGCAGATATTTCCATGTTTGTACAGATGGCGGTGGTGATATTTCCATCTATACACAGATGACCGTGTAGATATTTCCATGTTAATACAGATGGCGGCGCAGATATTAACATGGATATGTAGATGGTGGTGTAGATATTTCCATGTTTATACAGATAACTTGGTAAGTATTTCCATGGTTATACGGATGGCGGTGTAGATATTTCGATGTTTATAGAGATAGCAGTGGAGATATTTCCATGTTTATACAGATAGCGGTGTAGATGTTTCCATGTTTATACTGATCGTGGTGTAGATATTTCCATGTTTATAGAGATGGCGGTGTAGATATTTCCATGTTCATAGAGATAGCGGTGTTGATTTCTCCATGTTTATAGACATAACGGTGTAGATATTTCCATGTTTACACAGATGGTGGTGTAGATATTTCCGTGTTTATACAGAAGGCGGAGTAGATACTTCCATCTTTATGGAGATGGCAGTGTAGGTGTTTTCATGTTTATAGAGATGGCGGTGTAGATATTTCCATATTTATAGAGATAGCGGTGTAGATATTTCCATGTTTTTACAGACGGCAGTGCAGATATTTCAATGTTTATAGAGATGGCGCTGTAGATATTTCCATGTTTATACAGATAACGGTGGAGATATTTCCATGTTTATACAGAGAGCAGTGGAGATATTTCCATGTTTATACACATAGCGGTGTACATATTTCCATGTTTATAGAGACAGCGGTGTAGTTATTTCCATATTCATACAGATAGCGGTGCAGATATTTCCATGTTTACACAGATGCCTATGAAGATATTTCCATATTTATACAGAGGGCTTTGTAGATATTTCTATGTTTATACAGATGGCAGTGTAGATATTTAAATGTTCCTACACATGACTGTGTAGTTATTTCCATGTTTATACAGATGTCTTTGTAGATATTTCCATGTTTACAGAGATAGCGGTGCAGATATTTCCATGTTTATACAGATAGCGGTGTATATATTTCCATGTTTATACAGATCATGGTGTAGATATATCCATGTTTATACAGATACCAGTGTAGATATTTCCATGTTTATACAGACCGCAGTGTAGATATTTCCATGTTTATAGAGATAGCAGTGTATATATTTCCATGTTTCTACAGATGGCGGTGTTGAAGTTTCCATCTATACACAGATTGCCGTGTAGGTATTTCCATGTGTATTCAGATGGCATTGAAGATATTTCCATGTTTATACAGATGGTGGTGAAGATATTTCCATGTTTACACTGATGACTGTATAGGTATTTCCATGTATATACAGATGGCGGTGTAGATATTTCCATGTTTATAGAGATAGCTGTGTAGATATTTCCATATTTATACAGATAGCGGTGTAGATATTTCCATGTTTATACAGATCGCGGTGTAGATATTTCCATGTTTATACAGATCGAGGTGTAGATATTTCCATGTTTATACAGATCACGGTGTAGATATTTCCATGTTTATACAGATAGCGGTGTAGATATTTCCATGTGTTTACAGATAGCGGTGTAGATAGTTCCATGTTTACACAGATTGCGGTGTAGATATTTCCATTTTTCTACAGATGGCATTATAGATATTTCCATGTTAATACAGATGGCGGTGTAGATTTTTCGATGTTTATATAGATGGTGGTGTAGTTATTACCATGTTTATACAGGTAGCGGTGTAGATATTTCCTTGTTTATACAGATTGTGGTGAAGATATTTCCGTGTTTATACAGATCACGGTGTAGATATTTTCATGTTTATACAGATCGCGGTGTAGATATTTCCATGTTTGTACAGATAGCGGTGTAGATATTTCCATGTTTATACAGATAGCGGTGTAGATGTTTCCATATTTATACAGATAACGGTGTAGAAATTTCCATGTTTATACAAATAGCGGTGTAAATAGTTCCATGTTTATACAGATCACTTTGTAGATATTTCCATGTTTATAGAGATAGCAGTGTAGATATTTCCATGTTAATACAGATAGCGGTGTAGATATTTCCTTGTTTATACAGACCGCGGTGTAGATATTTCCATGGTAATACAGATAGCGGTGCAGATATTTCCATGTTTGTACAGATGGCGTTGTTGATATTTCCATCTATACACAGATGACCGTGTAGATATTTCCATGTTTATACAGATGGCGGCGCAGATATTTCCATGGATATGTAGATGGTGGTGTAGATATTTCCATGTTTATACAGATAGCGGTGTAGTTATTTCCATGTTTATATAGATAGCAGTGTAGATATTTCCATGTATATACACATGGCTGTGTAGATATTTCCATGTATATACAGATGGCGGTGTAGATATTTCCATGTTTATACAGATGGCTGTGTAGATATTTCCATGTTTATTCAGATTACTTTGTAGGTATTTCCATGTTTATACAGATGGCGGTGTAGATATTTCGATGTTTATAGAGATAGCAGTGGAGATATTTCCATGTTTATACAGATAGCGGTGTAGATATTTCCATGTTTATACTGATCGTGGTGTAGATATTTCCATGTTTATAGAGATGGCAGTGTAGATATTTCCATGTTCATAGAGATGGCGGTGTTTATTTTTCCATGTTAACAGAGATAGCGGTGTGGATATTTCCATGTTTATACAGATAGGTGTGTAGATATTTCCATGTTTATAGAGATGGCGGCGTAGATATATCCATGTTTATACAGACAAAGGTGTAGATATTTGGTTGTTTATACAAATAGCGGTGTAGTTATTTCCATGTTTATACAGATAGCGTTGTAGATATTTCCACGTATATACAGATGGCTGTGTGGATATTTCCATGTTTATACAGATGGCGGTGTAGATATAGCCATGTTTCTGAAGATGGCAGTGTAGGTATTTTCATGTTTACATAGATGGCGGTGTAGATATTTCCATGTTTACAGAGATTGCGGTGTAGATATTTCCATGTTTATAGTGCAAGTGGTGTAGCTATTTCCATGTTTATAGAGATAGCGGTGTAGACATTTCCATATTTCTACAGGAAGCGGTGTAGGTATTTCCATGTTTATACAGATGGCGGTGTAGATATTTCCATGTTTCTAAAGATGGCGGTGTAGATATTTCCCTGTTTATACAGATAGCGGTGTAGATATTTCCATGTATATACAGATAGCGGTGTAGATATTTCCATGTTTACACAGATAGCGATGTAGATATTTCCATGTTTATGCAGATAGCGGTGTAGATATTTCCATGTTTATACAGATAGCGGTGTAGATATTTCCATGTTTACACAGATGGCTGTGTAGATATTTCCATGTGTATACAGATGGTGGTGTAGATATTTAAATGTTTATACATATTGCGGTGTAGATATATCCATGTTTACAGATATAGCGGTAAAGATATTTCCATCTTTCAAAGATTGCGGTGTAGACATTGCAAACTTTACACAGATAGCGGTGTAGATATTTCCAAGTTTACACAGATAACTGTGTCGATATTTCCATGTTTACAGAGATATCATTGTAGATATTTCCATGTTTATACAGATAGCGGTGTAGTTATTTACATGTTGATACAGATAGCGCTGTAGATATTTTCAGGTTTATACAGATATTGTTGTAGATATTTCCACGTTTTACAGATAGCTGTGTAGATATTTCCCTGTTTACACAGATAGCATTGCAAATATTTCCATGTTTACACAGATAGCGTTGTAGATATTTCCATGCTTACACAGATTGCAGTGTAGATATTTCCAAGTTTACACCGATAGCTGTGTAGATATTTCCATGTTTACACATATAGCGTTGTAGATATTTCATTGTTTACAGAGATAGCGGTGTAGGTATTTCCATGTTTTTAAAGATACCGGTGTAGGTATTTCCGTGTTTATAAAGATAGCGGTGGAAATATTTCCATATTTATACAGATAGCGGTGTAAAAATTTCCATGTTTATACAGATAGCGGTGTAGATATTTCCATGTTTATACAGATAGCGGTGTAGATATTTCCATGTTTATAGAGACTGCGGTGTAGATATTTCCATCTTTGCACAGATTGCTGTGTAGATATTTCCATGTTCATACTGATTGCGATGTAGTTATTTCCATGATGATACAGATAGCGGTGTAGATATTTCCATGTTTATACAGGGAGCGGTGTAGAAATTCCCATGTTTATACAGATCGCTTTGTAGATATTTCCGTCTTTCTACACATGTCAGTGTAGATATTTCCAAGTTTATACAGATGTCTTTGTAGATATTTCATTGTTTATGCTGATGGCGGTGCAGATATTTCCATATTTATAGAGATGGCGGTGTAGTTATTTCTATGTTTATAGAGACAGCTGTGTAAATATTTCCATGTTTATAGAAATGGTGGTGTAAATATTTTCATGTTTATAGAGATAGCGGTGTAGATATTTCCATGTTTATACAGACCGCGGTGTAGATATTTCCTTGGTTATACAGATAGCGGTGCAGATATTTCCATGTTTGTACAGATGGCGGTGTTGGTATTTCCATCTATACACACGTGACCGTGTAGATATTTCCATGTTTATACAGATGGCGGCGCAGATATTTCCATGGATATGTAGATGGTGGTGTAGATATTTCCATGTTTCTACAGATAGCGGTGTAGTTATTTCCATGTTTATATAGATAGCGGTGTAGATATTTCCATGTATATACACATGGCTGTGTAAATATTTCCATGTTTATACAGTTGGCGGTGTAGATATTTCCATGTTTATACAGAGAACTTTGTAAATATTTCCATGTTTATACAGATGGCGTTGTAGATATTTCGATGTTTATAGAGAGAGCAGTGGAGATATTTCCATGTTTATACAGATAGCGGTGTAGATATTTCCATGTTTATACTGATCGCGGTGTAGATATTTCCATGTTTATAGAGATGGCGGTGTAGATATTTCCATGTTTATACAGATCGCGGTGTAGGTATTTCCATGTTTATACAGATCATGATGTAGATATTTCCATGTTTATAAAGATCGCGATGGTGATATTACCATGTTTATAGGGATGGCGGTGCAAATATTTCCACATTTATACAGATAGCGGTATAGTTATTAGCATGTTTATACAGATAGTTTTGTAGATATTTCCATGTATAAACAGATGTCTGTGTATATATTCCCATGTTTATACATATAGCGGTGTAGATATTTCCATGTATATACAGATGTCTGTGTAGATATTTCCATGTTTATACAGATGGCTGTGTAGATATTTCCATGTTTATACAGATGACTTTGTAGGTATTTCCATGTTTACAAGATGGCGGTGTAGATATTTCCCTGTTTATACAGAGTTCTCTCTAGATATTTCCATGTTTATATAGATGACAGTGTAGATAATTCCCAGTTTATACAGATTACTGTGTAGATATTTCCATGTTAATACAGATGGCGGTGTAGATATTTCCATGTTTATAGAGATAGCGGTGTAGATATTTCCATGTTTATAGAGATAGCGGTTTAAATATTTCCATCTTTATACAGATAGTGGTGTAGATATTTCCATGTTTATACAGATGTCGGTGTAGATACAGCCATGTTTCTGAAGATGGCAGTGTAGATATTTTCATGTTTACATAGATGGCGGTGTAGATATTTCGATGTTTACAGAGATTGCGGTGTAGATATTTCCATGTTTATAGTGCAAGTGGTGTAGGTATTTCCATGTTTATAGAGATAGCAGTGTAGACATTTCCATATTTCTACAGGTAGCGGTGTAGGTATTTCCATGTTTATACAGATGGTGGTGTAGATATTTCCATGTTTCTAAAGATGTCGGTGTAGATATTTCCCTGTTTATACCGATAGCGGTGTAGATATTTCCATGTATATACTGATAGTGGTGTAGATATTTCCATGTTTACACAGATAGCGATGTAGATATTTCCATGTTCATAGAGATAGCGGTGTTGATTTTTCCATGTTTATAGAGATAGCGGTGTGGATATTTCCATGTTTATACAGATAGGGGTGTACATATTTCCTTGTTTATAGAGATGGCGGTGTAGATATTTCCATCTTTCTACAGATGGCAGTGTAGATATTTCAATGTTTATAGAGATGGCACTGTAGATATTTCCATGTTTACAGATAATGCTGGAGATATTTCCATGTTTATACAGAGAGCAGTGCAGATATTTCCATGTTTATACAGATAGCGGTGTACATATTTCCATGTTTATAGAGACAGCGGTGTAGGTATTTCCATGTTTATACCGATAGCGGTGCAGATATTTCCATGTTTATACAGATGCCTATGCAGATATTTCCATATTTATACAGAGAGCTGTGTAGATATTTCCATGTTTATACAGATGGCAGTGTAGATATTTCCATGTTCCTACACATGACTGTGTAGTTATTTCCATGTTTATACAGATGGCTTTGTCGATATTTCCATGTTTATACAGATAGCGGTGCAGGTATTTCCATGTTTATACAGATAGCGGTGTAAATATTTCCATGTTTATACAGATCGTGTTGTAGATATTTCCATGTTTATACAGATACCGGTGTAGATATTTCCATGTTTATGGAGATAGCGGTGTAGATATTTCCATGTTAGTACATATGGCGGTGTTGATGTTTCCATCTATACACAGATTGCCGTGTAGTTTTTCCATGTGTATACAGATGGCATTGTAGATATTTCCATGTTTATACAGATGGTGGTGTAGATATTTCCATGTTTATACAGATGACTGTATAGGTATTTCCATGTTTTTACAGATGGCATTGTAGATATTTCCATGTTTATAGAGATAGCAGTGTAGATATTTCCATGTTTATACAGATGGCGGTGTAGATACTTCCATGTTTATAGAGTTAGCGGTGTAGATATTTCCATGTTTAAACCGATAACTGTGTAGATTTTTCCATGTTTATACAGATAGCGGTGTAAATATTTCCATGTTTGTACAGATCATGGTGTAGATATTTCCATGATTATAGAGATAGCGGTGTAGATATTTCCATGTTTATACAGATAGCGGTGTAGATATTTCCATGTTTATACAGACCGCGGGGTAGATATTTCCATGTTTTTACAGATAGCGGTGCAGATATTTCCATGTTTGTACAGAAGGCGGTGTTGATATTTCCATCTATACACAGATGACCGTGTAGATATTAACATGTTTATACAAATGGCGGCGCAGATATTTCTATGGATAAGTAGATGGCGGTGTAGATATTTCCATGTTTATACAGATAGCGGTGTAGTTATTTACATGTTTATATAGATAGCGGTGTAGATATTTCCATGTATATACACATGGCTGTGTAAATATTTCCATGTTTATACAGATGGCCGTGTAGATATTTCCATGTTTATACAGAGAACTTTGTAAATATTTCCATGTTTATACAGATGGCGTTGTAGATATTTCGATGTTTATAGAGAGAGCATTGGAGATATTTCCATGTTTATACAGATAGCGGTGTAGATATTTCCATGTTTATACTGATCGCGGTGTAGATATTTCCATGTTTATAGAGATGGCGGTGTAGATATTTCCATGTTTATACAGATCGCGGTGTAGGTATTTCCATGTTTATACAGATCATGATGTAGATATTTCCATGTTTATACAGATCGCGATGTTGTTATTACCATGTTTATAGTGATGGCGGTGCAAATATTTCCACATTTATACAGATAGCGGTGTAGTTATTAGCATGTTTATACAGATAGTTTTGTAGATATTTCCATGTATAAACAGATGTCTGTGTATATATTTCCATGTTTATACATATAGCGGTGTAGATATTTCCATGTATATACAGATGGCTGTGTAGATATTTCCATGTTTATACAGATGGCTGTGTAGATATTTCCATGTTTATACAGATGACTTTGTAAGTGTTTCCATGTTTACACAGATGGCGGTGTAGATATTTCCATGTTTATAGAGATAGCTGTGTAGATATTTCCATGTTTATACAGATAGCGATCTAGATATTTCCATGTTTATACAGATCGCAGTGTAGATATTTCCATGTTTATACAGATCGCGGGGTAGATATTTCCATGTTTATACAGATGGCGGTGTTGATATTTCCATGTTTATAGAGATGGTGGTGTAGATATTTCCATGTTTATAGAGATAGCGGTGTAGATATATCCGTGTTTATAGAGTTAGAAGTGAGGATATTTCCATGTTTATACAGATAGCAGTGTAGATATTTCCACTTTTATAGAGATAGCGGTTTAGATATTTCATATTAATACAGATATCGGTGTAGAGATTTCCATGATTATACAGATTGCGGTGTAGATATTTCCATGTTTATACAAATGGCATTGTAGATATTTCTATGTTTATAGAAATGGCGGTGTAGATATTTCCATGTTTATATAGATGGCAGTGTAGATATTTTCTTGTTTATGTAGATGGCGTTGTAGATACCTCCATGTTTAATGAGATGGCGGTGTGTAAATTTCCATGTTGATGGGGATAGCGGTGTAGATATTTCCATGTTTATAGAGATAGCGGTGAAGTTATTTCCATGTTTATAGAGATAGCGCTGTAGATATTTCCATGTTTCTACAGATGACTGTGTAGATATTTCCATGTTTGTACAGATGGCAGTGTAGATATTTCCATGTTTATAGAGATAGCCGTGTAGAGATTTTCATGTTTATACAGATTGCGGTGGATGTATGTCCATGTTTATACAGATAGAAATGGAGATATTTCCACGTTAATACACATAGCGGTGTAGATATTTCCATGTTTATACAGATAGCGGTGTAGATATTTCCATGTTTATACAGATGGCTGTGCAGATATTTCCATGTTTATACGGAGTTCCCTCTAGATATTTCCATGTTTATATAGATGACAGTGTAGATATTTCCCGGTTTATACGGATGACTGTGTAGATATTTCCATGTTAATACAGATGGCGGTGTAGATATTTCCATGTTTATAGAGATAGCGGTTTAAATATTTCCATCTTTAAACAGATAGTGGTGTAGATATTTCCATGTTTATATAGATGGCGTTGTAGATACAGCCATGTATCTGAAGATGGCAGTGTAGATATTTTCATGTTTACATAGATGACGGTGTAGATATTTCCATGTTTACAGAGATTGCGGTGTAGATATTTCCATGTTTATAGTGCAAGTGGTTTAGGTATTTCCATATTTATAGAGATAGCGGTGTAGACATTTCCATATTTATACAGGTAGCGGTGTAGGTATTTCCATGTTTATACAGATGACGGTGTAGATATTTCCATGTTTCTAAATATGGCGGTGTAGATATTTCCTTGTTTATACAGATAGCGGTGCAGATATTTCCATGTATATACAGATAGCGGTGTAGGTATTTCCATGTTTACACAGATAGCGGTGGAGATATTTCCCTGTTTATACAGATAGCGATGTATATATTTCCATGTTTATACAGATAGCGGTGTAGATATTTCCACGTTTATAGAGATAGCAGTGTAGATATTTCCATGTTTATACAGATGGCTGTGTAGATATTTCCATGTGTATACAGTTGGCGGTGTAGGTATTTCCATGTTTATACATATAACGGTGTAGATATTTCCATGTTTACAGGTATAGCGGTAAAGATATTTCCATCTTTGCACAGATTGCGGTGTAGACATTGCAAACTTTACACAGATAGCGGTGTAGATATTTCCAAGTTTACACAGATAGCTGTATAGATATTTCCATGTTTACACAGATAGCGTTATAGATATTTCATTGTTTACAGAGATAGCGGTGTAGGTATTTCCACGTTTTTAAAGACACCGGTGTAGGTATTTCCGTGTTTATAAAGATAGCGGTGGAAATATTTCCATGTTTATACAGATAGCGGTGTAAAAATTTCCATGTTTATACAGATAGCGGTGTAGTTATTTCCATGTTTATACAGATAGCGGTGTAGGTATTTCCATGTTTACAGAGACTGCGGTGTAGATATTTCCATCTTTGCACAGATTGCTGTGTAGGTATTTCCATGTTTATACAGATTGCGATGTAGTTATTTCCATGTTGATACAGATAGCGGTGTAGATATTTCCATGTTTATACAGGTAGCGGTGTAGAAATTCCCATGTTTATACAGATCGCTTTGTAGATATTTCCATCTTTCTACACATGTCAGTGTAGATATTTCCAGGTTTATACAGATGTCTCTGTAGATATTTCATTGTTTATGCTGATGGTGGTGTAGATATTTCCATAATTATAGAGATGTCGGTGTAGTTATTTCTATGTTTATAGAGAAAGCGGTGTAAATATTTCCATGTTTATAGAAATGGTGGTGTAATTATTTTCATGTTTATAGAGATAGCGGTGTAGATATTTCCATGTTTATACAGATAGCGGGGTAGATATTTCCATGTTTATACAGACCGCGGTGTAGACATTTCCATGGTTATAGAGATAGCGGTGCAGATATTTCCATGTTTGTACAGATGGCGTTGTTGGTATTTCCATCTATACACACATGACCGTGTAGATATTTCCATGTTTATACAGATGGCGGCGCAGATATTTCCATGGATATGTAGATGGTGGTGTAGATATTTCCATGTTTATACAGATAGCGGTGTAGTTATTTCCATGTTTACATAGATAGCGGTGTAGATATTTCCATGTATATACACGTGGCTGTGTAGATATTTCCATGTTTATACAGATGGCGGTGTAGATATTTCCATGTTTATACAGATAACTTTGTAAGTATTTCCATGTTTATACAGATGGCGGTTTAGATATTTCGATGTTTATAGAGATAGCAGTGCAGATATTCCATGTTTATACAGATAGCGGTGTAGATGTTTCCATGTTTATACTGATCTTGGTGTAGATATTTCCATGTTTATAGAGATGGTGGTGTAGATATTTCCATGTTCATAGAGATAGCGGTGTTGATTTTTCCATGTTTATAGAGATAGCGGTGTGGATATTTCCATGTTTATACAGATAGGGGTGTACATATTTCCATGTTTATAGAGATGGCAGTGTAGATATTTCCATGTTTATACAGATCACGGTGTAGATATTTGCTTGTTTATACAAATAGCGATATAGTTATTTCCATGTTTATACAGATAGTGTTGTAGATATTTCCATGTATATACAGATGGCTGTGTAGATATTTCCATGTTTATAACGATGGCTGTGAAGATATTTCCATGTTTATACAGACGGCTTTGTAGCTATTTCCATGTTTATACAGATGGCGGTGTAGATATTTCCATATTTGAAGAGATAGCGGTGTAGATATTTCCATCTTTCTACAGATGGCAGTGTAGGTATTTCAATGTTTACAGAGATGGCGCTGTAGATATTTCCATGTTTACAGATAACGGTGGAGATATTTCCATGTTTATACAGAGAGCAGTGGAGATATTTCCATGTTTATACACATAGCGGTGTACATATTTCCATGTTTATAGAGACAGCGGTGTAGGCATTTCCATGTTTATACAGATAGCGGTGAAGATATTTCCATGTTTACACAGATGCCTATGAAGATATTTCCATATTTATACAGAGGGCTTTGTAGATATTTCTATGTTTATACAGATGGCAGTGTAGATATTTAAATGTTCCTACACATGACTGTGTAGGTATTTCCATGTTTATACAGATGTCTTTGTAGATATTTCCATGTTTATAGAGATAGCGGTGCAGATATTTCCATGTTTATACAGATAGCGGTGTACATATTTCCATCTTTATAGAGACAGCGGTGTAGGTATTTCCATGTTTATACAGATAGCGGTGCAGATATTTCCATGTTTATACAGATGCCTATGCAGATATTTCCATATTTATACAGAGAGCTGTGTAGATATTTCCATGTTTATACAGATGGCAGTGTAGATAATTCCATGTTCCTACACATGACTGTGGAGGCATTTCCATGTTTATACAGATGGCTTTGTAGATATTTCCATGTTTATAGAGATAGCGGTGCAGATATTTCCATGTTTATACAGATAGCGTTGTAAATATTTCCATGTTTATACAGATCGTGTTGTAGATATTTCCATGTTTATACAGAGACCGGTGCAGATATTTCCATGTTTATACAGACCGTAGTGTAGATATTTCCATGTTTATGGAGATAGCGGTGTAGATATTTCCATGTTTGAACATATGGCGGTGTTGATGTTTCCATCTATACACAGATTGCCGTGTAGTTTTCCATGTGTATACAGATGGCATTGTAGATATTTCCATGTTTATACAGATGGTGGTGTAGATATTTCCATGTTTATACAGATGACTGTATAGGTATTTCCATGTTTTTACAGATGGCATTGTAGATATTTCCATGTTTATAGAGATAGCAGTGTAGATATTTCCATGTTTATACAGATGGCGGTGTAGATATTTCCATGTTTATAGAGATAGCGGTGTAGATATTTCCATGTTTAAACAGATAACTGTGTAGATATTTCCATGTTTATACCGATAGCGGTGTAAATATTTCCATGTTTATACAGATCATGGTGTAGATATTTCCATGACTATAGAGACAGTGGTGTAGATATTTCCATGTTTATACAGATAGCGGTGTAGATATTTCCATGTTTATACAGACCGCGGGGTAGATATTTCCATGTTTATACAGATAGCGTTGCAGATATTTCCATGTTTGAACAGATGGCGGTGTTGATATTTCCATCTATACACAGATGACCGTGTAGATATTTCCATGTTTATACAGATTGCGGCGCAGATATTTCTATGGTTAAGTAGATGGCGGTGTAGATATTTCCATGTTTATACAGATAGCGGTGTAGTTATTTACATGTTTATATAGATAGCGGTGTAGATATTTCCATGTATATACACATGGCTGTGTAAATATTTCCATGTTTATACAGATGGCAGTGTAGATATTTCCATGTTTATACAGAGAACTTTGTAAATATTTCCATGTTTATACAAACGGCGTTGTAGATATTTCGATGTTTATAGAGAGAGCAGTGGAGATATTTCCATGTTTACACTGATAGCGGTGGAGATATTTCCCTGTTTATACTGATAGCGATGTAGATATTTCCATGTTTAAACTGATAGCGGTGTAGATATTTCCATGTTTATAGAGATAGCGGTGTAGATATTTCCATGTTTATACAGATGGCTGTGTAGATATTTCCATGTGTATACAGTTGGCGGTGTAGATATTTCCATGTTTATACTTATAGCGGTGTAGATATTTCCATGTTTACAGATATAGGGGTAAAGATATTTCCATCTTTGCACAGATTGCGGTGTAGACATTGCAAACTTTACACAGATAGCGGTGTAGATACTTCCAAGTTTACACAGATATCTGTGTCGATATTTCCATGTTTACAGTGATATAATTGTAGATATTTCCATGTTTATACAGATAGCGGTGTAGTTATTTACATGTTGATACAGATAGCGGTGTAGATATTTTCAGGGTTATACAGATAGTGGTGTAGATATTTCCAAGTTTTACAGATAGCTGTGTAGATATTTCCCTGTTTACACAGATAGCGTTGTAAATGTTTCCATGTTTACACAGATAGCGTTGTAGATATTTCCATGCTTACACGATTGCGGTGTAGATATTTCCAAGTTTACACAGATAGCTGTATATATATTTCCATGTTTACACAGATAGCGTTATAGATATTTCATTGTTTACAGAGATAGCGGTGTAGGTATTTCCATGTTTTTAAAGACACCGGTGCAGGTATTTCCGGGTTTATAAAGATAGCGGTGGAAATATTTCCATGTTTATACAGATAGCGGTGTAAAAATTTCCATGTTTATACAGATAGCGGTGTATTTATTTCCATGTTTATAGAGATAGCGGTGTAGATATTTCCATGTTTATAGATACTGCGGTGTAGGTATTTACATCTTTGCACAGATTGCTGTGTAGATATTTCCAGGTTTATACAGAAAGCGGTGTAGTTATTTCCATGTTGATACAGATAGCGGTGTAGATATTTCCATGTTTATACAGGTTGCGGTGTAGAAATTCCCATGTTTATACAGATAGCTTTGTAGATATTTCCATCTTTCTACACATGTCAGTGTAGACATTTCCAAGTTTATTCAGATGTCTGTGTAGATATTTCCATGTTTATGCAGATGGCGGTGTAGATATTTCCATGTTTATAGAGATGGCGGTGTAGTTATTTCTTTGTTTATACAGTTGGCTTTGTAGATATTACCATGTGTGTACAGATGGCCGTGTAGATATTTCCATGTTTATACAGATGGCGGTGTAGATATTTCCATGTTTATACAGATGGCAGTGTAGATATTTCCATGTTTATACAGATTTCGGTGTAGATATTTCCATGTTTACAGAGATAGCGGTGTAGGTATTTCCATCTTTGCACAGATTGCGGTGTACGTATTGCCAAATTTACACATATAGCGGTGTAGATATTTCCAAGTTTACTCAGATAGCTGTGTAGATATTTCCATGTTTACAGAGATAGCATTGTAGATATTTCCGTGTTTATACAGATTGCGGCGTAGTTATTTCCAAGTTGATACATATAGCGGTGTAGATATTTCCATGTTTATACAGGTAGCGGTGTAGAAATTCCCATGTTTATACAGTTCGCTTTGTAGACATTTCCATTTTTCTACAGATGTCTGTGTAGATATTTCCAAGTTTATACAGATGGCATTGTAGATATTTCCATTTTTATACAGATGTCTGTGTAGATATTTCCATGTTCATTCAGATGGCGGTGTAGATATTTACATGTTTATAGAGATGGCGGTGTAGTTATTACTATGTTTATAGAGATAGTGTTGTAAATGTCTCCATGTTTATAGAGATGGTGGTGTAAGTATTTTCATGTTATATAGAGATAGCGGTGTAGATATTTCCATGTTTATACAGATAACGGTGTTGTTATTTCCATTTTTATACAGATAGCGGTGTAGATATTTCCATGTTTATACAGCTCGTGGTGTAGATATTTCCATCTTAATACAGATGGCAGTGTAGATATTTCCATGTTTATACAGATAGGGGTGTAGATATTTCCATGTCTATAGAGATACCGGTGTATGTATTTCCATATTTATACAGATTGCGGTGTAGATATTTCCATCTTTATACAGATGGCAGTGTAGATATTTCCATGTTTATAGAGATGGCGGTGTAGATACATCCATGTTTCTGAAGATGGCGGTGTAGATGTTTTCATGTTTATAGAGATGGCGGTGTTGATATTTCCATGTTTATACAGATGTCTGTGTTGATATTTCCATGTTTATGCAGATAGCGGTGTAGATATTTCCATGTTTATAGAGATGGCGGTCTATTTATTTCTAACTTTATAGTGATAGCTGTGTAAAGATTTCCATGTTTATAGAGATGGTGGTGTAAGTATTTTCATCTTTATAGAGATAGCGGTGTAGATATTTCCATGTTTATACAGATAGCGGGGTTGGTATTTCCATGTTTATACAGATGGCTGTGTAGACTTTTCCATGTTTATACAGCTCGCGGTGTAGATATTTCCATCTTTATACACATGGCAGTGTAGATATTTCCATGTTTATACAGATAGCGGTGTAGATATTTCCATGTCTATAGAGATATCGGTGTAGATATTTCCATAATTATATAGATTGCGGTGTAGATATTTCCATCTTTATACAGATGGCGGTGTAGATATTTCCATGTTTATACAGATGACAGTGAAGATATTTCCATGTATATACAGATAGTGGTGTAGATATTTCCATGTTTATACAGATGGCGGTGTAGATACACCCATGTATCTGAAGATGGCGGTGTAGATATTTTCATGTTTACAGAGATGGAGGTGTAGATATTTCCATGTATATAGAGATAGCAGTGTAGATATTTTCATGTTTATAGAGAAAGCGGTGTAGGTATTTCCATGTTTATACAGATATCGTTGTAGATATTTCCATGTTTACAGAGATAGCAGTGTAGGTATTTCCATCTTTGCATAGATTGCAGTGTAGTTATTCCCAAATTTACACAGATAGCGGTGTAGATATTTCCATGTTTATACAGGTAGCGTTGTAGATATTTCCAAGTTTACAGAGATAGCGGTGTAGTTATTTCCATCTTTGCACAGATTGCCGTGTAGATATTTCCATGTTTACGCAGATAGCTGTGTAGATATTTCCAAGTTTACACAGATAGCTGTGTAGATATTTCCATGTTTACACACATACCGTGGTAGATATTTCCATGTTAATACAGATTGCGGTTTAGATATGTCCATGATTATACAGATAGCGTTGTAGATAATTTCATGTTTCTACAGATAGCGGTGGAGATATTTCCATGTTTATAGAGACTGCGATATAGATATTTCCATGTTTATACAGATAGCGGTGTAGTTATTTCCATGTTTACAGAGATAGCAGTGTAGATATATCCATCTTGCTCATATTGCTGTGTAGATATTTCCATTTTTACACAGATAGCTGTGTAGATTCTTCCAAGTTTACACAGATAGCTGTGCAGATATTTCCATGTTTACGCTGATAGCATTGTATATATTTCCATGTTTATACAGATAGCGGTGTAGATATTTCCATGTCTATAGAGATATCGGTGTAGATATTTCCATAATTATATAGATTGCGGTGTAGATATTTCCATCTTTATACAGATGGCGGTGTAGATATTTCCATGTTTATACAGATGACAGTGAAGATATTTCCATGTATATACAGATAGTGGTGTAGATATTTCCATGTTTATACAGATGGCGGTGTAGATACACCCATGTATCTGAAGATGGCGGTGTAGATATTTTCATGTTTACAGAGATGGAGGTGTAGATATTTCCATGTATATAGAGATAGCAGTGTAGATATTTTCATGTTTATAGAGAAAGCGGTGTAGGTATTTCCATGTTTATACAGATATCGTTGTAGATATTTCCATGTTTACAGAGATAGCAGTGTAGGTATTTCCATCTTTGCATAGATTGCAGTGTAGTTATTCCCAAATTTACACAGATAGCGGTGTAGATATTTCCATGTTTATACAGGTAGCGTTGTAGATATTTCCAAGTTTACAGAGATAGCGGTGTAGTTATTTCCATCTTTGCACAGATTGCCGTGTAGATATTTCCATGTTTACGCAGATAGCTGTGTAGATATTTCCAAGTTTACACAGATAGCTGTGTAGATATTTCCATGTTTACACACATACCGTGGTAGATATTTCCATGTTAATACAGATTGCGGTTTAGATATGTCCATGATTATACAGATAGCGTTGTAGATAATTTCATGTTTCTACAGATAGCGGTGGAGATATTTCCATGTTTATAGAGACTGCGATATAGATATTTCCATGTTTATACAGATAGCGGTGTAGTTATTTCCATGTTTACAGAGATAGCAGTGTAGATATATCCATCTTGCTCATATTGCTGTGTAGATATTTCCATTTTTACACAGATAGCTGTGTAGATTCTTCCAAGTTTACACAGATAGCTGTGCAGATATTTCCATGTTTACGCTGATAGCATTGTATATATTTCCATGTTTATACAGATAGCGGTGTAGATATTTCCATGTTTATACAGAAAGTGGTGTAGATATTTCCATGTTTATACAGATAGCAGTGGAGAAATTTCCCTGTTTATACAGATAGCGATGTAGATATTTCCATGTTTATACAGATAACGGTGTAGATATTTCCATGTTTATAGAGATAGCGGTGTAGATATTTCCATGTTTATACAGATGGCTGGGTAGATATTTCCATGTTTGTACAGATGGCAGTGTAGATATTTCCATGTTTATACAGATGGCGCTGTAGATATTTCCATGTTTACACAGATGGCACTGTAGATATTTCCATGTTTACACAGATAGCTGTGTAGATATTTCCATGTTTCCAGAGATAGCGGTGTACATATTTCCATCTTTGCACAGATTGCGGTGTAGGTATTGCCAAATTTACACAGATTGCGGTGTAGATATTTCCAAGTTTACACAGATAGCTGTGTAGATATTTCCATGTTTACAGAGATAGCATTGTAGATGTTTCCTTGTTTATACAGATTGCGGTGTAATTATTTCCATGTTGATACAGATAGTGGTGTAGATATTTCCATGTTTATACAGGTAGCGGTGTAGAAATTCCCTTGTTTATACAGATCGCTTTGTAGACATTTCCATCTTTCTGCAGATGTCAGTGTAGATATTTCCAATTTTATACAGATGGCAGAGTAGATATTTCCATGTTTATACAGATGTGTGTGTAGATATTTCCATGTATATGCAGATGGCGGTGTAGATATGTCCATGTTTATAGGGATGGCGGTGTAGTTATTTCTAAGTTTATACAGATAGTGGTGTAAATATTACCATGCTTATAGAGATGGTGGTGTAAGTATTTTCATGTTTATAGAGATTGTGGTGTAGATATTTCCATGTTTATACAAATAACGGTGTTGGTATTTCCATGTTTATAGAGATAGCGGTGTAGATATTTCCATGTTTACGCAGGTAGCATTGTATATATTTCCGTCTCTATACAGATGGCAGTGTAGATAATTCCATGTTTATACAGATAGCGGTGTAGATATTTACATGTCTATAGAGGTAGCGGTGTAGGTATTTCCAAATTTATACAGATTGCGGTGTAGATATTTCCATCTTTATACAGATGGCGGTGTAGGTATTTCCATGTTTATACAGATAGTGGTGTAGATATTTCCTAGTTTATACAGATGGCGGTGTAGATACATCCATGTTTCTGAAGATGGCCTTGTAGATATTTTCATGTTTATAGAGATGGTGGTGTAGATATTTCCATGTATATAGAGATTGCAGTGTAGATATTTCCATGTTTATAGAGATAGCGGTGTAGATATTTCCATATTTATACAGATAGCGGTGTTGGTATTTCCATGTTTATACAGATTGCGGTGTAGATATTTCCATGTTTCTACAGATGGCGGTGTAGATATTTCCTTGTTTATACTGACAGCGGTGTAGATATTTCCATGTTTATACAGGTAGCGGTGTAGATATTTCCTTGTTTACAGAGATAGCGGTGTAGTTATTTCCATATTTGCACAGATTGCCGTGTAGATATTTCCATGTTTACTCAGATAGCTGTGTAGATATTTCCAAGTTTACACAGATACTGTGTAGATATTTCCATGTTTACACACATAGCGTTGTAGATATTTCCATGTTTATACAGACTGCGTTGTAGATATGTCCATGTTTATACAGAAAGCGTTGTAAATATTTTCATGTTTATACAGATAGCGGTGGAGATATTTCCATGTTTATAGAGACTGCGGTATAGATATTTCCATGTTTATACAGATAGCGGTGTAATTATTTCCATGTTTACAGAGATATCAGAGTAGATATTTCCATCTTTGCACAGATTGCTGTGTAGATATTTCCATTTTTACACCGATAGCTGTGTAGATATTTCAAAGTTTACACAGATAGCTGTGTAGATATTTCCATGTTTATACAGATAGCGGTGTAGATATTTCCATGTTTATACAGATAGCGTTGTAGATATTTCCATGTTTATACAGATAGCGGTGGAGATATATCCCTCTTTATACAGATAGCTATGTAGATATTTCCATGTTTCTACAGATAGCGGTGTAGATATTTCCATGTTTATAGAGATAGCAGTGTAGATATTTCCATGTTTATGCAGATGGCTTTGTAGATATTTCCATGTGTGTACAGATGGCGGTGTAGATATTTCCATGTTTAAACATATGGCGCTGTAGATACTTCCATGTTTATACAGATGGCAGTGTAGATATTTCCATGTTTATAGAGATATCGGTGTAGATATTTCCATGTTTACAGAGATAGCGGTGTAGGTATTTCCATCTTGGCACAGATTGCGGTGTAGGTATTGCCAAATTTACACAGATAGCGGTGTAGATATTTCGAAGTTTACACAGATAGCTGTGTAGATATTTCCATGTTTACAGAGATAGCATTGTAGATATTTCCGTGTTTATACAGATTGCGGTGTAATAATTTCCATGTTGATACAGATAGCGGTGTAGATATTTCCATGTTTCTACAGATGGCGGTGTAGATATTTCCTTGTTTATACAGACAGCGGTGTAGATATTTCCATGTTTATACAGGTAGCGGTGTAGATATTTCCATGTTTACAGAGATAGCGGTGTAGTTATTTCCATATTTGTACAGATTGCCGTGTAGATATTTCCATGTTTACTCAGATAGCTGTGTAGATATTTCCAAGTTTACACAGATACTGTGTAGATATTTCCATGTTTACACACATAGCGTTGTAGATATTTCCATGTTTATACAGACTGCGGTGTAGATATGTCCATGTTTATACAGAAAGCGTTGTAAATATTTTCATGTTTATACAGATAGCGGTGGAGATATTTCCATGTTTATAGAGACTGCGGTATAGATATTTCCATGTTTATACAGATAGCGGTGTAATTATTTCCATGTTTACAGAGATATCAGAGTAGATATTTCCATCTTTGCACAGATTGCTGTGGAGATATTTCCATTTTTACACAGATAGCTGTGTAGATATTTCAAAGTTTACACAGATAGCTGTGTAGATATTTCCATGTTTATACAGATAGCGGTGTAGATATTACCATGTTTATACAGATAGCGTTGTAGATATTTCCATGTTTATACAGATAGCGGTGGAGATATATCCCTCTTTATACAGTTAGCTATGTAGATATTTCCATGTTTCTACAGATAGCGGTGTAGATATTTCCATGTTTATAGAGATAGCAGTGTAGATATTTCCATGTTTATACAGATGGCTTTGTAGATATTTCCATGTGTGTACAGATGGCGGTGTAGATATTTCCATGTTTAAACAGATGGCGCTGTAGATACTTCCATGTTTATACAGATGGCAGTGTAGATATTTCCATGTTTATAGAGATATCGGTGTAGATATTTCCATGTTTACAGAGATAGCAGTGTAGGTATTTCCATCTTTGCACAGATTGCGGTGTAGGTATTGCCAAATTTACACAGATAGCGGTGTAGATATTTCGAAGTTTACACAGATAGCTGTGTAGATATTTCCATGTTTACAGAGATAGCATTGTAGATATTTCCGTGTTTATACAGATTGCGGTGTAGTAATTTCCGTGTTGATACAGATAGCGGTGTAGATATTTCCATGTTTATACAGGTAGCGGTGTAGAAATTCCCATGTTTATACAGATCGCTTTGTAGACATTTCCAATTTTCTACAGATGTCAGTGTAGATATTTCCAAGTTTATACAGATGGCAGTGTAGATATTTCCATGTTTATACAGATGTCTGTGTAGATATTTCCATGTTTATTCAGATGGCAGTGTAGATAATTCCATGTTTATAGAGATGGCGGTGTAGATATTTCTATGTTTATAGACATAGCGTCGTAAATATCTCCATGTTTATAGAGATGGTGGTGTAATATTTTCATGTTTATAGAGATAGCGGTGTAGATATGTCCATGTTTATACAGATAACGGTGTTGTTATTTCCATGTTTATACAGATAGTGGTGTAGATATTTCCATGTTTATACAGCTCGTGGTGTAGATATTTCCATCTTTATACAAATGGCAGTGTAGATATTTCCATGTTTATACAGATAGCGGTGTAGATATTTCCATGTCTATAGAGATAGCGGTGTAGGTAATTCGGTATTTATACAGATTGCGGTGTAGATATTTCAATGTTTATACAGATGGCGGTGTAGGTATTTCCATGTTTATACAGATGGCAGTCAAGTTATTTCCATGTTTATACAGATAGTGGTGTAGATATTTCCATGTTTATACAGATGGCGGTGTAGATACATCCATGTTTCTGAAGATGGCGGTGTAGATATTTTCATGTTTATAGAGATGGCGGTGTAGATATTTCCATGTTTCTACACATGTCTGTGTGGATATTTCCATGTTTATGCAGATAGCGGTGTAGATATTTCCATGTTTATAGAGATGGCGGTCTATTTATTTCTAAGTTTATAGAGATAGCGGTGTAAATATTTCTATGTTTATAGAGATGGTGGTGTAAGTATTTTCATGTTTATTGAGATAGCGGTGTAGATATTTTCATGTTTATACAGATTGCGGTGTAGATATTTCCATCTTTATACAGATGGCGGTGTAGATATTTCCATGTTTATACAGATGGCAGTGAAGTTATTTCCATGTATATACAGATATTGGTGTAGATATTTCCATGTTTATACAGATGGCAGTGAAGTTATTTCCATGTATATACAGATATTGCTGTAGATATTTCCATGTTTATACAGACGGCGGTGTAGATACACCCATGTATCTGACGATGGCGGTGTAGATATTTTCATGTTTATAGAGATGGAGGTGTAGATATTTCCATGTATATAGAGATAGCAGTGTATATATTTTCATGTTTATAGAGAAAGCGGTTTAGGTATTTCCATGTTTATACAGATGGCAGTGTAGATATTTCCATGATTATACAGATATCGGTGTAGATATTTCCATGTTTACAAAGATAGCGGTGTAGGTATTTCCATCTTTGCATTGATTTCGGTGTAGGTATTGCCAAATTTACAAAGATAGCGGTGTAGATATTTCCAAGTTTACACAGATAGCTGTGTAGATATTTCCATGTTTACAGAGATAGCATTGTACATATTTCCATGTTTATACAGATTGTGGTGTAGTTATTCCCATGTTTATACAGATCGCTTTGTAGACATTTCCATCTTTCTACAGATGACAGTGTAGATATTTCCATGTTTACAAAGATAGCGGTGTAGGTATTTCCATCTTTGCATAGATTTCGGTGTAGATATTTCCATGTTTATACAGATGGCACTGTAGATATTTCCATGTTTATACAGATAGCTGTGTAGATATTTCCATGTTTACAGAAATAGCGGTGTAGATATTTCCATCTTTGCACAGATTGCGGTGTAGGTATTGCCAAATTTACACAGATTGCTTTGTAGATATTTCCAAGTTTACACAGATAGCTGTGTAGATATTTCCATGTTTACAGAGATAGCATTGTAGATATTTCCATGTTTATACAGATTGCGGTGTAGTTATTTCCATGTTGATACAGATAGTGGTGTAGATATTTCCATGTTTATACAGATAGCGGTGTAGAAATTCCCATGTTTATACAGATCGCTTTGTAGACATCTCCATCTTTCTACAGATGTCAGTGTAGATATTTCCAAGTTTATACAGATGGCAGTGTAGATATTCCCATGTTTACACAGATGTGTGTGTAGATATTTCCATGTATATGCAGATGGCGGTGTAGATATTTCCATGTTTATAGGGATGGCGGTGTAGTTATTTCTATGTTTACAGAGATAGCGGTGTAAATATTTCCATGCTTATAGAGATGATGGTGTAAGTATTTTCATGTTTATAGAGATAGCGGTGTAGATATTTCCATGTTTATACAGATAACGGTGTTGGTATTTCCATGTTTATAGAGATAGCGGTGTAGATATTTCCATGGTTACGCAGAGAGCATTGTATATATTTCCAAGTATATACTGATATCGGTGTTGATATTTCCATGTTTATACCGAAAGCAGTGTAGATATTTCCATGTTTATACAGATAGCGGTGGAGACATTTCCCTGTTTATACAGATAACGGTGTAGATTTTTCCATCTTTATACACATGGCAGTGTAGATATTTCCATGTTTATACAGATAGCGGTGTAGATATTTACATGTCTATAGAGGTAGCGGTGTAGGTATTTCCATATTTATACAGATTGCGGTGTAGATATTTCCATCTTTATACAGATGGCGGTGTAGATATTTCCATGTTTATACAGATAGAAGTGAAGATATTTCCTTGTTTATACAGATAGTGGTGTAGATATTTCCAAGTTTATACAGATGGCGGTGTAGATACATGCATGTTGCTGAAGATGGCGGTGTAGATATTTTCATGTATATAGAAATGGGCGTGTAGAAATTTCCATGTATATAGAGATTGCAGTGTAGATATTTCCATGTTTATGGAGATAGCGGTGTAGATATTTCCATATTTATACAGATAGCGGTGTAGGTATTTCCATGTTTATACAGATTGCGGTGCAGATATTTCCATGTTTCTACTGATGGCGGTGTATATACTTCCTTGTTTATACAGACAGCGGTGTAGATATTTCCATGTTTATACAGGTAGCGGTGTAGATATTTCCATGTTTACAGAGATAGCGGTGTAGTTATTTCCATCTTTGCACAGATTGCCGTGTAGATATTTCCATGTTTACGCAGATAGCTGTGTAGATATTTCCAAGTTTATACAGATAGCTGTGCAGATATTTCCATGTTTACACCGATAGCGTTGTAGATATTTCCATGTTTATACAGACTGCGGTGTAGATATGTCCATGTTTATACAGAAAGCGGTGTAGATATTTTCATGTTTATACAGATAACGGTGGAGATATTTCCATGTTAATGGAGACTGCGGTATAGATATTTCCATGTTTATACAGATAGCGGTGTAGATATTTCCATGTTTACAGAGATAGCAGTGTAGATATTTCCATCTTTGCACAGATTGCTGTGTAGATATTTCCATTTTTACACAGATAGCTGTGTAGATATTTCCAAGTTTACACAGATAGCTGTGTAGATATTTCCATGTTTATACAGATAGCGGTGTAGATATTTCCATGTTTATACAGATAGCGTTGTAGATATTTCCATGTTTATACAGATAGCGGTGGAGATATATCCCTCTTTATACAGATAGCTATGTAGATATTTCCAGGTTTCTACAGATAGCGGTGCAGATATTTCCATGTTTATAGAGATAGCAGTGTAGATATTTCCATGTTTGTACAGATGGCTTTGTAGATTTTTCCATGTGTGTACAGATGGCGGTGTAGATATTTCCATGTTTAAACAGATGGCGCTGTAGATATTTCCATGTTTATAGAGATAGCGGTGTAGATATTTCCATGTTTACGCAGATAGCATTGTATATATTTCCATGTTTATACAGACAGCGGTGTAGATGTTTCCATGTTTATACAGAAAGTGGTGTAGATATTTCCATGTTTATACAGGTAGCGGTGTAGAAATTCCCATGTTTATACAGATCTCTTCGTAGACATTTCCATCTTTCTACAGATGTCAGTGTAGATATTTCCAAGTTTATACAGATGGCACTGTATATATTTCCATGTTTATACAGATGTGTGTGTAGAGATTTCCATGTATATGCAGATGGCGGTGTAGGTATTTCCTTGTTTATAGGGATGGCGGTGTAGTTATTTCTATGTTTATAGAGATAGCGGTGTAAATATTTCCATGCTTATAGAGATGGTGGTGTAAGTATTTTCATGTTTATAGATTTAGCGGTGTAGATATTTCCATGTTTATACAGATAACGGTGTAGATATTTCCATGTTTACAGAGATAGCGGTGTAGTTATTTCCATCTTTGCACAGATTGCCGTGAAGATATTTCCATGTTTACGCAGACAGCTGTGTAGATATTTCCAAGTTTACACAGATAGCTGGGTAGATATTTCCATGTTTACACACATAGCGTTGTAGATATTTCCATGTTTATACAGACTGCGGTGTAGATATGTCCATGTTTATACAGAAAGCGGTGTAGATATTTTCATGTTTATACAGATAGCGGTGGAGATATTTCCATGTTTATAGAGACTGCGGTATAGATATTTCCATGTTTATACAGATAGCGGTGTAGATATTTCCATGTTTACAGAGATAGCAGTGTAGATATTTCCATCTTTGCACAGATTGCTGTGTAGATATTTCCATTTTTACACAGATAGCTGTGTAGATATTTCAAAGTTTACACAGATAGCTTTGTAGATATTTCCATGTTTACACAGATAGCGTTGTAGATATTTCCATGTTTATAAAGATAGCGGTGTAGATATTTCCTTGTTTATACAGATAGCGTTGTAGTTATTTCCATGTTTATACAGATAGCGGTGGAGATATATCCCTGTTTATACAGATAGCGATGTAGATATTTCCATGTTTCTACAGACAGCGGTGTAGATATTTCCATGTTTATAAAGATAGCAGTGTAGATATTTCCATGTTTATACAGATGGCTTTGTAGATATTTCCATGTGTGTACAGATGGCGGTGTAGATATTTCCATGTTTATACAGATGGCGCTGTAGCTATTTCCATGTTTATACAGATGGCAGTGTAGATATTTCCATGTTTATACAGATATCGGTGTAGATATTTCCATGTTTACCGAGATAGCGGTGTAGGTATTTCCATCTTTGCACAGATTGCGGTGTAGGTATTGCCAAATTTACACAGATAGCGGTGTAGATATTTCCAAGTTTACAGAGATAGCATTGTACATATTTCCATGTTTATACAGATTGTGGTGTAGTTACTTCCATGTTGATAGAGATAGCGGTGTAGATATTTCCATGTTTATACAGATAGCGGTGTAGAAATTCCCATGTTGATACATATCGCTTTGTAGACATTTCCATCTTTCTACAGATGTCAGTGTAGATATTTCCAAGTTTATACAGATGGCAGTGTATATATTTCCATGTTTATACAGATGTGTGTGTAGATATTTCCATGTATATGCAGATGGCGGTGTAGATATTTCCTTGTTTATAGGGATGGCCGTGTAGTTATTTCTATGTTTATAGAGATAGCGGTGTAAATATTTCCATGCTTATACAGATGGTGGTGTAAGTATTTTCATGTTTATAGATTTAGCGGTGTAGATATTTCCATGTTTATACAGATAACGGTGTTGGTATTTCCTTGTTTATAAAGATAGCGGTGTAGATATTTCCATGTTTACGCTTATAGCATTGTATATATTTCCATGTATATACAGATAGCGGTGTAGATATTTCCATGTTTATACATAAAGCGGTGTAGATATTTCCATGTTTATACACATAGTGGTGGAGATATTTCCCTGTTTATACAGATAGCGGTGTAGATATTTACATGTCTATAGAGGTAGCGGTGCAGGTATTTCCATATTTATATAGATTGCGGTGTAGATAGTTCCATCTTTATACAGATGGCGGGGTAGATATTTCCATGTTTATACAGATAGAAGTGAAGATATTTCCATGTTTACACAGATAGTGGTGTACATATTTCCAAGTTTATAGAGATGGCGGTGTAGATACATCCATGTTTCTGAAGATGTCGGTGTAGATATTTTCATGTTTATAGAGTTGGCGGTGTAGATATTTCCATGTATATAGAGATAGCGGTCTAGATATTTCCATATTTATATAGATAGCGGTGTAGGTATTTCCATGTTTCTACAGATGGCGGTGTAGATATTTCCATGTTTACACAGGTAGCGGTGTAGATATTCCCATGTTTACAGAGATAGCGGTGTAGTTATTTCCATCTTTGCACAGATTGCCGTGAAGATATTTCCATGTTTACGCAGACAGCTGTGTAGTTATTTCCAAGTTTACACAGATAGCTGTGTAGATATTTCCATGTTTACACACATAGCGTTGTAGATATTTCCATGTTTATACAGACTGCGGTGTAGATATGTCCATGTTTATACAGAAAGCGGTGTAGATATTTTCATGTTTATACAGATAGCGGTGGAGATATTTCCATGTTTATAGAGACTGCGGTATAGATATTTCCATGTTTATACAGATTGTGGTGTAGTTACTTCCATGTTGATAGAGATAGCGGTGTAGATATTTCCATGTTTATACAGATAGCGGTGTAGAAATTCCCATGTTGATACAGATCGCTTTGTAGACATTTCCATCTTTCTACAGATGTCAGTGTAGATATTTCCAAGTTTATACAGATGGCAGTGTATATATTTCCATGTTTATACAGATGTGTGTGTAGATATTTCCATGTATATGCAGATGGCGGTGTAGATATTTCCTTGTTTATAGGGATGGCGGTGTAGTTATTTCTATGTTTATAGGGATAGCGGTGTAAATATTTCCATGCTTATACAGATGGTGGTGTAAGTATTTTCATGTTTATAGATTTAGCGGTGTAGATATTTCCATGTTTATACAGATAACGGTGTTGGTATTTCCTTGTTTATAAAGATAGCGGTGTAGATATTTCCATGTTTACGCATATAGCATTGTATATATTTCCATGTATATACAGATAGCGGTGTAGATATTTCCATGTTTATACATAAAGCGGTGTAGATATTTCCATGTTTATACACATAGTGGTGGAGATATTTCCCTGTTTATACAGATAGCGGTGTAGATATTTACATGTCTATAGAGGTAGCGGTGCAGGTATTTCCATATTTATACAGATTGCGGTGTAGATATTTCCATCTTTATACAGATGGCGGGGTAGATATTTCCATGTTTATAAAGATAGAAGTGAAGATATTTCCATGTTTATACAGATAGTGGTGTACATATTTCCAAGTTTATAGAGATGGCGGTGTAGATACATCCATGTTTCTGAAGATGGCGGTGTAGATATTTTCATGTTTATAGAGTTGGCGGTGTAGATATTTCCATGTATATAGAGATATCGGTCTAGATATTTCCATATTTATATAGATAGCGGTGTAGGTATTTCCATGTTTCTACAGAAGGCGGTGTAGATATTTCCATGTTTATACAGGTAGCGGTGTAGATATTCCCATGTTTACAGAGATAGCGGTGAAGTTATTTCCATCTTTGCACAGATTGCCGTGAAGATATTTCCATGTTTACGCAGACAGCTGTGTAGATATTTCCAAGTTTACACAGATAGCTGTGTAGATATTTCCATGTTTACAAACATAGCGTTGTAGATATTTCCATGTTTATACAGACTGCGGTGTAGATATGTCCATGTTTATACAGAAAGCGGTGTAGATATTTTCATGTTTATACAGATAGCGGTGGAGATATTTCCATGTTTATAGAGACTGCGGTATAGATATTTCCATGTTTATACAGATAGCGGTGAAGATATTTCCATGTTTACAGAGATAGCAGTGTAGATATTTTCATCTTTGCACAGATTGCTGTGTAGATATTTCCATTTTTTCACAGATAGCTGTGTAGATATTTCAAAGTTTACACAGATAGCTTTGTAGATATTTCCATGTTTACACAGATAGCGTTGTAGATATTTCCATGTTTATACAGATAGCGGTGTAGATATTTCCTTGTTTATACAGATAGCGTTGTAGTTATTTCCATGTTTATACAGATAGCGGTGGAGATATATCCCTGTTTATACAGATAGCGATGTAGATATTTCCATGTTTCTACAGATAGCGGTGTAGATATTTCCCTGTTTATAGAGATAGCAGTGTAGATATTTCCATGTTTATACAGATGGCTTTGTAGATATTTCCATGTGTGTACAGATGGCGGTGTAGATATTTCCATGTTTATACAGATGGCGCTGTAGCTATTTCCATGTTTATACAGATGGCAGGGTAGATATTTCCATGTTTATACAGATATCGGTGTAGATATTTCCATGTTTACCGAGATAGCGGTGTAGGTATTTCCATCTTTGCACAGATTGCGGTGTAGGTATTGCCAAATTTACACAAATAGCGGTGTAGATATTTCCAAGTTTACAGAGATAGCATTGTACATATTTCCATGTTTATACAGATTGTGGTGTAGTTATTTCCATGTTGATAGAGATAGCGGTGTAGATATTTCCATGTTTATACAGATAGCGGTGTAGAAATTCCCATGTTGATACCGATCGCTTTGTAGACATTTCCATCTTTCTACAAATGTCAGTGTAGATATTTCCAAGTTTATACAGACGGCAGTGTAGATATTTCCATGTTCATACCGATGTCTGTGTAGATATTTCCATGTATATGCAGATGGCGGTGTAGATATTTCCATGTTTATAGAGATGGTGGTGTATTTATTTCTATGTTTATAGAGATAGCGTTGTAAATATCTCCATGTTTACAGACATGATGGTGTAAGTATTTTCATGTTTATAGTGATAGCGGTGTAGATATTTCCATGTTTATACAGATAACGGTGTTGGTATTTCCATGTTTGTACAGATAGCGGTGTAGATATTTCCATGTTTATACAGCTCGCAGTGTAGATATTTCCATCTTTATACAGATGGCAGTGTAGATATTTCCATGTTTATACCGATAGCGGTGTAGAAATTTCCATGTCTATACAGATAGCGGTGTAGGTATTTCCATATTTATACAGATTGCGGTGTAGATATTTCCAACTTTATACAGATGACGGTGTAGATATTTCCATGTTTATACAGATGGCAGTGAAGATATTTCCATGTTTATACAGATAGTGGTGTAGATATTTCCATGTTTATACAGATGGCGGTGTAGATACATCCATGTTTCTGAACATGGCAGTGTAGATATTTTCATGTTCATAGAGATGGCGGTGTAGATATTTCCATGTTTATACAGATGTCTGTGTAGATGTTTCCATCTTTATGCAGATAGCGGTGTAGATATTTCCATGTTCATAGAGATGTCGATATAGTTATTTCTAAGTTTATAGAGATAGCGGTGTAAATATTTCCATGTTTATTGATATGGTGGTGTAAGTATTTTCATGTTTATAGAGATAGCGGTGTAGTTATTTCCATGTTTATACAGATAACGGTGTTGGTATTTCCATGTTTACAGAGATAGCGGTGTAGATATTTCCATGTTTATAGAGCTCGCGGTGTAGATATTTCCATCTTTATAGAGATGGCAGTGTAGATATTTCCATGTTTATACAGATAGCGGTGTAGATATTTACATGTCTATAGAGGTAGCGGTGTAGGTATTTCCATATTTATACAGATTGCGGTATAGATATTTCCATCTTTATACAGATGGCCGGGTAGATATTTCCATGTTTATACACATGGCAGTGAAGATATTTCCATGTTTATACAGATAGTGGTGTAGATATTTCCATGTTTATACAGATGGCGGTGTAGATACATCCATGTTTCTGAAGATGACGGTTTAGATATTTTCATTTTTATAAAGATGGCGGTGTAGATATTTCCATGTATATAGAGATTGCAGTGTAGATATTTCCATGTTTATAGAGAAAGCGGTGTAGGTATTTCCAAGTTTATAGAGATAGCGGTGTGCATATTTCCATATTTATACAGATAGCGGTGTAGGTATTTCCATGTTTATACAGGTGGCGGTGTAGATATTTCCTTGTTTATGCAGGTAGCGGTGTAGATATTTCCATGTTTATACAGATATCGGTGTAGATATTTCCAGGTTTATACAGAGTGTGGTGTATATATTTCCTCGTTTTACACATAGTGGTGTAGATATTTCCATCTTTATACAGATAGCGGTGCAGATATTTCCATGTTTACACAAATAGCCGTGTAGATATTTCTATGTTTACACAGATAGAGTTGCAGATATTTCCATGTTTATAAAGGTAGCGGTGCAGATATTTCCATCTTTACACAGATAGCGGTGTGGGTATATCCATGTTTATACAGATAGCGTTGTGGGTATTTCCATGTTTATACAGATAGCAGTATAGATATTTCCATGTTTATAGAGACGACTATCTAGATATTTCCATGTTTATACAGCTTTCCGTGTAGGTATTTCCATGTTTATACAGATAGCGGTGTAGATATTTCCATGTTTATTCAGATAGCTGTGTAGATATTTCCATGTTTATACAGACAGCAATGTAGATATTTCTATGTTTATAGAGATAGCGGAGAAGTTATTTTCATGTTCATACAAACAACAGTGTAGGTATTTTCATGTTTATGGAGATAGCGGTGTAGATACTTCCATTTTTATAGACATAGCGGTGTAAATATTTCCAAGTATTTACAGATAGCGGTGTAAATATTTCCATGATTATACAGATAGCGGTGTAAATATTTTCATGTTTACAGACATAGCGGTGTAGATATTTCCATGTTTTTAGAGATAGCTGTGTAAATATTTCCATGTTTATACAGATAGCCGTGTAAATGTTTACACGTTCATAGGGATAGCGGTGTAGATATTCCCACGTTTATACAGATAGCGGTGTAGATATTTCCCCGTTTATAGAGATAGCGGTGTAGATATTTCCACGTTTATACAGATAGCGGTGAAGATATTTCCACTTTTATACCGATTGCGGTGTAGAAATTTCCAAGTTTATACACATAGCGGTGCAGATATTTCCACGTTTATACACATACCGGTGTAGATATTTCCACGTCTATACAGAGAGCGGTGTAGGTATTTCCACATTAATACAGATAACGGTGTAGATATTTCCATGTTTCTACAGATAGCGGTGTAGATATTTCCATGTTTATAGAGACAGCTGTGTAGTTATTTCCATGTTTATACAGAGAGCGGTGAAGATATTTCCATGTTTATACAGTCAGTGGTGTAGATATTTCCATGTTTAAGCAGATAGCCTTGTATATATTTCCATGTTTATACAGACAGCGGTGTAGATATTTCCATGTTTTACAGATAGTGGTGTAGATATTTCCATGTTTATAGAGATAGCGGTGTAGATATTTCCATGTTTATAGAGATATCTTTGTAAATATTTCCATGTTTATACAGATAGCGGTGTAAGTATTTCCATGTTTATAGCGATAGCGGTGTAGATATTTCCATGTTTATACAGATAGCGGTGTAGATATTTCCACATTTATACTTATAGCGGTGTAGATATTTCCAGGTTTATAGATTTAGTGGTGTAGATGTTCCCACGTTTATAGAGATAGCGGTGTAGATATTTCCATGTTTTTAGAGATAGCGGTGTATATATTTCCACGTTTATAGAGATAGCGGTGTAGATATTTCCTTGTTTCTAGAGACAGCGGTGTAGATATTTCCATGTTCATAGAGATCGTGGTGTAGATATTTCCATGTTTATAGAGACAGTGATGTAGATATTTGCGTGTTTATAGAGATAGCATTGTAGATATTTCCATGTTTATAGAGACAGTGGTGTAGATATTTCCATGTTTATACAGATAGAGGTGTAGGTATTTCCATGTTTATGGAGACAGCAGTGTAGATATTTCCATGTTTATACAGATAGCGGTGTAGGTATTTCCATGTTTATAGAGATAGCGGTGTAGATATTTCCATGTTTATAGAGATAGTGGTTTAGATATTTCCATGTTTATAGAGACGGCGTTGTAAATAATTCCATGTTTATACAGATAGCGTTGTAAATATTTACACATTTACAGAGATAGCGGTGTAGATATTTCCACGTTTACAGAGATTTTATGAAAAGTTATTTTATGAAGACCAAACAAGTCATTGGGGTACCTACCTTATGTCATTTTTTACATTGAGAGTGTTAAAAATACCCCTACCCTAACCAAAACCCTGACAAATAGAGCCAGGGAAGGCCATGCAATAAAGGATTCTTGGGCTTGTATGCCTGATAACAAAAACTTATCACAGAAGACTGCAAAAAACACAATCTTGCACAAAGCCCATTGCAACTTTGCACACAACAATGCTTTTGAAGGATATTTGCCCAACAACTGCCTGTCCAACCTGTGCCTGGCATCACCTTTGTTATTGATCTTTGTAGCCAAGACAGTCATTTCCAAATGATCATATAATCTTCCTCATTTTTTCTTTTGTCTTCCTTTACCTCCGTGAATATGCATATAGTTTACTCTGGCTTGCCTGTTTCTATTGCAAGGCTCTGTTTCCAAACGAATATCTTTTTCTTGTGGAGAGCCTCTCTCTGTTTGTTATTTAGGTTGATAAGAGAAATGGGAACATTTGAGAGCTCAGGTAAAAGGCCTTAGTCTACAGTGAAACTTTTTTGCACCCTTAGATGCTTACTTCCATTACAACTTGCAGGTGGGCCTTGAAAAGTTCTTGGAATAAGTTTGAGCTTTGGTCTTCTCCGATTCATTTAGCATAGATTCTCAAAATGTGGTCCCTGGACCCACAGCATCAGCATCACCTGGAGATTGTTAGAAATGCAAATCATCGGGCCTCATTCCAGACCCTCAGCTGGAAACTCTAGGGGCATGGCCAGACCCTCTGTAGCTGAACAAGCCATCCAGGTGGTTTTGATGCAGCTAAAGTTTTGGAACAACTAATGTAGCCCCATTTGGAAAACTTGCCTCTACAGGCCTCCCTAGCTGGTAAGCTGCTAGCATTTTTTGTTTGTTTGTTTGTTTGTTTTGATACAGGGTCTTGCTCTGTTGACCAGACCGTGACCTCCTGGGTTCATGCGAGGACTCAGCCTCCTGAGTAGCCGGGACTACAGGTATGTGCCACCACCATGCCCAACTACTTTTTGTATTTTTTTTTTTGTAGGGATGGGGTTTTAGCCCAGGCTAGTCTCAAACTCCTGGACTCAAGCAATCTGCCCACTTTGGCCTCACGAAGTGCTGGGATTATAAGCATGGGCCACCACTCCTGGCCTAAAGTTCATATTTTAACTACTAACCTAAATTATTTTAAAAACAAAATACTCCTTGGACTCAAACCAGGTCAGAGTGACATGATCATGTGCCTGTTTTGTGCAGGGTGAAGTGAGATTATTATCTAGGAAATAGCTGAAATGTCCTGAGGGTGACAAAGAGGAGCTGTGTTTTCAGCCAAATATCAGAACCAGGGCCACTGCCTGCCGCTGAACCACAGCGGGGACCCCTACTTTGTGTTTATCTGTGCTGGCTACGCTTGCTCACCTGGGTGGGAACCCCGAGAATGACTCCAGACTTTTCCAGGGACTGCATGCCAGGGTATTTTTACAATTTATGTGTAGACTTTGTTCGGGTGGAAAAGTTATTTTATGAAGACGAAACAAGCAATTGGGGTACCTACCTTATGGCATTTTTTACATTGAGAGTGTTAAAAATACCCCTCCCCTAACCAAAACCCTGACAAATAGAGCCAGGGAAGGCCATGCAATAAAGGATTCTTGGGCTTGTATGCCTGATAACAAAAACTTATCACAGAAGACTGCAAAAAACACAATCTTGCACAAAGCCCATTGCAACTTTGCACACAACAATGCTTCTGAAGGATATTTGCCCAACAACTGCCTGTCCAACCTGTGCCTGGCATCACCTTTGTTATTGATCTTTGTAGCCAAGGATAATCATTTCCAAATGATCATATAATCTTCCTCATTTTTTCTTTTGTCTTCCTTTACCTCCGTGAATATGCATATAGTTTACTCTGGCTTGCCTGTTTCTATTGCAAGGCTCTGTTTCCAAACGAATATCTTTTTCTTGTGGAGAGCCTCTCTCTGTTTGTTATTTAGGTTGATAAGAGAAATGGGAACATTTGAGAGCTCAGGTAAAAGGCCTTAGTCTACAGTGAAACTTTTTTGCACCCTTAGATGCTTACTTCCACTACAACTTGCAGGTGGGCCTTGAAAAGTTCTTGGAATAAGTTTGAGCTTTGGTCTTCTCCGATTCATTTAGCATAGATTCTCAAAATGTGGTCCCTGGACCCACAGCATCAGCATCACCTGGAGATTGTTAGAAATGCAAATCATCGGGCCTCATTCCAGACCCTCAGCTGGAAACTCTAGGGGCATGGCCAGACCCTCTGTAGCTGAACAAGCCATCCAGGTGGTTTTGATGCAGCTAAAGTTCTGGAACAACTAATGTAGCCCCATTTGGAAAACTTGGCTCTACAGGCCTCCCTAGCTGGTAAGCTGCTAGCATTTTTTGTTTGTTTGTTTCTTTGTTTTGATACAGGGTCTTGCTCTGTTGACCAGACCGTGACCTCCTGGGTTCAAGCGAGGACTCAGCCTCCTGAGTAGCCGGGACTACAGGTATGTGCCACCACCATGCCCAACTACTTTTTGTATTTTTTTTTTGTAGGGATGGGGTTTTAGCCCAGGCTAATCTCAAACTCCTGGACTCAAGCAATCTGCCCACTTTGGCCTCACGAAGTGCTGGGATTATAGGCATGAGCCACTGTGCCCGGCCCTGCCAGCTTTGTATAAGCTGAGGAGTTTTTAAAAATACCTAGACTCAGGGCAAACCCCAGACACTTAAGTCAGATTCTCTGGGAGGTGAAGCCCAGGCACTGGTATTTTTAAAGTCTCTACAGATGGTTCTAATGTGCTGCTAAGTTAGAGAACCGCTGATCTATACCAGGCCTTTTCAAACTTAATGTGCACGTGAATTACCTGGACCTTGTTAAAATGCAGATTCAGTCTGCATAGGCCTGGGGTGGAGCCTGAGCTTCTGCATTTTTAACAAGTCTCTAGAGGGTGCTGCTGCATCTGGGCTGCTAACTACACTTGGAGACAGGAGGTTCTGGAGAGCAGAGGAAAGAGCATGAACCATAACCTAGGGGCTGGTAGTCCTGACTTCCGAGCCAAGGTTTGCCTTTATGTGGCTGGCAACTTGCTTGGACTCCTACCTCAATTCTTTGGGCCCAAGGTTTGTCCTGCCTCAGAAGGATGTCAAGAAAATTGAGTGAGTAATGCAGAATTGTTTCTTAAAGTGTGTGCAGATGCTCCATGAATTTAGAGAGTATGTGGATGCACATTAGTAAATTTTAATAGTTGTGACCATCTTGTTATGAGTACTTAGAACAAGTAATAATGGCTTTTGATGTATAGTAGTAAGAAAGCTTCCTTTTAAAAGGCGTTTATTTAAGTTTCAAAAGTGGGTCTATTTAAAAATATATGAAATAAATAATAGTAGATGTAATTGACAGATCAAAATTAGGAAGGCAGGATGAGAATGACTCAAGTTTGGGAAATGCTGAGAAAGCAGATGCCCAAGGGCTATGAAAACTTAAAAAAATAGGTAGCACTTGATTTTGATTGGCTGAATGAGATGATGTGTTTGATTATTTATGGGGTTGGCATTTGGCAACATGCACTGGGTGGCTGGGATCACTGTTTATTAAAAAATATTTGAGTCTCCACTTTGCACTAGATACTCTTTTAGTCTCTTGGAAAAGGGATTGGGGGGCAGGCAGGATAAAAACAAATCATTTATGCCCACAAGAAAATTGCAGGAAGATAAAAGTCATGAAATAAACTCTATGCTTCTAATTTAATATTTTTTATAGATTATGAGAAAACAGTTTTGCTCACTATCAGCTAGGAAAGCTGTCTTAGCACAACCATTCATTCTTGCACAAATCAAAATCAAGACGAGCCAGATTTAATTTAATATTTTTTCACAGATTATGAGAAAAAAGTTCTAATTTAATTTTTTTATAGATTATGAGAAAAAAGTTTCGCTCTCTATCAGCTAGGAAAGCTGTCTTAGCAAAACCATTCATTCTTGCACAAATCAAAATCAAGATGAGCCAGAAGGCTCCATTCTGACAGCTTCTAATGGAGAAGCTACATTTACTGGACATGGGGAAAGTTGCTGGGCTCTAAGGACTGTGCATTTCTTGAACTAGATAAATGGTCTTGGTGTAGCATAATACCAAAACTTCTTGTCGCAGCCTGTAAGGACAGAACTCAATCAGCCTGAAAAGGAAGTCAGTGACTCCGACTCAACACAGGAATGTTCTGTGATTCCTAAAGAAGGATGTAGGAGTGTGGCACAATTCAACCACAGTCTGTGGCCCTGTGCCTCTGCCTTGACATGAGTGGGATTTCCCAGCTGGTCATTTTCTTCTTCTCTAAGACATTGGGAACAAATTACTTGACCTCCTCTGGGCTTCAGTACTCCCACTCATCAAATTAGAGGACTGGCAGTCGCTAGGCTCTCTTTAGGCATCATATTTTAGTTTCTGTGATTTTAAATTTGAGAAGGGGTGTCTAAGGGAGAATACATAGGGGAGGGGGAAAGGCTTATTAAAAGTGTAGTTAGACACTGAATGTTTAAGATTTGCATTTTGTAATAATACCTTTACCTAATCAGGACTGACAATCTTACCTGATGACAGCACATGGAGGAATGGCTGCATTCAAAAATAAAAATGAAATAAAACAAGACCTTATTTGAACTTAGCAATAATGCTGATTCCTCTTTTTGATTTGAGGAGGTTATAGCTGTTGTAAATGCTTGAATTGGGTCTGCCAAGGCAAAACGGAGTCAAGAGTCCATGTCGGATGAATTTTAACAATGTAGACAATAGAAAGGGTTGCTTAAACTGCCCCTCTTTTACCAAAACACATTTACAAATGAAAGAACAACACTTCCATTTTTTAAAAACATTTTTTGAGATGAAGTCTTCCTTTGTCACCCAGAGTGGAGTGCAGTGGTGCGATCTTGGCTCACTGCAAACTTTGCCTCCCGGGTTCAAGTGATTCTCCTGCCTCATCCTCCCGAGTAGCTGGGACTACAGGCGCCCACCACCATTCCTAGCTAATTTTTGTATTTTTAGTAGAGACAGGGTTTCACCATGTTGGCCAGGCTGGTCTCGAACTCCTGACCCCAGGTGATCCGCCGACCTCGGCCTCTGAAAGTGCTGGGATTACAGGCGTGAGCCAACACGCGTGGCCAAAAAATTTCCATTTTTAATTGCAGGGTCTGGGGAATTAAAATGCATCCGTAATTTCTTGCATCTCTCCGCTCGGGCTTGCATGAATGCAGAGGGATGGGGAGGACTTCTTGAGGCAAGCATCCCCCTCTTGTCGCCTGCCATCTAGAGAGAGAGGGCTGTGATTTATCTCACTTTAATCAGGAAGGACCCGATGTGTGGATGGAGAGCTCTGACGGCTTTGTTGCTCCATGTGGGAAAGAAACGGACAGAGTGAATTTGTGTATGATCCCTAAGGAGAAAGCGTCTTTGTGCTCTATTTCTTTTTGACCTGGAGCCCCTGAAAGCAAGCTAGTTACAAGTTGAAATAGGCTGTTTCTAAAGTGTGATTTTGTTTGTGTATGAGCCTTGATTACAAAGGGGAAAAAAACCCGCTTAATTTACATACACCACATGTAGTGCAGGATCCCCTGGGCTGTCTTTTCAGGTATCAGGGAACTTTGATGAAAGTTGCTTGTCTCATCTAGGAGTCATTTCATATTGTTTAGCAGAGCCTCGTATTAACATTTCCTTCCAACTGTTTACTGGAATCTGTGTGTTCCCTTCAAGTGATGCATACTAGGTGCACAGGCTTCCTGCCACTGTCATCCTAATCTTTCCGTGCAGACAGGAGCAGAGGGGAGAGCGCTGAGCCAGGCCCCAGCTTGCTTTTCTTTCCTGACACAGCCCGGCTCCACTGCACTTCTCAGCTCTTGCTCTAGGTGGTGCTGTTTGACCATTTTCTTCATGTGACCCTCCACTCGGTAATATAAATTCATTCGGAGGATGACCTGATATCAAAAAAAATTCCTTTTGATTAGTAGAATCAACTTGTTTCTTCACACGATACTCTTCCCACTGAGACACATGGAGACAATTCTGACTCCAGGTTTGCAACCTTGAGATTTCTCTCAGATGCAATAAAAAAAACAAAAAAGCATTTTGAGTGGCACAGTGATGCCTAGTGCATGATCATGTTTGTCTGCTCAAACATTAAAGGGAAACTTGTGGGTTTGAGGATGCCCAGCAGCACGACAGCTGCCAATGTAAATGAGCCGTATAGAGAGAGAGGGGGCGGGAGGGGACTACAAACTTCAGAATATGAGCTGATCGTTTATAAGTTAAAAAAAAAAAAAAGTCAAAAGGGAGCCCAGGATGGTGCAAGAAAGAGGAGAAAGGAAGGTTTTCCTTGCAGCTAATCAGGAGAGTTCATTAGGGCTGATTACATGAGTGGAAGCCTTAAGTTCTTTTTTTAAAAAAATGTGAAAATTTGCATGTATGTATGTATGTATGTATGTATGTATGTATAGCTTCGTGTATTACCATTATTATTGCAATCAGCAAATGGATTTACTTCCTTTATCTCATGGGCTCCTTCCCACTCACTTCTGGCAGCACATTTTCCTTTCTCCTTCATCCCAGAACACCAAAGAACAGATGCGCTTCCTAACCCTGGCTCCAGGGGACTTTATACAATGTAAACAGTGCACCTCTAACATGGTTCACTGCTTAGAGAACGTGTGTCCCATTTTAAAACTGTGACTCCTCTATATTTTGCAGTGCTTATTTTAATAAGAGACATTGGACTTGTGACATATTTTCCATGGAGGAGTGAGCTTAATGGTTGAAAGTAATCGATAAACTTGTTTTTCCTCTGATGCCATCAGCCAAGATCCTATGGCAATAGTAAGAGGATGACACTGGGCTGGCATCCCCTCCATAACATATTTGGACCATGTTTTCCCCCCAGAATGCACATGCAATAGCTTTGGTTTGGTAAGAGAGAGATGGTGTACTTGGTTTCCTTCTGTCACACTTTTGGTGAAATGAATTAGACTATTAAATCAGGAAATTCAGCGAGATGAGTTAGATTTTTACACAAGAGCAGTGGAGGACTTCCAGCTGGTTGGGGGAATGATACGGAAATATCTTGCTAAATCAGGGTCTGGTGGAATGCTGCTCCCCTTGCAGGCTCCTCTTCACAGGGAGCAATCTGTGGGTTGCTTATAGAACAGAGCGAGCAGGAGGCATAGCATGGTCTTGCTCAGGGGAAGACCCGGTGTTCAGATGTTTGTCATTAGGAACTGGGTGTGGGCTTTTTCAAGTTAAACTGAAGCAGCAGTTCTATTAGGAAGAGCCTCCCAGATCAGCATCTTCTGTTTCTGGATACTCTCCCTTTGAAAAGCCAGATTTCAGCAAAAAGCTTTGCTAATGGTGAAATTGCACAACTGAAACCCTATGGGAGCAATGGGAAAGATGGAGAAAGAGGTGGTTATATCATGTACTTCAACAGTTTATTTAGAGGCTGTTGACGTTAGAATAACAAGCCAAGACAAACAAAAATACTCATTTTGGATGAAAATATTGTCTTTTCCTGTTATTATAGATAGCTGAGTCCTAAGACTTCTACAGAAACACATTTTCCTAATGAGTGGCTGATTTTTCTGGTTGTGCAAGTAATATCCAAATTATTGTACAAATTTTTGGCTCAGGAGCAAACATTGTATTGCATATTGAGCTAATCACTTGCCCTTTCTAAGGTAAGCCCTTACCTCTGCTTTCCCTTCATCTTGTCATTTCTGTTTGTTGGGTACAGGTTTCCTGTTGGTTCTTTCTGTTGGCTCTGATGTAACATGAATGAATTTCTTAACATCCTTTCAGACATAAACACAACTTAGCTCATTGTTTCTGAGTTCATATAGAGGTTTTATTGCCCCTGAGACTTTCGTGTCAGACAGCTGGATGTTGCTGTGTTCAAGGCTCTATATGTTGATTTTGTATCCTACAACTTTACTGATATCACCTATCAGTTCAGTTCTAACAGTTTTCAAATTTTATTTATTTGCTTTTGTTTTTTAAATATTGCATGTTTCATTTTAGAGTCAGGAGCGTAGATGTACAGGTTTCTTAAACAGGTATATTGCATGGTGCTGAGGTTTGGGCTTCTAATGATCCCACCACCCAAGCAGTGAGCATAGTAATCGATAGGTAGTTTTTCAACCCTTGCTCCCACCATCCTTCCCTCCCACCTTTGGAGTCCCCCAGTGTCTATTGTTCCCTTCTTTGTGTTGAGTTCTAACCTTTTTTTAGTGAATTTTGTAGGGTTTTCTATATATAACAAGATCATGCCGTCAGTAGAGACAGTTTCACTTCTTCCTTTCCTATTAAGATGCCTTTTATTTCTTTCTTTTGCCTAATTACCCTGAGAAGTGGTGTCTGTGGGCATCCTTGTCTTGTTCCTGATGGTAGAGGAAAAGTTTCAACTTTTCACCATTGATCATGGCGTTAGCTATGGGTTTGTCATATATGGCCTTTATTTTGTTGGGATACAGTCCCTCAATACGTGATCTGTTGGGTGTTTTTTTTTTTCACCATGAAAGGGTTTCGAATTTTGTCAAAAGCTTTTTCTATATCTATTGTGATGGCCATATAGTTTCTATCCTTTATTTTTCTAATATGGTATATTATATGTATTGATTTGCTTATGTTGAACCATGACATGATCATGGTGAATGATTCTTTCAATGTGCTATTGAATTTGGTTTGCTAGGAGTTTGTTCAGGATTTTTGCATCTATGTAGATCAAGGATATTGGCCTGTCATTTTCCTTTCTTGTAATGTTCTTGTCTGGCTTTGGAATCAGGGTAATGCTGGCCCTGTAAGATGAGTTTGGAAGTATTCCCTCCACTTCAGCTTTTTGGAAGAGTTTGAGAAGGACTGGTATTAGTTCTTCTTAAAATATTTGGTAGAATTAATCTGGGAAGCCATCTGGTTTTGGGTTTTTCATTGATAGGAGACATTTTCTTACGGATTCAACCTCCTTGCTTGCTATTAGTCTGTTCAGATTTTTAAATTTCTTCATAAGTCAATCTTGGTAGGTTTTATGTGTCTGGGAATTTATCCATTTCTTCTAGATGATCCAATTAGTTACTGTGTAATTATACCTAGCAGTTTCTTAGGATCCTTTGTATTTCTGTGATATTGGCTATGATGTTTCATCTTTCATTTCTGATTTTATGCTCTATTGAAAACATGAGGCATAGCAGGTAGGGGGCACTGGTCAGGACTTGGGGTATAAACTGGCAGATGTTAAGGTGGGTGATTCTGGTTAACTCAGAAACTCCGAAGTCCCGTGTGGAAGAATTAACTGCCTGTACTCACCTAGTAATGTATATCCTTGGTCAAAAAAGATCCAGCTGAGAATGTTGGATGAAGGGACCAAATCAATATTCATCATTATATTGAAAACAAGTCAGATTGGCTGTGGTCTTTTGACAGCAGGTCAGTGGCTAAGTCTATTTGAACAAAGTTAGGGCAGGTTCAAGGGAGAATCCTGAGATCGGTATTCTTTGTTCCATACAAACTTGCCTTTCAGTTTCTTCTCCCCATGCCTCCAGGATGTCCCTGCACAGCCCGTAGGGCCCCCTCCTTCAGTACCTTGCCTTACGAAGGGGAGAAAATGAGTTTTCCAATGTTAGCATATATTTAGCCTTCCAAAATTTTCTATTTCTATTTTAGGGGAGCTCTAGGAAAACAGCAGATTACTCTAAATCCCCAGGTAAAAATCTGAAATGGTGGAATTTCATATGACCAGGAGACATATTTTGGGGCAAGTGGGCTTTTCACAATCACTTGGACATGAAGGCATCTGCTTCTTCTATGCCTAAAATAGTCCTTCAATTTAGTAGTTTAATTCCTCTTCCACTTTTTCAAATTTCAAGACAATACATGTAGTGACTGAACAATTTGGATCCAAGTTTCACTATTTAACTGCCAGTGTGACCTTGGGCGAGTCACTTAATCTTTTCAAGGCTCAATTTCATCATGTAAAGTAGAAGTACAAACAATCCCTGACTTAGAATATTTTGACTTACGATTTTTCAACTTTAAGATAGTTTGAAAGCAATACACATTCAGCAGAAGCTGTACTTTGAGTACTCATACAACCATTCTGTTTTCCACTTTCAGTACAGTATTCATTATATTACATGAGATATTCAAAGCCCACTTTATTATAAAATGGGCTTTCTGTTAGATGATTTTGCCTAACTGTAGGTTAATGTGAGTGTTTAAGGTAGGCCGAGCTAAGCTATGATGTTTAGTAGGTTAAGTGTATTAAATGCATTTTCAGCTTACAATATTTTCATAAGTTTATTGGAATATAACCCTATTGTAAATTGAGGGGTATTTGTAATAATGATATCTCTTCAAGGAGACTTTGTGAGCCTCTCATAGGAAAATGCATACACAGATGCATATAAATATATAATCTTTATTTTCCATACATATGATATTCTTTAAGGATATTCAAAAATCTGGAAACAGTTGCCTCCAGGGAGATAAATGGTAGTGGGTTGGGAAACTTTTAACTGTATACGCTTTTGTACCTTTTGCATTTTGAATCAGATGAATGTATAATCTACATAAAATATTAAGATTAAAACATCACCGAATAACTTATCAGGAGTTTGGTGAACATAAGGGAAGGCCACCTATGGTGGCTGTATTTTATTCAGTGTTCGTCACTGTTGGGCACTTCATAGAGCTTATTTCATTTCATCCTTACAAGCGCCGTAGGAGGAAGGGGCCCCAGAGGGATTCATGGTTAGAATAGCAGAGTAGGAGCATTTGGCAGCTATATTCTGTGTAGGTGATAACTTTAAAGATATTTTTGTTATAAAATGTTTCAAACATACAAAAAATATAGAGAAGCAGTTTTCTATAGTTATTAAATATTGTTAATGGGTAGTCACAGAAATTATCATCCAAAGTGGGATATTCTTGAGAGAAAAAGGAGGTTCTATTTATAATTATGGTGGGATAACAAACTTAAGATGAACAGCTCTGGACAAACTGGGTTGTATGGTCCCTGGAAAACAAGGATTACTGTAAATGTGAGTCCCGCCTTGTGCTTCTCTCTGTCCCACCAAGAAAATATGATCTTGATACAGATGTTCATTGTGTCAAGGCAACCATGGCAACCATGATCTAGATACACTGTTCAAGTTTTATGCTGATCCTACCTAGGTATGTCTCAGGAACTTTCCAGAGTTTCCTTTGAGTGCTTCTAAATTTTGCATAAATGGTATGTTGTCCCTTGTCTCTTTTTAAAACCAGTAAGCCATTTTCCCTTCTTTTCCTGGAAAATTAAAGGAACAAAGACCAGGAAATAATAACGTATTAGCTAAGGTTCTGTTGACTGAAAGCAACAGAACCTAATTCTGGCTAGCTTAAACCATGCTAGGATTTAATGAAGAATACTGCAGAATCTTAGATATCTTATGACTGGGAAAGAGGAGGTTCAGGCAGTTCCTGGGATGTCAGCAACAGATAGCTGTCAATTAACTGCCCCCACACCACCCACTGCTGCCGTCATCAATATAGCACACCACGATGGCTCCCAGCCTCTGTACGTCTGGGTTCCAGTGTTCAAATTCTAGAGACAGCAAGAGAAATCCCATTGAGTCAGGGATCCTTCCCTGGGTCACACTCCCTGCATATGGTCAGAAATGCGGGATTATGTACTAAAGACACAGCTAAAGAGGACCCACTTCACTGTTTTGGGACCATTTGCAGGGGAGGCAAAATTATGAGCTACTCACTTAAAGAGGTGATAACCATAAGTTTGCAGGAAAAAAAAATTGGAGAAGAGAAGGATAACACTATCCTACGGTTTCTTCTGAAAATGGACTAAGGGAACAGCATTTCCATTTGGAATTTCTCTCCTGGCATTTCAATATTTATGGATTCTGAATTCTGAGAAAAATCAGTTGAGAAATTAGGAAAATGGGAAGGAACATTCTAATTTTCCTGTGAAAATTACAGCTTAATAGTCAGTATAGAGAACTTACTGGCTTGAAGAAATGCACTGACTTCAAGTCAAGCAAGATGAGGAAGCACTGACATGTGGAGATGAAAGTTAAGGTGAACAGGACAGGAGCAGTAAAGGAGCCTCAGTCAGACTTTCTTGTATCTCTTGCTGTGTTACAAGTGTGTGTTCATGGCCTTGTCCACTGCTAACAGTGAACCATTTCTGCAAATAAATATTAATGTGTTCATAGGCATAGTATATGTTTTACAAATCCTATGAGAGGTTTTCTAAGAAATGCCAAGTTTTAGAAACAAAATATGCCCTTAAATCGGCAATTTTGACAGTTGCTTCTTTCTAGTGCTATTCATCTTGCCAGGAGATCAGAATGTTATGTTATTTAAATGGTATTGGAGGGGATGATTGATGCCTTGTTTAACAATGTCATGTAAACAACGATTAAAGCATTAAGTATTTGTGGTGTTACCTTTCAATCTTTAAAGGACTTTTCTTTAGCATTAATTTTGTGATAATATTCATTTCTTTTTAATGTTTTCTCTATTAATGCTATTGGATTTTATAATCTTGTTACAATATGTTGGCTCCTAATAATAAGAAATCATCATTTCTTTTAAAAACAGAAGACTACTAAAACTTTTCATATAATCCTGTTACAGAAAAAAACGACTATTTGCTTGTTATTATAGTCACTTATTATTTTTCAAAAACTTGTAAGTGAAGTGTTATGAAAATCATATGAATTTGGGAATTCCCAAGCATTCTCAGAAATTCTATTTCCTTGTTCCCAAATCCCAATGATTAATATCTGCCAGGAGTCGGAAAACAGTGAAAGGAAGTAACATCCTATGTTGGATACCTGGTAGGGTTAGTGAAGAAACGTTATTGCTGAGCTCTGTGTTACGCTCACGAATGATGCCATTGAGGAAGTCACGCTTGTTGAAAGGAACGCAGATACACAAAGAGTTTTGCTGCTGTCTGTTGGATAAGAACCCCCTGGTCGATTTCAGCTCCTACTGCAAGTTACAAAAATCAATCCAATGATAAATGAAAAGTGCCCAGTGTGCTGGGAAATAACTTATTTTTTGGCTTCAGAGGAAATTTTAGAAACAGTGCCAAGTGAAACGTAAAAACAAACTACGAAGACGTTCATGAATTTCCCTCTGAAGCTGACAGCCGTATTTTAGCAGATGGAACTCCTACTATTAGCCCAACTCTTGGGTTGAAACAGTGTGTCCAGGAAACCCTATGTTAAAATGCAATGTGTTGGGGATATTGTTCCTCTATTTGCTTGAGTTAATTTTCAAATTAGTGTACTCTTGCTTAGCTGTGCTCTGAGGGAATGAACAAAAGATTGGTAAACTCTGATGGAGAACACTGGTCAGGCAGGGCACATAGAATCCCTGGGGATGGTGGTTCCTGGCAAATGGGGGAGGAGGACCTGAGCCAGGCTTGGGCTGGGCTGGAGGAACATGAAGATGGGATCTACTCACAACCCCCGAAACTGAGGGGTCCTGGTAACACATTATTTCACCCTCAGCCATGCAAATTTATTATTTTTATGGATAAAATAGCTTTAAAAAACTAATTTACATTGAAATGTTAAAATATTTATATAGAGATTAGAAATATTTATATAGAGATTATTGGGAATCCCCTCCTAAAGCCCAAACATAAAAACTACCAAAAAAAGAAATTCCGTGTAGGCTAAGATTGCAAATGACTGATGGAATGTAATTTAAATTAAACATGGAAAATATATTTCCTCTTTAATAAAGATCTAAATTCTATTCTTTTTAGGAGCCTTCAGAAATGAAATTCAACTATTAAAAAAAGTATAGAGAAGCCTTTAGAAAAGAAACTTTTCTTTTGCTGTATTATATATTAAAGAACTTTGATGAGAATAGTTCTAAAGTGTTTAATACTCGATTCCACTGATGTTTCTAGGTATTGTGGGGAACACCTAGAAATTAAATCTTCATCTTTGGCAGATCAGAGGCCTATTATTTTTAGGTAAAACAATTAAAATCTGCTTTTAATAAATCACAAATTTTGCAAGTTAGCCATTAATAGTAAGTGCTTTTCAAAGTTTGGCCCAATACATGAAAAAGCCAGAAAAACATACCTGCATTAGTTTTGCCCATCACCTTCTTATGCTGGCCTCAGGAGATTTATTAACAGCATTCAATATTTGAGGTAGGCTGGATGTGGTGGCTCATGCATGTAATCCCAGCACTTTGGGAGGCTGAGGTGGGAGGATGGCTTGAGACCAGGAGTTCAAGACCAGCCTGGTCAACCTAGTGAGCACCTCGGTCTCTCTGAAAAGAAAAAAAATTTAGGTATCCTGTGGCTACCTCCAAAAACAAACTCCAGAGGAACTGAATTTTCTTTTTTATTTCATGTGTTGGGATAATGGCTTCTTTTGCAGTTACTTACGAAGAATTGAAGGGTCAGTAAAAATATTTTTTCATCCTTAATAACATGAATTCTCTAATTTGTGTGTGATATAATGCTAGATATTGTGCCAAAAGTGTTACATAGACATAATCCATGCCCATTTTCAAAGATAATACTAATATAGAGAATAAGAATCATTATTATTCTAGTAATTATTATTTTAGCAATAGTAGTAATAATCAAAACAATTACATCAAACACTTATTAAACCCTTATTATGTGATAGGTACTGTGTAAGCAATTTCCACATATTAGCTCCTTAAATGTGATCACTAACCCCATGAGGTAGGTAGCATTATGTCCATTTTATAGATGCAGAAACTGAGCTTTGAAGAGGGAAAGCAACTTGCCCAAGGCCATGCAGGCAGTCATTGATAAGGGTGGGGAGCGAGAAGTTGAAGTCTGAGATGTAAGTTCACAGACACGAGTACACAAACACGTACAAGATACTCGTATGACATGTGGGGTTGCTTGAAATATGGAATTGACTTTCCCCAGCACAAGAAAGTGTTTGGACAGATTTCAAAGGGATCTAACACTTCCTCAGAGGACTGCCCTACGACATTTTTCCGTGTGCTTTTCTGCCTCTTGTCCTATACTTTTGGCATTTCTTCTGCTCTTAGAGGCAATGAGTCAACAGCATATTTTTAGCACCTCCTGTGTGCATAGAAGTGGCCCCTGACTCAATGGGAGTGTATAACTACCATGGGCCAAATCAGTGTGCTTTCCTGTTAGCCAGGGGATTATAGAAGAACACGCTCCCCTGATTCCAACAGAACTTGCTGCCACTCTGATGTCTTCATTGTAAGGTCTCTAAATAAATGTTCAAGAAATTCATGTTAAAGGCACGTGTCATATGTGTAACTTGTAAACATTTGTGTACTTGTCTCTGTGTCCTTACACCTCAGGCTTCAACTCTTGTTTTTACCTTTATCAATGACTACCTGTGTGCTGTGTGGCTTTGGACCAATTGCTCACCCCCTCTAAAGCTCAGTTTCTGCATCTGTAAAATGCATATAATGCCATATATACATAGATATAGATATACATACACCAATATATATACACACATATATATGTGTGTATATACATGTATATACACACATATATATGTGTGTACATACATACATATATATGTGTGTATATACATATATATATAATATACAAACTGAAATATATAGTTATATAAATATTTCAGTTTAAGTTTCAAAAATCACTGGAGGGTATTTTTATAATACCCTTCAGCAATTTTACCTGCTGCCTTTGCACATTCTGTTGAATTTCTAAATGGAAGTCTGATAGAGATTAATCTTTTAATGCATCATAAATAAAAAAGAAAATCACAGAATGATGTAGCTGGAGAGGACCCTGGGGATCTAGTGTTTCATGAAAGATTAATGTCCTTGATCTGTTTGTAAGTGTTTTGGAAAAATCTTCCATGGTCAAATAAAACTTGGCAATGTTGGATTACAGTTAAATAGGTTTTTTTTTTCCTGCAGAACTTAATAGTCTTTAATATGCTAATATGTTTTGTGAATCTACAAGGAATGAAGTGTTTCAATGCTTATTTTACCCAGATTCTCATTTTGGGACAGGCTGGTCAAGCTGAGTCAGATAGTATATTCTCTAGATGGAGATGATGGCTGATTCCTTTTTGAGAGCAAGAGAGTCCCCAGGGGAAGCAAGGGTATATCAGTTGCTCCATTTCATGCCAAGGATCCTCAGTCTTTAGAGGCTCAGAGAAGGCTGAAAGGCTACTCTAGGCTATCAGGGCTACCATTCATTGTGACCCATGCTACAGCGAAGCTTTGAGCTCAGTGCAAAGGAGTGACCAGCCCTTGAGAATCAGGAAAATTTATTTATTCCTGACCTAGTCCACTGAGGACATACAAGGAATGGGGCAGGGGAGTGTCACCAGCTATGGTTACAAGCTAGTCTGATTCTCTTTCATTAAGAAAACTGGTCCCTGTGAGTTTAGATTGGGAAGAACCAGGTTAAAAAATTTTTAGGCCAGGAGTGGTGGCCACTGTACTCCAGCCTGGGTGACAGAGTGAGAATCTGTCTTAAAAAAAAAAAAAAAAATGTTAAGTGATGTCTTCTGTTGAGGACCTCTCAGAACTTTTAATATGAAAGTGTGCATTGTGAAGAATGGGAGTAGAGTGTACAGGAGTTTTAAAAGCTACTTGGTCATGAAACTCTTGCTTTGTGCAGGATTCGAGGGGCACTAACATTCTGAGGAAAATATTTTGGGAAACATTGATCTAATCCAAACTTCTCATTTTACCAGCAAACAACTGTGGGGCCCTCTAAGTTTCCTTTCTCCATCATTGTGACAAATTCATTGGAATTAATTCAATTAAACCTGGGGTCAGCTTTGAAGAGATTTATTTAGCAGGTAAATCTGTTTTGTACATTTTGAGGGAGTTCTGAGTTTCCATAGTCAAAAACCACAGATCAATTTAACCAACCTTTATGGAATATCACCTATGGCCCAAAGACCCTTTAGCTACAGTGATGGTCTACAAAAATATAAACTGTAATTCTTGCAATACAGGAGATTAGTAATAATGGTAAATATAATGATGATGAAACCATGAATAGCTAACATTTATTGAATGCCTTTCTATTAGTCAGGCACTTTACTAAGTATTTTAATCCTCCCAACAATTTATGAGGTAGGGATTATAATAATTCCCATCTTATAGTGAGGACACTGAGGTTAGGAAATTATCCTAGCCTAAATGTTCAGTATAAGCATGAATAGAAAGGTGTTATCAGCCTATAAGACATTCCTTTATGAGTGATACAAAGTCCTATGTAAATTCAGAGAAAAGAAAAGTGGTTTTAGAAATCCTTGATCAGTGAGTGTGAAGCATGTGGTGGCCCGGTTACTGTTTGGTTGCCCATCTGTCCTCCCTCTGGGATCAGCACCCCCTTACTTTGGAAGAATTGTTTTCCTTTTCACTGTAAGGTTCTTTCTGGCTATGCGATGGGGCACATTGCCTCAAACTAGCCCTGTTCCAGTCTTTGAGAACCTTGAAATTGGAACCAAGGGAAGAGGATTGCCTCTTGAATGGTAATTCTCTAAAATCTAGTCTGAGGTGCTGGTGCCTAATCCCTGGGTCTGTGGAAGGAGCTGGGCTGTGAGAGGGGAGAATGATGTTGATGTCAAGAGAGAGGCAGGTGCTAGGAGCAGAGAAATGGAGGCCTGGAGCGTTTCTGGGCTTCTCTGAGGCTTAGGGTTTGGATCATTGTCTTCGTTACTGGAACAAAGGATTTACCATACCTGCTCTTCTGGGAATGAAACTGTCCTGCTTTGCAAAATAAAGTGTCATTAGAAAGAGATATTAAAAACCCCACACCATAGACAGGTGCACAGATCCGTAGAAGTGTTAAAGTTCTGTCTGTTGGATGCTAAGCCAAGACTCTTAAGTATGTTCTAAAGAGAAACTGGTGTGTGTAGGCTGTGCACTCCCAGGGAGATAAAAAGTTAGGAACTTTATGGGTTGGGCTTGGTGGCTCCCACCTGTAATCCCAGCACTGTGGGAGGCTAAAGTGGGCAGATTGATTGAGCTGAGGAGTTCGAGACCAGCCTAGGCAACATGGTGAAACCCCATGTCTACAAAAACTACAAAAATTAGCTGGGCGTGGTGGCATGTACCTGTAGGCGGGAGGATCGCTTGAGCCCAAGAGGGAGAGGGTGCAGTGAGCCATGATTGTGCCACTGCACTCCACCTGGGTGACAGGAACTTTATGGGGAATGGGATCTTGGAGACTGAGTAGAGACTAGAGGAAAAAAAAAAAAAAAACTACCTCCCCAACTGGCCACACTATTCTTTTAAAAAATGTTAATTGACAAATTAAAATTGTATGTATTTACGGAGGTATAATGTGATGTTATGATATATGTATACATTGTGGAATAATTAAATCCAGAGAATTAATAGATTCATCACCTCAAAACCTATCTTTTTTGTGGTGAGAACATTTGAAATTTATTGTCTTAGCAATTTTGAAATACACAATACTTCATTGTAAACTACAGTCACCATGCTGTGCTGTAGATCTCAACAAAATGTATTCTTCCGGTCTCAACTAAAACATTGTACTCTTTGACAACATTTCCCCATTCCTCTCACCCCCTCCAAAAACACCCATTCTTTATGTTGAAGAGAATGGCTAAAAAGTCCCAGCAGGTTTCAACTGACGGCTTCAGTGGTTGTCCCATCACACTTCAATGTTATTAATAGAAAGGGGAGGGGCAATACATAATTTGGACAGGCGGAAAGTACCACTGTAACCACTTTCCTGACTTCACAGAAAAAGTCCTCTTGTTTTCATCTGTAAAATGGGAACTGCGTGAATACCATTCTTCTTTTCTTCAGCCTCCAAAGAAAAAACAGATGCAAAGCCTTTTATCAATTGCAAAACAGTATACAATGTGTGTTATTACTCACAGTTGTCTTACTGTGACCAAACACTTTATAAGCCTGTGGCAAGTCAGCCTTACTCTCAGGAAGTGGACAATATTTGGGGAAGGAGAAGCAGCAGGATCTTTCAGGACAGTAGCCTTGGTGGGTCCAAAAATTCCTTGAGCGAAATGGGAGACAAAACTTTCTTCCTGCTTTGGGGTTTATCCTGTTAGTCTTTTCTCTCTTCACTCCTATTTTCTATGGAGAATTTCCTGGTTTTGGAGTTTGGGTGCATTTTATGGAGAGGAGGCAGAACATCTTTAGCTCCAGCAGAATGAAAGGATAAATGCAAAGGAACCTAGCACAGTATGTGGTACCCAGTTCCCCTTTAACTTGGCTTTATTCATTCACTCCTGGTAGGGCATTAATAAGGGATTTAGCCCCCTCCTATTGAAAACGATTAATTCAGGGAAGAGTTCAGGCAGTGTGGACAGATACAGTGTAGGCCAAGCCTGTTTCTAAGGCAGGAGCTGGGTAGGGAGGGTGAGAAGGGCGAGAAGAATAGGGAAATATGTGTCGTCTGTGTTGCTGCTGTTGCAACCACCAAAACAAACAAACAAGTGAAAAAAAAAAAAAAAAGAATTGTCCATACCGGAAAGTGTGCTGTTTTGGAGGAGGCTGGGGAAAGTGTGGATGGCTCGAGTGGGTCCTGTTGGATTGAAGTCTGACAGTGGTGATTCCCTTCAACAAATGGTCGGGGTGGGAGGGTACACACACACATACACACACACACACACCCCACACGCAGCACCAAGCCTCCGATTTCAGCGCTGGCAGGAGATAACCATTCTTAGCTCGCCTTTCCAGGGTTATTTTTGGCTGAGGCTGTTCGCTGATGGCAAAAGGTTTCAGCCCCCTCCCAAATCCCTCCCCATGCTTGTAATAAAGAGAAACTGGTGCGTGTAGGCTGCGCACTCCCAGGGAGACAGGGAGACGGGCCTGGCGCCGGAGAGGAACCCGGACTCTGCCCAAAGTCTCGCCGCCCGCCGGCTGTTTTCTGGCGGAGGGTGTGCCCCGGAGGGCGGCGATCGCGCGTGAAGGCTGGGGCCAGGCGCGGGTGCAGGCGTCACCGGGGTCGGGCTAGCAGCTCCTGGAATCAGGCTTTTGGGACACCCCGAAAGTGAGTCCAACTTGGGGAGAAACTGAGGACACCTCGGGCGGTCTGGCAGCGGAGAAGGTGGGCGGGAGAAAACTTTACAGGAAGGCAGAAGCAATCTCCGCCGAGGGAGTCAGCGAGCGGCCGCGTGGAGAGGAGGGGCGGGCGGTCCCCAGGCGGGCGGGTGCAGGGCGCAGGGTGCCGACCTGCCGGAGAGGGGGCCCGGGCGCGAGGCGGAGTCCCGGCACACGGCCAGGCTGGCGGAGGCCCCCGGCAGGCTGCAGATTCCCTCCGGCCCCGGGAGCCACAGCAGGACCGGCCAGGAGGCACCACGGAGGGGAGCCCCATCCCGGTGCTGACAGTGCCCACCGTGCCCTACGAGGACTCGCGGCGGGCCGGCGGCGGGGTTCTGCGGCGACCTACCGGCCTCTTCGAGGGCCAGCGCAACTACCTGCCCAAATTCATCCAGAGCGTGCTATCGTCCATTGACCTGCGCGACCGTCGGGGCTGCACCACGGTGGTGGGCAGCGACGGCAGGTACTTTAGCAGGACGGCCATCGAGATCGTGGGGCAGATGGCCGCGGCCAACGGGGTGAGTCTCCAGATGCCCCTCGCTTCCCGCCGCGCTGCCGCCATGCCCTCTCCTAGCCCTTGTCCCCCTGCTGCCTCCAGGCCCAGCTGGGAGGCCCCTGCCCGGCCCAGGCTTTGCTTCCTCACTCCCGCGTCCTCACCCTCCAGCGCCCCACTCCCACCGTGCTTGCAGCCTCCCCGGCGCACCCTGGACACTGGGTTCTATTAGTACCCACCGCCCCCAAAAGCCTTGAGGGGTGTCCGTCGTTCCTGGAGCCACTCCGGGTGCCCTGGACTCTTCTCCGACTCTGCACACATCCCGCACCTGCTCATTTTTCTTTCGGACATTCTCTTACCCGGCCCTGTAGATTCCAAGGCAGCTCCCAGTTTTCCATATTGTTCCCAACGCATTCACTGCCCACAGTCCCCACACAAACTTCTTTCCCAGGCTCACAACATAGTCCCTCTGCCCCGTGCCCTTTTTGCAATAATCTGCCAGTCCCCTAAGTCTTAGCTCTGCCTATTTAACAGTAGTGGTGTCTCAGAACACACACACACACACACACACACACACACACACACACACACACGATCCCTGACATATTTGGCAAGAGTAGGCCCTGAAGGTTTTTAATATTTTGGTTTTTTAACCCAGTAGAATTACTGAATGATTTATTTAATTAGGGTAGGGATGGAGTGGATTCATTTGTTTGATGCTAAACAGCCTGAGCTCGCAGTTCCCAGGGGGCATATCTCTAAATGGTCTGAAACGAGATTTGCAGTGGTTTTCTTAATGCAATTCCCAACTTCTCTCCAAATGCCTTTTGACATTTGACAACATTTCATGCCTCTTCCCCTTTCGCTTTTCATCCTTGTTTTCTCTCCCTTCTCCCACGACCTCGGTAGTCTTCTGCAATCCAGATTCTCAGACCTCGGGTTTTTCTCCCTCTGCCCCTTTCCTCTCTGTCCTATAACTAGAAGCACCTTTTGGCATAGACCCGTATCCCAGTTTCCTCTTTCCCAGGTCCAGCAGCATCTCAAGGACATCTATAAGAGGGATACCTAACTTCAGGGGTCTCTGAATGATATGTGGGAAACATCGTCTAAAAAAGTAATTTTAACCTTATTCATGCAACCACACCCACACTCATAGAACTTTTCTTTAAGGGGAGTGTCTTGCAGATGTATAAATGAGTGTTAACATCTTTAAAAGCGAAACTGCACAATTCCCTGGCATTTGAATTCCCTCCTTCCTTCCCAACCCTCTCCTTTTCATTTTCTCATTTATTATTAAAAACATTTTTAAAGGATCTCCATGCTTCATATTTATCTACTATAATTCCTCCTTCTCGGTGTTGCAGGGATGGGGAAAGAGGATTTTTTAAAAAACACAATAAAAAGCAATTGGGAGAAACAGGGCCAATGGTGTTGTGGTGGGTAGTGGAATTGTGATTTTTGACTCCAGTAGACAATGATGCTGGATATATGGGGTTTGATTTCTCTCTGGCTCCTCACTTGAGATTGATGAAGTTTGGCTAGAATCAGGGAGTTGAAGAGAGGTTGACAAATGGTCTTTCACTCTTCTCTGACAGGCTGTTCCTGTGGAGTGATGGAGAATAATGAGCCTTGGGAGAGCTATGGGAGCTCTCATACTCCTTCCCGAGCCAATTTTTTAGGGAGTGAGAGAAACATGGCCTGTCCAATACTTGTCGTGGGTCAAGATATTTTTGAAGCTACGGTTGTTGATTTGCATGGGAAAATTATTATGTCTTATTATTTCTTGTCCCACTTTACCATAAGGGCTCCTCAGCTTCTTACTTCAATGGGTCTTCCATGACACACACACTTTATTAACTCTAAGAGTGGAATTTATTTTAACAGATAATTAGCATAGGTCAATATATGCTGAAAATAGAGTCAAATTAAACCTACTAGCTGTTATAAAGGACAGATGACAAAATCCACATAGAAGCATCGACTCTTAAATAATCTGAAAGTACTACTTCTAAGAGGGGCGGGCATGGGTGAAGGGAATGGTGGACATGTTTCAGAATTTCAAACGCCAACTTTAACCAATCGTTTCCTCATTTTGTTCACCTTCTTGGGGGCTTATGCTAAAGTGAAGTGAATAGCCATAAGGGTGGCTTCAGGAGAAAGGTGGTCTAAAAGAACTGGATAATTATAAGCAAAATTGGTCTCGAATGATTGAAAATTGATGAGAATGTGCTTGTCTCCTGATTTGGCATCCTGAGTTAGACTCAGGAATACTGAACATGGATCCCAAAGGCTTTGGTCTTTTTTGATATCCTATTGGATAATCATAAGCAGGCTAGAAAGATAGGAAACTAGAATTTATTCTCTTTGAACTGACAAATCTGACCAGTGGGCTGCATTCTCTATATCTGAAAAATCTTGGTTTTGATTGAAAAATTAATTTTACAAAGCAATTTTCTTTTTTTCAATTAAATTTCATTTTTTTTTGACACAGGGTCTCACTTTGTTGCCCAGGCTGGAGTGCAATGGTACAGTCTTGGCTCACTGTAGCCTTGACCTCCCCAGATTCAGGTGATCTTCCCACCTCAGCCTCCTGAGTAGCTGGGGCTATAGGTGCACGCCACTATGCACAGCTGATTTTTGTGTTTTTACTACTCATAGGGTTTCTCTGTTGCCCAGTCTAGTCTCAAACTCCTGATCTCAAGAGATCTGCCTGCCTTGGCCTCCTAAAGTGTCATGAACCACCATGCCCAGCCTACAAAGCAATGTTCTAGGAAAAACTACAGTTACTCTTTGATTATGTAATTGCTGGAGAAGAAAAGCATGGCATTTCTAAAATGATGAACTATATTACTTATATTTTAATATCTCATAAAGTTTGAAATAGACATTTCAAACATAAACATGTATAAAAATTTTTATAAATTATAAAATCAAAAACATTTTACAATTATTTTATTATTAAATTATTATAGAATCAAAAACATTATAATTTTAAACAACTTTTTTAAAAATTTATTTTGGGATTTCCCATGGAGTGATGGAGAATAATGAGCCTTGGGAGAGCTATGGCAGCTCTCATACTCCTTCCTGGGCCAATTTTTTAGGAAATGGGAGAAATATACCCTGTTCAATGTTTATTGTGGGTCAGGATATTTTTGAATCTATAGTTGTTGATTTGCTTCAAACTTTAAAAAAATTATTATAAAATTATGGGATGTAAAAAAATTTATTATAAAACTTTGAAATTTTCAAACTTTCAGAAAAGCAGAGAGATGAGATTAATGGCACTCACAGGCAAGCATAGAACATAGATTGTAAACATTTTGCTATATTTGTGTCATGACTATTTTTTGCTTGTGTTTGAAAGTATATTAAAGAAAATGATATTTTACCCCTAAATTCTTTAGTACAGATTTCTAAAAAAATAAGAACATTTTCCTGTATAGTTACAAAATCATCTTTTCAAACAAAATAAAAAATGGCTTTTTTATATCATTTATTACCCAGTCCACATTCAGATTTCCTCAATTATTATGAAATGTCCTTTTATTTTTTGAGACAAAGTCTTGCTCTTTCACACAGCCTGAAGTGCAGTGAAACAATCATAGCTCATTGCAGCCTCACACTCCTGGGCTCAAGTGATCTTCCTGCCTCAGCTTCCTGAGTAGCTAGGACTAGAGGTGCACACCACCATGCCCAGCTAATTTATTGTTTTTGTAGAGATGGAGGTCTTACTACGTTGCCCAGGCTGGTCTCAAACTCCTGGCCTCAAGTGATCCTTCCAGCTTGGTCTCCCTGAAATATCTTTTGTGGCTGGTTTGTTCAAATTAGTTTCTTCTAATCAAGGGATACACATTGCATTTGATTATTTAGCTCAAGACTTTTTTAACCTGGAAAATACCCATACTCTTTGTTTATGTATTTATTTAGTGAAATTGACTTGTTGAAAAACTAGTCAGTTGTCCTGTAGAATATTTCCCCTTCTGGAATTTTCTGGTTGCTTTTTATGGTGTCATTTAACTTTTCACTCTGTTTTTTCCTGGTTAACTGGAAGTTAGTTCTAAAGGCTTTTAGGCCTGCTATAACAAAATACCAAAAACTGGATGACTTATAAAGAACAGAAATTTATTTCTCACAGTCCTAGAGGCTAGCAAGTTTAAAATCAAGGAGCATGTGGTTTTGATATCTGGTTAGGACCAACTTTCTGGTTCATAGATTGGTCTTCTTGCTGGGCCCTCACATAGTGGGAGAGACTAGCTAGCTCTCTGGGGCCTCTTTTATAAGGGCACTAATTCCAATCATGAAGCCTCTGTCCTTATGATCTAATGACCCCCTAAAGGCCCCACCTTTTAATACCAGCACCTTTGGGGTTAGGATGTCAACATATTAATTTGGGGAAGACATACACGTTCAGCCCATTGCAAGGTTTAGTTAGATTCAGGTTCAACTTCTTTTTTTAAAGACTATTTCATAGGCAATAATGTGTATTCACATCCCATCATTAGTGATGGTGAGATGATCGCAAGGTTAGGGTGATCACTGCCTATCTCCTCTGCTATATTCCCCCTTGGGTCAAGCCAGTAGTCTGTGACGTGAACTTTGTACCATGTGTATATTCAGTTATATTCTGTATCAATAGTTACTTGATTGTTTTAGCATTTATTAATGATCCTTGCTTGAGTTGATTATTTCATTAGGGGTTTCAAAATGGTGAATTTCTAATTCTCTAATTCTATCGACATGTTTTAGCTGGCATTTTTCTATAAGCAGACCATTTTCTTCACAACTGGGTTATTTGGCTACCCTGAAACATAGTTCCTTCCGGGAAGGCAGAACATATGTTTATTTCTGTCTTTTAAAAATTACTGGTGTTTGGAGTGAAGATTAGGTGAGCTAACTACCTCCACAGGTGACAAATGAATTTTGTTTTGTCTCACTTTTGCTTTTTTGAATATCACTGTGGCTGCTTGGATTTTTATATTTAATTTGAATGGATTAGGGAATAAATGAGAAGATAGGTTTTATCTGTTTCTGTAGTTTTTATGTGGCTGTGTGAACTTACTTTTAAAAATTCCCAGAAATATTTTAATTCCCCTTTAAAGATATAAACTATGTCATACTACAAAGCAAAAGAAAAACCAATCATGTGAAGAGTAAATAGTATCGTTTAAACGAATTGTGGTTAAGCTTAGTTTGTACCTAATTAGTTTTTTATTTTCTTTCTACTTTTATCTGCTTCAGAGCCTCTTCAGTGGTTTAGATCTTCTATGTGTCAAATTATTCTAATCTCTTAAAAAGTTTAAGAGCTAAAATACAACACAATGACTACAGGAATGCCCTTGTCCTTTTCTGGGTAGGTACACCTAAGGCAACTTCTTTTTCTCTTCTTTGTTCTCTTCTTCTTTCTTATTCTTAAATCATCTTCAATATTGGACAGATGACAGCACTATGCATGCCTCAAGATGTTTCTGACTTTTTCTTTTTCTTTTTTTTTTTCTTTTTTTGAGATGGAGTCTTGCTCTGTCACCCAGGCTAGAGTGCAGTGGCACAATCTTGGCTCACTACAACTTCTGTCTCCTGGGTTCCAGTGATTCTCCCAACTCAGCCTCCTGAGTAGCTGGGGTTACAGGCATGCACCACCACGCCTAGCTAACTTTTTGTATTTTTACTACAGATGGGGTTTCACCATGTCGGCCAGGCTGGTCTTGAACTCCTGACCTCAAGGGATCTGCCTGCCTTGGCCTCCCAAAGTGCTGGGATTACACGTGTGAGCCACTGCACCCGGCCGTTTCTGACTTTTTCTAAAGTCTTCTTTCTCTGGAGATGACATTATATAATAGCACTGTTCAATAGAAGTTTCTTTGATGATGGAACTGTTCTATAATCTGCATTGTCCCAGCCACTAGCCATATGTGACTACTGTAACACTTGAAATGTGGCTAGAGCAACTGGAGAACTGAATTTTGCATTTTACTGAATTTTAATTAATTAAAATAGAAATGCAAATAACCATAAGTGGTTAGTAGCTACCATACTGGACAGCAAAATCTATAATTCAGCATTTAAAATCGATTTTGTTTTGTTTTCAAAAATGGAGTCAGACTGTTACAACCCAAAAGAACTGTAGGTTAAATTAAGATAAATCCCCAAATACTACATACACATTTGGGAAATCCAAACCAGATTTTTTCATGTGATAACCACACCCTCTTTTGACTTTAGCCTTGGAGGTAATGGAGTATGGCAGAAAAAACCCTGTATCAGCAGCTGGAAGACTCACCTTCTTTTCCTAGCTCTGCCATATATTGACCAAAAGAGTCAAAGTCCATTCAGATGGTTGAAGGGCCTTGGAATTTTGTTTTTGGTTTTCACATACAAGTTGGAGGGCAGATGCGTTAGCCTCTTGAAATACCCAGAAACCACTTGTTTCCTCATCTAAAAATCAGGTATGACAGGATCATTTAATTATCCTGGAAATCAGATGAAGCACTGCATATGAAAGCACTTTGTAACATCGATAGCACTGGGAAATGTAAAGACCTTTTACTGAAATATAAAGGTGTATGGTCAACTGAATATATCTCAGATAGTTATGATTTGACTGTATATATTGAATATAACCTGTAGTGGGCCCCTTGGTAAACAGCTTACAGTTTTGTTGCAAGTTTTAGCCAAGAGAAAATTTATTTGTTGACTAGTCATGCCCTTTATTGGCCACATGATGAGCAGCCAAGATATTAACACACAGTGCACCTTGCAGAATTCAAGAATGTCTCAGTGTCTTGTGAACTAGGAAGCTGAAATGCAGTGGTATGCAGAAGGCTGGCTCAGTAGGAGCCTTGGGAGTGTCCTCCAGATAGATGTTTGTGCAGGTTGTGTTTGATTCCAGTTGGCCATGAAAAGCTGGTTGCTCTAAAGAATGAGAATATACTTGGTTTTGCATTTACTAGAACTATCTGGGGAACAAATCTTGGGGTGGAAGAAAGAAGGGAGGGAGGGAAAGCTGTGCTTCAATACCTAGGGCTTCTTTCCTGGAATGGATCTGAGAATCTGGGATTGGGTGGCTAATATCTCATCTCTAGAAGGGAGAAAGAACTGGGTGGTGATGGCTTTGTATTTTCTATTGGAGTTCACTAGAGAATAGGTGAATGGAATGGGCTGCTATGATCCAGACATTAGGGAGGACAGGTTTGTGATACATTAGAAAACTTGAATGAGCCCTTCTATGATTCTCTCTTCCCTCTTTCTGCTTCCCGTTCTTAATCACCATCCGCAGGTTGTGGAATTAGCAAATCTATTATGTGAGCAATAGCAAACTTACAGGAGCCCTTGGCTCCATCTATCTCCCTGTTTGTGTCAGTTCCTTCTGGATGCTTTTAGTCTGTGGTCTTCATTCACTCTTTTTATGGGGAAGTAAAAGGAGTGGGACAGATTATGAGAAGAGCTGGGTCCTCCCAGTTGCTGGGGTGGTTATTTTAAGCTTTGTTTAATGTGTCCAGAGACCCAGATGGCATTTTTAACTAAGCTGCTTTATTAAATCTTGTGATAAAGCATAGTGATGTTTATTGAAAAGGCAGACACGCATCAGCAACATTATGCGTGAAACTTGCTCTAAGAATTTTCTATAAAACATCTGTTCTCTTTGAGCCTTTTGTGAACTCTGGAAGTTTGCTAGTTTCTATACAGACTTGAGGACAAGAAGTTGGAACCCACTTTTGGAGATGTCCAAGCATAGGTATTGGAATCATTAATCCTAACCCTCTCAGTTTTAAGGCCCCAGATACCCTTCTGTTAGACAACAGTAACATGAGCAAGCACTGTAATAACATTTAAACAAGATTATTTGGAAATAATGGACAAGAAAAATTAGTATACATTGTTTGGGGATTTTAAAATTAAAGATAAAAAGCTAGGGCTTCAATGACCTGTGCCAGCCTATAGCCTTAAGAGTCAATTTGCAAACACTCAAGATTTGGCCAATATGCCTCTACTACTTCTACTTAACACAGTCAAAGGGAAATTTTTAGATTCTTTCATCTGATTTGTCTCTCTTAGTTACGAATAAGAGGATATCTAGAATATATATGTGACTTGTTAAAATGAAAATCCACCTTCTCTGAGTCTTCAAATATCTTTCATATCTTACATGTTTAGTCACATCAACTTTTGAAGTCATGTCCGTAGTTGTATGAAAAGAAAAATTTCAGGAACATTCAACCTCAAAAGTTCTTTTTCTTAGTCTGAAGTCGTAGAAGCATTTGACTTTTACTTTCTCTTTTTAAGTTGGTACTAGTAGGTATTTTGTATAAATATAATATTTAATTATTGCCTTTGTATTCTTTTTCTCTAGTAAACATCCTGGTTTTTAGCTATCAATATGTAGTTTTACATTTAGGGATTTCTAATGGAAAGAGAAAGGAATCTGAAATCAGAGGACGAGAGTTTATTCTACTTGACCAAACACATACACAATACTGGAAGGAGAGTTTTACAACAAATATTTAATATCTATGACATGTAAAACGTTTTTTGAAATCAAGAAAATTCAAACAATTCAATACAAATATCATCAATAATAACACATGAACAGGTGGCCAACCTTATTAATAACCAGAGAAATATAAATTAAAACAATCCATCAACTTGTAAAAAAGATGAAATTACCCAGAGTTGGTGTAGGTGATGGAAAATTGTCATGTTTGTATACTGTTCATAGAAGTTAAATTGACATAACTTTTTGGTCAGGCAATTTGGAAGTATATATCTAAATTAATAGAGTAGTTTTCTAATAACCTGGGAATGTCTTAATCTAAGAATCTTTACTGTAGATTTTTCTAGAACAAATGTACACACATCTGTGTACAAGGGTACTCACTGCAGCATTTTGCTAAGGAAAAACTCAGAAAAAAATCTATATGTTCAACAGAGAACAGGTACATAATTTATGACACAACTGCATAATATACACCACTAAAATAAAGGATATAAATTTATATGTAGTATGAAAAAGATGTGAATGATAGCTTGTTGGTGAAAAACAGCAATGACTGGAATATTGTGTGTAACGTAATCCTGCTTTTCTGTATATAATGTAGGCATAGAAAATAGGATTGAAAGGACATACTCTAGTCAACAGTGTATATAGCTTGGGTGGAGGGGGTGTATAATGGGGAAGGAGAGTCCCTTTTCCTATCTATTCCATATACATCTCTGGATTTAAAAGATCATACATGCATATGCATTACCTTCAAAATTAAAATGATAAAGACAAAAGGAGAAGCTTTGGATTTGAATCATGATACTACTGTTTGCAACTTCTATGACCGTGGGGAAGTCGCCTAGCCCCCTGGGGTTTATTTCCTCATTTATAAAAATAGGGAAAGTAATAATACTTGTCTACATATCTTCTAGGGTTGTTGGGAGGATTGAATGTGATAATGGGTTACAGCGTTATGAATTATTTATTCATATAACACAATTATTATAAAAATAGTTTGCTCTGATTAAAATAAAAGAAGGACGAGATCGTGTGTGTTTTTCAGTCCCAGTAGCTTTACTAACCAGAAAGCGCCTGCTGATGTGGTGATCACAGTTGCTTTGGTGCAGCTTCCTCTTGACTTTTGGCATTTCTCCATGCTGCTAGCTAAGGCTGAGGGGGCGACTGTGGAAGGTGTGATCTCCTCCCCCTCCCAGCACACATTTGTGTGCATACTCACACTCATGCACACACAAACACACACATGCACACTCTATCACAGTACATGAGGTGGCAGGAGCTGCTCCGGCATAGACTTTCACACAACATAAAGGGCTTTTTTGGTGTGGTCTGTGCATTATTTCCTGTTAAGCATGAGCTGAGTCAGTGCCATGCTTTTCCATCTGAAACCTTTCTGAGGCTCAGGCTGTGTTAAGAGAAAACCCTCTCCCCTCCATGCCCACCCCATGGCCCTCTACTGAAGCCAGATCATAATCTGCTCATTTCATGAGGATTTTCAAACCGAATGGACTGGGCCACGTGAGAGATCACTGAAAGGAACAGACCAAGCAGAGGCTAAGAGACTCCACGCTAATCTGCTGAGTCATCTGAAAATGCACAGCTGTGGCAGCTCACGGTGCTTTAAAGTACTTTGGCAGGATGTTTGTTCAGGGGGCCTGTTCCTGCAGCCCTGCTGAATGTTTGGTTAGGAGGCATAATCATTTTTTGGACAGGATCTCCCAAATGTAAAGTGATAGATGCTAATGTGGAATATGATACAGAAGATCCAGCTTGGATGTCATAAATAACAATAAATTGTTTAATCTTGCTGAGTTGTAAATCTATGATTGCCAGAGGTCTTTAGTTCACTGGAACATAGTATAGGGGCAGGGGCACTTAGCAAATAGGCAGTTATTATTTTCCAACCAGACAGAAACTGGTCTGATGCAATTTATCTAAAAAGGCATACACATGTATTGTAATTAATTGTGACAATTACTCAGAGAAAACACATGGCCCTAAAGAGGCTGAGGGGTTTTTTTGTTCTACCTATAAATGTATATGTATATTCACCTATATTCTACCTATGTATAAGTAAGAGAATGAGTTTTTGTTTTGGGGATATATATTTATACGTATCAATACAGATAGATATACACATACTTAATTTCTGTCTACCTATTAAGGTGCAGTGCCAGATGGAAAGTATTTTTAAGCATTTAGATAGCTTATTCTATAGCATATGTGTGCATATAGCCCCCCCATAAAGCTTTGCTCTTTTCTGGATATATTTAACAAGAGGCTAGAACAGAGTCCAAAATGTCAGAAATGTTTGAACATTCCATAGAAATGAAGGAGGTGTTTCCAAATGACCTATGTTTCTATGGCAATAAATAGAACTTGTGCTGCATTGGATGGGTCAGGAGTAAGGAATATAAACAGTGTAAATATGACTATTCCAGGCAGAAATCTACCATGTAAGAACAGCTTTGTGCAGTGAGCTCAACAACACTGATCAGTTAGCAGTCCGGTTCAGTACAACATTGAACAGGAAGCAAGCCGTTTCGGCAGTGCCAGTCGGAGACACAGATGGGGACAATCAAAGAAGATGCAGGTCAGGACAAGGATGCAGACATGTACCTGTCACTACCATGGACTTCAGCAGCTTCTTAGTGAGCAGGTTTATGATCAAAGAAGAAAGACATCGTTGATATGTAAGCATGTTACAATTAATTTGCTGTTTAGTTATTAGCAAACTACATCCAGTTTTTAAATTTAGGGTTTTTTCTGTTTTCTATTTTGAAACAGGTTCTTCTTCTATCATCCAGGCTGGAGTGCAGACGATATCCAAGCTCACTGCAGACTTAAACTCCTGGGCTCCGTGGATCCTCCCACCACAGCCTCCCAAGAAGCAGGGACTACAGGCACACGCCACCATGGCCAGCTAATTTTTCTTATTTCTTTGTAGAGATGAGGTCTTGCTGTATTGCTCAGGCTGCTCTTGAGCTCCTGGCAGAGTAGATATTTCCATGTTTATACAGATGGCGGTGTAGATATTTCCTTGTTTATGTAGATGGCAGGGTAGATATTTCCATGTTTATAGAGATGGCGGTGTATATATTGCCATGTTTATAGAGACAGCGGTGTAGATATTTCCATGTTTATAGAGATAGTGGTGTAGGTATTTCCATGTTTATAGAGATAGTGGAGTAGATATTTCCATGTTTATACAGATAGAAGTGTAGATATTTCCATGTTTATGCAGATTGCGGTGTTGATATTTCCATGTTTATACAGATATCGGTGTAGATATTTGCATGTTTATACAGCTCACGGTGCAGATATTTACATCATTATACAGATGGCAGTGTAGATATTTCCATGTTTATACAGATGGCGGTGAAGATATTTCCATGTTTATGGAGATGGCAGTGTAGATATTTTCATGTTTATGGAGATGGTTGTGTAGATATTTCCATGTTTATAGAGACAGTGGTGTAGATATTTCCATGTCTATAGAGATGGCTGTGTAGATATTTCCATCTTTACAGATGGCAGTGTAGATATTTCCGTGTTTATACAGATGGTGGCGTAGATATTTCCATGTTTATACAGAAGACTGTGCAGGTATTTCCAAGTTTATACAGATGGAGGTGTAGATATTTCCATGTTAATACAGGTAGCGGTGAAGGTATTTCCATGTTTATACAGATCACGGTGTAGATATTTCCATATTTACACAGATGGCAGTGAAGATATTTCCATGTTTATACAGATAGCAGTGTTGACATTTCCATGATTACACAGATGGCGGTGTAGATAGTTCCATGTTTATGGAGATGGCGGTGTAGATATTTTCATGTTTATAGCAATGGCGGTGTAGATATTTCCATGTTTATGCAGATTGCAGTGTAGATATTTCCATGTTTATAGACATAGCGGTGAAGGTATTTCCATGTGTATAGAGATAGCGGTGTAGATGTTTCCATGTTTATACTGATGGCTGTGTAGATATTTCCATGTGTATAGAGATGGCGGTGTAGATATTTCCATGTTTGTAGAGATAGCGGTGTAGATATTTCCATGGTTATACAGACAGTGGTGTTATATTTCCATGTTTATATAGATGATGGTGTAGATATTTCCATGTTCATACACATGGCAGTGTAGATATTTCCATGTTTATACAGATAGCGGTGAAGATATTTCCATGTTCATAAAGATAGCGGTGTAGATATTTCCATGTTTATAGTGATGGCTGTGTAGATATTTCCATGTTTATACAGATGGCAGTGTAGATATTTCCATGTTTATATAGATAGCCATGTAGATATTTCCATGTTTATACAGATAGCGGTGTAGACATTTCCATGTTCATAGAGATAGCGGTGTAGACATTTCCATATTTATACAGATAGCGGTGTAGATATTTCCATGTTCATACAGATAGCTGTGAAGATATTTCCATGTTTACACAGATAGCGGAGTAGATATTTCCATCTTTGCACAGATTGTGGTTTAGAAATTTCCATCTTTACACAGGTAGCGTTGTAGATATTTCCATGTTTATAGAGATAGCGGTGTAGATATTTCCGCATTTATACAGATAGCGGTTTAGATATTTCCATGTTTATACAGATGGCGGTGTTATATTTCCATGTTTATACAGATGATGGTGTAGATATTTCCATGTTTATACACACGGGGGTGTAGATATCTCAATGTTTATACAGATAGCGGTGTAGATATTTCCATGTTTATACAGATGGCGTTGTAGATATTTCCATTTTTATGTAGATGGCGGTGTAAATATTTCCATGTTTATAGACATGGCGGTGTAGATATTTCTATATTTATAGAGATAGCGGTGTAGATAATTCCATGTTTATAGAGATGGCGTTGTAGTTATTTCCATGTTTTTGGAGATATTGTTGTAGATATTTCCATGTTTATACAGCTCGCGGTGTTGATATTTCCATGTTCATAGAGATACCAGTGTACATATTTCCAGGTTTATGCAGATAGCGGTGCAGATATTTCCATGTTTATGGAGATAGCAGTGTAGATATTTCCATGTTTAAACAGATAGCGGTGTTATATTTCCATGTTTATACAGATTACGGTGTTATATTTCCATGTTTATACACGTGGTGTTGTAGATATTTCCATGTTTATATAGATAGCGGTGTATATATTTCCATGTTTATACAGATAGCAGTGTAGATATTTCCATGTTTATAGAGATGGCTGTGTAGATATTTCCACGTTTATACAGATGGCAGTGTAAATATTTCCATCTTTATACAGAAGTTGGTGTAGATATTTCCATGTTTATACAGAAGACTGAGTAATTATTTCCAAGTTTATGCAGATGACGGTGTAGATATTTCGATGATTATAGAGATGGTCATGTAGACATTTCCATGTTTATACAGATAGTGGTGTAGACATTTCCATGTTTATAGAGATAGCGGTGTAGACATTTCCATATTTATACAGATAGCGGTGCAGTTATTTCCATCTTTATACAGATAGCGGTGTAGATATTTCCATATTTATACACATAGCGGTGTAGATACTTCCATGTTGATACAGGTAGAAGTGTAGTTATTTCCATGTTTATACAGATAGCAGTGTAGATATTTCCATCTTTATACAGATCGCTGTGTAGGTATATCCATCTTTTTACAGATGGCGGTGTAGATATTTCCATGTTTATACAGATGGCGGTGTAGATATTTCCATGTTTATACAGATCGCGGTGTAGATATTTCCATGTTTATGCAGATGGCGGTGTAGATATTTCCATGTTTATGCAGTTGGCGGTGTAGATATTACCATGTTTATATAGATGGTGGTGTAGGTGTTACTGTATTTATAGGGATAGCGGTGTAGATAATTCCATGTTTGTAGAGATGGCGGTGTAGTTATTTCCATGTTTATGGAGATGGTGGTGTAGATATTTCCATGTTTACACAGATAGCGGTGTAGATATTTCCAAATTGGCACAGATTGCAGTGTAGGAATTTCCATCTTTACACAGGGAGCGGTGTAGATATTTCCATGTTTATAGAGATTGCGGTGTAGATATTTCCAAATTTATACAGATAACGGTGCAGATATTTCCATATTTATACAGATGGCGCTGTAGATATTTCCATGTTTATACTGATGGCGGTGTAGATATTTCCATGTTTCTCCAGATAGTGGTGTAGACATTTCACCGTTTATACTGATGGCGGTGTAGATATTTCCATGTTTACAGAGATAGCGTTGTAGATATTTCCATCTTTGCACAGATGGCAGTGTATATATTTCCATGTTTATACATATGGCGTTGTAGATAGTTCCATGTTTATACACATGACTGTGTAGGTATTTCCACGTTTTTGCAGATGGTGGTGTAGATATTTCCATGTTTATACAGATAGCGGTGTGGCTATTTCCATGTTTATACAGATAGCGATGTATATATTTCCAGGTTTATAGAGATGGCTGTGTAAATATTTCCATGTTTATACAGAAGCAGTGTAGATATTTCCATGTTTATACCGATAGTGGTGTAGATATTTCCATGTTTATACAGACGTCTGTGTAGTTATTTATATTTTTATATAGATGGCAGTCTAGATATTTCCATGTATATAGAGATAGCCATGTTGATATTTCCATGTTTATAGAAATAGCGGTGTAGACATTTCCATGTTTATAGAGATGGCGGTGTAGATATTTCCATATGTATACAGATAGCGGTGTAGATATTTCCAAGATTATACAGATAGCGGTGGAGATATTTCCATGTTTATACTGATAGCGGTGGATATAGTTCCATGTTTATAGAGATGGCAGTGTAGATATTTCCAAGTTTATACAGATAGTGGTGCAGTTATTTCCATGTTTATACAGATAGCGGTGGAGATATTTCCATGTTTATACTGATAGCGGTGGATATATTTCCAAGTTGATAGAGATGGCAGTGTAGATATTTCCAAGTTTATACAGATAGTGGTGCAGTTATTTCCGTGTTTATACAGATAGCGGTGGAGATATTTCCATGTTTATACAGATAGCGGTGGATATATTTCCATGTTTATAGAGATGGCGGTGTAGATATTTCCACGTTTAAACAGATTCCGGTGTAGTTATTTCCATGTTTTTACAGATAGCGGTGTAGATATTTCCATGTTTATACAGATAGCGGTGTAGTTATTTCCATGTTCATAGAGATATCGTTGTAGATATTTCCAGGTTTATACAGATGGCTGCGTAGATATTTCCATGTGTATACAGATGGCAGTGTAGATATTTCCATGTTTATACACATGGAGGTTTAGATACTTCCATGTTTATACAGATGACTGTGTAGATATTTCCATGATTTTACAGATGGCGGTGTAGATATTTCCATGTATATACAGATAGCGGTGTGGCTATTTCCATGTTTATACAGATAGCGATGTATATATTTCCATGTTTATAGAGATGGCTGTGTAGATATTTCCATGTTTATACAGATGGCAGTGTAGATCTTTCCATGTTCATACCGATAGTGGTGTAGATATTTCCATGTTTATACAGATGACTTTGTAGTTATTTCCATGTTTATACAGATGGCGGTGAAGATATTTCCATGTTTATAGAGATACCCATGTAGATATTTCCATCTTTATACAGATTGCGGTGTAGACATTTCCATGTTTATAGAGATAGCGGTGTAGATATTTCCATGTTTATACAGATGGCTGTGTAGACATTTCCATGTTTATACAGATAGCAATGAAGATATTTCCATATTTATACAGATTGCGGTGTGGCTATTTCCATGTTTATACAGATAGTGGTGTAGATATTTCCATGTTTATAGAGAAAGCAGTGTAGATATTTCCATGTTTATAGAGAAAGCAGTGTAGATATTTCCATGTTTATAGAGAAAGCGGTGTAGATATTTCCATGTTTATAGAGAAAGCAGTGTAGATATTTCCATATTTATACAGATAGCCGTGTAGATATTTCCGTGTTTATTCAGATGACTGTGTAGATATTTCCATGTTTATACAGATAGCGGTGAGGTTATTTCCATGTTTATACAGATGGCAGTGTACATATTTCCATGTTTACACAGATAACAATGTAGATATTTCCATGTTTATACAGATAGCCGTGTAGGTATTTCCATGTTTATACAGATAGCGGTGTAGATATTTCCATGTTTATAGAGATAGCGGTGTAGATATTTCCATGTTTATAAAGATAGCAGTGGTGATATTTCCATGTTTATACAGATAGCGGTCGAGATATTACCATGTTTATACAGATGGCGGTGTAGGGATTTCCAAGTTCATACAGATATCGGTGTAGATATTTCTATGTTTATACAGATGGCGGTGTAGGTATTTCCATGTTTATGCAGATAGCGGTGTAGGTATTTCCATATATTGAGAAATAACGGTGTAGTTATTTCCATATATAGAGAGATAGCGCTGTAGATATTTCCAGGTTTATACAGATGACTATGTAGATATTTACATGTTTTCACAGATGACGGTGTAGGTATTTCCATGTTTATACAGATAGCGGTGTGGCTATTTCCATGTTTATACAGATAGCGATGTAGTGATTTCTAGGTTTATACAGATGGGTGTGTAGATATTTCCATGTTTATAGAGATAGTGATGTAGATATTTCCAGGTTTACACAGATGGCTGTGTAGGTATTTCCATGTGTATTCAGATGGCAGTGTAGATATTTCCATGTTTATACAGATGGAGGTGTAGATACTTCCACGTTTAAACAGATAACTGTTTAGATATTTCCATGTTTTTACAGATGACGGTGTAGATATTTCCATGTTTATACAGATAGCGGTGTGGCTATTTCCATGTTTTTACAGATAGCGATGTAGATATTTCCATGGTTATAGAGATGGCTGTGTAGATATTTCCATGTTTATGCAGATGGCAGTGTAGAAATTTCCATGTTTATAGAGATGGCTGTATAGATATTTCCATGTTTATACAGATGGCAGTGTAGATATTTCCATGTTTATATAGATAGTGGTGTAGACGTTTCCATGTTTATACAGATGACTGTGTAGGTATTTCCATGTTTATACAGATGGCGTGGTAGGTATTTCCATGTTTATAGAGATAGCCATGTAGACATTTCCATGATTATACAGATAGCGGTGTAGTCATTTCCACGTTTATAGAGATAGCGATGTAGATATTTCCATGTATATAGAGATGGCTGTGTAGATATTTCCATGTTAATCCAGACGACAGTGTAGATATTTCCATGTTTATACAGATAGTGGTGTGGATATTTCCATGTTTCTACCGATGAGATTGTAGGTATTTCCATGTTAATACAGATGGCGGTGTAGATACTTCCATGTTTATAGAGATAGCCATGTTGATATTTCCATGTTTATACTGACGGCAGTGTGGATATTTCCTTGTTTATAGAGATAGCGGTGTAGGTATTTCCATATTTGCACAGATATCAGTGTAGATATTTCCATGTTTATAAATATAGCGGTGTAGATAATTCCATGTTTACACAGATAGCGGTGTAGTTATTTACATGTTTATTCAGATGACTGTGTATATATTTCCATGTTTATACAGATGGCGGTGTAGGTATTTCCATGTTTATACAGATGGCAGTGTAGATATTTCCATGTTTATACAGATGGAGGTGTAGATACTTCCACGTTTATACAGATAACTCTTTAGATATTTCCATGTTTTTACAGATGACGGTGTAGATATTTCCATGTTTATACAGATAGCGGTGTGGCTATTTCCATGTTTTTACAGATAGCGATGTAGATATTTCCATGGTTATAGAGATGGGTGTGTAGATATTTCCATGTTTATGCAGATGGCAGTGTAGAAATTTCCATGTTTATAGAGATGGCTGTATAGATATTTCCATGTTTATACAGATGGCAGTGTAGATATTTCCATGTTTATATAGATAGTGGTGTAGACATTTCCATGTTTATACATATGACTGTGTAGGTATTTCCATGTTTATACAGATGGCGTGGTAGGTATTTCCATGTTTATAGAGATAGCCATGTAGACACTTCCATGATTATACAGATAGCGGTGTAGTCATTTCCACGTTTATAGAGATAGCGATGTAGTTATTTCCATGTATATAGAGTTGGCTGTGTAGATATTTCCATGTTAATCCAGACGGCAGTGCAGATATTTCCATGTTTATACAGATAGTGGTGTGGATATTTCCATGTTTCTACCGATGAGTTTGTAGGCATTTCCATGTTTACACAGATGGCTTTGTAGATACTTCCATGTTTATAGAGATAGCCATGTTGATATTTCCATGTTTATACTGACGGCAGTGTAGATATTTCCTTGTTTATAGAGATAGCGGTGTAGGTATTTCCATATTTGCACAGATATCAGTGTACATATTTCCATGTTTATACAGATAGCGGTGTAGATAATTCCATGTTTACACAGATAGCGGCGTAGTTATTTACATGTTTATTCAGATGACTGTGTATATATTTCCATGTTTATACAGATGGCGGTGTAGATATTTCCATGTTTATAGAGATAGCCGTGTAGATATTTCCATTTTTATACAGAAGGCTGTGTAGATATTTCCATGTTTATAGAGATAGTGGTGCAGATATTTCCATATTTATACAGAGAGCCGTGTAGATATTTCCATGTTTATTCAGATGGCAGTTTAGATATTTCCATGTTTATACAGATATCGGTGTAGATATTTCCAAGTTTATAGAGATAGCGGTGTAGATATTTCCGTGTTTATACAGATAGCGGTGTACGTATTTCCAAATATATAGTGATAGCGGTGTAGATATTTCCAGGATTATACAGATGGCAGTGCAGATACTTCCATGTTTATAGACTTGGAGGTGTAGGCACTTCCATGTTTATACAGATGACTGTGTAGATATTTCCATGTTTTTACAGATGGCGGTGTAGTTGTTTCCATGTTTATAGAGATAGCGGTGTAGATATTTCCATGTTTATACAGATGTCTGTGTAGATATTTCCATGTTTATAGTGATAGCAGTGTAGATACTTCCATGTTTATACAGATAGCTGAGTAGATATTTCCATGTTTATAGAGATAGTGGTGTAGATATTACCATATTTATACATAAAGCCGTGTAGATATTTCCATGTTTATACAGATAGTGGAGTGGCTATTTCCATGTATATACAGATGGCAGTGTAGATATTTCCATGTTTATACAGATAGCTGTGTATATATTTCCATGTTTATAGAGATATTGGTGTAGATATTTCCATATTTATAAAGATAGCTGTTTAGATATTTCCATGTTTATTCAGATGTCGGTGTAGATATTTCCATGTTTATACCGATAGCGGTGTGGCTATTTCCATGTTTATACAGATGGCAGTGTAGATATTTCCAAGTTTATACAGCTAGCAATGTAGATAATTCCATGTTTATACAGATAGCGGTGAACATATTTCCATGTTTATAGAGATAGCAGTGTAGATATTTCCATGTTTATACAGAGAGCGGTGGAGATATTTCCATGAAAATTGAGATAGCGATGGAGATATTTCCATGTTTATACAGATAGCGGTGTGGCTACTTCCATGTTTATACAGATGGCAGTATAGATATTTCCATGTTTATACAGATAGCGATGTAGATAATTCCATGTTTATAGAGATAGCGGTGTAGATATTTCCATGTTTATAGAGATAGCGGTGTAGATATTTCCGTGTTTATACAGATAGCGGTGTACGTATTTCCAAATATATAGTGATAGCGGTGTAGATATTTCCAGGATTATACAGATGGCAGTGCAGATACTTCCATGTTTATAGACTTGGAGGTGTAGGCACTTCCATGTTTATACAGATGACTGTGTAGATATTTCCATGTTTTTACAGATGGCGGTGTAGTTGTTTCCATGTTTATAGAGATAGCGGTGTAGATATTTCCATGTTTATACAGATGTCTGTGTAGATATTTCCATGTTTATAGTGATAGCAGTGTAGATACTTCCATGTTTATACAGATAGCTGAGTAGATATTTCCATGTTTATAGAGATAGTGGTGTAGATATTACCATATTTATACATAAAGCCGTGTAGATATTTCCATGTTTATACAGATAGTGGAGTGGCTATTTCCATGTATATACAGATGGCAGTGTAGATATTTCCATGTTTATACAGATAGCTGTGTATATATTTCCATGTTTATAGAGATATTGGTGTAGATATTTCCATATTTATAAAGATAGCTGTTTAGATATTTCCATGTTTATTCAGATGGCGGTGTAGATATTTCCATGTTTATACCGATAGCGGTGTGGCTATTTCCATGTTTATACAGATGGCAGTGTAGATATTTCCAAGTTTATACAGCTAGCAATGTAGATAATTCCATGTTTATACAGATAGCGGTGAACATATTTCCATGTTTATAGAGATAGCAGTGTAGATATTTCCATGTTTATACAGAGAGCGGTGGAGATATTTCCATGAAAATTGAGATAGCGATGGAGATATTTCCATGTTTATACAGATGGCTGTGTAGATATTTCCATGTGTATACAGATGGCAGTGTAGATATTTCCATGTTTATACAGATGTCTGTGTAGGTATTTCCATGTTTTTACAGATGGCGGTGTAGATATTTCCATGTTTATACCAATAGCTGAGTGGCTATTTCCATGTTTATACAGATAGCGATGTAGATATTTCCATGTTTATAGAGATGGCTGTGTAGATATTTCCATGTTTATACAGATCACGGTGTAGATATTTCCATGTTTATATAGATATTGTTGTAGATATTTCCGTGTTTATGCGGATGACTGTGTAGGTATTTCTATGTTTACACAGATGGTGTTGTGGCTATTTCCATGTTTATTCACATCGCTGTGTAGATATTTCCATGTTTATACAGATAGAGGTGTAGATATTTCCATGTTTATAGAGATGACTGTGTAGTTACTTCTATGTTTATACAGATGGCGGTATAGTTATTTCCAAGTTTATATAGAGAGCCATGTAGATATTTCCATGTATATAAAGAGAGCGGTGTAGATATTTCCATATTTATACAGATAGCGGTGTAGATATTTCCAAATTTATACAGATAGCGGTGTAGATATTTCCAAGTTTATACAGATAGCGGTGTAGATATTTCCATGTTTATACAGATAGCGATGTAGGTTTTTCCATGTTTATAGAGATTGTGGTGTAGATATTTCCATGTTGATACAGATAGCGGTGCAGATATTTCCATGTTTATACAGAAAGCGGTGTTGGTATTTCCATGTTTATACAGATACCGGTGTAGATATTTCCATATTTATGCAGAAAGCGGTGTTGGTATTTCCATGTTTATACAGATAGCGGTGTAGATATTTCCATCTTTATACAGCTCGCGGTGTCGATATTTACATCTTTATACAGATGGCAATGTAGATATTTCCATGTTTATACGGATGGCGGTGTAGATATTTCCATGTTTATAGAGATAGCGGTGTAGATATTTCCATGTTTATAGAGATAGCGGTGTAGATATTTCCATGTTTATAGAGATAGCGGTGTAGATATTTCCATGTTTATACAGATAGCGGTGTAGATATTTCCATCTTTATGGTGATAGCTCTGTAGATATTTCCATATTTATACAGATAGCAGTCTAGATATTTCCATATTTATACAGATAGTAGTGTAGATATTTCCATGTTTATATAGATAGCGGTGTAGATATTTCCATGTTTATACAGATAGCGTTGTAAATATTTCCATATCTATACAGATAGTAGTGTTGATATTTCCATGTTAGTACAGATCGCGGTGTAGATATTTCCATCTATTTACAGATGGCAGTGCAGATATTTCCATATTTATACAGATAGCGATGTAGATATTTCCATGTTTATATAGATGGCGGTGTAGGTATTTCCTTGTTTATGAAGTTGGCGTTGTAGATATTTCCATGTTTATAGAGATGGTGGTCTATATATTTCCATGTTTATAGAGATAGCGGTGTACATATTTCCATGCTTATATAGATGGCGGTGTAGATATTTTCTTGTTTATAGAGATGGTGGTGTAGATATTTCCATGCTTCTACAGTTGACTGTGTAGATATTTCAATGTTTTTACAGATGGCGTTGTAGATATTTACATTTATTTACAGATGGCGGTGTAGATATTTCCATGTTTGTACAGACGGTGGTGTAGATATTTCTATGTTTATACAGATAGCGGTGTAATTATTTCCATGTTTATTCAGATCACCGTGTAGATATTTCCATGTTTACACTGATAGCGGTGTAGATATTTCCATGTTTATACAGATCGCGATGTAGATATTTGCATGTATATACAGATAGCGGTGTAGATATTTCCATGTTGATACCGATGGCGGTGTTGATATTTCCATGTTTATACAGATGTCCGTGTAGATATTTCCACGTTTATACAGATGGTGGAGTAGATATTTCCATGATTATGCAGATGGTGGTGTAGATATTTCCATATTCATAGAGATGACGGCGTAGATACTTCCATGTTTATAGAGATAGCGGTGTAGATATTTCCATGTTTATAGAGATAGCGGTGTAGATATTTCCATGTTTATACAGATAGCGATGTAGTGATTTCTAGGTTTATACAGATGGGTGTGTAGATATTTCCATGTTTATAGAGATAGTGATGTAGATATTTCCAGGTTTACACAGATGGCTGTGTAGGTATTTCCATGTGTATTCAGATGGCAGTGTAGATATTTCCATGTTTATACAGATGGAGGTGTAGATACTTCCACGTTTAAACAGATAACTGTTTAGATATTTCCATGTTTTTACAGATGACGGTGTAGATATTTCCATGTTTATACAGATAGCGGTGTGGCTATTTCCATGTTTTTACAGATAGCGATGTAGATATTTCCATGGTTATAGAGATGGCTGTGTAGATATTTCCATGTTTATGCAGATGGCAGTGTAGAAATTTCCATGTTTATAGAGATGGCTGTATAGATATTTCCATGTTTATACAGATGGCAGTGTAGATATTTCCATGTTTATATAGATAGTGGTGTAGACGTTTCCATGTTTATACAGATGACTGTGTAGGTATTTCCATGTTTATACAGATGGCGTGGTAGGTATTTCCATGTTTATAGAGATAGCCATGTAGACATTTCCATGATTATACAGATAGCGGTGTAGTCATTTCCACGTTTATAGAGATAGCGATGTAGATATTTCCATGTATATAGAGATGGCTGTGTAGATATTTCCATGTTAATCCAGACGACAGTGTAGATATTTCCATGTTTATACAGATAGTGGTGTGGATATTTCCATGTTTCTACCGATGAGATTGTAGGTATTTCCATGTTAATACAGATGGCGGTGTAGATACTTCCATGTTTATAGAGATAGCCATGTTGATATTTCCATGTTTATACTGACGGCAGTGTGGATATTTCCTTGTTTATAGAGATAGCGGTGTAGGTATTTCCATATTTGCACAGATATCAGTGTAGATATTTCCATGTTTATAAATATAGCGGTGTAGATAATTCCATGTTTACACAGATAGCGGTGTAGTTATTTACATGTTTATTCAGATGACTGTGTATATATTTCCATGTTTATACAGATGGCGGTGTAGGTATTTCCATGTTTATACAGATGGCAGTGTAGATATTTCCATGTTTATACAGATGGAGGTGTAGATACTTCCACGTTTATACAGATAACTCTTTAGATATTTCCATGTTTTTACAGATGACGGTGTAGATATTTCCATGTTTATACAGATAGCGGTGTGGCTATTTCCATGTTTTTACAGATAGCGATGTAGATATTTCCATGGTTATAGAGATGGGTGTGTAGATATTTCCATGTTTATGCAGATGGCAGTGTAGAAATTTCCATGTTTATAGAGATGGCTGTATAGATATTTCCATGTTTATACAGATGGCAGTGTAGATATTTCCATGTTTATATAGATAGTGGTGTAGACATTTCCATGTTTATACATATGACTGTGTAGGTATTTCCATGTTTATACAGATGGCGTGGTAGGTATTTCCATGTTTATAGAGATAGCCATGTAGACACTTCCATGATTATACAGATAGCGGTGTAGTCATTTCCACGTTTATAGAGATAGCGATGTAGTTATTTCCATGTATATAGAGTTGGCTGTGTAGATATTTCCATGTTAATCCAGACGGCAGTGCAGATATTTCCATGTTTATACAGATAGTGGTGTGGATATTTCCATGTTTCTACCGATGAGTTTGTAGGCATTTCCATGTTTACACAGATGGCTTTGTAGATACTTCCATGTTTATAGAGATAGCCATGTTGATATTTCCATGTTTATACTGACGGCAGTGTAGATATTTCCTTGTTTATAGAGATAGCGGTGTAGGTATTTCCATATTTGCACAGATATCAGTGTACATATTTCCATGTTTATACAGATAGCGGTGTAGATAATTCCATGTTTACACAGATAGCGGCGTAGTTATTTACATGTTTATTCAGATGACTGTGTATATATTTCCATGTTTATACAGATGGCGGTGTAGATATTTCCATGTTTATAGAGATAGCCGTGTAGATATTTCCATTTTTATACAGAAGGCTGTGTAGATATTTCCATGTTTATAGAGATAGTGGTGCAGATATTTCCATATTTATACAGAGAGCCGTGTAGATATTTCCATGTTTATTCAGATGGCAGTTTAGATATTTCCATGTTTATACAGATATCGGTGTAGATATTTCCATGTTTATAGAGATAGCGGTGTAGATATTTCCGTGTTTATACAGATAGCGGTGTACGTATTTCCAAATATATAGTGATAGCGGTGTAGATATTTCCAGGATTATACAGATGGCAGTGCAGATACTTCCATGTTTATAGACTTGGAGGTGTAGGCACTTCCATGTTTATACAGATGACTGTGTAGATATTTCCATGTTTTTACAGATGGCGGTGTAGTTGTTTCCATGTTTATAGAGATAGCGGTGTAGATATTTCCATGTTTATACAGATGTCTGTGTAGATATTTCCATGTTTATAGTGATAGCAGTGTAGATACTTCCATGTTTATACAGATAGCTGAGTAGATATTTCCATGTTTATAGAGATAGTGGTGTAGATATTACCATATTTATACATAAAGCCGTGTAGATATTTCCATGTTTATACAGATAGTGGAGTGGCTATTTCCATGTATATACAGATGGCAGTGTAGATATTTCCATGTTTATACAGATAGCTGTGTATATATTTCCATGTTTATAGAGATATTGGTGTAGATATTTCCATATTTATAAAGATAGCTGTTTAGATATTTCCATGTTTATTCAGATGTCGGTGTAGATATTTCCATGTTTATACCGATAGCGGTGTGGCTATTTCCATGTTTATACAGATGGCAGTGTAGATATTTCCAAGTTTATACAGCTAGCAATGTAGATAATTCCATGTTTATACAGATAGCGGTGAACATATTTCCATGTTTATAGAGATAGCAGTGTAGATATTTCCATGTTTATACAGAGAGCGGTGGAGATATTTCCATGAAAATTGAGATAGCGATGGAGATATTTCCATGTTTATACAGATAGCGGTGTGGCTACTTCCATGTTTATACAGATGGCAGTATAGATATTTCCATGTTTATACAGATAGCGATGTAGATAATTCCATGTTTATAGAGATAGCGGTGTAGATATTTCCATGTTTATAGAGATAGCGGTGTAGATATTTCCGTGTTTATACAGATAGCGGTGTACGTATTTCCAAATATATAGTGATAGCGGTGTAGATATTTCCAGGATTATACAGATGGCAGTGCAGATACTTCCATGTTTATAGACTTGGAGGTGTAGGCACTTCCATGTTTATACAGATGACTGTGTAGATATTTCCATGTTTTTACAGATGGCGGTGTAGTTGTTTCCATGTTTATAGAGATAGCGGTGTAGATATTTCCATGTTTATACAGATGTCTGTGTAGATATTTCCATGTTTATAGTGATAGCAGTGTAGATACTTCCATGTTTATACAGATAGCTGAGTAGATATTTCCATGTTTATAGAGATAGTGGTGTAGATATTACCATATTTATACATAAAGCCGTGTAGATATTTCCATGTTTATACAGATAGTGGAGTGGCTATTTCCATGTATATACAGATGGCAGTGTAGATATTTCCATGTTTATACAGATAGCTGTGTATATATTTCCATGTTTATAGAGATATTGGTGTAGATATTTCCATATTTATAAAGATAGCTGTTTAGATATTTCCATGTTTATTCAGATGGCGGTGTAGATATTTCCATGTTTATACCGATAGCGGTGTGGCTATTTCCATGTTTATACAGATGGCAGTGTAGATATTTCCAAGTTTATACAGCTAGCAATGTAGATAATTCCATGTTTATACAGATAGCGGTGAACATATTTCCATGTTTATAGAGATAGCAGTGTAGATATTTCCATGTTTATACAGAGAGCGGTGGAGATATTTCCATGAAAATTGAGATAGCGATGGAGATATTTCCATGTTTATACAGATGGCTGTGTAGATATTTCCATGTGTATACAGATGGCAGTGTAGATATTTCCATGTTTATACAGATGTCTGTGTAGGTATTTCCATGTTTTTACAGATGGCGGTGTAGATATTTCCATGTTTATACCAATAGCTGAGTGGCTATTTCCATGTTTATACAGATAGCGATGTAGATATTTCCATGTTTATAGAGATGGCTGTGTAGATATTTCCATGTTTATACAGATCACGGTGTAGATATTTCCATGTTTATATAGATATTGTTGTAGATATTTCCGTGTTTATGCGGATGACTGTGTAGGTATTTCTATGTTTACACAGATGGTGTTGTGGCTATTTCCATGTTTATTCACATCGCTGTGTAGATATTTCCATGTTTATACAGATAGAGGTGTAGATATTTCCATGTTTATAGAGATGACTGTGTAGTTACTTCTATGTTTATACAGATGGCGGTATAGTTATTTCCAAGTTTATATAGAGAGCCATGTAGATATTTCCATGTATATAAAGAGAGCGGTGTAGATATTTCCATATTTATACAGATAGCGGTGTAGATATTTCCAAATTTATACAGATAGCGGTGTAGATATTTCCAAGTTTATACAGATAGCGGTGTAGATATTTCCATGTTTATACAGATAGCGATGTAGGTTTTTCCATGTTTATAGAGATTGTGGTGTAGATATTTCCATGTTGATACAGATAGCGGTGCAGATATTTCCATGTTTATACAGAAAGCGGTGTTGGTATTTCCATGTTTATACAGATACCGGTGTAGATATTTCCATATTTATGCAGAAAGCGGTGTTGGTATTTCCATGTTTATACAGATAGCGGTGTAGATATTTCCATCTTTATACAGCTCGCGGTGTCGATATTTACATCTTTATACAGATGGCAATGTAGATATTTCCATGTTTATACGGATGGCGGTGTAGATATTTCCATGTTTATAGAGATAGCGGTGTAGATATTTCCATGTTTATAGAGATAGCGGTGTAGATATTTCCATGTTTATAGAGATAGCGGTGTAGATATTTCCATGTTTATACAGATAGCGGTGTAGATATTTCCATCTTTATGGTGATAGCTCTGTAGATATTTCCATATTTATACAGATAGCAGTCTAGATATTTCCATATTTATACAGATAGTAGTGTAGATATTTCCATGTTTATATAGATAGCGGTGTAGATATTTCCATGTTTATACAGATAGCGTTGTAAATATTTCCATATCTATACAGATAGTAGTGTTGATATTTCCATGTTAGTACAGATCGCGGTGTAGATATTTCCATCTATTTACAGATGGCAGTGCAGATATTTCCATATTTATACAGATAGCGATGTAGATATTTCCATGTTTATATAGATGGCGGTGTAGGTATTTCCTTGTTTATGAAGTTGGCGTTGTAGATATTTCCATGTTTATAGAGATGGTGGTCTATATATTTCCATGTTTATAGAGATAGCGGTGTACATATTTCCATGCTTATATAGATGGCGGTGTAGATATTTTCTTGTTTATAGAGATGGTGGTGTAGATATTTCCATGCTTCTACAGTTGACTGTGTAGATATTTCAATGTTTTTACAGATGGCGTTGTAGATATTTACATTTATTTACAGATGGCGGTGTAGATATTTCCATGTTTGTACAGACGGTGGTGTAGATATTTCTATGTTTATACAGATAGCGGTGTAATTATTTCCATGTTTATTCAGATCACCGTGTAGATATTTCCATGTTTACACTGATAGCGGTGTAGATATTTCCATGTTTATACAGATCGCGATGTAGATATTTGCATGTATATACAGATAGCGGTGTAGATATTTCCATGTTGATACCGATGGCGGTGTTGATATTTCCATGTTTATACAGATGTCCGTGTAGATATTTCCACGTTTATACAGATGGTGGAGTAGATATTTCCATGATTATGCAGATGGTGGTGTAGATATTTCCATATTCATAGAGATGACGGCGTAGATACTTCCATGTTTATAGAGATAGCGGTGTAGATATTTCCATGTTTATAGAGATAGCGGTGTAGATATTTCCATGTTTATACAGATAGTGGTGTAGATATTTCCATGTTTGTGGAAATAGCGGTGTAGATATTTCCATATTTACACAGATAGCAGTGTAGATATTTCCATGTTTATACAGATAGCGGTGTAGATATTTCCATTTTTATACCCATAGCGGTGTAGATATTTCCATATTTATAAAGTTCATGGTGTAGATATTTCCATGTTTATACAGATATCATTGTAAATATTTCATGTTTATACAGATAGTAGTGTAGATATTTCCGTGTTAATACAGATCTTGTTGTAGATATTTCCATCTATTTACAGATGGCATTGTAGTTATTTCCATGTTTATGCAGATGGCCGTGTAGATATTTCCTTGTTTATATAGATGGCGGTGTAGGTATTTCCTTGATTATGTAGATGGCGGTGTAGTTATTTCCATGTTTATAGAGATGGCGGTCTACATATTTCCATGTTTATAGAGATAGAGGTGTAGATATTTCCATCTTTATACAGCTCGCGGTGTCGATATTTACATCTTTATACAGATGGCAGTGTAGATATTTCCATGATTATACCGATGGCAGGGAAGATATTTCCATGTTTATACAGATAGCGGAGTTGTTATTTCCATGTTCATACAGATAGCGGTGTAGATATTTCCATGTTTATTCAGCTCGTGGTGTAGTTATTTACATCTTTATACAGATGGCACTGGGGATATTTCCATGTTTATACAGATGGCGGTGTAGGTAGTTCAATGTTTACGGAGACAGCAGAGAAGATACTATCAAGTTTATAGAAATGGCGGTGTAGATATTTCCATGTTTATAGAGATAGTGGTGTAGATATTTCCATGTTTATAGAGACAGCAGTGTAGGTATTTCCATGTTTATAGAAATAGTGGTGTAGATATTTCCATGTTTATACAGATGGTTGTTGACATATTTCCATGAGTTTACAGACGGCCGTGTAGATAATTTCAAGTTTATACATATGGTGGTGTAGATATTTCCATGTTAATACAGATGACTGCGTAGATATTTACATGTTTTTACATATGGCGGTGTAGATATTTCCATGTTTATAGAGATAGCAGCGTAGATATTTCCAAGTTTATACAAATAGCGGTCTAGATATTTCCATGTTTATACAGCTTGCCGTGTACATATTTCCATTTTTATACAGATGGCGGTGTAGATATTTCCATGTTTATACAGATGGCAGTGTAGGTATTTCTATGTTTATACAGATGGCGGTGTAGATAGTTCCATGTTTATGGAGATGGCAGTGTAGATATTTCCATGTTTTTACACATGGTGATTTAGATATTTCCATGTTTATAGAGATAGAGGTGTAGCTATTTCCATATTTGCAAAGATTTTGGTGTAGATATTTCCATCTTCACACAGATTGCGGTGTACATATTTCCATGTTTAAACAGACAGCTGTGTACATATTTCCATGTTTACACAGATAGTGTTGTAGGTATTTCCATGTTAATACAGATTGCGGTGTAGATATTTCCATGTTTATGCAGATGGCGGTATAGATATTTCCATGTTTATAGAGATAGCCGTGTAGATATTTCCATGTTTTTACAGATTGCGGTGTAGATCTTTCCATGTTTATACAGATAGCAGGATAGATATTTCCATGTTTATACAGATGGTGGTGTAGATATTTCCAAGTTTATACAGATAGTGGTGTATATCTTTCCATGTTTATACAAATCGTGGTGTAGATATTTGCTTGTTTATAGAGATAGCGGTGTAGATATTTCGATGTTTATTCACATGGCGGTGTGGATATTTCCATGTTTACACAGATGGCGGTGTTGATACTTTCATGTTTATGAAGATAGCGGTGTTGATATTTCCATGTTTATACAAATGGCGGTGTAGATATTTCCATGTTTATACAGATGGTGGCATAGATATTTCCATGTTTATGGAGATGGCGGAGTAGAAAATTCCGTGTTTATACAGATGGCGGTGTAGATATATCCATGTTTGTACAGATAGCGGTGTAGATATTTCCATGTTTACAAAGATATCGGTGTAGATATTTCCATGTTTATATAGATGGCGGTGTAGATATATCCATGTTACAAAGATAGCGGTGTAGATATTTCCATCTTTACACTGATAGCGGTTTAGATATTTGTATCTTTACACAGAGAGCTGTGTAGATATTTCCATGTTTACACAGATAGCAGTGTAGATATTTCCATGTAAATAAAGATAGCGGTGTTGGTATTTCCAGGTTGATAAAGATAGTGGTGTAGGTATTTCCATGTTTATACAGCTCGCCATGTAGGTATTTCCATTTTTATACATACGGTGGTGTACATATTTCCTCGTTTATAAAGATTGCGGTGTACATATTTCCATGTTTATACAGATGGCGGTGTAGATAGTTCTATGTTTCTGGAGATAGCAATGTAGATATTTCCATGTTTATGCAGATGGCGGTGTAGATATTTCCATACTCATAGAGATGGCGGCATGGATATTTCCATGTTTATACAGATAGCTGTGTAGACATTTCCATGTTTATGGAGATAGCTGTGTAGATATTTCCATATTTATACAGATAGCAGTGTAGATATTTCCATGTTTATACTGATAGCGGTGTAGATATTTCCATGTTTATTCACATAGCGGTGTAGATATTTCCATGTTTATGCACGTCGTGGTGTAGATATTTCCATGTTTATACATATAGCGGTGTAGATATTTCCATGTTTATGCAGATAGCCGTGTGGCTAATTCCATGTTTATACAGATTGCGGTGTAGATATTTCAATGATTATAGAGATGTCATTGTAGGTAATTCCATGTTTATACAGATGGCAGTGTACGTATTTCCATGTTTATACAAATAGTGGTGTAGATATTTCCATGTTTATACAGATGACTGTGTAGGTATTTCGATGTGTGTACAGATGGCGGTGTCGAAATTTCCATGTTTATTGAGATAGCATTGTAGATATTTCCATCTTTGCACAGACTGCGGTGTAGATATTTCCATGTTTATACAGATAACGCTGCAGATAATTCCATGTTTATACAGCTAGTGGTGTAGATGTTTCCATGTTCATACAGACAGCGGTGGACATATTTCTTTGTTTATACAGATAACGGTGTAGATATTTCCATGTTTATAGAGATAGTGGTGTAGATAATTCCATATTTATACAGATAGCGGTGTCAATATTTCCATGTTTATACTGATAGCGGTGTAGATATTTCCATGTTTACTCACATAGCGGTGTAGCTATTTCCATGTTTATACACGTCGTGGTGTAGATATTTCCATGTTTATACAGATAGCGGTGTAGATATTTCCATGTTTATACTGATAGCGGTGTGGCTACTTCCATGTTTATACAGATAGCGGTGTAGATATTTCAATGATTATAGAGATGTCTGTGTAGGTAATTCCATGTTTATACAGATGGCAGTGTACGTATTTCCATGTTTATACAGATAGTGGTGTAGATATTTCCATGTTTATAGAGATGACTGTGTAGGTATTTCCATGTGTGTACAGATGGCGGTGTCGATATTTCCATGTTTATTGAGATAGCATTGTAGATATTTCCATCTTTGCACAGACTGCGGTGTAGATATTTCCATGTTTATACAGATAACGCTGCAGATAATTCCATGTTTGTACAGCTAGAGTTGTAGATGTCTCCATGTTCATACAGACAGCGGTGGAGATATTTCTTTGTTTATACAGATAACGGTGTAGATATTTCCATGTTTATAGAGATTGTGGTGTAGATATTTCCCTATTTATACAGATAGCGGTGTCAATATTTCCATGTTTATACTGATAGCGGTGTAGATATTTCCATGTTTATTCACATGGCGGTGTAGATATTTCCATGTTTATACAGAGAGCGGTGTAGCTATTTCCATGTTTATACTGATAGCGGTGTAGATATTTCCATGTTTGTACATACAGCGTTGTAGATATTTCCATGTTTATACAGATCGTGTTGTAGACATTTCCACGTTTATACAGTTAGCGGTGTTGATATTTCCATGTTTATACAGATAGCGGTGTAGGTATTTCCATGTTTACTGAGATAGCGGTGTAGATATTTCCATATTTGCACAGATTGCGGTGTAGATATTTATATCTTTACACAGAGACCTGTGTACATATTTCCATGTTTATACAGATAGCTGTGTAGATATTTCCACGTTTACACAGATAGTGTTATAGATATTTCCATGTTTATACTGATAGCGGTGTAGATATTTCCATGTTTATAAAGATAGCGGTGTAGATATTTCCATCTTTATAGAGATAGCGATGGAGATATTTCCATGTTTATACAGATAGCGATGTAGATATTTCCATGTTTCTACAGATAGCGGTGGAGATATTTCCATGTTTATACAGATAGCCGTGTAGACATTTCCATGTTTATAGAGATAGCGGTGTAGATATTTCCATGTTTATACAGATGGCAGTGTAGATATTTCCAGGTATATACAGATGGCAGTGTAGATATTTCCATGTTTATACAGATGGACGTGTAGATATTTCCATGTTTATACAGATGGCAGTGTAGGTATTTCCATGTTTATACAGATAGTGGTGTAGATATTTCCATGTTTATAGAGATGACTGTGTAGGTATTTCCATGTGTGTACAGATGGCGGTGTCGATATTTCCATGTTTATTGAGATAGCATTGTGGATATTTCCATCTTTGCACAGACTGCGGTGTAGATATTTCCATGTTTATACAGATAACGCTGCAGATAATTCCATGTTTATACAGCTAGCGGTGTAGATGTCTCCATGTTCATACAGACAGCGGTGGAGATATTTCTTTGTTTATGCAGATAACGGTGTAGGTATTTCCATGTTTATAGAGATAGTGGTGTAGATATTTCCATATTTATACAGATAGCGGTGTCGATATTTCCATGTTTTTACTGATAGTGGTGTAGATATTTCCATGTTTATTCACATGGCGGTGTAGATATTTCCATGTTTATACATGTCGTGGTGTAGATATTTCCATGTTTATGCTGACAGCGGTGTAGCTATTTCCAAGTTTATACTAATAGCGGTGTAGATATTTCCATGTTTATACATACAGCAGTGTAGATATTTCCATGTTTATACAGATCGAGGTGTAGACATTTCCATGTTTATACAGATAGCGGTGTTGATATTTCCATGTTTATACAGATAGCGGTGTAGGTATTTCCAGGTTTACTGAGATAGCGGTGTAGATATTTCCATATTTGCACAGATTACGGTGTAGATATTTCCATCTTTACACAGAGACCTGTGTACATATTTCCATGTTTACACAGATAGCTGTGTAGATATTTCCATGTTTACACAGCTAGTGTTATAGGTATTTCCATGTTTATGCAGATAGCGGTGTAGATATTTCCATGTTTATAAAGATAGCGGTGTAGATATTTCCATCTTTATAGAGATAGCGGTGGAGATATTTCCATGTTTATACAGATAGCGGTGTAGATATTTCCAAGTTTCTACAGATAGCAGTGGAGATATTTCCATTTTTATACAGATAGCTGTGTAGACATTTCCATGTTTATTGAGATAGCGGTGTAGATATTTCCATGTTTATACAGATGGCAGTGTAGATATTTCCAGGTATATACAGATGGCAGTGTAGATATTTCCATGTTTATACAGATGGACGTGTAGATATTTCCATGTTTATAAAGATGACAGTGTAGATATTTCCATGTTTTCACAGATGGCGGTGTAGATATTTCCATGTTTATACAGATAGCGGTGTGGCTACTTCCATGTGTATACAGATAGCGGTGTAGATTTTTCAATGGTTATAGAGATGTCTGTGTAGATAATTCCATGTTTATACAGATGGCAGTGTAGGTATTTCCATGTTTATACAGATAGTGGTGTAGATATTTCCATGTTTATAAAGATGACTGTGTAGGTATTTCCATGTGTGTACAGATGGCGGTGTCGATATTTCCATGTTTATTGAGATAGCATTGTAGATATTTCCATCTTTGCACAGACTGCGGTGTAGATATTTCCATGTTTATACAGATAACGCTGCAGATAATTCCATGTTTATACAGCTAGCGGTGTAGATGTTTCCATGTTCATACAGACAGCGGTGGAGATATTTCTTTGTTTATACAGATATCGGTGTAGGTATTTCCATGTTTATAGAGATAGTGGTGTAGATATTTCCATATTTATACAGATAGCGGTGTCGATATTTCCATGTTTTTACTGATAGTGGTGTAGATATTTCCATGTTTATTCACATGGCGGTGTAGATATTTCCATGTTTATACATGTCGTGGTGTAGATATTTCCATGTTTATGCTGACAGCGGTGTAGCTATTTCCAAGTTTATACTGATAGCGGTGTAGATATTTCCATGTTTATACATATAGCAGTGTAGATATTTCCATGTTTATACAGATCGTGGTGTAGACATTTCCATGTTTATACAGATAGCGGTGTTGATATTTCCATGTTTATACAGATAGCGGTGTAGGTATTTCCAGGTTTACTGAGATAGCGGTGTAGATATTTCCATATTTGCACAGATTGCGGTGTAGATATTTCCATCTTTACACAGAGACCTGTGTACATATTTCCATGTTTCCACAGATAGCTGTGTAGATATTTCCATGTTTACACAGCTAGTGTTATAGATATTTCCATGTTTATACAGATAGCGGTGTAGATATTTCCATGTTTATAAAGATAGCGGTGTAGATATTTCCATCTTTATAGAGATAGCGGTGGAGATATTTCCATGTTTATACAGATAGCGGTGTAGATATTTCCAAGTTTCTACAGATAGCAGTGGAGATATTTCCATTTCTATACAGATAGCCGTGTAGACATTTCCATGTTTATTGAGATAGCGGTGTAGATATTTCCATATTTATACAGATAGCGGTGTCAATATTTCCATGTTTATACTGATAGTGGTGAAGATATTTCCATGTTTATTCACATAGCGGTGTAGATATTTCCATGTTTATACACGTCGTGGTGTAGATATTTCCATGTTTATACAGATAGCGGTGTAGATATTTCCATGTTTATACAGATAGCGGTGTAGATATTTCAATGATTACAGAGATGTCTGTGTAGGTAATTCCATGTTTATACATATGGCATTGTAGATATTTCCATTTTTATACAGATAGTGGTGTAGATATTTCCATGTTAATACAGATGACTGTGTAGGTAATTCCATGTGTGTACAGATGGCGGTGTCGATATTTCCATGTTTATTGAGATAGCATTGTAGATATTTCCATCTTTGCACAGACTGCGGTGTAGATATTTCCATGTTTATACAGATAACGCTGCAGATAATTCCATGTTTATATAGCTAGCGGTGTAGATGTTTCCATGTTCATACAGACAGCGGTGGAGATATTTCTTTGATTATACAGATAACGGTGTAGATATTTCCATGTTTATAGAGATAGTGGTGTAGATATTTCCATATTTATACAGATAGCGGTGTCGATATTTCCATGTTTTTACTGATAGCGGTGTAGATATTTCCACGTTTATTCACATGGCGGTGTAGATATTTCCATGTTTATACATGTCGTGGTGTAGATATTTCCATGTTTATACAGATAGCCGTGTAAACATTTCCATGTTTATAGAGATAGCGGTGTAGATATTTCCATGTTTATACAGATGGCAGTGTAGATATTTCCAGGTATATACAGATGGCAGTGTAGATATTTCCATGTTTCTACAGATGGACGTGCAGATATTTCCATGTTTATAAAGATGACATTGTAGATATTTCCATGTTTTCACAGATGGCGGTGTAGATATTTCCATGTTTATACAGATAGCGGTGTGGCTACTTCCATGTTTATACAGATAGCGGTGTAGATATTTCAATGGTTATAGAGATGTCTTTGTAGGTAATTCCATGTTTATACAGATGGCAGTGTAGATATTTCCATGTTTATACAGATAGTGGTGTAGATATTTCCATGTTTATACAGATGACTGTGTAGGTATTTCCATGTGTGTACAGATGGCGGTGTCGATATTTCCATGTTTATTGAGAAAGCATTGTAGATATTTCCATCTTTGCACAGACTGCGGTGTAGATATTTCCATGTTTACACAGATAACGCTGCAGAAAATTCCATGTTTATACAGCTAGCGGTGTAGATGTTTCCATGTTCATACAGACAGCGGTGGAGATATTTCTTTGTTTATACAGATAACGGTGTAGATATTTCCATGTTTATAGAGATAGTGGTGTAGATATTTCCATATTTATACTGATAGCGGTGTCGATATTTCCATGTTTTTACTGATAGCGGTGTAGATATTTCCATGTTTATTCACATGGCGGTGTAGATATTTCCATGTTTATACATGTCGTGGTGTAGATATTTCCATGTTTATACAGATAGCGGTGTAGATATTTCCATGTGTATACTGATAGCGGTGTAGATATTTCCATGTTTATACATATAGCGGTGTAGATATTTCCATGTTTATACAGATCGTGGTGTAGACATTTCCATGTTTATACAGATAGCGGTGTTGATATTTCCATCTTTATACTGATAGCGGTGTAGATATTTCCATGTTTACTGAGATAGCGGTGTAGATATTTCCATATTTGCACAGATTGCGGTGTAGATATTTCCATCTTTACACAGAGACCTGTGTACATATTTCCATGTTTACACAGATAGCTGTGTAGATATTTCCATGTTTACACAGATAGTGTTATAGATATTTCCATGTTTATACAGATAGCGGTGTAGATATTTCCATGTTTACAAAGATAGCGGTGTAGATATTTCCATCTTTATAGAGATAGCGGTGAAGATATTTCCATGTTTATACAGATAGCGATGTAGATATTTCCATGTTTCTACAGAGAGCGGTGGAGATATTTCCATGTTTATACAGATAGCTGTGTAGACATTTCCATGTTTATGGAGATAGCGGTGTAGGTATTTCCATGTTTATACAGATGGCAGTGTAGATATTTCCAGGTGTATACAGATGGCAGTGTAGATATTTCCATGTTTATACAGATGGACCTGTAGATATTTCAATGTTTATAAAGGTTACAGTGGAGATATTTCCATGTTTTCACAGATGGCGGTGTAGATATTTCCATGTTTATACAGATAGCGGTGTGGCTACTTCCATGTTTATACAGATAGCGGTGTAGATATTTCAATGGTTATAGAGATGTCTGTGTAGATAATTCCATGTTTACACAGATGGCAGTGTAGGTATTTCCATGTTTATACAGATAGTGGTGTAGATATTTCCATGTTTATACAGATGACTGTGTAGGTATTTCCATGTGTGTACAGATGGCGGTGTCGATATTTCCATGTTTATTGAGATAGCATTGTAGATATTTCCATCTTTGCACAGACTGCGGTGTAGATATTTCCATGTTTATACAGATAACGCTGCAGAAAATTCCATGTTTATACAGCTAGCGGTGTAGATGTTTCCATGTTCATACAGAGAGCGGTGGAGATATTTCTTTGTTTATACAGATATCGGTGTAGGTATTTCCATGTTTATAGAGATAGTGGTGTAGATATTTCCATATTTATACAGATAGCGGTGTCAATATTTCCATGTATATACTGATAGCGGTGTAGATATTTCCATGTTTATTCACATAGCGGTGTAGATATTTCCATGTTTATACACGTCGTGGTGTAGATATTTCCATGTTTATACAGATAGCGGTGTAGATATTTCCATGTTTATACAGATAGCGGTGTGGCTACTTCCATGTTTATACAGATAGCGGTGTAGATATTTCAATGATTACAGAGATGTCTGTGTAGGTAATTCCATGTTTATACAGATGGCAGTGTAGGTATTTCCATGTTTATAGAGATAGTGGTGTAGATATTTCCATGTTTACAGATGGCTGTGTAGGTATTTCCATGTGTGTACAGATGGCGGTGTCGATATTTCCATGTTTATTGAGATAGCATTGTAGATATTTCCATCTTTGTACAGACTGCGGTGTAGTTATTTCCATGTTTATACAGATAACGCTGCAGATAATTCCATGTTTATACAGCTAGCTGTGTAGATGTCTCCTTGTTCATACAGACAGCAGTGGAGATATTTCTTTGTTTATACAGATAACGGTGTAGATATTTCCATGTTTATACTGATAGCGGTGTAGATATTTCCATGTTTATACATATAGCAGTGTAGATATTTCCATGTTTATACAGATCGTGGTGTAGACATTTCCATGTTTATACAGATAGCGGTGTTGATATTTCCATGTTTATACAGATAGCGGTGTAGGTATTTCCAGGTTTACTGAGATATCGGTGTAGATATTTCCATATTTGCACAGATTGCGGTGTAGATATTTCCATCTTTACACAGAGACCTGTGTACATATTTCCATGTTTCCACAGATAGCTGTGTAGATATTTCCATGTTTACACAGCTAGTGTTATAGATATTTCCATGTTTATACAGATAGCGGTGTAGATATTTCCATGTTTATAAAGATAGCGGTGTAGATATTTCCATCTTTATAGAGATAGCGGTGGAGATATTTCCATGTTTATACAGATAGCGGTGTAGATATTTCCAAGTTTCTACAGATAGCAGTGGAGATATTTCCATTTCTATACAGATAGCCGTGTAGACATTTCCATGTTTATTGAGATAGCGGTGTAGATATTTCCATATTTATACAGATAGCGGTGTCAATATTTCCATGTTTATACTGATAGTGCTGAAGAGATTTCCATGTTTATTCACATAGCGGTGTAGATATTTCCATGTTTATACACGTCGTGGTGTAGATATTTCCATGTTTATACAGATAGCGGTGTAGATATTTCCATGTTTATAGAGATAGTGGTGTAGATATTTCCATATTTATACAGATAGCGGTGTCGATATTTCCATGTTTTTACTGATAGCGGTGTAGATATTTCCATGTTTATTCACATGGCGGTGTAGATATTTCCATGTTTATACATGTCGTGGTGTAGATATTTCCATGTTTATACAGATAGCCGTGTAAACATTTCCATGTTTATAGAGATAGCGGTGTAGATATTTCCATGTTTATACAGATGGCAGTGTAGATATTTCCAGGTATATACAGATGGCAGTGTAGATATTTCCATGTTTCTACAGATGGACGTGCAGATATTTCCATGTTTATAAAGATGACATTGTAGATATTTCCATGTTTTCACAGATGGCTGTGTAGATATTTCCATGTTTATACAGATAGCGGTGTGGCTACTTCCATGTTTATACAGATAGCGGTGTAGATATTTCAATGGTTATAGAGATGTCTTTGTAGGTAATTCCATGTTTATACAGATGGCAGTGTAGATATTTCCATGTTTATACAGATAGTGGTGTAGATATTTCAATGTTTATACAGATGACTGTGTAGATATTTCCATGTGTGTACAGATGGCGGTGTCGATATTTCCATGTTTATTGAGATAGCATTGTAGATATTTCCATCTTTGCACAGACTGCGGTGTAGATATTTCCATGTTTATACAGATAACGCTGCAGATAATTCCATGTTTATACAGCTAGCGGTGTAGATGTTTCCATGTTCATACAGACAGCGGTGGAGATATTTCTTTGTTTATACAGATAACGGTGTAGATATTTCCATGTTTATAGAGATAGTGGTGTAGATATTTCCATATTTATACTGATAGCGGTGTCGATATTTCCATGTTTTTACTGATAGCGGTGTAGATATTTCCATGTTTATTCACATGGCGGTGTAGATATTTCCATGTTTATACATGTCTTGGTGTAGATATTTCCATGTTTATACAGATAGCGGTGTAGATATTTCCATGTTTATACTGATAGCGGTGTAGATATTTCCATGTTTATACATATAGCGGTGTAGATATTTCCATGGTTATACAGATCGTGGTGTAGACATTTCCATGTTTATACAGATAGCGGTGTTGATATTTCCATCTTTATACTGATAGCGGTGTAGATATTTCCATGTTTACTGAGATAGCGGTGTAGATATTTCCATATTTGCACAGATTGCGGTGTAGATATTTCCATCTTTACACAGAGACCTGTGTACATATTTCCATGTTTACACAGATAGCTGTGTAGATATTTCCATGTTTACACAGATAGTGTTATAGATATTTCCATGTTTATACAGATAGCGGTGTAGATATTTCCATGTTTACAAAGATAGCGGTGTAGATATTTCCATCTTTATAGAGATAGCGGTGAAGATATTTCCATGTTTATACAGATAGCGATGTAGATATTTCCATGTTTCTACAGAGAGCGGTGGAGATATTTCCATGTTTATACAGATAGCTGTGTAGACATTTCCATGTTTATGGAGATAGCGGTGTAGGTATTTCCATGTTTATACAGATGGCAGTGTAGATATTTCCAGGTGTATACAGATGGCAGTGTAGATATTTCCATGTTTATACAGATGGACCTGTAGATATTTCCATGTTTATAAAGATGACAGTGGAGATATTTCCATGTTTTCACAGATGGCGGTGTAGATATTTCCATGTTTATACAGATAGCGGTGTGGCTACTTCCATGTTTATACAGATAGCGGTGTAGATATTTCAATGGTTATAGAGATGTCTGTGTAGATAATTCCATGTTTATACAGATGGCAGTGTACGTATTTCCATGTTTACACAGATAGTGGTGTAGATATTTCCATGTTTATACAGATGACTGTGTAGGTATTTCCATGTGTGTACAGATGGCGGTGTCGATATTTCCATGTTTATTGAGATAGCATTGTAGATATTTCCATCTTTGCACAGACTGCGGTGTAGATATTTCCATGTCTATACAGATAACGCTGCAGATAATTCCATGTTTATACAGATAGCGGTGTAGATGTCTCCATGTTCATACAGACAGCGGTGGAGATATTTCTTTGTTTATACAGATAACGGTGTAGATATTTCCATGTTTATAGAGATAGTGGTGTAGATATTTCCATATTTATACAGATAGCGGTGTCGATATTTCCATGTTTTTACTGATAGCGGTGTAGATATTTCAATGTTTATTCACATGGCGGTGTAGATATTTCCATGTTTATACATGTCGTGGTGTAGATATTTCCATGTTTATACAGATAGCGGTGTAGATATTTCCATGATTATAAAGATAGCGGTGTAGATATTTCCATCTTTATAGAGATAGCAGTGTAGATATTTCCATGTTTATACAGATAGCGGTGTAGATATTTCAATGGTTATAGAGATGTCTGTGTAGATAATTCCATGTTTATACAGATGGCAGTGTACGTATTTCCATGTTTATACAGATAGTGGTGTAGATATTTCCATGTTAATACAGATGACTGTGTAGGTATTTCCATGTGTGTACAGATGGCGGTGTCGATATTTCCATGTTTATTGAGATAGCATTGTAGATATTTCCATCTTTGCACAGACTGCGGTGTAGATATTTCCATGTTTATACAGATAACGCTGCAGATAATTCCATGTTTGTACAGTTAGAGTTGTAGATGTCTCCATGTTCATACAGACAGCGGTGGAGATATTTCTTTGTTTATACAGATAACGGTGTAGATATTTCCATGTTTATAGAGATTGTGGTGTAGATATTTCCCTATTTATACAGATAGCGGTGTCAATATTTCCATGTTTATACTGATAGCGGTGTAGATATTTCCATGTTTATTCACATGGCGGTGTAGATATTTCCATGTTTATACAGAGAGCGGTGTAGCTATTTCCATGTTTATACTGATAGCGGTGTAGATATTTCCATGTTTGTACATACAGCGGTGTAGATATTTCCATGTTTATACAGATCGTGTTGTAGACATTTCCACGTTTATACAGTTAGCGGTGTTGATATTTCCATGTTTATACAGATAGCGGTGTAGGTATTTCCATGTTTACTGAGATAGCGGTGTAGATATTTCCATATTTGCACAGATTGCGTTGTAGATATTTATATCTTTACACAGAGACCTGTGTACATATTTCCATGTTTATACAGATAGCTGTGTAGATATTTCCACGTTTACACAGATAGTGTTATAGATATTTCCATGTTTATACAGATAGCGGTGTAGATATTTCCATGTTTCTAAAGATAGCGGTGTAGATATTTCCATCTTTATAGAGATAGCGATGGAGATATTTCCATGTTTATACAGATAGCGATGTAGATATTTCCATGTTTCTACAGATAGCGGTGGAGATATTTCCATGTTTATACAGATAGCCGTGTAGACATTTCCATGTTTATAGAGATAGCGGTGTAGATATTTCCATGTTTATACAGATGGCAGTGTAGATATTTCCAGGTATATACAGATGGCAGTGTAGATATTTCCATGTTTATACAGATGGACGTGTAGATATTTCCATGTTTATACAGATGGCAGTGTAGGTATTTCCATGTTTATACAGATAGTGGTGTAGATATTTCCATGTTTATAGAGATGACTGTGTAGGTATTTCCATGTGTGTACAGATGGCAGTGTCGATATTTCCATGTTTATTGAGATAGCATTGTGGATATTTCCATCTTTGCACAGACTGCGGTGTAGATATTTCCATGTTTATACAGATAACGCTGCAGATAATTCCATGTTTATACAGCTAGCGGTGTAGATGTCTCCATGTTCATACAGACAGCGGTGGAGATATTTCTTTGTTTATGCAGATAACGGTGTAGGTATTTCCATGTTTATAGAGATAGTGGTGTAGATATTTCCATATTTATACAGATAGCGGTGTCGATATTTCCATGTTTTTACTGATAGTGGTGTAGATATTTCCATGTTTATTCACATGGCGGTGTAGATATTTCCATGTTTATACATGTCGTGGTGTAGATATTTCCATGTTTATGCTGACAGCGGTGTAGCTATTTCCAAGTTTATACTAATAGCGGTGTAGATATTTCCATGTTTATACATATAGCAGTGTAGATATTTCCATGTTTATACAGATCGAGGTGTAGACATTTCCATGTTTATACAGATAGCGGTGTTGATATTTCCATGTTTATACAGATAGCGGTGTAGGTATTTCCAGGTTTACTGAGATAGCGGTGTAGATATTTCCATATTTGCACAGATTACGGTGTAGATATTTCCATCTTTACACAGAGACCTGTGTACATATTTCCATGTTTACACAGATAGCTGTGTAGATATTTCCATGTTTACACAGCTAGTGTTATAGGTATTTCCATGTTTATGCAGATAGCGGTGTAGATATTTCCATGTTTATAAAGATAGCGGTGTAGATATTTCCATCTTTATAGAGATAGCGGTGGAGATATTTCCATGTTTATACAGATAGCGGTGTAGATATTTCCAAGTTTCTACAGATAGCAGTGGAGATATTTCCATTTTTATACAGATAGCCGTGTAGACATTTCCATGTTTATTGAGATAGCGGTGTAGATATTTCCATGTTTATACAGATGGCAGTGTAGATATTTCCAGGTATATACAGATGGCAGTGTAGATATTTCCATGTTTATACAGATGGACGTGTAGATATTTCCATGTTTATAAAGATGACAGTGTAGATATTTCCATGTTTTCACAGATGGCGGTGTAGATATTTCCATGTTTATACAGATAGCGGTGTGGCTACTTCCATGTGTATACAGATAGCGGTGTAGATTTTTCAATGGTTATAGAGATGTCTGTGTAGATAATTCCATGTTTATACAGATGGCAGTGTAGGTATTTCCATGTTTATACAGATAGTGGTGTAGATATTTCCATGTTTATAAAGATGACTGTGTAGGTATTTCCATGTGTGTACAGATGGCGGTGTCGATATTTCCATGTTTATTGAGATAGCATTGTAGATATTTCCATCTTTGCACAGACTGCGGTGTAGATATTTCCATGTTTATACAGATAACGCTGCAGATAATTCCATGTTTATACAGCTAGCGGTGTAGATGTTTCCATGTTCATACAGACAGCGGTGGAGATATTTCTTTGTTTATACAGATATCGGTGTAGGTATTTCCATGTTTATAGAGATAGTGGTGTAGATATTTCCATATTTATACAGATAGCGGTGTCGATATTTCCATGTTTTTACTGATAGTGGTGTAGATATTTCCATGTTTATTCACATGGCGGTGTAGATATTTCCATGTTTATACATGTCGTGGTGTAGATATTTCCATGTTTATGCTGACAGCGGTGTAGCTATTTCCAAGTTTATACTGATAGCGGTGTAGATATTTCCATGTTTATACATATAGCAGTGTAGATATTTCCATGTTTATACAGATCGTGGTGTAGACATTTCCATGTTTATACAGATAGCGGTGTTGATATTTCCATGTTTATACAGATAGCGGTGTAGGTATTTCCAGGTTTACTGAGATAGCGGTGTAGATATTTCCATATTTGCACAGATTGCGGTGTAGATATTTCCATCTTTACACAGAGACCTGTGTACATATTTCCATGTTTCCACAGATAGCTGTGTAGATATTTCCATGTTTACACAGCTAGTGTTATAGATATTTCCATGTTTATACAGATAGCGGTGTAGATATTTCCATGTTTATAAAGATAGCGGTGTAGATATTTCCATCTTTATAGAGATAGCGGTGGAGATATTTCCATGTTTATACAGATAGCGGTGTAGATATTTCCAAGTTTCTACAGATAGCAGTGGAGATATTTCCATTTCTATACAGATAGCCGTGTAGACATTTCCATGTTTATTGAGATAGCGGTGTAGATATTTCCATATTTATACAGATAGCGGTGTCAATATTTCCATGTTTATACTGATAGTGGTGAAGATATTTCCATGTTTATTCACATAGCGGTGTAGATATTTCCATGTTTATACACGTCGTGGTGTAGATATTTCCATGTTTATACAGATAGCGGTGTAGATATTTCCATGTTTATGCAGATAGCGGTGTAGATATTTCAATGATTACAGAGATGTCTGTGTAGGTAATTCCATGTTTATACAGATGGCAGTGTAGGTATTTCCATGTTTATAGAGATAGTGGTGTAGATATTTCCATGTTTATACAGATGGCTGTGTAGGTATTTCCATGTGTGTACAGATGGCGGTGTCGATATTTCCATGTTTGTTGAGATAGCATTGTAGATATTTCCATCTTTGTACAGACTGCGGTGTAGTTATTTCCATGTTTATACAGATAACGCTGCAGATAATTCCATGTTTATACAGCTAGCTGTGTAGATGTCTCCTTGTTCATACAGACAGCAGTGGAGATATTTCTTTGTTTATACAGATAACGGTGTAGATATTTCCATGTTTATACTGATAGCGGTGTAGATATTTCCATGTTTATACATATAGCAGTGTAGATATTTCCATGTTTATACAGATCGTGGTGTAGACATTTCCATGTTTATACAGATAGCGGTGTTGATATTTCCATGTTTATACAGATAGCGGTGTAGGTATTTCCAGGTTTACTGAGATAGCGGTGTAGATATTTCCATATTTGCACAGATTGCGGTGTAGATATTTCCATCTTTACACAGAGACCTGTGTACATATTTCCATGTTTCCACAGATAGCTGTGTAGATATTTCCATGTTTACACAGCTAGGGTTATAGATATTTCCATGTTTATACAGATAGCGGTGTAGATATTTCCATGTTTATAAAGATAGCGGTGTAGATATTTCCATCTTTATAGAGATAGCGGTGGAGATATTTCCATGTTTATACAGATAGCGGTGTAGATATTTCCAAGTTTCTACAGATAGCAGTGGAGATATTTCCATTTCTATACAGATAGCCGTGTAGACATTTCCATGTTTATTGAGATAGCGGTGTAGATATTTCCATATTTATACAGATAGCGGTGTCAATATTTCCATGTTTATACTGATAGTGCTGAAGAGATTTCCATGTTTATTCACATAGCGGTGTAGATATTTCCATGTTTATACACGTCGTGGTGTAGATATTTCCATGTTTATACAGATAGCGGTGTAGATATTTCCATGTTTATAGAGTTAGTGGTGTAGATATTTCCATATTTATACAGATAGCGGTGTCGATATTTCCATGTTTTTACTGATAGCGGTGTAGATATTTCCATGTTTATTCACATGGCGTTGTAGATATTTCCATGTTTATACATGTCGTGGTGTAGATATTTCCATGTTTATACAGATAGCCGTGTAAACATTTCCATGTTTATAGAGATAGCGGTGTAGATATTTCCATGTTTATACAGATGGCAGTGTAGATATTTCCAGGTATATACAGATGGCAGTGTAGATATTTCCATGTTTCTACAGATGGACGTGCAGATATTTCCATGTTTATAAAGATGACATTGTAGATATTTCCATGTTTTCACAGATGGCTGTGTAGATATTTCCATGTTTATACAGATAGCGGTGTAGCTACTTCCATGTTTATACAGATAGCGGTGTAGATATTTCAATGGTTATAGAGATGTCTTTGTAGGTAATTCCATGTTTATACAGATGGCAGTGTAGATATTTCCATGTTTATACAGATAGTGGTGTAGATATTTCCATGTTTATGCAGATGACTGTGTAGATATTTCCATGTGTGTACAGATGGCGGTGTCGATATTTCCATGTTTATTGAGATAGCATTGTAGATATTTCCATCTTTGCACAGACTGCGGTGTAGATATTTCCATGTTTATACAGATAACGCTGCAGATAATTCCATGTTTATACAGCTAGCGGTGTAGATGTTTCCATGTTAATACAGACAGCGGTGGAGATATTTCTTTGTTTATACAGATAACGGTGTAGATATTTCCATGTTTATAGAGATAGTGGTGTAGATATTTCCATATTTATACTGATAGCGGTGTCGATATTTCCATGTTTTTACTGATAGCGGTGTAGATATTTCCATGTTTATTCACATGGCGGTGTAGATATTTCCATGTTTATACATGTCGTGGTGTAGATATTTCCATGTTTATACAGATAGCGGTGTAGATATTTCCATGTTTATACTGATAGCGGTGTAGATATTTCCATGTTTATACATATAGCGGTGTAGATATTTCCATGTTTATACAGATCGTGGTGTAGACATTTCCATGTTTATACAGATAGCGGTGTAGATATTTCCATGTTTATACAGATAGCGGTGTAGATATTTCCATGTTTACAAAGATAGCGGTGTAGATATTTCCATCTTTATAGAGATAGCTGTGTAGACATTTCCATGTTTATGGAGATAGCGGTGTAGGTATTTCCATGTTTATACAGATGGCAGTGTAGATATTTCCAGGTGTATACAGATGGCAGTGTAGATATTTCCATGTTTATACAGATGGACCTGTAGATATTTCCATGTTTATAAAGATGACAGTGGAGATATTTCCATGTTTTCACAGATGGCGGTGTAGATATTTCCATGTTTATACAGATAGCGGTGTGGCTACTTCCATGTTTATACAGATAGCGGTGTAGATATTTCAATGGTTACAGAGATGTCTGTGTAGATAATTCCATGTTTATACAGATGGCAGTGTAGGTATTTCCATGTTTATACAGATAGTGGTGTAGATATTTCCATGTTTATACAGATGACTGTGTAGGTATTTCCATGTGTGTACAGATGGCGGTGTCGATATTTCCATGTTTATTGAGATAGCATTGTAGATATTTCCATCTTTGCACAGACTGCGGTGTAGATATTTCCATGTTTATACAGATAACGCTGCAGATAATTCCATGTTTATACAGATAGCGGTGTAGATGTTTCCATGTTCATACAGACAGCGGTGGAGATATTTCTTTGTTTATACAGATAACGGTGTAGATATTTCCATGTTTATAGAGATAGTGGTGTAGATATTTCCATATTTATACAGATAGCGGTGTCGATATTTCCATGTTTTTACTGATAGCGGTGTAGATATTTCAATGTTTATTCACATGGCGGTGTAGATATTTCCATGTTTATACATGTCGTGGTGTAGATATTTCCATGTTTATACAGATAGCTGTGTAGATATTTCCATGATTATAAAGATAGCGGTGTAGATATTTCCATCTTTATAGAGATAGCGGTGTAGATATTTCCATGTTTATACAGATAGCGGTGTAGATATTTCAATGGTTATAGAGATGTCTGTGTAGATAATTCCATGTTTATACAGATGGCAGTGTACGTATTTCCATGTTTATACAGATAGTGGTGTAGATATTTCCATGTTAATACAGATGACTGTGTAGGTATTTCCATGTGTGTACAGATGGCGGTGTCGATATTTCCATGTTTATTGAGATAGCATTGTAGATATTTCCATCTTTGCACAGACTGCGGTGTAGATATTTCCATGTTTATACAGATAACGCTGCAGATAATTCCATGTTTATACAGCTAGCGGTGTAGATGTTTCCATGTTCATACAGACAGCGGTGGAGATATTTCTTTGTTTATACAGATAACGGTGTAGATATTTCCATGTTTATAGAGATAGTGGTGTAGATATTTCCATATTTATACAGATAGCGGTGTCAATATTTCCATGTTTTTACTGATAGCGGTGTAGATATTTCCATGTTTACTCACATAGAGGTGTAGATATTTCCATGTTTATACACGTCGTGGTGTAGATATTTCCATGTTTATACAGATAGCGGTGTAGATATTTCCATGTTTATACTGATAGCGGTGTGGCTACTTCCATGTTTATACAGATAGCGGTGTAGATATTTCAATGATTATAGAGATGTCTGTGTAGGTAATTCCATGTTTATACAGATGGCAGTGTAGATATTTCCATGTTTATACAGATAGTGGTGTAGATATTTCCATGTTTATACAGATGACTGTGTAGGTATTTCCATGTGTGTACAGATGGCGGTGTCGATATTTCCATGTTTATTGAGATAGCATTGTAGATATTTCCATCTTTGCACAGACTTCGGTTTAGATATTTCCATGTTTATACAGATAACGCTGCAGAAAATTCCATGTTTATACAGCTAGCGGTGTAGATTCTTCCATGTTCATACAGACAGCGGTGGAGATATTTCTTTGTTTATACAGATAACGGTGTAGATATTTACAAGTTTATAGAGATAGTGGTGTAGATATTTCCATATTTATACAGATAACGGTGTCGATATTTCCATGTTTTTACTGATAGCGGTGTAGATATTTCCATGTTTATTCACATGGCGGTGTAGATATTTCCATGTTTATACATGTCGTGGTGTAGATATTTCCATGTTTATACAGATAGCGGTGTAGATATTTCCACGTTTTTACTGATAGCGGTGTAGATTTTTCCATGTTTATTCACATGGCGGTGTAGATATTTCCATGTTTATACATGTCATGGTGTAGATATTTCCATGTTTATACCGATAGCGGTGTAGATATTTCCATGTTTATACTGATAGCGGTGTAGATATTTCCATGTTTATACATATAGCTGTGTAGATATTTCCATGTTTATACAGATCGTGGTGTAGACATTTCCATGTTTATACAGATAGCGGTGTTGATATTTCCATGTTTTTACAGATAGCGGTGTAGATATTTCCATGTTTACTGAGATAGCGGTGTACATATTTCCATATTTGCACAGATTGCGCTGTAGATATTTCCATCTTTACACAGAGACCTGTGTACATATTTCCATGTTTACACAGATAGCTGTGTAGATATTTCCATGTTTACACAGATAGTGTTATAGATATTTCCATGTTTATACAGATAGCGGTGTAGATATTTCCATGTTTATAAAGATAGCGGTGTAGATATTTCCATCTTTATAGAGATAGCGGTGGAGATATTTCCAAGTTTATACAGATAGCGATGTAGATATTTCCATGTTTCTACAGATAGCGGTGGAGATATTTCCATGTTTATACAGATAGCCGTGTAGACATTTCCATGTTTATAGAGATAGCGGTGTAGATATTTCCATGTTTATACAGATGGCAGTGTAGATAATTCCAAGTATATACAGATGGCAGTGTAGATATTTCCATGTTTCTACAGATGGACGTGTAGATATTTACATGTTTCTAAAGATGACAGTGTAGATATTTCCATGTTTTCACAGATGGCGGTGTAGATATTTCCATGTTAATACAGATAGCGGTGAGGCTACTTCCATGTTTATACAGATAGCGGTGTAGATATTTCAATGGTTATAGAGAAGTCTGTGTAGATAATTCCATGTTTATACAGATGGCAGTGTATTTATTTCCATGTTTATACAGATAGTGGTGTAGATATTTCCATGTTTATACAGATGACTGTGTAGGTATTTCCATGTGGGTACAGATGGCAGTGTCGATATTTCCATGTTTATTGAGATAGCATTGTAGATATAAACATCTTTGCACAGACTGCGGTGTAGATATTTCCATGTTTATACAGATAACGCTGCAGATAATTCCATGTTTATACAGCTAGCGGTGTAGATGTTTCCATGTTCATACAGACAGCGTTGGAGATATTTCTTTGTTTATACAGATAACAGTGTAGATATTTCCATGTTTATAGAGATAGTGGTGTAGATATTTCCATATTTATACAGATAGCGGTGTCAATATTTCCATGTTTATACTGACGGCTGTGTAGATATTTCCATGTTTATTCACATAGCGGTGTAGATATTTCCATGTTTATACACGTAGTGGTGTAGGTATTTCCATGTTTATACAGATAGAGGTGTAGATATTTCCATGTTTATACTGATAGCGGTGTGGCTACTTCCATGTTTATACAGATAGCGGTGTAGATATTTCAATGGTTATAGAGATGTCTGTGTAGATAATTCAATGTTTATACAGATGGCAGTGTACGTATTTCCATGTTTATACAGATAGTGGTGTAGATATTTCCATGTTTATACAGATGACTGTGTAGGTATTTCCATGTGTGTACAGATGGCGGTGTCGATATTTCCATGTTTATTGAGATAGCATTGTAGATATTTCCATCTTTGCACAGACAGCGGTGTAGATATTTCCATGTTTATACAGATAACGCTGCAGATAATTCCATGTTTATACAGATAGCGGTGTAGATGTTTCCATGTTCCTACAGACAGCGGTGGAGATATTTCTTTGTTTATACAGATGACGGTGTAGATATTTCCATGTTTATAGAGATAGTGGTGTAGATATTTCCATATTTATACAGATAGCGGTGTCAATATTTCCATGTTTATACTGATAGCGGTGTAGATATTTCCATGTTTACTCACTTAGCGGTGTAGATATTTCTATGTTTATACACATCGTGGTGTAGATATTTCCATGTTTATACAGATAGCGGTGTAGATATTTTCATGTTTATACTGATAGCGGTGTGGCTACTTCCATGTTTATACAGATAGCGGTGTAGATATTTCAATGATTATAGAGATGTCTGTGTAGGTAATTCCATGTTTATACAGATGGCAGTGTAGATATTTCCATGTTTATACAGATAGTCGTGTAGATATTTCAATGTTTTTACAGATGACTGTGTAGGTATTTCCATGTGTGTACAGATGGCGGTGTCAATATTTCCATGTTTATTGAGACAGCATTGTAGATATTTCCATCTTTGCACAGACTTTGGTTTAGATATTTCCATGTTTATACAGATAACGCTGCAGAAAATTCCATGTTTATACAGCTAGCGTTGTAGATGTTTCCATGTTCATACAGACATCGGTGGAGATATTTCTTTGTTTATACAGATAACGGTGTAGATATATACAAGTTTATAGAGATAGTGGTGTAGATATTTACATATTTATACAGATAACGGTGTCGATATTTCCATGTTTTTACTGATAGCGGTGTAGATATTTCCATGTTTATTCACATGGCGGTGTAGATATTTCCATGTTTATACATGTCGTGGTGTAGATATTTCCATGTTTATACAGATAGCGGTGTAGATATTTCCATGTTTTTACTGATAGCGGTGTAGATATTTCCATGTTTATTCACATGGCGGTGTAGATATTTCCATGTTTATACATGTCATGGTGTAGATATTTCCATGTTTATATCGATAGCGGTGTAGATATTTCCATGTTTATACTGATAGCGGTGTAGATATTTCCATGTTTATACATATAGCGGTGTAGATATTTCCATGTTTATACAGATCGTGGTGTAGACATTTCCATGTTTATACAGATAGTGGTGTTGATATTTAAATGTTTATGCAGATAGCAGTGTAGATATTTCCATGTTTACTGAGATAGCGGCGTACATATTTCCATATTTGCACAGATTGCGCTGTAGATATATCCATCTTTACACAGAGACCTGTGTACATATTTCCATGTTTACACAGATAGCTGTGTAGATATTTCCATGTTTACACAGATAGTGTTATAGATATTTCCATGTTTATACAGATAGCGGTGTAGATATTTCCATGTTTATAAAGATAGCGGTGTAGATATTTCCATCTTTATAGAGATAGCGGTGGAGATATTTCCATGTTTATACAGATAGCGATGTAGATATTTCCATGTTTCTACAGTTAGCGGTGGAGATATTTCCATGTTTATACAGATAGCCGTGTAGACATTTCCATGTTTATAGAGATAGCGGTGTAGATATTTCCATGTTTATACAGATGGCAGTGTAGATAATTCCAAGTATATACAGATGGCAGTGTAGCTATTTCCATGTTTATACAGATGGACGTGTAGATATTTACATGTTTATAAAGATGACAGTGTAGATATTTCCATGTTTTCACAGATGGCGGTGTAGATATTTCCATGTTAATACAGATAGCGGTGAGGCTACTTCCATGTTTATACAGATAGCGGTGTAGATATTTCAATGGTTATAGAGATGTCTGTGTAGATAATTCCATGTTTATACAGATGTCAGTGTATTTATTTCCATGTTTATACAGATAGTGGTGTGGATATTTCCATGTTTATACAGATGACTGTGTAGCTATTTCCATGATTTCCATGTGTGTACAGATGGCTGTGTCGATATTTCCATGTTTATTGAGATAGCATTGTAGATATTTCCATCTTTGCACAGACTGCGGTGTAGATATTTCCATGTTTATACAGATAACGCTGCAGATAATTCCATGTTTATACAGCTAGCGGTGAAGTTGTTTCCATGTTCATACAGACAGCGGTGGAGATATTTCTTTGTTTATACAGATAACGGTGTAGATATTTCCATGTTTATAGACATAGTGGTGTAGATATTTCCATATTTATACAGATAGCGGTGTCGATATTTCCATGTTTTTAATGATAGCGGTGTAGATATTTCCATGTTTATTCACATGGCGGTGTAGATATTACCATGTTTATACATGTCGTGGTGTAGATATTTCCATGTTTATACAGATAGCCGTGTAGATATTTCCATGTTTATACTGATATTGTTGTAGATATTTCCATGTTTATACTGATAGCGGTGTAGATATTTCCATGTTTATACAGATCGTGGTGTAGACATTTCCATGTTTTTACAGATAGCGGTGTTGATATTTCCATGTTTATACAGATAGCGGTGTAGATATTTCCATGTTTACTGAGATAGCGGTGTAGATATTTCCATATTTGCACAGATTGCGGTGTAGGTATTTCCTTCTTTACACAGAGACCTGTGTACATATTTCCATGTTTACACAGATAGCTGTGTAGATATTTCCATGTTTACACAGATAGCTGTGTAGATATTTCCATGTTTACACAAAGAGTGTTATAGATATTTCCATGTTTATACAGATAGCGGTGTAGATATTTCCATGTTTATAAAGACAGCGGTGTAGATATTTCCATCTATATAGAGATAGCGGTGGAGATATTTCCATGTTTATACAGATAGCGATGTAGATATTTCCATGTTTCTACAGATAGCGGTGGAGATATTTCCATGTTTATACAGATAGCCGTGTAGACATTTCCATGTTTATAGAGATAGCGGTGTAGATATTTCCATGTTTATACAGATGACAGTGTAGATATTTCCAAGTATATACAGATGGCAGTGTAGATATTTCCATGTTTATACAGATGGACGTGTAGATATTTCCATGTTTATAAAGATGACAGTGTAGATATTTCCATGTTTTCACAGATGGCGGTGTAGATATTTCCATGTTTATACTGATAGCGGTGTGGCTAATTCCATGTTTATACAGATAGCGTTGTAGATATTTCAATGGTTATAGACATGTCTGTGTAGGTAATTCCATGTTTATACAGATGGCAGTGTAGATATTTCCATGTTTATACAGATAGTGGTGTAGATATTTCCATGTTAATACAGATGACTGTGTAGGTATTTCCATGTGTGTGCAGATGGCGGTGTCGATATTTCCATGTTTATTGAGATAGCATTGTAGATATTTCCATCTTTGCACAGACTGCGGTGTAGGTATTTCCATGTTTATACAGATAACGCTGCAGATAATTCCATGTTTATACAGCTAGCAGTGTAGATGTTTCCATGTTCATACAGACAGCGGTGGAGATATTTCTTTGTTTATACAGATAACGGGGTAGATAGTTCCATGTTTATAGAGATAGTGGTGAAGATATTTCCATATTTATACAGATAGAGGTGTCAATATTTCCATGTTTATACTGATAGCGGTGTAGATATTTCCATGTTTATTCACATAGTGGTGTAGATATTTCCATGTTTATACACGTCATGGTGTAGATATTTCCATGTTTATACAGATAGCGGTGTAGATATTTCCATGTTTATACTGATAGCGGTGTATATATTTCCATGTTTATACAGATCGTGGTGTAGACATTTCCATGTTTATGCAGATAGCGGTGTTGATATTTCCATGTTTATACAGATAGCGGTGTAGATATTTCCATGTTTACTGAGATAGCGGTGTAGATATTTCCATATTAGCACAGATTGCGGTGTAGATATTTCCATCTTTACACAGAGACCTGTGTACATATTTCCATGTTTACACAGATTGCTGTGTAGATATTTCCATGTTTACACAGACAGTGTTATAGATATTCCCATGTTTATACAGATAGAGGTGTAGATATTTCCATGTTTATAAAGATAGCGGTGTAGATATTTCCATCTTTATAGAGATCCCGGTGGAGATATTTCCATGTTTATACAGATACCGATGTAGATATTTCCACGTTTCTACAGATAGCGGTGGAGATATTTCCATGTTTATACAGATAGCCGTGTAGACTTTTACATGTTTATAGAGATATCGGTGTAGATATTTCCATGTTTATACAGATGACTGTGTAGGTATTTCCATGTGGGTACAGATGGTGGTGTCGGTATTTCCATGTTTATTGAGATAGCATTGTAGATATTTCCATCTTTGCACAGACTGCGGTGTAGATATTTCCATGTTTATACAGATAACGCTGCAGATAATTCCATGTTTATACAGCTAGCGGTGTAGATGTTTCCATGTTCATACAGACAGTGTTGGAGATATTTCTTTGTTTATACAGATAACGGTGTAGATATTTCCATGTTTATAGAGATAGTGGTGTAGATATTTCCATATTTATACAGATAGCGGTGTCAATATTTCCATGTTTATACTGGTAGCGGTGTAGATATTTCCATGTTTATTCACATACCGGTGTAGATATTTCCATGTTTATACACGTCGTGGTGTAGATATTTCCATGTTTATACATATAGAGGTGCAGATATTTCCATGTTTATACTGATAGCGGTGTGGCTACTTCCATGTTTATACAGATAGCGGTGTAGATATTTCAATGATTATAGAGATGTCTGTGTAGGTAATTTCATGCTTATACAGATGGCAGTGTAGATATTTCCATGTTTATACAGATAGTTGTGTAGATATTTCCATGTTTATACAGATGACTGTGTAGGTATTTCCATGTGTGTACAGATGGCGGTGTCGATATTTCCATGTTTATTGAGATAGCATTGTAGATATTTCCATCTTTGCGCAGACTGCGGTGTAGGTATTTCCATGTTTATACAGATAACGCTGCAGATAATTCCATGTTTATACAGCTAGTATTGTAGATGTTTCCATGTTCATACAGACAGCGGTGGAGATATTTCTTTGTTTATACAGATAACGGTGTAGATATTTCCATGTTTATAGAGATAGTGGTGTAGATATTTCCATATTTATACAGATAGCGGTGTCGATATTTCCATGTTTTTACTGATAGCGGTGTAGATATTTCGATGTTTATTCACATGGCGGTGTAGATATTTCCATGTTTATATATGTCGTGGTGTAGATATTTCCATGTTTATACCGATAGCGGTGTAGATATTTCCATGTTTATACTGATAGCGGTGTAGATATTTCCATGTTTATACATATAGCGGTGTAGGTAATTTCATGTTTATACAGATCGTGGTGTAGACATTTCCATGTTTATACAGATAGCGGTGTTGATATTTCCATGTTTATACAGATAGCGGTGTAGATATTTCCATGTTTACTGAGACAGCGGTGTAGATATTTCCATATTTGCACAGATTGCGCTGTAGATATTTCCATCTTTACACAGAGACCTGTGTACATATTTCCATGTTTACACAGATAGTGTTATAGATATTTCCATGTTAATTCATATAGCGGTGTAGATATTTCCATCTTTATAGAGATAGCGGTGGAGATATTTCCATGTTTATACAGATAGTAGTGTAGACATTTCCATGTTTACAGAGATAGCGGTGTAGATATTTCCATGTTTATACAGATGGCAGTGTAGATAATTCCAAGTATATACAGATGGAAGTGTAGATATTTCCATGTTTATACAGATGGACGTGTAGATATTTCCATGTTTATAAAGATGACAGTGTAGATCTATCCAAGTTTTCACAGATGGCGGTGTAGATATTTCAATGTTTATAAAGATAGTGTTGTGGCTACTTCCATGTTTATACAGATAGCGGTGTAGATATTTCAATGGTTATAGAGATGTCTGTGTAGATAATTCCATGTTTATACAGATGGCGGTGTAGATATTTCAATGGTTATAGAGATGTCTGTGTAGATAATTCCATGTTTATACAGATGGCAATGTATTTATTTCCATGTTTATACTGATAGTGGTGTAGATATTTCCATGTTTATACAGATGACTGTGTAGGTATTTCCATGTGGGTACAGACGGCGGTGTCGATATTTCCATGTTTATTGAGATAGCATTGTAGATATTTCCATCATTGCACAGACTGCGGTGTAGATATTTCCATGTTTATACAGATTACACTGGAGATAATTCCATGTTTATACAGCTAGCGGTGTAGATGTTTCCATGTTCATACAGACAGCGGTGGAGATATTTCTTTGTTTATACAGATAACGGTGTAGATATTTCCATGTTTATAGAGATAGTGGTGTAGATATTTCCATATTTATACAGATAGCGGTGTAAATATTTCCATGTTTATACTGATAGCGGTGTAGATATTTCCATGTTTATTCACATACCGGTGTAGATATTTCCATGTTTATACACGTCGTGGTGTAGATATTTCCATGTTTATACATATAGAGGTGTAGATATTTCCATGTTTATACTGATAGCGGTGTGGCTACTTCCATGATTATACAGACAGCGGTGTAGATATTTCAATGATTATAGAGATGTCTGTGTAGGTAATTTCATGCTTATACATATGGCAGTGTAGATATTTCCATGTTTATACAGATAGTTGTGTAGATATTTCCATGTTTATACAGATGACTGTGTAGGTATTTCCATGTGTGTACAGATGGCGGTGTCGATATTTCCATGTTTATTGAGATAGCATTGTAGATATTTCCATCTTTGCACAGACTGCGGTGTAGGTATTTCCATGTTTATACAGATAACGCTGCAGATAATTCCATGTTTATACAGCTAGCAGTGTAGATGTTTCCATGTTCATACAGACAGCGGTGGAGATATTTCTTTGTTTATACAGATAACGGGGTAGATATTTCCATGTTTATAGAGATAGTGGTGAAGATATTTCCATATTTATACAGATAGCGGTGTCAATATTTCCATGTTTATACTGATAGCGGTGTAGATATTTCCATGTTTATTCACATAGTGGTGTAGATATTTCCATGTTTATACACGTCATGGTGTAGATATTTCCATGTTTATACAGATAGCGGTGTAGATATTTCCATGTTTATACTGATAGCGGTGTATATATTTCCATGTTTATACAGATCGTGGTGTAGACATTTCCATGTTTATGCAGATAGCGGTGTTGATATTTCCATGTTTATACAGATAGCGGTGTAGATATTTCCTTGTTTACTGAGATAGCGGTGTAGATATTTCCATATTAGCACAGATTGCAGTGTAGATATTTCCATCTTTACACAGAGACCTGTGTACATATTTCCATGTTTACACAGATTGCTGTGTAGATATTTCCATGTTTACACAGACAGTGTTATAGATATTCCCATGTTTATACAGATAGAGGTGTAGATATTTCCATGTTTATAAAGATAGCGGTGTAGATATTTCCATCTTTATAGAGATCCCGGTGGAGATATTTCCATGTTTATACAGATACCGATGTAGATATTTCCACGTTTCTACAGATAGCGGTGGAGATATTTCCATGTTTATACAGATAGCCGTGTAGACTTTTACATGTTTATAGAGATATCGGTGTAGATATTTCCATGTTTATACAGATGACTGTGTAGGTATTTCCATGTGGGTACAGATGGTGGTGTCGGTATTTCCATGTTTATTGAGATAGCATTGTAGATATTTCCATCTTTGCACAGACTGCGGTGTAGATATTTCCATGTTTATACAGATAACGCTGCAGATAATTCCATGTTTATACAGCTAGCGGTGAAGTTGTTTCCATGTTCATACAGACAGCGGTGGAGATATTTCTTTGTTTATACAGATAACGGTGTAGATATTTCCATGTTTATAGACATAGTGGTGTAGATATTTCCATATTTATACAGATAGCGGTGTCGATATTTCCATGTTTTTAATGATAGCGGTGTAGATATTTCCATGTTTATTCACATGGCGGTGTAGATATTACCATGTTTATACATGTCGTGGTGTAGATATTTCCATGTTTATACAGATAGCCGTGTAGATATTTCCATGTTTATACTGATATTGTTGTAGATATTTCCATGTTTATACTGATAGCGGTGTAGATAGTTCCATGTTTATACAGATCGTGGTGTAGACATTTCCATGTTTATACAGATAGCGGTGTTGATATTTCCATGTTTATACAGATAGCGGTGTAGATATTTCCATGTTTACTGAGATAGCGGTGTAGATATTTCCATATTTGCACAGATTGCGGTGTAGGTATTTCCTTCTTTACACAGAGACCTGTGTACATATTTCCATGTTTACACAGATAGCTGTGTAGATATTTCCATGTTTACACAGATAGCTGTGTAGATATTTCCATGTTTACACAAATAGTGTTATAGATATTTCCATGTTTATACAGATAGCGGTGTAGATATTTCCATGTTTATAAAGACAGCGGTGTAGATATTTCCATCTATATAGAGATAGCGGTGGAGATATTTCCATGTTTATACAGATAGCGATGTAGATATTTCCATGTTTCTACAGATAGCGGTGGAGATATTTCCATGTTTATACAGATAGCCGTGTAGACATTTCCATGTTTATAGAGATAGCGGTGTAGATATTTCCATGTTTATACAGATGACAGTGTAGATATTTCCAAGTATATACAGATGGCAGTGTAGATATTTCCATGTTTATACAGATGGACGTGTAGATATTTCCATGTTTATAAAGATGACAGTGTAGATATTTCCATGTTTTCACAGATGGCGGTGTAGATATTTCCATGTTTATACTGATAGCGGTGTGGCTAATTCCATGTTTATACAGATAGCGTTGTAGATATTTCAATGGTTATAGACATGTCTGTGTAGGTAATTCCATGTTTATACAGATGGCAGTGTAGATATTTCCATGTTTATACAGATAGTGGTGTAGATATTTCCATGTTAATACAGATGACTGTGTAGGTATTTCCATATGTGTGCAGATGGCGGTGTCGATATTTCCATGTTTATTGAGATAGCATTGTAGATATTTCCATCTTTGCACAGACTGCGGTGTAGGTATTTCCATGTTTATACAGATAACGCTGCAGATAATTCCATGTTTATACAGCTAGCAGTGTAGATGTTTCCATGTTCATACAGACAGCGGTGGAGATATTTCTTTGTTTATACAGATAACGGGGTAGATATTTCCATGTTTATAGAGATAGTGGTGAAGATATTTCCATATTTATACAGATAGAGGTGTCAATATTTCCATGTTTATACTGATAGCGGTGTAGATATTTCCATGTTTATTCACATAGTGGTGTAGATATTTCCATGTTTATACACGTCATGGTGTAGATATTTCCATGTTTATACAGATAGCGGTGTAGATATTTCCATGTTTATACTGATAGCGGTGTATATATTTCCATGTTTATACAGATCGTGGTGTAGACATTTCCATGTTTATGCAGATAGCGGTGTTGATATTTCCATGTTTATACAGATAGCGGTGTAGATATTTCCATGTTTACTGAGATAGCGGTGTAGATATTTCCATATTAGCACAGATTGCGGTGTAGATATTTCCATCTTTACACAGAGACCTGTGTACATATTTCCATGTTTACACAGATTGCTGTGTAGATATTTCCATGTTTACACAGACAGTGTTATAGATATTCCCATGTTTATACAGATAGAGGTGTAGATATTTCCATGTTTATAAAGATAGCGGTGTAGATATTTCCATCTTTATAGAGATCCCGGTGGAGATATTTCCATGTTTATACAGATACCGATGTAGATATTTCCACGTTTCTACAGATAGCGGTGGAGATATTTCCATGTTTATACAGATAGCCGTGTAGACTTTTACATGTTTATAGAGATATCGGTGTAGATATTTCCATGTTTATACAGATGACTGTGTAGGTATTTCCATGTGGGTACAGATGGTGGTGTCGGTATTTCCATGTTTATTGAGATAGCATTGTAGATATTTCCATCTTTGCACAGACTGCGGTGTAGATATTTCCATGTTTATACAGATAACGCTGCAGATAATTCCATGTTTATACAGCTAGCGGTGTAGATGTTTCCATGTTCATACAGACAGTGTTGGAGATATTTCTTTGTTTATACAGATAACGGTGTAGATATTTCCATGTTTATAGAGATAGTGGTGTAGATATTTCCATATTTATACAGATAGCGGTGTCAATATTTCCATGTTTATACTGGTAGCGGTGTAGATATTTCCATGTTTATTCACATACCGGTGTAGATATTTCCATGTTTATACACGTCGTGGTGTAGATATTTCCATGTTTATACATATAGAGGTGCAGATATTTCCATGTTTATACTGATAGCGGTGTGGCTACTTCCATGTTTATACAGATAGCGGTGTAGATATTTCAATGATTATAGAGATGTCTGTGTAGGTAATTTCATGCTTATACAGATGGCAGTGTAGATATTTCCATGTTTATACAGATAGTTGTGTAGATATTTCCATGTTTATACAGATGACTGTGTAGGTATTTCCATGTGTGTACAGATGGCGGTGTCGATATTTCCATGTTTATTGAGATAGCATTGTAGATATTTCCATCTTTGCGCAGACTGCGGTGTAGGTATTTCCATGTTTATACAGATAACGCTGCAGATAATTCCATGTTTATACAGCTAGTATTGTAGATGTTTCCATGTTCATACAGACAGCGGTGGAGATATTTCTTTGTTTATACAGATAACGGTGTAGATATTTCCATGTTTATAGAGATAGTGGTGTAGATATTTCCATATTTATACAGATAGCGGTGTCGATATTTCCATGTTTTTACTGATAGCGGTGTAGATATTTCGATGTTTATTCACATGGCGGTGTAGATATTTCCATGTTTATATATGTCGTGGTGTAGATATTTCCATGTTTATACCGATAGCGGTGTAGATATTTCCATGTTTATACTGATAGCGGTGTAGATATTTCCATGTTTATACATATAGCGGTGTAGGTAATTTCATGTTTATACAGATCGTGGTGTAGACATTTCCATGTTTATACAGATAGCGGTGTTGATATTTCCATGTTTATACAGATAGCGGTGTAGATATTTCCATGTTTACTGAGACAGCGGTGTAGATATTTCCATATTTGCACAGATTGCGCTGTAGATATTTCCATCTTTACACAGAGACCTGTGTACATATTTCCATGTTTACACAGATAGTGTTATAGATATTTCCATGTTAATTCATATAGCGGTGTAGATATTTCCATCTTTATAGAGATAGCGGTGGAGATATTTCCATGTTTATACAGATAGTAGTGTAGACATTTCCATGTTTACAGAGATAGCGGTGTAGATATTTCCATGTTTATACAGATGGCAGTGTAGATAATTCCAAGTATATACAGATGGAAGTGTAGATATTTCCATGTTTATACAGATGGACGTGTAGATATTTCCATGTTTATAAAGATGACAGTGTAGATCTATCCAAGTTTTCACAGATGGCGGTGTAGATATTTCAATGTTTATAAAGATAGTGTTGTGGCTACTTCCATGTTTATACAGATAGCGGTGTAGATATTTCAATGGTTATAGAGATGTCTGTGTAGATAATTCCATGTTTATACAGATGGCGGTGTAGATATTTCAATGGTTATAGAGATGTCTGTGTAGATAATTCCATGTTTATACAGATGGCAATGTATTTATTTCCATGTTTATACTGATAGTGGTGTAGATATTTCCATGTTTATACAGATGACTGTGTAGGTATTTCCATGTGGGTACAGACGGCGGTTTCGATATTTCCATGTTTATTGAGATAGCATTGTAGATATTTCCATCATTGCACAGAATGCGGTGTAGATATTTCCATGTTTATACAGATTACACTGGAGATAATTCCATGTTTATACAGCTAGCGGTGTAGATGTTTCCATGTTCATACAGACAGCGGTGGAGATATTTCTTTGTTTATACAGATAACGGTGTAGATATTTCCATGTTTATAGAGATAGTGGTGTAGATATTTCCATATTTATACAGATAGCGGTGTAAATATTTCCATGTTTATACTGATAGCGGTGTAGATATTTCCATGTTTATTCACATACCGGTGTAGATATTTCCATGTTTATACACGTCGTGGTGTAGATATTTCCATGTTTATACATATAGAGGTGTAGATATTTCCATGTTTATACTGATAGCGGTGTGGCTACTTCCATGTTTATACAGACAGCGGTGTAGATATTTCAATGATTATAGAGATGTCTGTGTAGGTAATTTCATGCTTATACATATGGCAGTGTAGATATTTCCATGTTTATACAGATAGTTGTGTAGATATTTCCATGTTTATACAGATGACTGTGTAGGTATTTCCATGTGTGTACAGATGGCGGTGTCGATATTTCCATGTTTATTGAGATAGCATTGTAGATATTTCCATCTTTGCACAGACTGCGGTGTAGGTATTTCCATGTTTATACAGATAACGCTGCAGATAATTCCATGTTTATACAGCTAGCAGTGTAGATGTTTCCATGTTCATACAGACAGCGGTGGAGATATTTCTTTGTTTATACAGATAACGGGGTAGATATTTCCATGTTTATAGAGATAGTGGTGAAGATATTTCCATATTTATACAGATAGCGGTGTCAATATTTCCATGTTTATACTGATAGCGGTGTAGATATTTCCATGTTTATTCACATAGTGGTGTAGATATTTCCATGTTTATACACGTCATGGTGTAGATATTTCCATGTTTATACAGATAGCGGTGTAGATATTTCCATGTTTATACTGATAGCGGTGTATATATTTCCATGTTTATACAGATCGTGGTGTAGACATTTCCATGTTTATGCAGATAGCGGTGTTGATATTTCCATGTTTATACAGATAGCGGTGTAGATATTTCCTTGTTTACTGAGATAGCGGTGTAGATATTTCCATATTAGCACAGATTGCAGTGTAGATATTTCCATCTTTACACAGAGACCTGTGTACATATTTCCATGTTTACACAGATTGCTGTGTAGATATTTCCATGTTTACACAGACAGTGTTATAGATATTCCCATGTTTATACAGATAGAGGTGTAGATATTTCCATGTTTATAAAGATAGCGGTGTAGATATTTCCATCTTTATAGAGATCCCGGTGGAGATATTTCCATGTTTATACAGATACCGATGTAGATATTTCCACGTTTCTACAGATAGCGGTGGAGATATTTCCATGTTTATACAGATAGCCGTGTAGACTTTTACATGTTTATAGAGATATCCGTGTAGATATTTCCATGTTTATACAGATGACTGTGTAGGTATTTCCATGTGGGTACAGATGGTGGTGTCGGTATTTCCATGTTTATTGAGATAGCATTGTAGATATTTCCATCTTTGCACAGACTGCGGTGTAGATATTTCCATGTTTACACAGATAACGCTGCAGATAATTCCATGTTTATACAGCTAGCGGTGTAGATGTTTCCATGTTCATACAGACAGTGTTGGAGATAGTTCTTTGTTTATACAGATAACGGTGTAGATATTTCCATGTTTATAGAGATAGTGGTGTAGATATTTCCATATTTATACAGATAGCGGTGTCAATATTTCCATGTTTATACTGATAGCGGTGTAGATATTTCCATGTTTATTCACATACCGGTGTAGATATTTCCACGTTTATACACGTCGTGGTGTAGATATTTCCATGTTTATACATATAGAGGTGTAGATATTTCCATGTTTATACTGATAGCGGTGTGGCTACTTCCATGTTTATACAGATAGCGGTGTAGATATTTCAATGATTATAGAGATGTCTGTGTAGGTAATTTCATGCTTATACAGATGGCAGTGTAGATATTTCCATGTTTATACAGATAGTTGTGTAGATATTTCCATGTTTATACAGATGACTGTGTAGGTATTTCCATGTGTGTACAGATGGCGGTGTCGATATTTCCATGTTTATTGAGATAGCATTGTAGATATTTCCATCTTTGCGCAGACTGCGGTGTAGGTATTTCCATGTTTATACAGATAACGCTGCAGATAATTCCATGTTTATACAGCTAGTATTGTAGATGTTTCCATGTTCATACAGACAGCGGTGGAGATATTTCTTTGTTTATACAGATAACGGTGTAGATATTTCCATGTTTATAGAGATAGTGGTGTAGATATTTCCATATTTATACAGATAGCGGTGTCGATATTTCCATGTTTTTACTGATAGCGGTGTAGATATTTCGATGTTTATTCACATGGCGGTGTAGATATTTCCATGTTTATATATGTCGTGGTGTAGATATTTCCATGTTTATACCGATAGCGGTGTAGATATTTCCATGTTTATACTGATAGCGGTGTAGATATTTCCATGTTTATACATATAGCGGTGTAGGTAATTTCATGTTTATACAGATCGTGGTGTAGACATTTCCATGTTTATACAGATAGCGGTGTTGATATTTCCATGTTTATACAGATAGCGGTGTAGATATTTCCATGTTTACTGAGACAGCGGTGTAGATATTTCCATATTTGCACAGATTGCGCTGTAGATATTTCCATCTTTACACAGAGACCTGTGTACATATTTCCATGTTTACACAGATAGTGTTATAGATATTTCCATGTTAATTCATATAGCGGTGTAGATATTTCCATCTTTATAGAGATAGCGGTGGAGATATTTCCATGTTTATACAGATAGTAGTGTAGACATTTCCATGTTTACAGAGATAGCGGTGTAGATATTTCCATGTTTATACAGATGGCAGTGTAGATAATTCCAAGTATATACAGATGGAAGTGTAGATATTTCCATGTTTATACAGATGGACGTGTAGATATTTCCATGTTTATAAAGATGACAGTGTAGATCTATCCAAGTTTTCACAGATGGCGGTGTAGATATTTCAATGTTTATAAAGATAGTGTTGTGGCTACTTCCATGTTTATACAGATAGCGGTGTAGATATTTCAATGGTTATAGAGATGTCTGTGTAGATAATTCCATGTTTATACAGATGGCGGTGTAGATATTTCAATGGTTATAGAGATGTCTGTGTAGATAATTCCATGTTTATACAGATGGCAATGTATTTATTTCCATGTTTATACTGATAGTGGTGTAGATATTTCCATGTTTATACAGATGACTGTGTAGGTATTTCCATGTGGGTACAGACGGCGGTGTCGATATTTCCATGTTTATTGAGATAGCATTGTAGATATTTCCATCATTGCACAGACTGCGGTGTAGATATTTCCATGTTTATACAGATTACACTGGAGATAATTCCATGTTTATACAGCTAGCGGTGTAGATGTTTCCATGTTCATACAGACAGCGGTGGAGATATTTCTTTGTTTATACAGATAACGGTGTAGATATTTCCATGTTTATAGAGATAGTGGTGTAGATATTTCCATATTTATACAGATAGCGGTGTAAATATTTCCATGTTTATACTGATAGCGGTGTAGATATTTCCACGTTTATTCACATACCGGTGTAGATATTTCCATGTTTATACACGTCGTGGTGTAGATATTTCCATGTTTATACATATAGAGGTGTAGATATTTCCATGTTTATACTGATAGCGGTGTGGCTACTTCCATGTTTATACAGACAGCGGTGTAGATATTTCAATGATTATAGAGATGTCTGTGTAGGTAATTTCATGCTTATACATATGGCAGTGTAGATATTTCCATGTTTATACAGATAGTTGTGTAGATATTTCCATGTTTATACAGATGACTGTGTAGGTATTTCCATGTGTGTACAGATGGCGGTGTCGATATTTCCATGTTTATTGAGATAGCATTGTAGATATTTCCATCTTTGCACAGACTGCGGTGTAGGTATTTCCATGTTTATACAGATAACGCTGCAGATAATTCCATGTTTATACAGCTAGCAGTGTAGATGTTTCCATGTTCATACAGACAGCGGTGGAGATATTTCTTTGTTTATACAGATAACGGGGTAGATATTTCCATGTTTATAGAGATAGTGGTGAAGATATTTCCATATTTATACAGATAGCGGTGTCAATATTTCCATGTTTATACTGATAGCGGTGTAGATATTTCCATGTTTATTCACATAGTGGTGTAGATATTTCCATGTTTATACACGTCATGGTGTAGATATTTCCATGTTTATACAGATAGCGGTGTAGATATTTCCATGTTTATACTGATAGCGGTGTATATATTTCCATGTTTATACAGATCGTGGTGTAGACATTTCCATGTTTATGCAGATAGCGGTGTTGATATTTCCATGTTTATACAGATAGCGGTGTAGATATTTCCTTGTTTACTGAGATAGCGGTGTAGATATTTCCATATTAGCACAGATTGCAGTGTAGATATTTCCATCTTTACACAGAGACCTGTGTACATATTTCCATGTTTACACAGATTGCTGTGTAGATATTTCCATGTTTACACAGACAGTGTTATAGATATTCCCATGTTTATACAGATAGAGGTGTAGATATTTCCATGTTTATAAAGATAGCGGTGTAGATATTTCCATCTTTATAGAGATCCCGGTGGAGATATTTCCATGTTTATACAGATACCGATGTAGATATTTCCACGTTTCTACAGATAGCGGTGGAGATATTTCCATGTTTATACAGATAGCCGTGTAGACTTTTACATGTTTATAGAGATATCCGTGTAGATATTTCCATGTTTATACAGATGACTGTGTAGGTATTTCCATGTGGGTACAGATGGTGGTGTCGGTATTTCCATGTTTATTGAGATAGCATTGTAGATATTTCCATCTTTGCACAGACTGCGGTGTAGATATTTCCATGTTTATACAGATAACGCTGCAGATAATTCCATGTTTATACAGCTAGCGGTGTAGATGTTTCCATGTTCATACAGACAGTGTTGGAGATATTTCTTTGTTTATACAGATAACGGTGTAGATATTTCCATGTTTATAGAGATAGTGGTGTAGATATTTCCATATTTATACAGATAGCGGTGTCAATATTTCCATGTTTATACTGATAGCGGTGTAGATATTTCCATGTTTATTCACATACCGGTGTAGATATTTCCACGTTTATACACGTCGTGGTGTAGATATTTCCATGTTTATACATATAGAGGTGTAGATATTTCCATGTTTATACTGATAGCGGTGTGGCTACTTCCATGTTTATACAGATAGCGGTGTAGATATTTCAATGATTATAGAGATGTCTGTGTAGGTAATTTCATGCTTATACAGATGGCAGTGTAGATATTTCCATGTTTATACAGATAGTTGTGTAGATATTTCCATGTTTATACAGATGACTGTGTAGGTATTTCCATGTGTGTACAGATGGCGGTGTCGATATTTCCATGTTTATTGAGATAGCATTGTAGATATTTCCATCTTTGCGCAGACTGCGGTGTAGGTATTTCCATGTTTATACAGATAACGCTGCAGATAATTCCATGTTTATACAGCTAGTGGTGTAGATGTTTCCATGTTCATACAGACAGCGGTGGAGATATTTCTTTGTTTATACAGATAACGGTGTAGATATTTCCATGTTTATAGAGATAGTGGTGTAGATATTTCCATATTTATACAGATAGCGGTGTCGATATTTCCATGTTTTTACTGATAGCGGTGTAGATATTTCGATGTTTATTCACATGGCGGTGTAGATATTTCCATGTTTATATATGTTGTGGTGTAGATATTTCCATGTTTATACCGATAGCGGTGTAGATATTTCCATGTTTATACTGATAGCGGTGTAGATATTTCCATGTTTATACATATAGCGGTGTAGGTATTTTCATGTTTATACAGATCGTGGTGTAGACATTTCCATGTTTATACAGATAGCGGTGTTGATATTTCCATGTTTATACAGATAGCGGTGTAGATATTTCCATGTTTACTGAGACAGCGGTGTAGATATTTCCATATTTGCACAGATTGCGCTGTAGATATTTCCATCTTTACACAGAGACCTGTGTACATATTTCCATGTTTACACAGATAGTGTTATAGATATTTCCATGTTAATTCATATAGCGGTGTAGATATTTCCATCTTTATAGAGATAGCGGTGGAGATATTTCCATGTTTATACAGATAGTAGTGTAGACATTTCCATGTTTACAGAGATAGCGGTGTAGATATTTCCATGTTTATACAGATGGCAGTGTAGATAATTCCAAGTATATACAGATGGCAGTGTAGATTTTTCCATGTTTATACAGATGGACGTGTAGATATTTCCATGTTTATAACGATGACAGTGTAGATCTATCCAAGTTTTCACAGATGGCGGTGTAGATATTTCAATGTTTATAAAGATAGTGTTGTGACTACTTCCATGTTTATACAGATAGCGGTGTAGATATTTCAATGGTTATAGAGATGTCTGTGTAGATAATTCCATGTTTATACAGATGGCGGTGTAGATATTTCAATGGTTATAGAGATGTCTGTGTAGATAATTCCATGTTTATACAGATGGCAATGTATTTATTTCCATGTTTATACTGATAGTGGTGTAGATATTTCCATGTTTATACAGATGACTGTGTAGGTATTTCCATGTGGGTACAGACGGCGGTGTCGATATTTCCATGTTTATTGAGATAGCATTGTAGATATTTCCATCATTGCACAGACTGCGGTGTAGATATTTCCATGTTTATACAGATTACACTGGAGATAATTCCATGTTTATACAGCTAGCGGTGTAGATGTTTCCATGTTCATACAGACAGCGGTGGAGATATTTCTTTGTTTATACAGATAACGGTGTAGATATTTCCATGTTTATAGAGATAGTGGTGTAGATATTTCCATATTTATACAGATAGCGGTGTAAATATTTCCATGTTTATACTGATAGCGGTGTAGATATTTCCATGTTTATTCACATACCGGTGTAGATATTTCCATGTTTATACACGTCGTGGTGTAGATATTTCCATGTTTATACATATAGAGGTGTAGATATTTCCATGTTTATACTGATAGCGGTGTGGCTACTTCCATGTTTATACAGACAGCGGTGTAGATATTTCAATGATTATAGAGATGTCTGTGTAGGTAATTTCATGCTTATACATATGGCAGTGTAGATATTTCCATGTTTATACAGATAGTTGTGTAGATATTTCCATGTTTATACAGATGACTGTGTAGGTATTTCCATGTGTGTAGAGATGGCGGTGTCGATATTTCCATGTTTATTGAGATAGCATTGTAGATATTTCCATCTTTGCACAGACTGCGGTGTAGGTATTTCCATGTTTATACAGATAACGCTGCAGATAATTCCATGTTTATACAGCTAGTGGTGTAGATGTTTCCATGTTCATACAGACAGCGGTGTAGATATTTCTTTGTTTATACAGATAACGGTGTAGATATTTCCATGTTTATAGAGATAGTGGTGTAGATATTTCCATATTTATACAGATAGCGGTGTCGATATTTCCATGTTTTTACTGATAGCGGTGTAGATATTTCGATGTTTATTCACATGGCGGTGTAGATATTTCGATGTTTATATATGTCGTGGTGTAGATATTTCCATGTTTATACCGATAGCGGTGTAGATATTTCCATGTTTATACTGATAGCGGTGTAGATATTTCCATGTTTATACATATAGCGGTGTAGGTATTTCCATGTTTATACAGATCGTGGTGTAGACATTTCCATGTTTATACAGATAGCGGTGTTGATATTTCCATGTTTATACAGATAGCGGTGTAGATATTTCCATGTTTACTGAGATAGCGGTGTAGATATTTCCATATTTGCACAGATTGCGCTGTAGATATTTCCATCTTTACACAGAGACCTGTGTACATATTTCCATGTTTACACAGATAGTGTTATAGATATTTCCATGTTTATTCATATAGCGGTGTAGATATTTCCATCTTTATAGAGATAGCGGTGGAGATATTTCCATGTTTATACAGATAGTAGTGTAGACATTTCCATGTTTACAGAGATAGAGGTGTAGATATTTCCATGTTTATACAGATGGCAGTGTAGATAATTCCAAGTATATACAGATGGCAGTGTAGATATTTCCATGTTTATACAGATGGACGTGTAGATATTTCCATGTTTATAAAGATGACAGTGTAGATCTATCCAAGTTTTCACAGATGGCGGTGTAGATATTTCAATGTTTATAAAGATAGTGTTGTGGCTACTTCCATGTCTATACAGATAGCGGTGTAGATATTTCAATGGTTATAGAGATGTCTGTGTAGATAATTCCATGTTTATACAGATAGCGGTGTAGATATTTCAATGGTTATAGAGATGTCTTTGTAGGTAATTCCATGTTTATACAGATGGCAGTGTAGATATTTCCATGTTTATACAGATAGTGGTGTAGATATTTCCATGTTTATACAGATGACTGTGTAGGTATTTCCATGTGTGTACAGATGGCGGTGTCGATATTTCCATGTTTTTGGAGATAGCATTGTAGATATTTCCATCTTTGCAGAGACTGCAGTGTAGATATTTCCATGTTTATACAGATAACGCTGCAGATAATTCCATGTTTATACAGCTAGCGGTGTAGATGTTTCCTTGTTCATACAGACAGCGGTGGAGATATTTCTTTGTTTATACAGATAACGGTGTAGATATTTCCATGTTTATAGAGATAGTGGTGTAGATATTTCCATATTTATACAGATAGCGGTGTCAATACTTCCATGTTTATACTGATAGCGGTGTAGATATTTTCATGTTTATTCACATAGCGGTGTAGATATTTCCATGTTTATACACGGCATGGTGTAGATATTTCCATGTTTATACAGATAGCGGTGTAGATATTTCCATGTTTATACTGACAGCGTTGTGGCTACTTCCATGGTTATACAGATAGCGGTGTAGGTATTTCAATGATTATTGAGATGTCTGTGTAGGTAATTCCATGTTTATACAGATGGCAGTGTAGATATTTCCATGTTTATACAGATAGTGGTGTAGATATTTCCATGTTTAAACAGATTACTGTGTATGTATTTCCATGTGTGTTCAGATGGCGGTGTCGATATTTCCATGTTTATTGAGATAGCATTGTAAATATTTCCATCTTTGCACAGACTGCGGTGTAGGTATTTCCATGTTTATACAGATAACGCTGCAGATAATTCCATGTTTATACAGCTAGCGGTGTAGATATTTCCATGTTCATACAGACAGCGGTGGAGATATTTCTTTGTTTATACAGATAACGGTGTAGATATTTCCATGTTTATAGTGATAGTGGTCTAGATATTTCCATATTTATACAGATAGCGGTGTCGCTATTTCCATGTTTTTACTGATAGCGGTGCAGATATTTCCATGTTTATTCACATGGAGGTGTAGATATTTCCATGTTTATACATGTCGTGGTGTAGATATTTCCATGTTTATACAGATAGCGGTGTAGATATATCCATGTTTATACTGATAGCGGTGTAGATATTTCCATGTTTATACATATAGCGGTGTAGATATTTCCATGTTTATACAGATAGCGGTGTTGATATTTCCATGTTTATACAGATAGCGGTGTAGATATTTCCATGTTTACTGAGATAGCGGTGTAGATGTTTCCATATTTGCACAGAATGCGGTGTAGTTATTTCCATCTTTACACAGAGACCTGTCTACATATTTCCATGTTTACACAGATAGCTGTGTAGATATTTCCATGTTTACACAGATAGTGTTATAGATATTTCCATCTTTATACAGATAGCGGTGTAGATATTTCCAGGTATATACAGATGGCAGTGTAGATATTTCCATCTTTATAGAGATAGCAGTGGAGATATTTCCATGTTTATACAGATAGCGATGTAGATATTTCCATGTTTCTACAGATAGCGGTGGAGATATTTCCATGTTTATACCGATAGCCGTGTAGACGTTTCCATGTTTATAGAGATAGCAGTGTAGATATTTCCATGTTTATAGAGATGGCAGTGTAGATATTTCCAGGTATATACAGATGGCAATGTAGATAATTCCATGTTTATACAGATGGACGTGTAGATATTTCCATGTTTATAAAGATGACAGTGTAGATATTTCCATGTTTTCACAGATGGCGGTGTTGATATTTCCATGTTTATACAGATAGCGGTGTGGCTACTTCCATGTTTATACAGATAGCGGTGTAGATATTTCAATGGTTATAGAGATGTCTGTGTAGATAATTCCATGTTTATACAGATGGCAATGTATTTATTTCCATGTTTATACTGATAGTGGTGTAGATATTTCCATGTTTATACAGATGACTGTGTAGGTATTTCCATGTGGGTACAGACGGCGGTGTCGATATTTCCATGTTTATTGAGAAAACATTGTAGATATTTCCATCATTGCACAGACTGCGGTGTAGATATTTCCATGTTTATACAGATTACACTGGAGATAATTCCATGTTTATACAGCTAGCGGTGTAGATGTTTCCATGTTCATACAGACAGCGGTGGAGATATTTCTTTGTTTATACAGATAACGGTGTAGATATTTCCATGTTTATAGAGATAGTGGTGTAGATATTTCCATATTTATACAGATAGCGGTGTAAATATTTCCATGTTTATACTGATAGCGGTGTAGATATTTCCATGTTTATTCACATACCGGTGTAGATATTTCCATGTTTATACACGTCGTGGTGTAGATATTTCCATGTTTATACATATAGAGGTGTAGATATTTCCATGTTTATACTGATAGCGGTGTGGCTACTTCCATGTTTATACAGACAGCGGTGTAGATATTTCAATGATTATAGAGATGTCTGTGTAGGTAATTTCATGCTTATACATATGGCAGTGTAGATATTTCCATGTTTATACAGATAGTTGTGTAGATATTTCCATGTTTATACAGATGACTGTGTAGGTATTTCCATGTGTGTACAGATGGCGGTGTCGATATTTCCATGTTTATTGAGATAGCATTGTAGATATTTCCATCTTTGCACAGACTGCGGTGTAGGTATTTCCATGTTTATACAGATAACGCTGCAGATAATTCCATGTTTATACAGCTAGTGGTGTAGATGTTTCCATGTTCATACAGACAGCGGTGGAGATATTTCTTTGTTTATACAGATAACGGTGTAGATATTTCCATGTTTATAGAGATAGTGGTGTAGATATTTCCATATTTATACAGATAGCGGTGTCGATATTTCCATGTTTTTACTGATAGCGGTGTAGATATTTCGATGTTTATTCACATGGCGGTGTAGATATTTCGATGTTTATATATGTCGTGGTGTAGATATTTCCATGTTTATACCGATAGCGGTGTAGATATTTCCATGTTTATACTGATAGCGGTGTAGATATTTCCATGTTTATACATATAGCGGTGTAGGTATTTCCATGTTTATACAGATCGTGGTGTAGACATTTCCATGTTTATACAGATAGCGGTGTTGATATTTCCATGTTTATACAGATAGCGGTGTAGATATTTCCATGTTTACTGAGATAGCGGTGTAGATATTTCCATATTTGCACAGATTGCGCTGTAGATATTTCCATCTTTACACAGAGACCTGTATACATATTTCCATGTTTACACAGATAGTGTTATAGATATTTCCATGTTTATTCATATAGCGGTGTAGATATTTCCATCTTTATAGAGATAGCGGTGGAGATATTTCCATGTTTATACAGATAGTAGTGTAGACATTTCCATGTTTACAGAGATAGAGGTGTAGATATTTCCATGTTTATACAGATGGCAGTGTAGATAATTCCAAGTATATACAGATGGCAGTGTAGATATTTCCATGTTTATACAGATGGACGTGTAGATATTTCCATGTTTATAAAGATGACAGTGTAGATCTATCCAAGTTTTCACAGATGGCGGTGTAGATATTTCAATGTTTATAAAGATAGTGTTGTGGCTACTTCCATGTTTATACAGATAGCGGTGTAGATATTTCAATGGTTATAGAGATGTCTGTGTAGATAATTCCATGTTTATACAGATAGCGGTGTAGATATTTCAATGGTTATAGAGATGTCTTTGTAGGTAATTCCATGTTTATACAGATGGCAGTGTAGATATTTCCATGTTTATACAGATAGTGGTGTAGATATTTCCATGTTTATACAGATGACTGTGTAGGTATTTCCATGTGTGTACAGATGGCGGTGTCGATATTTCCATGTTTATTGAGATAGCATTTTAGATATTTCCATCTTTGCACAGACTGCGGTGTAGATATTTCCATGTTTATACAGATAACGCTGCAGATAATTCCATGTTTATACAGCTAGCGGTGTAGATGTTTCCATGTTCATACAGACAGCGGTGGAGGTATTTCTTTGTTTATACAGATAACGGTGTAGATATTTCCATGTTTATAGAGATAGTGGTGTAGATATTTCCATATTTATACACATAGCGGTGTCAATATTTCCATGTTTATACTGATAGCGGTTTAGATATTTCCATGTTTATTCACAGAGCGGTGTAGATATTTCCATGTTTATACACGTCGTGGTGTAGATATTTCCATGTTTATACAGATAGCGGTGTAGATATTTCCATGTTTATACTGATAGCGGTGTGGCTACTTCCATGTTTATACAGATAGCGGTGTAGATATTTCAATGATTATAGAGATGTCTGTGAAGGTAATTCCATGTTTATACAGATGGCAGTGTATATATTTCCTTGTTTATACAGATAGTGGTGTAGATATTTCCATGTTTATACAGATGACTGTGTAGGTATTTCCATGTGTGTACAGATGGCAGTGTGGATATTTCCATGTTTATTGAGATAGCATTGTAGATATTTCCATCTTTGCAAAGACTGCGGTGTAGATATTTCCATGTTTATACAGATAACGCTGCAGATCATTCCATGTTTATACAGCTAGCGGTGTAGATGTTTCCATGTTCATACAGACAGCGGTGGAGATATTTCTTTGTTTATACAGATAACGGTGTAGATATTTCCATGTTTATAGAGATAGTATTGTAGATATTTCCATATTTATACAGATAGCGGTGTCGATATTTCCATGTTTTTACTGATAGCGGTGTATATATTTCCATGTTTATTCACATGGCGGTGTAGATATTTCCATGTTTATACATGTCGTGGTGTAGATATTTCCATGTTTATACGGATAGCGGTGTAGATATTTCCATGTTTATACTGATAGCGGTGTAGATATTTCCATGTTTATTCACATGGCGGTGTAGATATTTCCATGTTTATACATGTCGTGGTGTAGATATTTCCATGTTTATACAGATAGCGGTGCTGATCTTTCCATGTTTACAGATAGCGGTGTAGAAATTTCCATGTTTACTGAGATAGCGGTGTAGATATTTCCATATTTGCACAGATTGTGGTGTAGATATTTCCATCTTTACACAGAGACCTGTGTACATATGTCCATGTTTACACAGATAGCTGTGTAGATATTTCCATGTTTACACAGATAATGTTATAGATATTTCCATGTTTATACAGATAGCGGTGTAGATATTTCCATGTTTATAAAGATAGCGGTGTAGATATTTCCATCTTTATAGAGATAGCGGTGGAGATGTTTCCATGTTTATACAGATAGCGATGTAGATAATTCCATGTTTCTACAGATAGCGGTGGAGATATTTCCATGTTTATACAGATAGCCGTGTAGACATTTCCATGTTTATAGAGATAGTGGTGTAGATATTTCCATGTTTATACAGATGGCAGTGTAGATATTTCTAGGTATATACAGATGGCAGTGTAGATATTTCCATGTTTATACAGATGGACGAGTAGATATTTCCATGTTTATAAAGATGACAGTGTAGATATTTCCATGTTTTCACAGATGGCGGTGTAGATATTTCCATGTTTATACAGATAGCGGTGTGGCTACTTCCATGTTTATACAGATAGCGGTGTAGATATTTCAATGGTTATAGAAATGTCTGTGTAGATAATTCCATGTTTATACAGATGGCAGTGTTGGTATTTCCATGTTTATACAGATAGTGGTGTAGATATTTCCATGTTTTTACAGATGACTGTGTAGGTATTTCCATGTGTGTACTGATGGCGGTGTCAATATTTCCATGTTTTTGGAGATAGCATTGTAGATATTTCCATCTTTGCAGAGACTGCAGTGTAGATATTTCCATGTTTATACAGATAACGCTGCAGATAATTCCATGTTTATACAGCTAGCGGTGTAGATGTTTCCTTGTTCATACAGACAGCGGTGGAGATATTTCTTTGTTTATACAGATAACGGTGTAGATATTTCCATGTTTATAGAGATAGTGGTGTAGATATTTCCATATTTATACAGATAGCGGTGTCAATACTTCCATGTTTATACTGATAGCGGTGTAGATATTTTCATGTTTATTCACATAGCGGTGTAGATATTTCCATGTTTATACACGGCATGGTGTAGATATTTCCATGTTTATACAGATAGCGGTGTAGATATTTCCATGTTTATACTGACAGCGTTGTGGCTACTTCCATGTTTATACAGATAGCGGTGTAGGTATTTCAATGATTATTGAGATGTCTGTGTAGGTAATTCCATGTTTATACAGATGGCAGTGTAGATATTTCCATGTTTATACAGATAGTGGTGTAGATATTTCCATGTTTATACAGATTACTGTGTATGTATTTCCATGTGTGTTCAGATGGCGGTGTCGATATTTCCATGTTTATTGAGATAGCATTGTAAATATTTCCATCTTTGCACAGACTGCGGTGTAGGTATTTCCATGTTTATACAGATAACGCTGCAGATAATTCCATGTTTATACAGCTAGCGGTGTAGATATTTCCATGTTCATACAGACAGCGGTGGAGATATTTCTTTGTTTATACAGATAACGGTGTAGATATTTCCATGTTTATAGAGATAGTGGTCTAGATATTTCCATATTTATACAGATAGCGGTGTCGCTATTTCCATGTTTTTACTGATAGCGGTGCAGATATTTCCATGTTTATTCACATGGAGGTGTAGATATTTCCATGTTTATACATGTCGTGGTGTAGATATTTCCATGTTTATACAGATAGCGGTGTAGATATATCCATGTTTATACTGATAGCGGTGTAGATATTTCCATGTTTATACATATAGCGGTGTAGATATTTCCATGTTTATACAGATAGCGGTGTTGATATTTCCATGTTTATACAGATAGCGGTGTAGATATTTCCATGTTTACTGAGATAGCGGTGTAGATGTTTCCATATTTGCACAGAATGCGGTGTAGTTATTTCCATCTTTACACAGAGACCTGTCTACATATTTCCATGTTTACACAGATAGCTGTGTAGATATTTCCATGTTTACACAGATAGTGTTATAGATATTTCCATCTTTATACAGATAGCGGTGTAGATATTTCCAGGTATATACAGATGGCAGTGTAGATATTTCCATCTTTATAGAGATAGCAGTGGAGATATTTCCATGTTTATACAGATAGCGATGTAGATATTTCCATGTTTCTACAGATAGCGGTGGAGATATTTCCATGTTTATACCGATAGCCGTGTAGACATTTCCATGTTTATAGAGATAGCAGTGTAGATATTTCCATGTTTATAGAGATGGCAGTGTAGATATTTCCAGGTATATACAGATGGCAATGTAGATAATTCCATGTTTATACAGATGGACGTGTAGATATTTCCATGTTTATAAAGATGACAGTGTAGATATTTCCATGTTTTCACAGATGGCGGTGTTGATATTTCCATGTTTATACAGATAGCGGTGTGGCTACTTCCATGTTTATACAGATAGCGGTGTAGATATTTCAATGGTTATAAAGATGTCTTTGTAGGTAATTCCATGTTTATACAGATGGCAGTGTAGATATTTCCATGTTTATACAGATAGTGGTGTAGATATTTCCATGTTTATACAGATGACTTTGTAGGTATTTCCATGTGTGTACAGATGGCGTTGTCGATATTTCCATGTTTATTGAGATAGCATTGTAGATATTTCCATCTTTGCACAGACGGCAGTGTAGATATTTCCATGTTTATACAGATAACGCTGCAGATAATTCCATGTTTATACAGCTAGCGGTGTAGATGTTTCCATGTTCATACAGACAGCGGTGGAGGTATTACTTTGTTTATACAGATAACGGTGTAGATATTTCCACGTTTATAGAGATAGTGGTGTAGATATTTCCATATTTATACAGATAGCGGTGTCAATATTTCCATGTTTATACTGATAGCAGTGTAGATATTTCCATGTTTATTCACATAGCGGTGTAGATATTTCCATGTTTATACACGTCGTGGTGTAGATATTTCCATGTTTATACAGATAGCGGTGTAGATATTTCCATGTTTATACTGATAGCGGTGTGGCTACTTCCGTGTTTATACAGATAGCGGTGTAGATATTTCAATGATTATAGAGATGTCTGTGTAGGTAATTCCATGTTTATACAGATGGCAGTGTAGATATTGCCTTGTTTATACAGATAGTGGTGTAGATATTTCCATGTTTTTACAGATGACTGTGTAGCAATTTCCATGTGTGTACTGATGGCGGTGTCAATATTTCCATGTTTTTGGAGATAGCATTGTAGATATTTCCATCTTTGCAGAGACTGCAGTGTAGATATTTCCATGTTTATACAGATAACGCTGCAGATAATTCCATGTTTATTCAGCTAGCGGTGTAGATGTTTCCTTGTTCATACAGACAGCGGTGGAGATATTTCTTTGTTTATACAGATAACGGTGTAGATATTTCCATGTTTATAGAGATAGTGGTGTAGATATTTCCATATTTATACAGATAGCGGTGTCAATACTTCCATGTTTATACTGATAGCGGTGTAGATATTTTCATGTTTATTCACATAGCGGTGTAGATATTTCCATGTTTATACACGGCATGGTGTAGATATTTCCATGTTTATACAGATAGCGGTGTAGATATTTCCATGTTTATACTGACAGCGTTGTGGCTACTTCCATGTTTATACAGATAGCGGTGTAGATATTTCAATGATTATTGAGATGTCTGTGTAGGTAATTCCATGTTTATACAGATGGCAGTGTAGATCTTTCCATGTTTATACAGATAGTGGTGTAGATATTTCCATGTTTAAACAGATTACTGTGTATGTATTTCCATGTGTGTTCAGATGGCGGTGTCGATATTTCCATGTTTATTGAGATAGCATTGTAAATATTTCCATCTTTGCACAGACTGCGGTGTAGGTATTTCCATGTTTATACAGATAACGCTGCAGATAATTCCATGTTTATACAGCTAGCGGTGTAGATGTTTCCATGTTCATACAGACAGCGGTGGAGATATTTCTTTGTTTATACAGATAACGGTGTAGATATTTCCATGTTTATAGAGATAGTGGTCTAGATATTTCCATATTTATACAGATAGCGGTCTCGCTATTTCCATGTTTTTACTGATAGCGGTGCAGATATTTCCATGTTTATTCACATGGAGGTGTAGATATTTCCATGTTTATACATGTCGTGGTGTAGATATTTCCATGTTTATACAGATAGCGGTGTAGATATATCCATGTTTATACTGATAGCGGTGTAGATATTTCCATGTTTATACATATAGCGGTGTAGATATTTCCATGTTTATACAGATAGCGGTGTTGATATTTCCATGTTTATACAGATAGCGGTGTAGATATTTCCATGTTTACTGAGATAGCGGTGTAGATGTTTCCATATTTGCACAGAATGCGGTGTAGTTATTTCCATCTTTACACAGAGACCTGTCTACATATTTCCATGTTTACACAGATAGCTGTGTAGATATTTCCATGTTTACACAGATAGTGTTATAGATATTTCCATCTTTATACAGATAGCGGTGTAGATATTTCCAGGTATATACAGATGGCAGTGTAGATATTTCCATCTTTATAGAGATAGCAGTGGAGATATTTCCATGTTTATACAGATAGCGATGTAGATATTTCCATGTTTCTACAGATAGCGGTGGAGATATTTCCATGTTTATACCGATAGCCGTGTAGACATTTCCATGTTTATAGAGATAGCGGTGTAGATATTTCCATGTTTATAGAGATGGCAGTGTAGATATTTCCAGGTATATACAGATGGCAATGTAGATAATTCCATGTTTATACAGATGGACGTGTAGATATTTCCATGTTTATAAAGATGACAGTGTAGATATTTCCATGTTTTCACAGATGGCGGTGTTGATATTTCCATGTTTATACAGATAGCGGTGTGGCTACTTCCATGTTTATACAGATAGCGGTGTAGATATTTCAATGGTTATAGAGATGTCTTTGTAGGTAATTCCATGTTTATACAGATGGCAGTGTAGATATTTCCATGTTTATACAGATAGTGGTGTAGATATTTCCATGTTTATACAGATGACTGTGTAGGTATTTCCATGTGTGTACAGATGGCGGTGTCGATATTTCCATGTTTATTGAGATAGCATTGTAGATATTTCCATCTTTGCACAGACGGCGGTGTAGATATTTCCATGTTTATACAGATAACGCTGCAGATAATTCCATGTTTATACAGCTAGCAGTGTAGATGTTTCCATGTTCATACAGACAGCGGTGGAGGTATTTCTTTGTTTATACAGATAACGGTGTAGATATTTCCATGTTTATAGACATAGTGGTGTAGATATTTCCATATTTATACAGATAGCGGTGTCAATATTTCCATGTTTATACTGGTAGCAGTGTAGATATTTCCATGTTTATTCACATAGCGGTGTAGATATTTCCATGTTTATACACGTCGTGGTGTAGATATTTCCATGTTTATACAGATAGCGGTGTAGATATTTCCATGTTTATACTGATAGCGGTGTGGCTACTTCCATGTTTATACAGATAGCGGTGTAGATATTTCAATGATTATAGAGATGTCTGTGTAGGTAATTCCATGTTTATACAGATGGCAGTGTAGATATTTCCTTGTTTATACAGATAGTGGTGTAGATATTTCCATGTTTATACAGATGACTGTGTAGGTATTTCCATGTGTGTACAGATGGCGGTGTCGATATTTCCATGTTTATTGAGATAGCATTGTAGATATTTCCATCTTTGCACAGACTGCGGTGTAGATATTTCCATGTTTATACAGATAACGCTGCAGATAATTCCATGTTTATACAGCTAGCGGTGTAGATGTTTCCATGTTCATACAGACAGCGGTGGAGGTATTACTTTGTTTATACAGATAACGGTGTAGATATTTCCATGTTTATAGAGATAGTGGTGTAGATATTTCCATATTTATACAGATAGCGGTGTCAATATTTCCATGTTTATACTGATAGCAGTGTAGATATTTCCATGTTTATTCACATAGCGGTGTAGATATTTCCATGTTTATACACGTCGTGGTGTAGATATTTCCATGTTTATACAGATAGCGGTGTAGATATTTCCATGTTTATACTGATAGCGGTGTGGCTACTTCCATGTTTATACAGATAGCGGTGTAGGTATTTCAATGATTATAGAGATGTCTGTGTAGGTAATTCCATGTTTATACAGATGGCAGTGTAGATATTTCCTTGTTTATACAGATAGTGGTGTAGATATTTCCATGTTTATAAAGATGACTGTGTAGGTATTTCCACGTGTGTACAGATGGCGGTCTCGATATTTCCATGTTTATTGAGATAGCATTGTAGATATTTCCATCTTTGCACAGACTGCAGTGTAGATATTTCCATGTTTATACAGATAACGCTGCAGATCATTCCATGTTTATACAGCTAGCGGTGTAGATGTTTCCATGTTCATACAGACAGCGGTGGAGATATTTCTTTGTTTATACAGATAACGGTGTAGATATTTCCATGTTTATAGAGATAGTGGTGTAGATATTTCCATATTTATGCAGATAGCGGTGTCGATATTTCCATGTTTTTACTGATAGCGGTGTAGATATTTCCATGTTTATTCACATGGCGGTGTAGATATTTCCATGTTTATACATGTCGTGGTGTAGATATTTCCATGTTTATACAGATAGCGGTGTAGATATTTCCATGTTTATACTGATAGCGGTGTAGATATTTCCATGTTTATACTGATAGCGGTGTAGATATTTCCATGTTTATACAGATCGTGGTGTTGATATTTCCATGTTTATACAGATAGCGGTGTTGATTTTTCCATGTTTAGAGATAGCGGTGTAGATATTTCCATGTATACTGAGATAGCGGTGTAGATATTTCCATATTTGCACAGATTGTGGTGTAGATATTTCCATCTTTACACAGAGACCTGTGTACATATTTCCATGTTTACACAGATAGCTGTGTAGATATTTCCATGTTTACACAGATAGTGTTATAGATATTTCCATGTTTATACAGATAGCGGTGTAGATATTTCCATATTTATAAAGATAGCGGTGTAGATATTTCCATCTTTATAGAGATAGCATTGGAGATGTTTCCATGTTTATACAGATAGCGATGTAGATATTTCCATGTTTCTACAGATAGCGGTGGAGATATTTCCATGTTTATACAGATAGCCGTGTAGACATTTCCATGATTATAGAGATAGCGGTGTAGATATTTCCATGTTTATACAGATGGCATTGTAGATATTTCTAGGTATATACAGATGTCAGTGTAGATATTTCCATGTTTATACAGATGGACGTGTAGATATTTCCATGTTTATAGAGATAGCGGTGTAGATATTTCCATGTTTCTAGAGTTGGCAGTGTAGATATTTCCAGGAATATACAGACGGCAGTGTAGATATTTCCATGTTTATACAGATGGACGTGTAGATATTTCCATGTTTATAAAGATGACAGTGTAGATATTTCCATGTTTTCACAGATGGCGGTGTAGATATTTCCATGTTTATACAGATGACAGTGTAGGTATTTCCATGTTTATACAGATAGTGGTGTAGATATTTCCATCTTTATACAGAATACTGTGTAGGTATTTCCAAGTGTGTACAGATGGCGGTGTCAATATTTCCATGTTTATTGAGATAGCATTGTAGATATTTCCATCTTTGCACAGACTGCGGTGTAGATATTTCCATGTTTATACAGATAACGCTGCAGATAATTCCATGTTTATACAGCTAGCGGTGTAGATGTTTCCATGTTCATACAGACAGCGGTGGAGATATTTCTTTGTTTATACAGATAACGGTGTAGATATTTCCATGTTTATAGAGATAGTGGTGTAGATATTTCCATATTTATACAGATAGCGGTGTCGATATTTCCATGCTTTTACTGATAGCGGTGTAGTTATTTCCATGTTTATTCACATGGCAGTGTAGATATTTCCATGTTTATACATGTCGTGGTGTAGATATTTCCATGTTTATACAGATAGCGGTGTTGATATTTCCATGTTTGTACTGATAGCGGTGTAGATATTTCCATGTTTATACATATAGCGGTGTAGATATTTCCATGTTTATAAACATCGTGGTGTTGACATTTCCATGTTTATACAGATAGCGGTGTTGATATTTCCATGTTTACATATTGCGGTGCAGATATTTCCATGTTTACTGAGATAGCCGTGTTGATATTTCCATATTTGCACAGATTGCGGTGTAGATATTTCCATCTTTACGCAGAGACCTGTGTACATATTTCCATGTTTACACAGATAGCTGTGTAGATATTTCCATGTTTACACAGATAGTGTTATGGATATTTCCATGTTTATACAGATAGCGGTGTAGATATTTCTATGTTTATAAAGATAGCGGTGTAGATATTTCCATCTTTATAGAGATAGCGGTGGAGATGTTTCCATGTTTATACAGATAGCGATGTAGATATTTCCATGTTTCTACAGATAGCGGTGGAGCTCTTTCCATGTTTATATAGATAGCCGTGTAGACATTTCCATGTTTATAGAGATAGCGGTGTAGATATTTCCATGTTTATACAGGTGGCAGTGTAGATATTTCTAGGTATATACAGATGGCAGTGTAGATATTTCCATGTTTATACAGATGGACGTGCAGATATTTCCATGTTTATAAAGATGACAGTGTAGATATTTCCATGTTTTCACAGATAGCGGTGTGGCTACTTCCATGTTTATACAGATAGCGGTGTAGATATTTCCATGTTTATACAGATGACTGTGTAGGTATTTCCATGTGTGTACAGATGGCGGGGTCGATATTTCCATGTTTATTGAGATAGCATTGTAGATATTTCCATCTTTGCCCAGACTGCGGTGTAGATATTTCCATGTTTATACAGATAACGCTTCAGATAATTCCATGTTTATAGAGCTAGCGGTGTAGATGTTTCCATGTTCATACAGACAGTGGTGGAGATATTTCTTTGTTTATACAGATAACGGTGTAGATATTTCCATGTTTATAGAGATAGTGGTGTAGATATTTCCATATTTATACAGATAGCGGTGTCAATATTTCCATGTTTATACTGATAGCGGTGTAGATATTTCCATGTTTATTCACATAGCGGTGTAGATATTTCCATGTTTATACACGTCGTGGTGTAGATATTTCCATGTTTATACATATAGCGGTGTAGATATTTCCATGTTTATACTGATAGCGGTGTGGCTACTTCCATGTTTATACAGATAGCGGTGTAGATATTTCAATGATTATAGAGATGTCTGTGTAGGTAATTCCATGTTTATACAGATGGCAGTGTAGATATTTCCATGTTTATACAGATAGTGGTGTAGATATTTCCATGTTTCTACAGATGACTGTGTAGGTATTTCCACGTGTGTACAGATGGCGGTGTCGATATTTCCATGTTTATTGAGATAGCATTGTAGATATTTCCATCTTTGCACAGACTGCGGTGTAGATATTTCCATGTTTATTCAGATAACGCTGCAGATAATTCCATGTTTATACAGCTAGCGGTGTAGATGTTTCCATGTTTATACAGACAGCTGTGGAGTTATTTCTTTGTTTATAAAGATAACGGTGTAGATATTTCCATGTTTATGGAGATAGTGGTGTAGATATTTCCATATTTATACAGATAGCGGTGTCGCTATTTCCATGTTTTTACTGATAGCGGTGTAGATATTTCCATGTTTATTCACATGGCGGTGTAGATATTTCCATGTTTATACATGTGGTGGTGTAGATATTTCCATGTTTATACAGATAGCGGTGTAGATATTTCCATGTTTATACTGATAGCGGTGTAGATATTTCCATGTTTATACATATTGCGGTGTAGATATTTCCATGTTTATATAGATCGTGGTGTAGACATTTCCATGTTTATACAGATAGCGGTGTTGATATTTCCATGTTTATACAGATAGCGGTGTAGATATTTCCATGTTTACTGAGATAGCGGTGTAGATATTTCCATATTTGCACAGATTGCGGTGTAGATATTTCCATCTTTACACAGAGACCTGTGTACATGTTTCCATGTTTACACAGATAGCTGTGTAGATATTTCCATGTTTACACAGATAGTGTTATAGATATTTCCATGTTTATACAGATAGCGGTGTAGATATTTCCATGTTTATAAAGATAGCGGTGTAGATATTTCCATCTTTATTGAGATAACGGTGGAGATATTTCCATGTTTATACAGATAGCGATGTAGATATTTCCATGTTTCTACAGATAGCGGTGGAGATATTTCCAGGTTTATACAGAGAGCCGTGTAGACATTTCCATGTTTATAGAGATAGCGGTGTAGATATTTCCATGTTTATACAGATGGCAGTGTAGATATTTCCAGGTATATACAGATGGCAGTGTAGATATTTCCATGTTTATACAGATGGACGTGTAGATATTTCCATGTTTATGAAGATGACAGTGTACATATTTCCATGTTTTCGCAGATGGCGGTGTAGATATTTCCACGTTTATTCAGATACCGGTGTGGTTACTTCCATGTTTATACAGATAGCGGTGTAGATATTTCAATGGTTATAGAGATGTCTGTGTAGATAATTCCATGTTTATACAGATGGCAGTGTAGGTATTTCCATGTTTATACAGATAGTGGCGTAGATATTTCCATGTTTATACAGATGACTGTGTAGTTATTTCCATGTGTGTACAGATGGCGGTGTCAATATTTCCATGTTTATTGAGATAGCATTGTAGATATTTCCATCTTTGCACAGACTGTGGTGTAGTTATTTCCATGTTTATACAGATAACGCTGCAGATAATTCCATGTTTATACAGCTAGCGGTGTAGATGTTTCCATGTTCATACAGACAGCGGTGGAGATATTTCTTTGTTTATACAGATAACGGTGTAGATATTTCCATGTTTATAGAGATAGTGGTGTAGATATTTCCATATTTATACAGATAGCGGTGTCAATATTTCCATGTTTATACTGATAGCGGTGTAGATATTTCCATGTTTATTCACATAGCGGTGTAGATATTTCCATGTTTATACACGTCGTGGTGTAGATATTTCCATGTTTATACATATAGCGGTGTAGATATTTCCATGTTTATACTGATGGCGGTGTGGCTACTTCCATGTTTATACAGATATCGGTGTAGATATTTCAATAATTATAGAGATGTCTGTGTAGGTAATTCAATGTTTATACAGATGGCAGTGTAGATATATCCATGTTTATACAGATAGTGGTGTAGATATTTCCACGTTTATACAGATGACTGTGTAGGTATTTCCATGTGTGTACAGATGGCGGTGTCAATATTTCCATGTTTATTGAGATAGCATTGTAGATATTTCCATCTTTGAACAGACTGAGGTGTAGATATTTCCATGTTTACTGAGATAGCGGTGTAGATATTTCCATATTTGCACAGATTGCGGTGTAGGTATTTCCATCTTTACACATAGACCTGTGTACATATTTCCATGTTTACACAGATAGTGTTATAGATATTTCCATGTTTGTACACATAGCGGTGTAGATATTTCCATGTTTATAAAGATAGCGGTGTAGATATTTCCATCTTTATAGAGATAGCGGTGGAGATATTTCCATGTTTATACAGATAGCGATGTAGATATTTCCATGTTTCTACAGATAGCGGTGGAGATATTCCCATGTTTATACAGATACCCGTGTAGACATTTCCATGTGTATAGAGATAGCGCTGTACATATTTCCATGTTTATACAGATGGCAGTGTAGATATTTCCAGGTATATACACATGGCAGTGTAAATATTTCCATGTTTATACATGTCGTCGTGTAGATATTTCCATGGTTATACAGATAGCGGTGTAGATATTTCCATGTTTATACTGATAGCGGTGTGGCGACTTCCATGTTTATACAGATAGCGGTGTAGATATTTCAATGATTATAGAGATGTCTGTGTAGGTAATTCCATGTTTATACAGATGGCAGTGTAGATATTTCCATGTTTATACAGATAGTAGTGTACATATTTCCATGTTTATACAGATGACTGTGTAGTTATTTCCATGTGTGTACATATGGCGGTGTCGATATTTCCATGTTTATTGAGATAGCATTGTAGATATTTCCATCTTTGCACAGACTGCGGTGTAAATATTTCCATGTTTATACAGATAACGCTGCAGATAATTCCATGTTTATACAGCTAGCGGTGTAGATGTTTCCATGTTTATACAGACAGCTGTGGAGTTATTTCTTTGTTTATAAAGATAACGGTGTAGATATTTCCATGTTTATAGAGATAGTGGTGTAGATATTTCCATATTTATACAGATAGCGGTGTCGCTATTTCCATGTTTTTACTGATAGCAGTGTAGATATTTCCATGTTTATTCACATGGCGGTGCATATATTTCCATGTTTATACATGCCGTGGTGTAGATATTTCCATGTTTATACAGATAGCGGTGTAGATATTTCCATGTTTATACTGACTGCGGTGTAGATATTTCCATGTTTATACATATAGCGGTGTAGATATTTCCATGTTTACACAGATAATGTTATAGATATTTCCATGTTTATACAGATAGCGGTGCAGATATTTCCATGTTTATAAAGATAGCGGTGTAGATATTTCCATCTTTATTGAGATAGCGGTGGAGATATTTCCATGTTTATGCAGATAGCCGTGTAGACATTTCCATGTTTATAGAGATATCGGTGTAGATATTTCCATGTTTACACAGATGGCAGTGTAGATATTTCTAGGTATATACAGATGGCCGTGTAGATATTTCCATGTTTATGCAGATGGACGTGTATATATTTCCATGTTTATAAAGATGACAGTGTAGATATTTCCATGTTTTCACAGATAGCGGTGTAGATATTTCCATGTTTATACAGATAGCGGTGTGGCTACTTCCATGTTTATACAGATAGCGGTGTAGATATTTCAATGGTTATAGAGATGTCTGTGTAGATAATTCCATGTTTATTCAGAGGGCAGTGTAGGTATTTCCATGTTTATACAGATAGTGGTGTAGATATTTCCATGTTTATACAGATGACTGTGTAGGTATTTCCATGTGTGTACAGATGGCGGTGTCGATATTTCCATGTTTATTGAGACAGCATTGTAGATATTTCCATCTTTGCACAGACTGCAGTGTAGATATTTCCATGTTTATACAGATAACGCTGCAGATAATTGCATGTTTATACAGGTAGCGGTGTAGATGTTTCCATGTTCATACAGACAACGGTGGAGATATTTCTTTGTTTATACAGATAACGGTGTAGATATTTCCATGTTTATAGAGATAGTGGTGTAGATATTTCCGTATTTATACAGATAGCGGTGTCAATATTTCCATGTTTATACTGATAGCTGTGTAGATATTTCCATGTTTATTCACATACCGGAGTAGTTATTTCCTTGTTTATACACGTCGTGGTGTAGATATTTCCATGTTTATACAGATAGTCGTGTAGATATTTCCATGTATATACTGATATCCGTGTGGCTACTTCCATGTTTATACAGATAGCGGTGTAGATATTTCAATGATTATAGAGATGTCTGTGTAGGTAATTCCATGTTTATACAGATTGCAGTGTAGATATTTCCATGTTTATACAGATAGTGGTGTAGATATTTCCATGTTTCTACAGATGACTGTGTAGGAATTTCCATGTGTGTACAGATGGCGGTGTCGATATTTCCATGTTTATTGAGATAGCATTGTAGATATTTCCATATTTGCACAGACTGCGGTGTAGATATTTCCATGTTTATACAGATAACGCTGCAGATAATTCCATGTTTATACAGCTAGCGGTGTAGATGTTTCCATGTTCATACAGACAGCGGTGGAGATATTTCTTTGTTTATACAGATAACGGTGTAGATTTTTCCATGTTTATAGAGATAGTGGTGTAGATATTTCCATATTTATGCTGATAGCGGTGTCGATATTTCCATGTTTTTACTGATAGCTGTGTAGATATTTCCATGTTTATTCACATGGCGGTGTAGATATTTCCATGTTTATACATGTCGTGGTGTAGATATTTCCATGTTTATACAGATAGCGGTGTAGATATTTCCATGTTTATACTGATAGCGGTGTAGATATTTCCATGTTTATACATATAGCGGTGTAGATATTTCCATGTTTATACAGATCGTGGTGTAGACATTTCCATGTTTATACAGATAGCGGTGTTGATATTTCCATGTTTTTACAGATAGCGTTGTAGATATTTCCATGTTTACTTTGATAGCGGTGTAGATATTTCCATATTTGCACAGATTGCGGTGTAGGTATTTCCATCTTTACACAGAGACCTGTGTACATATTTCCATGTTTACACAGATAGCTGTGTAGATATTTCCATGTTTACACAGATATTGTTATAGATATTTCCATGTTTATACAGATATCGGTGTAGATATTTCCATGTTTATAAAGATAGCGGTGTAGATATTTCCATCTTTATAGAGATAACGGTGGAGGTATTTCCATGTTTATACAGATAGCGATGTAGATATTTCCATGTTTCTACAGATAGCAGTGGAGTTTTTTCCATGTTTATACAGATAGCCGTGTAGATATTTCCATGTTTATAGAGATAGCGCTGTAGATATTTCCATGTTTATACAGATGGCAGTGTAGATATTTCCAGGTATATACAGATGGCAGTGTAGATATTTCCACGTTTATGCAGATGGACGTGTAGATATTTCCATGTTTATAAAGATGACAGTGTAGATATTTCCATGTTTTCACAGATGGCGGTGAAGATATTTCCATGTTTATACAGATAGCGGTGTGGCTACTTCCATGTTTATACAGATAGCGGTGTAGATATTTCAATGGTTATAGAGATGTCTGTGTAGATAATTCCATGTTTATACAGATGGCAGTGTAGGTATTTCCATGTTTATACAGATAGTGGTGTAGATATTTCCATGTTTATACAGATGACGGTGTAGGTATTTCCATGTGTGTACAGATGGCGGTGTCGATATTTCCATGTTTATTGAGATAGCGTTGTAGATATTTCCATCTTTGCACAGAATGCGGTGTAGATATTTCCATGTTTATACAGATAACGCTGCAGATAATTCCATGTTTATACAGATAGAGGTGTAGATGTTTCCATGTTCATACAGACAGCGGTGGAGATATTTCTTTGTTTATACAGATAACGGTGTAGATATTTCCATGTTTATAGAGATAGTGGTGTAGATATTTCCATATTTATACAGATAGCGGTGTCAATATTTCCATGTTTATACTGATAGCTGTGTAGATATTTCCATGTTTATTCACATAGCGGTGTAGATATTTCCTTGTTTATACACGTCGTGGTGTAGATATTTCCATGTTTATACAGATAGCGGTGTAGATATTTCCATGTATATACTGATAGCGGTGTGGCTACTTCCATGTTTATACAGATAGCGGTGTAGATATTTCAATGATTATAGAGATGTCTGTGTAGGTAATTCCATGTTTATACAGATGGCAGTGTAGATATTTCCATGTTTATACAGATAGTGGTGTAGATATTTCCATGTTTATACAGATGACTGTGTAGGTATTTCCATGTGTGTACAGATGGCGGTGTCGATATTTCCATGTTTATTGAGATATCATTGTAGATATTTCCATCTTTGCACAGACTGCGGTGTAGATATTTCCATGTTTATACAAATAACGCTGCAGATAATTCCATTTTTATACAGCTAGCGGTGTAGATGTTTCCATGTTCATAAAGACAGCGGTGGAGATATTTCTTTGTTTATACAGATAACGGTGTAGATATTTCCATGTTTATAGAAATAGTGGTGTAGATATTTCCATATTTATACTGATAGCGGTGTCGATATTTCCATGTTTTTACTGATAGCTGTGTAGATATTTCCATGTTTATTCACATGGCGGTGTAGATATTTGCATGTTTATACATGTCGTGGTGTAGATATTTCCATGTTTATACAGATAGCGGTGTAGATATTTCCATGTTTATACTGATAGCGGTGTAGATATTTCCATGTTTTTACATATAGCGGTGTAGATATTTCCATGTTTATACAGATCGTGGTGTAGACATTTCCATGTTTATACAGATAGCGGTGTTGATATTTCCATGTTTTTACAGATAGCGGTGTAGATATTACCATGTTTACTGAGATAGTGGTGTAGATATTTCCATATTTGCACAGATTGCGGTGTAGGTATTTCCATCTTTACACAGAGACCTGTGCACATATTTCCATGTTTACACAGATAGCTGTGTAGATATTTCCATGTTTCCACAGATAGTGTTATAGATATTTCCATGTTTATACAGATAGTGGTGTAGATATTTCCATGTTTATAAAGATAGCGGTGTAGATATTTCCATCTTTATAGAGATAACGGTGGAGATATTTCCATGTTTATACAGATAGCGATGTAGATATTTCCATGTTTCTACAGATAGCGGTGGAGATATTTCCATGTTTATACAGATAGCCGTGTAGACATTTCCATGTTTATAGAGATAGCGCTGTAGGTATTTCCATGTTTATACAGATGGCAGTGTAGATATTTCTAGGTATATACAGATGGCAGTGTAGATATTTCCATGTTTATGCAGATGGACGTATAGATATTTCCATGTTTATACAGATGACTGTGTAGGTATTTCCATGTGTGTACAGATGGCGGTGTCGATATTTCCATGTTTATTGAGATAGCATTGTAGATATTTCCATCTTTGCACAGACTTCGGAGTAGATATTTCCATGTTTATACAGATAACGCTGCAGATATTTCCATGTTTATAAAGATAGCGGTGTAGATGTTTCCATGTTCATACAGACAGCGGTGGAGATATTTCTTTGTTTATACAGATAACGGTGTAGATATTTCCATGTTTATAGAGATAGTGGTGTAGATATTTCCATATTTATACAGATAGCGGTGTCAATATTTCCAAGTTTATACTGATAGCTGTGTAGATATTTCCATGTTTATTCACATAGCGGTGTAGATATTTCCTTGTTTATACAGGTCGTGGTGTAGATATTTCCATGTTTATACAGATAGCGGTGTAGATATTTCCATGTTTATACAGATATCGGTGTAGATATTTCCATGTTTACTAAGATAGCGGTGTAGATATTTCCATATTTGCACAGATTGTGGTGTAGATATTTCCATCTTTACACAGAGACCTGTGTACATATTTCCATGTTTACACAGATAGCTGTGTAGATATTTTCATGTTTACACAGATAATGTTATAGATATTTCCATGTTTATACAGATAGCGGTGCAGATATTTCCATGTTTATAAAGATAGTGGTGTAGATATTTCCATCTTTATAGAGATAGCGATTTAGATATTTCCATGTTACTACAGATAGCGGTGGAGATATTTCCATGTTTATACAGGTAGCCGTGTAGACATTTCCATGTTTATAGAGATAGCGGTGTAGATATTTCCATGTTTATACAGATGTCAGTGTAGATATTTCTAGGTATATACAGATGGCAGTGTAGATATTTCCATGTTTATGCAGATGGACGTGTAGATATTTCCATGTTTATAAAGATGACAGTGTAGATATTTCCATGTTTTCACAGATGGCGGTGTAGATATTTCCATGTTTATACAGATAGCGGTGTGGCTACTTCCATGTTTATACAGATCGCGGTGTAGATATTTCAATGGTTATAGAGATGTCTGTGTAGATAATTCCATGTTTATACAGATGGCAGTGTAGGTATTTCCATGTTTAAAAAGATAGTGGTGTAGATATTTCCATGTTTATACAGATGACTGTGTAGGTATTTCCATGTGTGTACAGATGGCGGTGTCGATATTTCCATGTTTATTGAGATAGCATTGTAGATATTTCCATCTTTGCACAGACTGCGGTGTAGATATTTCCATGTTTATACAGATAACGCTGCAGATAATTCCATGTTTATACAGCTAGCGGTGTAGATGTTTCCATGTTCATACAGACAGCGGTGGAGATATTTCTTTGTTTATACAGATAACGGTGTAGATATTTCCATGTTTATAGAGATAGTGTTGTAGATATTTCCATATTTATACGGATAGCGGTGTCGATATTTCCATGTTTTTACTGATAGCTGTGTAGATATTTCCATGTTTATTCACATGGCGGTGTAGATATTTCCATGTTTATACATGTCGTGGTGTAGATATTTCCATGTTTATACAGATAGCGGTGTAGATATTTCCATGTTTATACTGATAGCGGTGTAGATATTTCCATGTTTATACATATAGCGGTGTAGATATTTCCAAGTTTATACAGATCGTGGTGTAGACATTTCCATGTTTATACAGATAGCGGTGTTGATATTTCCATGTTTTTACAGATAGCGGTGTAGAAATTTCCATGTTTACTGAGATAGCGGTGTAGATATTTCCATATTTGCACAGATTGCGGTGTAGTAATTTCCATGTTTACTGAGATAGCGGTGTAGATATTTCCATATTTGCACAGATTGCGGTGTAGGTATTTCCATCTTTACACAGAGACCTGTGTACATATTTCCATGTTTACACAGATAGCTGTGTAGATATTTCCATGTTTACACAGATATTGTTATAGATATTTCCATGTTTATACAGATATCGGTGTAGATATTTCCATGTTTATAAAGATAGCGGTGTAGATATTTCCATCTTTATAGAGACAACGGTGGAGATATTTCCATGTTTATACAGATAGCGATGTAGATATTTCCATGTTTCTACAGATAGCGGTGGAGATATTTCCATGTTTATACAGATAGCCGTGTAGACATTTCCATGTTTATAGAGATAGCGGTGTAGATATTTCCATGTTTATACAGATGTCAGTGTAGATATTTCTAGGTATATACAGATGGCAGTGTAAATATTTCCATGTTTATGCAGATGGACGTGTAGATATTTCCATGTTTATAAAGATGACAGTGTAGATATTTCCATGTTTTCACAGATGGCGGTGTAGATATTTCCATGTTTATACAGATAGCGGTGTGGCTACTTCCATGTTTATACAGATAGCGGTGTAGATATTTCAATGGTCATAGAGATGTCTGTGTAGATAATTCCATGTTTATACAGATGGCAGTGTAGGTATTTCCATGTTTATACAGATAGTGGTGTAGATATTTCCATGTTTATACAGATGACTGTGTAGGTATTTCCATGTGTGTACAGATGGCGGTGTCAACATTTCCATGTTTATTGAGATAGCATTGTACATATTTCCATCTTTGCACAGACTGCGGTGTAGATATTTCCATGTTTATACAGATAACGCTGCAGATAATTCCATGTTTATACAGATAGAGGTGTAGATGTTTCCATGTTCATACAGACAGCGGTGGAGATATTTCTTTGTTTATACAGATAACGGTGTAGATATTTCCATGTTTATAGAGATAGTGGTGTAGATATTTCCATATTTATACAGATAGCGGTGTCAATATTTCCATGTTTATACTGATAGCTGTGTAGATATTTCCATGTTTATTCACATAGCGGTGTAGATATTTCCTTGTTTATACACGTCGTGATGTAGATATTTCCATGTTTATACAGATAGCGGTGTAGATATTTCCATGTATATACTGATAGCGGTGTGGCTACTTCCATGTTTATACAGATAGCGGTGTAGATATTTCAATGATTATAGAGATGTCTGTGTAGGTAATTCCATGTTTATACAGATGGCAGTGTAGATATTTCCATGTTTATACAGATAGTGGTGTAGATATTTCCATGTTTATACAGATGACTGTGTAGGTATTTCCATGTGTGTACAGATGGCGGTGTCGATATTTCCATGTTTATTGAGATATCATTGTAGATATTTCCATCTTTGCACAGACTGCGGTGTAGATATTTCCATGTTTATACAAATAACGCTGCAGATAATTCCATTTTTATACAGCTAGCGGTGTAGATGTTTCCATGTTCATAAAGACAGCGGTGGAGATATTTCTTTGTTTATACAGATAACGGTGTAGATATTTCCATGTTTATAGAAATAGTGGTGTAGATATTTACATATTTATACTGATAGCGGTGTCGATATTTCCATGTTTTTACTGAAAACTGTGTAGATATTTCCATGTTTATTCACATGGCGGTGTAGATATTTGCAAGTTTATACATGTCGTGGTGTAGATATTTCCATGTTTATACAGATAGCGGTGTAGATATTTCCATGTTTATACTGATAGCGGTGTAGATATTTCCATGTTTTTACATATAGCGGTGTAGATATTTCCATGTTTATACAGATCGTGGTGTAGACATTTCCATGTTTATACAGATAGCGGTGTTGATATTTCCATGTTTTTACAGATAGCGGTGTAGATATTACCATGTTTACTGAGATAGTGGTGTAGATATTTCCATATTTGCACAGATTGCGGTGTAGGTATTTCCATCTTTACACAGAGACCTGTGCACATATTTCCATGTTTACACAGATAGCTGTGTAGATATTTCCATGTTTCCACAGATAGTGTTATAGATATTTCCATGTTTATACAGATAGCGGTGTAGATATTTCCATGTTTATAAAGATAGCGGTGTAGATATTTCCATCTTTATAGAGATAACGGTGGAGATATTTCCATGTTTATACAGATAGCGATGTAGATATTTCCATGTTTCTACAGATAGCGGTGGAGATATTTCCATGTTTATACAGATAGCCGTGTAGACATTTCCATGTTTATAGAGATAGCGCTGTAGGTATTTCCATGTTTATACAGATGGCAGTGTAGATATTTCTAGGTATATACAGATGGCAGTGTAGATATTTCCATGTTTATGCAGATGGACGTATAGATATTTCCATGTTTATACAGATGACTGTGTAGGTATTTCCATGTGTGTACAGATGGCGGTGTCGATATTTCCATGTTTATTGAGATAGCATTGTAGATATTTCCATCTTTGCACAGACTTCGGAGTAGATATTTCCATGTTTATACAGATAACGCTGCAGATATTTCCATGTTTATAAAGATAGCGGTGTAGATGTTTCCATGTTCATACAGACAGCGGTGGAGATATTTCTTTGTTTATACAGATAACGGTGTAGATATTTCCATGTTTATAGAGATAGTGGTGTAGATATTTCCATATTTATACAGATAGCGGTGTCAATATTTCCAAGTTTATACTGATAGCTGTGTAGATATTTCCATGTTTATTCACATAGCGGTGTAGATATTTCCTTGTTTATACAGGTCGTGGTGTAGATATTTCCATGTTTATACAGATAGCGGTGTAGATATTTCCATGTTTATACAGATATCGGTGTAGATATTTCCATGTTTACTAAGATAGCGGTGTAGATATTTCCATATTTGCACAGATTGTGGTGTAGATATTTCCATCTTTACACAGAGACCTGTGTACATATTTCCATGTTTACACAGATAGCTGTGTAGATATTTTCATGTTTACACAGATAATGTTATAGATATTTCCATGTTTATACAGATAGCGGTGCAGATATTTCCATGTTTATAAAGATAGTGGTGTAGATATTTCCATCTTTATAGAGATAGCGATTTAGATATTTCCATGTTACTACAGATAGCGGTGGAGATATTTCCATGTTTATACAGGTAGCCGTGTAGACATTTCCATGTTTATAGAGATAGCGGTGTAGATATTTCCATGTTTATACAGATGTCAGTGTAGATATTTCTAGGTATATACAGATGGCAGTGTAGATATTTCCATGTTTATGCAGATGGACGTGTAGATATTTCCATGTTTATAAAGATGACAGTGTAGATATTTCCATGTTTTCACAGATGGCGGTGTAGATATTTCCATGTTTATACAGATAGCGGTGTGGTTACTTCCATGTTTATACAGATCGCGGTGTAGATATTTCAATGGTTATAGAGATGTCTGTGTAGATAATTCCATGTTTATACAGATGGCAGTGTAGGTATTTCCATGTTTATACAGATAGTGGTGTAGATATTTCCATGTTTATACAGATGACTGTGTAGGTATTTCCATGTGTGTACAGATGGCGGTGTCGATATTTCCATGTTTATTGAGATAGCATTGTAGATATTTCCATCTTTGCACAGACTGCGGTGTAGATATTTCCATGTTTATACAGATAACGCTGCAGATAATTCCATGTTTATACAGCTAGCGGTGTAGATGTTTCCATGTTCATACAGACAGTGGTGGAGATATTTCTTTGTTTATACAGATAACGGTGTAGATATTTCCATGTTTATAGAGATAGTGTTGTAGATATTTCCATATTTATACGGATAGCGGTGTCGATATTTCCATGTTTTTACTGATAGCTGTGTAGATATTTCCATGTTTATTCACATGGCGGTGTAGATATTTCCATGTTTATACATGTCGTGGTGTAGATATTTCCATGTTTATACAGATAGCGGTGTAGATATTTCCATGTTTATACTGATAGCGGTGTAGATATTTCCATGTTTATACATATAGCGGTGTAGATATTTCCAAGTTTATACAGATCGTGGTGTAGACATTTCCATGTTTATACAGATAGCGGTGTTGATATTTCCATGTTTTTACAGATAGCGGTGTAGAAATTTCCATGTTTACTGAGATAGCGGTGTAGATATTTCCATATTTGCACAGATTGCGGTGTAGTAATTTCCATGTTTACTGAGATAGCGGTGTAGATATTTCCATATTTGCACAGATTGCGGTGTAGGTATTTCCATCTTTACACAGAGACCTGTGTACATATTTCCATGTTTACACAGATAGCTGTGTAGATATTTCCATGTTTACACAGATATTGTTATAGATATTTCCATGTTTATACAGATATCGGTGTAGATATTTCCATGTTTATAAAGATAGCGGTGTAGATATTTCCATCTTTATAGAGACAACGGTGGAGATATTTCCATGTTTATACAGATAGCGATGTAGATATTTCCATGTTTCTACAGATAGCGGTGGAGATATTTCCATGTTTATACAGATAGCCGTGTAGACATTTCCATGTTTATAGAGATAGCGGTGTAGATATTTCCATGTTTATACAGATGTCAGTGTAGATATTTCTAGGTATATACAGATGGCAGTGTAAATATTTCCATGTTTATGCAGATGGACGTGTAGATATTTCCATGTTTATAAAGATGACAGTGTAGATATTTCCATGTTTTCACAGATGGCGGTGTAGATATTTCCATGTTTATACAGATAGCGGTGTGGCTACTTCCATGTTTATACAGATAGCGGTGTAGATATTTCAATGGTCATAGAGATGTCTGTGTAGATAATTCCATGTTTATACAGATGGCAGTGTAGGTATTTCCATGTTTATACAGATAGTGGTGTAGATATTTCCATGTTTATACAGATGACTGTGTAGGTATTTCCATGTGTGTACAGATGGCGGTGTCAACATTTCCATGTTTATTGAGATAGCATTGTACATATTTCCATCTTTGCACAGACTGCGGTGTAGATATTTCCATGTTTATACAGATAACGCTGCAGATAATTCCATGTTTATACAGCTAGCGGTGTAGATGTTTCCATGTTCATACAGACAGCGGTGGAGATATTTCTTTGTTTATACAGATAACGGTGTAGATATTTCCATGTTTATAGAGATAGTGGTGTAGATATTTCCATATTTATACAGATAGCGGTGTCAATATTTTCGTGTTTATACTGATAGCAGTGTAGATATTTCCATGTTTATTCACATAGCGGTGTAGATATTTCCATGTTTATACACGTCGTGGTGTAGATATTTCCATGTTTATACAGATAGCGGTGTAGATAATTCCATATTTATACTGATAGCGGTGTGGCTACTTCCATGTTTATACAGATAGCGTTGTAGATATTTCAATGATTATAGAGATGTCTGTGTAGGTAATTCCATGTTCATACAGATGGCAGTGTAGATATTTCCATGTTTATACAGATAGAGGTGTCGATATTTCCATGTTTTTACTGATAGCGGTGTAGTTATTTTCATGTTTATTCACATGGCAGTGTAGATATTTCCATGTTTATACATGTCGTGGTGTAGATATTTCCATGTTTATACAGATAGCGGTGTTGATATTTCCATGTTTATACTGATAGCGGTGTAGATATTTCCATGTTTATACATATAGCGGTGTAGATATTTCCATGTTTATACACATCGTGGTGTTGACATTTCCATGTTTATACAGATAGCGGTGTTGATATTTCCATGTTTACAGATTGCGGTGCAGATATTTCCATGTTTACTGAGATAGCCGTGTTGATATTTCCACATTTGCACAGATTGCGGTGTAGATATTTCCATCTTTACGCAGAGACCTGTGTACATATTTTCATGTTTACACAGATAGCTGTGTAGATATTTCCATGTTTACACAGATAGTGTTATAGATATTTCCATGTTTATACAGATAGCGGTGTAGATATTTCCATGTTTATAAAGATAGCGGTGTAGATATTTCCATCTTTATAGAGATAGCGGTGGAGATGTTTCCATGTTTATACAGATAGCGATGTAGATATTTCCATGTTTCTACAGATAGCGGTGGAGCTCTTTCCATGTTTATATAGATATCCGTGTAGACATTTCCATGTTTATAGAGATAGCGGTGTAGATATTTCCATGTTTATACAGGTGGCAGTGTAGATATTTCCATGTTTATACAGATGGACGTGCAGATATTTCCATGTTTATAAAGATGACAGTGTAGATATTTCCATGTTTTCACAGATGGCGGTGTAGATATTTCCATGTTTATACAGATAGCGGTGTGGCTACTTCCATGTTTATACAGATAGCGGTGTAGATATTTCCATGTTTATACAGATGACTGTGTAGGTATTTCCATGTGTGTACAGATGGCGGGGTCGATATTTCCATGTTTATTGAGATAGCATTGTAGATATTTCCATCTTTGCACAGACTGTGGTGTAGATATTTCCATGTTTATACAGATAACGCTTCAGATAATTCCATGTTTATAGAGCTAGCGGTGTAGATGTTTCCATGTTCATACAGACAGCGGTGGAGATATTTCTTTGTTTATACAGATAACGGTGTAGATATTTCCATGTTTATAGAGATAGTGGTGTAGATATTTCCATATTTATACAGATAGCGGTGTCAATATTTCCATGTTTATACTGATAGCGGTGTAGATATTTCCATGTTTATTCACATAGCGGTGTAGATATTTCCATGTTTATACACGTCGTGGTGTAGATATTTCCATGTTTATACATATAGCGGTGTAGATATTTCGTTTATACTGATAGCGGTGTGGCTACTTCCATGTTTATACAGATAGCGGTGTAGATATTTCAATGATTATAGAGATGTCTGTGTAGGTAATTCCATGTTTATACAGATGGCAGTGTAGATATTTCCATGTTTATACAGATAGTGGTGTAGATATTTCCATGTTTCTACAGATGACTGTGTAGGTATTTCCACGTGTGTACAGATGGCGGTGTCGATATTTCCATGTTTATTGAGATAGCATTGTAGATATTTCCATCTTTGCACAGACTGCGGTGTAGATATTTCCATGTTTATACAGATAACGCTGCAGATAATTCCATGTTTATACAGCTAGCGGTGTAGATGTTTCCATGTTCATACAGACAGCGGTGGAGATATTTCTTTGTTTATACAGATAACGGTGTAGATATTTCCATGTTTATAGAGATAGTGGTGTAGATATTTCCATATTTATACAGATAGCGGTGTCGCTATTTCCATGTTTTTACTGATAGCGGTGTAGATATTTCCATGTTAATTCACATGGCGGTGTAGATATTTCCATGTTTATACATGTCGTGGTGTAGATATTTCCATGTTTATACAGATAGCGGTGTAGATATTTCCATGTTTATACTGATAGCGGTGTAGATATTTCCATGTTTATACATATTGCGGTGTAGATATTTCCATGTTTATATAGATCGTGGTGTAGACATTTCCATGTTTATACAGATAGCGGTGTTGATATTTCCATGTTTATACAGATAGCGGTGTAGATATTTCCATCTTTACTGAGATAGCGGTGTAGATATTTCCATATTTGCACAGATTGCGGTGTAGATATTTCCATCTTTACACAGAGACCTGTGTACATGTTTCCATGTTTACACAGATAGCTGTGTAGATATTTCCATGTTTACACAGATAGTTTTATAGATATTTCCATGTTTATACAGATAGCGGTGTAGATATTTCCATGTTTATAAAGATAGCGGTGTAGATATTTCCATCTTTATAGAGATAACGGTGGAGATATTTCCATGTTTATACAGATAGCGATGTAGATATTTCCATGTTTCTACAGATAGCGGTGGAGATATTTCCATGTTTATACAGAGAGCCGTGTAGACATTTCCATGTTTATAGAGATAGCGGTGTAGATATTTCCATGTTTATACAGATGGCAGTGTAGATATTTCCAGGTATATACAGATGGCAGTGTAGATATTTCCATGTTTATACAGATGGACGTGTAGATATTTCCATGTTTATGAAGATGACAGTGTACATATTTCCATGTTTTCACAGATGGCGGTGTAGATATTTCCACGTTTATACAGATACCGGTGTGGTTACTTCCATGTTTATACAGATAGCGGTGTAGATATTTCAATGATTATAGAGATGTCTGTGTAGATAATTCCATGTTTATACAGATGGCAATGTAGGTATTTCCATGTTTATACAGATAGTGGTGTAGATATTTCCATGTTTATACAGATGACTGTGTAGGTATTTCCATGTGTGTACAGATGGCGGTGTCAATATTTCCATGTTTATTGAGATAGCATTGTAGATATTTCCATCTTTGCACAGACTGTGGTGTAGATATTTCCATGTTTATACAGATAACGTTGCAGATAATTCCATGTTTATACAGCTAGCGGTGTAGATGTTTCCATGTTCATACAGACAGCGGTGGAGATATTTCTTTGTTTATACAGATAACGGTGTAGATATTTCCATATTTATACAGATAGCGGTGTCAATATTTCCATGTTTATACTGATAGCGGTGTAGATATTTCCATGTTTATTCACATAGCGGTGTAGATATTTCCATGTTTATACACGTCGTGGTGTAGATATTTCCATGTTTATACATATAGCGGTGTAGATATTTCCATGTTTATACCTATGGCGGTGTGGCTACTTCCATGTTTATACAGATATCGGTGTAGATATTTCAATAATTATAGAGATGTCTGTGTAGGTAATTCATTGTTTATACAGATGGCAGTGTAGATATATCCATGTTTATACAGATAGTGGTGTAGATATTTCCACGTTTATACAGATGACTGTGTAGGTATTTCCATGTGTGTACAGATGGCGGTGTTGTTATTTCCATGTTTATTGAGATAGCATTGTAGATATTTCCATCTTTGAACAGACTGAGGTGTAGATATTTCCATGTTTACTGAGATAGCGGTGTAGATATTTCCATATTTGCACAGATTGCGGTGTAGGTATTTCCATCTTTACACCTAGACCTGTGTACATATTTCCATGTTTACACAGATAGCGGTGTAGATATTTCCATGTTTACACAGATAGTGTCATAGATATTTCCATGTTTGTACACATAGCGGTGTAGATATTTCCATGTTTATAAAGATAGCGGTGTAGATATTTCCAGCTTTATAGAGATAGCGGTGGAGATATTTCCATGTTTATACAGATAGCGATGTAGATATTTCCATGTTTCTACAGATAGCGGTGGAGATATTCCCATGTTTATACAGATAGCCGTGTAGACACTTCCATGTGTATAGAGATAGCGCTGTACATATTTCCATGTTTATACAGATGGCAGTGTAGATATTTCCAGGTATATACACATGGCAGTGTAGATATTTCCATGTTTATACATGTCGTCGTGTAGATATTTCCATGTTTATACAGATAGCGGTGTAGATATTTCCATGTTTATACTGATAGCGGTGTGGCGACTTCCATGTTTATACAGATAGCGGTGTAGATATTTCAATGATTATAGAGATGTCTGTGTAGGTAATTCCATGTTTATACAGATGGCAGTGTAGATATTTCCACGTTTATACAGATAGTAGTGTACATATTTCCATGTTTATACAGATGACTGTGTAGTTATTTCCATGTGTGTACAGATGGCGGTGTCGATATTTCCATGTTTATTGAGATAGCATTGTAGATATTTCCATCTTTGCACAGACTGCGGTGTAAATATTTCCATGTTTATACAGATAACGCTGCAGATAATTCCATGTTTATACAGCTAGCGGTGTAGATGTTTCCATGTTTATACAGACAGCTGTGGAGTTATTTCTTTGTTTATACAGATAACGGTGTAGATATTTCCATGTTTATAGAGATAGTGGTGTAGATATTTCCATATTTATACAGATAGCGGTGTCGCTATTTCCATGTTTTTACTGATAGCGGTGTAGATATTTCCATGTTTATTCACATGGCGGTGTATATATTTCCATGTTTATACATGCCGTGGTGTAGATATTTCCATGTTTATACAGATAGCGGTGTAGATATTTCCATGTTTATACTGACTGCGGTGTAGATATTTCCATGTTTATACATATAGCGGTGTAGATATTTCCATGTTTATACAGATCGTGGTGTAGACATTTCCATGTTTATACAGATAGCAGTGTTGATATTTCCATGTTTTTACAGATAGCGGTGTAGATATTTCGATGTTTACTAAGATAGCGGTGTAGATATTTCCATATTTGCACAGATTGTGGTGTAGATATTTCCATCTTTACACAGAGACCTGTGTACATATTTCCATGTTTACACAGATAGCTGTGTAGATATTTACATGTTTACACAGATAATGTTATAGATATTTCCATGTTTATACAGATAGCGGTGCAGATATTTCCATGTTTATAAAGATAGCGGTGTAGATATTTCCATCTTTATTGAGATAGCGGTGGAGATATTTCCATGTTTATGCAGATAGCCGTGTAGACATTTCCATGTTTATAGAGATATCGGTGTAGATATTTCCATGTTTACAAAGATGGCAGTGTAGATATTTCTAGGTATATACAGATGGCCGTGTAGATATTTCCATGTTTATGCAGATGGACGTGTATATATTTCCATGTTTATAAAGATGACAGTGTAGATATTTCCATGTTTTCACAGATAGCGGTGTAGATATTTCCATGTTTATACAGATAGCGTTGTGGCTACTTCCATGTTTATACAGATAGCGGTGTAGATATTTCAATGATTATAGAGATGTCTGTGTAGGTAATTCCATGTTTATACAGATGTCAGTGTAGATATTGCCTTGTTTATACAGATAGTGGTGTAGATATTTCCATGTTTTTACAGATGACTGTGTAGGTATTTCCATGTGTGTACTGATGGCGGTGTCAATATTTCCATGTTTTTGGAGATAGCATTGTAGATATTTCCATCTTTGCAGAGACTGCAGTGTAGATATTTCCATGTTTATACAGATAACGCTGCAGATAATTCCATGTTTATTCAGCTAGCAGTGTAGATGTTTCCTTGTTCATACAGACAGCGGTGGAGATATTTCTTTGTTTATACAGATAACGGTGTAGATATTTCCATGTTTATAGAGATAGTGGTGTAGATATTTCCATATTTATACAGATAGCGGTGTCAATACTTCCATGTTTATACTGATAGCGGTGTAGATATTTTCATGTTTATTCACATAGCGGTGTAGATATTTCCATGTTTATACACGGCATGGTGTAGATATTTCCATGTTTATACAGATAGCGGTGTAGATATTTCCATGTTTATACTGACAGCGTTGTGGCTACTTCCATGTTTATACAGATAGCGGTGTAGATATTTCAATGATTATTGAGATGTCTGTGTAGGTAATTCCATGTTTATACAGATGGCAGTGTAGATATTTCCATGTTTATACAGATAGTGGTGTAGATATTTCCATGTTTAAACAGATTACTGTGTATGTATTTCCATGTGTGTTCAGATGGCGGTGTCGATATTTCCATGTTTATTGAGATAGCATTGTAAATATTTCCATCTTTGCACAGACTGCGGTGTAGGTATTTCCATGTTTATACAGATAACGCTGCAGATAATTCCATGTTTATACAGCTAGCGGTGTAGATGTTTCCATGTTCATACAGACAGCGGTGGAGATATTTCTTTGTTTATACAGATAACGGTGTAGATATTTCCATGTTTATAGAGATAGTGGTCTAGATATTTCCATATTTATACAGATAGCGGTCTCGCTATTTCCATGTTTTTACTGATAGCGGTGCAGATATTTCCATGTTTATTCACATGGAGGTGTAGATATTTCCATGTTTATACATGTCGTGGTGTAGATATTTCCATGTTTATACAGATAGCGGTGTAGATATATCCATGTTTATACTGATAGCGGTGTAGATATTTCCATGTTTATACATATAGCGGTGTAGATATTTCCATGTTTATACAGATAGCGGTGTTGATATTTCCATGTTTATACAGATAGCGGTGTAGATATTTCCATGTTTACTGAGATAGCGGTGTAGATGTTTCCATATTTGCACAGAATGCGGTGTAGTTATTTCCATCTTTACACAGAGACCTGTCTACATATTTCCATGTTTACACAGATAGCTGTGTAGATATTTCCATGTTTACACAGATAGTGTTATAGATATTTCCATCTTTATACAGATAGCGGTGTAGATATTTCCAGGTATATACAGATGGCAGTGTAGATATTTCCATCTTTATAGAGATAGCAGTGGAGATATTTCCATGTTTATACAGATAGCGATGTAGATATTTCCATGTTTCTACAGATAGCGATGGAGATATTTCCATGTTTATACCGATAGCCGTGTAGACATTTCCATGTTTATAGAGATAGCGGTGTAGATATTTCCATGTTTATAGAGATGGCAATGTAGATATTTCCAGGTATATACAGATGGCAATGTAGATAATTCCATGTTTATACAGATGGACGTGTAGATATTTCCATGTTTATAAAGATGACAGTGTAGTTATTTCCATGTTTTCACAGATGGCGGTGTTGATATTTCCATGTTTATACAGATAGCGGTGTGGCTACTTCCATGTTTATACAGATAGCGGTGTAGATATTTCAATGGTTATAGAGATGTCTTTGTAGGTAATTCCATGTTTATACAGATGGCAGTGTAGATATTTCCATGTTTATACAGATAGTGGTGTAGATATTTCCATGTTTATACAGATGACTGTGTAGGTATTTCCATGTGTGTACAGATGGCGGTGTCGATATTTCCATGTTTATTGAGATAGCATTGTAGATATTTCCATCTTTGCACAGACGGCGGTGTAGATATTTCCATGTTTATACAGATAACGCTGCAGATAATTCCATGTTTATACAGCTAGCGGTGTAGATGTTTCCATGTTCATACAGACAGCGGTGGAGGTATTTCTTTGTTTATACAGATAACGGTGTAGATATTTCCATGTTTATAGAGATAGTGGTGTAGATATTTCCATATTTATACAGATAGCGGTGTCAGTATTTCCATGTTTATACTGATAGCAGTGTAGATATTTCCATGTTTATTCACATAGCGGTGTAGATATTTCCATGTTTATACACGTCGTGGTGTAGATATTTCCATGTTTATACAGATAGCGGTGTAGATATTTCCATGTTTATACTGATAGCGGTGTGGCTACTTCCATGTTTATACAGATAGCGGTGTAGATATTTCAATGATTATAGAGATGTCTGTGTAGGTAATTCCATGTTTATACAGATGGCAGTGTAGATATTTCCTTGTTTATACAGATAGTGGTGTAGATATTTCCATGTTTATACAGATGACTGTGTAGGTATTTCCATGTGTGTACAGATGGCGGTGTCGATATTTCCATGTTTATTGAGATAGCATTGTAGATATTTCCATCTTTGCACAGACTGCGGTGTAGATATTTCCATGTATATACAGATAACGCTGCAGATAATTCCATGTTTATACAGCTAGCGGTGTAGATGTTTCCATGTTCATACAGACAGCGGTGGAGGTATTACTTTGTTTATACAGATAACGGTGTAGATATTTCCATGTTTATAGAGATAGTGGTGTAGATATTTCCATATTTATACAGATAGCGGTGTCAATATTTCCATGTTTATACTGATAGCAGTGTAGATATTTCCATGTTTGTTCACATAGCGGTGTAGATATTTCCATGTTTATACACGTCGTGATGTAGATATTTCCATGTTTATACAGATAGCGGTGTAGATATTTCCATGTTTATACTGATAGCGGTGTGGCTACTTCCATGTTTATACAGATAGCGGTGTAGATATTTCAATGATTATAGAGATGTCTGTGTAGGTAATTCCATGTTTATACAGATGGCAGTGTAGATATATCCTTGTTTATACAGATAGTGGTGTAGATATTTCCATGTTTATACAGATGACTGTGTAGGTATTTCCACGTGTGTACAGATGGCGGTCTCTATATTTCCATGTTTATTGAGATAGCATTGTAAATATTTCCATCTTTGCACAGACTGCAGTGTAGATATTTCCATGTTTATACAGATAACGCTGCAGATCATTCCATGTTTATACAGCTAGCGGTGTAGATGTTTCCATGTTCATACAGACAGCGGTGGAGATATTTCTTTGTTTATACAGATAACGGTGTAGATATTTCCATGTTTATAGAGATAGTGGTGTAGATATTTCCATATTTATACAGATAGCGGTGTCGATATTTCCATGTTTTTACTGATAGCGGTGTAGATATTTCCAAGTTTATTCACATGGCGGTGTAGATATTTCCATGTTTATACATGTCGTGGTGTAGATATTTCCATGTTTATACAGATAGCGGTGTAGATATTTCCATGTTTATACTGATAGCGGTGTAGATATTTCCATGTTTATACTGATAGCGGTGTAGATATTTCCATGTTTATACAGATCGTGGTGTTGACATTTCCATGTTTATACAGATAGCGGTGTTGATCTTTCCATGTTTAGAGATAGCGGTGTAGATATTTCCATGTATACTGAGATAGCGGTGTAGATATTTCCATATTTGCACAGATTGTGGTGTAGATATTTCCATCTTTACACAGAGACCTGTGTACATATTTCCATGTTTACACAGATAGCTGTGTAGATATTTCCATGTTTACACAGATAGTGTTATAGATATTTCCATGTTTATACAGATAGCGGTGTAGATATTTCCATATTTATAAAGATAGCGGTGTAGATATTTCCATCTTTATAGAGATAGCGTTGGAGATGTTTCCATGTTTATACAGATACCGATGTAGATATTTCCATGTTTCTACAGATAGCGGTGGAGATATTTCCATGTTTATACAGATAGCCGTGTAGACATTTCCATGTTTATAGAGATAGCGGTGTAGATATTTCCATGTTTATACAGATGGCATTGTAGATATTTCTAGGTATATACAGATGTCAGTGTAGATATTTCCATGTTTATACAGATGGACGTGTAGATATTTCCATGTTTATAGAGATAGCGGTGTAGATATTTCCATGTTTATAGAGATGGCAGTGTAGATATTTCCAGGAATATACAGACGGCAGTGTAGATATTTCCATGTTTATACAGATGGACGTGTAGATATTTCCATGTTTATTAAGATGACAGTGTAGATATTTCCATGTTTTCACAGATGGCAGTGTAGATATTTCCATGTTTATACAGATAGTGGTGTAGATATTTCCATCTTTATACAGAATACTGTGTAGGTATTTCCAAGTGTGTACAGATGGCGGTGTCGATATTTCCATGTTTATTGAGATAGCATTGTAGATATTTCCATCTTTGCACAGACTGCGGTGTAGATATTTCCATGTTTATACAGATAACGCTGCAGATAATTCCATGTTTATACAGCTAGCGGTGTAGATGTTTCCATGTTCATACAGACAGCGGTGGAGATATTTCTTTGTTTATACAGATAACGGTGTAGATATTTCCATGTTTATAGAGACAGTGGTGTAGATATTTCCATATTTATACAGATAGCGGTGTCGATATTTCCATGTTTTTACTGATAGCGGTGTAGTTATTTCCATGTTTATTCACATGGCAGTGTAGATATTTCCATGTTTATACATGTCGTGGTGTAGATATTTCCATGTTTATACAGATAGCGGTGTTGATATTTCCATGTTTATACTGATAGCGGTGTAGATATTTCCATGTTTATACATATAGCGGTGTAGATATTTCCATGTTTATACACATCGTGGTGTTGACATTTCCATTTTTATACAGATAGCGGTGTTGATATTTCCATGTTTACAGATTGCGGTGCAGATATTTCCATGTTTACTGAGATAGCCGTGTTGATATTTCCATATTTGCACAGATTGCGGTGTAGATATTTCCATCTTTACGCAGAGACCTGTGTACATATTTCCATGTTTACACAGATAGCTGTGTAGATATTTCCATGTTTACACAGATAGTGTTATGGATATTTCCATGTTTATACAGATAGCGGTGTAGATATTTCTATGTTTATAAAGATAGCGGTGTAGATATTTCCATCTTTATAGAGATAGCGGTGGAGATGTTTCCATGTTTATACAGATAGCGATGTAGATATTTCCATGTTTCTACAGATAGCGGTGGAGCTCTTTCCATGTTTATATAGATAGCCGTGTAGACATTTCCATGTTTATAGAGATAGCGGTGTAGATATTTCCATGTTTATACAGGTGGCAGTGTAGATATTTCTAGGTATATACAGATGGCAGTGTAGATATTTCCATGTTTATACAGATGGACGTGCAGATATTTTCATGTTTATAAAGATGACAGTGTAGATATTTCCATGTTTTCACAGATAGCGGTGTGGCTACTTCCATGTTTATACAGATAGCGGTGTAGATATTTCCATGTTTATACAGATGACTGTGTAGGTATTTCCATGTGTGTACAGATGACGGGTCGATATTTCCATGTTTATTGAGATAGCATTGTAGATATTTCCATCTTTGCACAGACTGCGGTGTAGATATTTCCATGTTTATACAGATAAAGCTTCAGATAATTCCATGTTTATAGAGCTAGCGGTGTAGATGTTTCCATGTTCATACAGACAGCGGTGGAGATATTTCTTTGTTTATACAGATAACGGTGTAGATATTTCCATGTTTATAGAGATAGTGGTGTAGATATTTCCATATTTATACAGATAGCGGTGTCAATATTTCCATGTTTATACTGATAGCGGTGTAGATATTTCCATGTTTATTCACATAGCGGTGTAGATATTTCCATGTTTATACACGTCGTGGTGTAGATATTTCCATGTTTATACATATAGCGGTGTAGATATTTCCATGTTTATACTGATAGCGGTGTGGCTACTTCCATGTTTATACAGATAGCGGTGAAGATATTTCAATGATTATAGAGATGTCTGTGTAGGTAATTCCATGTTTATACAGATGGCAGTGTAGATATTTCCATGTTTATACAGATAGTGGTGCAGATATTTCCATGTTTCTACAGATGACTGTGTAGGTATTTCCACGTGTGTACAGATGGCGGTGTCGATATTTCCATGTTTATTGAGATAGCATTGTAGATATTTCCATCTTTGCACAGACTGCGGTGTAGATATTTCCATGTTTATACAGATAACGCTGCAGATAATTCCATGTTTATACAGCTAGCGGTGTAGATGTTTCCATGTTCATACAGACAGCGGTGGAGATATTTCTTTGTTTATACAGATAACGGTGTAGATATTTCCATGTTTATAGAGATAGTGGTGTAGATATTTCCATATTTATACAGATAGCGGTGTCGCTATTTCCATGTTTTTACTGATAGCGGTGTAGATATTTCCATGTTAATTCACATGGCGGTGTAGATATTTCCATGTTTATACATGTCGTGGTGTAGATATTTCCATGTTTATACAGATAGCGGTGTAGATATTTCCATGTTTATACTGATAGCGGTGTAGATATTTCCATGTTTATACATATTGTGGTGTAGATATTTCCATGTTTATATAGATCGTGGTGTAGACATTTCCATGTTTATACAGATAGCGGTGTTGATATTTCCATGTTTATACAGATAGCGGTGTAGATATTTCCATGTTTACTGAGATAGCGGTGTAGATATTTCCATATTTGCACAGATTGCAGTGTAGATATTTCCATCTTTACACAGAGACCTGTGTACATGTTTCCATGTTTACACAGATAGCTGTGTAGATATTTCCATGTTTACACAGATAGTTTTATAGATATTTCCATGTTTATACAGATAGCGGTGTAGATATTTCCATGTTTATAAAGATAGCGGTGTAGATATTTCCATCTTTATAGAGATAACGGTGGAGATATTTCCATGTTTATACAGATAGCGATGTAGATATTTCCATGTTTCTACAGATAGCGGTGGAGATATTTCCATGTTTATACAGAGAGCCGTGTAGACATTTCCATGTTTATAGAGATAGCGGTGTAGATATTTCCATGTTTATACAGATGGCAGTGTAGATATTTCCAGGTATATACAGATGGCAGTGTAGATATTTCCATGTTTATACAGATGGACGTGTAGATATTTCCATGTTTATGAAGATGACAGTGTACATATTTCCATGTTTTCACAGATGGCGGTGTAGATATTTCCACGTTTATACAGATACCGGTGTGGTTACTTCCATGTTTATACAGATAGCGGTGTAGATATTTCAATGTTTATAGAGATGTCTGTGTAGATAATTCCATGTTTATACAGATGGCAGTGTAGGTATTTCCATGTTTATACAGATAGTGGTGTAGATATTTCCATGTTTATACAGATGACTGTGTAGGTATTTCCATGTGTGTACAGATGGCGGTGTCAATATTTCCATGTTTATTGAGATAGCATTGTAGATATTTCCATCTTTGCACAGACTGTGGTGTAGATATTTCCATGTTTATACAGATAACGCTGTAGATAATTCCATGTTTATACAGCTAGCGGTGTAGATGTTTCCATGTTCATACAGACAGCGGTGGAGATATTTCTTTGTTTATACAGATAACGGTGTAGATATTTCCATATTTATACAGATAGCGGTGTCAATATTTCCATGTTTATACTGATAGCGGTGTAGATATTTCCATGTTTATTCACATAGCGGTGTAGATATTTCCATGTTTATACACGTCGTGGTGTAGATATTTCCATGTTTATACATATAGCGGTGTAGATATTTCCATGTTTATACTGATGGCGGTGTGGCTACTTCCATGTTTATACAGATATCGGTGTAGATATTTCAATAATTATAGAGATGTCTGTGTAGGTAATTCAATGTTTATACAGATGGCAGTGTAGATATATCCATGTTTATACAGATAGTGGTGTAGATATTTCCACGTTTATACAGATGACTGTGTAGGTATTTCCATGTGTGTACAGATGGCGGTGTTGATATTTCCATGTTTATTGAGATAGCATTGTAGATATTTCCATCTTTGAACAGACTGAGGTGTAGATATTTCCATGTTTACTGAGATAGCGGTGTAGATATTTCCATATTTGCACAGATTGCGGTGTAGGTATTTCCATCTTTACACCTAGACCTGTGTACATATTTCCATGTTTACACAGATAGCGGTGTAGATATTTCCATGTTTACACAGATAGTGTCATAGATATTTCCATGTTTGTACACATAGCGGTGTAGATATTTCCATGTTTATAAAGATAGCGGTGTAGATATTTCCATCTTTATAGAGATAGCGGTGGAGATATTTCCATGTTTATACAGATAGCGATGTAGATATTTCCATGTTTCTACAGATAGCGGTGGAGATATTCCCATGTTTATACAGATAGCCGTGTAGACACTTCCATGTGTATAGAGATAGCGCTGTACATATTTCCATGTTTATACAGATGGCAGTGTAGATATTTCCAGGTATATACACATGGCAGTGTAGATATTTCCATGTTTATACATGTCGTCGTGTAGATATTTCCATGTTTATACAGATAGCGGTGTAGATATTTCCATGTTTATACTGATAGCGGTGTGGCGACTTCCATGTTTATACAGATAGCGGTGTAGATATTTCAATGATTATAGAGATGTCTGTGTAGGTAATTCCATGTTTATACAGATGGCAGTGTAGATATTTCCACGTTTATACAGATAGTAGTGTACATATTTCCATGTTTATACAGATGACTGTGTAGTTATTTCCATGTGTGTACAGATGGCGGTGTCGATATTTCCATGTTTATTGAGATAGCATTGTAGATATTTCCATCTTTGCACAGACTGCGGTGTAAATATTTCCATGTTTATACAGATAACGCTGCAGATAATTCCATGTTTATACAGCTAGCAGTGTAGATGTTTCCATGTTTATACAGACAGCTGTGGAGTTATTTCTTTGTTTATACAGATAACGGTGTAGATATTTCCATGTTTATAGAGATAGTGGTGTAGATATTTCCATATTTATACAGATAGCGGTGTCGCTATTTCCATGTTTTTACTGATAGCGGTGTAGATATTTCCATGTTTATTCACATGGCGGTGTATATATTTCCATGTTTATACATGCCGTGGTGTAGATATTTCCATGTTTATACAGATAGCGGTGTAGATATTTCCATGTTTATACTGACTGCGGTGTAGATATTTCCATGTTTATACATATAGCGGTGTAGATATTTCCATGTTTATACAGATCGTGGTGTAGACATTTCCATGCTTATACAGATAGCAGTGTTGATATTTCCATGTTTTTACAGATAGCGGTGTAGATATTTCGATGTTTACTAAGATAGCGGTGTAGATATTTCCATATTTGCACAGATTGTGGTGTAGATATTTCCATCTTTACACAGAGACCTGTGTACATATTTCCATGTTTACACAGATAGCTGTGTAGATATTTACATGTTTACACAGATAATGTTATAGATATTTCCATGTTTATACAGATAGCGGTGCAGATATTTCCATGTTTATAAAGATAGCGGTGTAGATATTTCCATCTTTATTGAGATAGCGGTGGAGATATTTCCATGTTTATGTAGATAGCCGTGTAGACATTTCCATGTTTATAGAGATATCGGTGTAGATATTTCCATGTTTACACAGATGGCAGTGTAGATATTTCTAGGTATATACAGATGGCCGTGTAGATATTTCCATGTTTATGCAGATGGACGTGTATATATTTCCATGTTTATAAAGATGACAGTGTAGATATTTCCATGTTTTCACAGATAGCGGTGTAGATATTTCCATGTTTATACAGATAGCGGTGTGGCTACTTCCATGTTTATACAGATAGCGGTGTAGATATTTCAATGATTATAGAGATGTCTGTGTAGGTAATTCCATGTTTATACAGATGTCAGTGTAGATATTGCCTTGTTTATACAGATAGTGGTGTAGATATTTCCATGTTTTTACAGATGACTGTGTAGGTATTTCCATGTGTGTACTGATGGCGGTGTCAATATTTCCATGTTTTTGGAGATAGCATTGTAGATATTTACATCTTTGCAGAGACTGCAGTGTAGATATTTCCATGTTTATACAGATAACGCTGCAGATAATTCCATGTTTATTCAGCTAGCAGTGTAGATGTTTCCTTGTTCATACAGACAGCGGTGGAGATATTTCTTTGTTTATACAGATAACGGTGTAGATATTTCCATGTTTATAGAGATAGTGGTGTAGATATTTCCATATTTATACAGATAGCGGTGTCAATACTTCCATGTTTATACTGATAGCGGTGTAGATATTTTCATGTTTATTCACATAGCGGTGTAGATATTTCCATGTTTATACACGGCATGGTGTAGATATTTCCATGTTTATACAGATAGCGGTGTAGATATTTCCATGTTTATACTGACAGCGTTGTGGCTACTTCCATGTTTATACAGATAGCGGTGTAGATATTTCAATGATTATTGAGATGTCTGTGTAGGTAATTCCATGTTTATACAGATGGCAGTGTAGATATTTCCATGTTTATACAGATAGTGGTGTAGATATTTCCATGTTTAAACAGATTACTGTGTATGTATTTCCATGTGTGTTCAGATGGCGGTGTCGATATTTCCATGTTTATTGAGATAGCATTGTAAATATTTCCATCTTTGCACAGACTGCGGTGTAGGTATTTCCATGTTTATACAGATAACGCTGCAGATAATTCCATGTTTATACAGCTAGCGGTGTAGATGTTTCCATGTTCATACAGACAGCGGTGGAGATATTTCTTTGTTTATACAGATAACGGTGTAGATATTTCCATGTTTATAGAGATAGTGGTCTAGATATTTCCATATTTATACAGATAGCGGTCTCGCTATTTCCATGTTTTTACTGATAGCGGTGCAGATATTTCCATGTTTATTCACATGGAGGTGTAGATATTTCCATGTTTATACATGTCGTGGTGTAGATATTTCCATGTTTATACAGATAGCGGTGCAGATATATCCATGTTTATACTGATAGCGGTGTAGATATTTCCATGTTTATACATATAGCGGTGTAGATATTTCCATGTTTATACAGATAGCGGTGTTGATATTTCCATGTTTATACAGATAGCGGTGTAGATATTTCCATGTTTACTGAGATAGCGGTGTAGATGTTTCCATATTTGCACAGAATGCGGTGTAGTTATTTCCATCTTTACACAGAGACCTGTCTACATATTTCCATGTTTACACAGATAGCTGTGTAGATATTTCCATGTTTACACAGATAGTGTTATAGATATTTCCATCTTTATACAGATAGCGGTGTAGATATTTCCAGGTATATACAGATGGCAGTGTAGATCTTTCCATCTTTATAGAGATAGCAGTGGAGATATTTCCATGTTTATACAGATAGCGATGTAGATATTTCCATGTTTCTACAGATAGCGGTGGAGATATTTCCATGTTTATACCGATAGCCGTGTAGACATTTCCATGTTTATAGAGATAGCGGTGTAGATATTTCCATGTTTATAGAGATGGCAGTGTAGATATTTCCAGGTATATACAGATGGCAATGTAGATAATTCCATGTTTATACAGATGGACGTGTAGATATTTCCATGTTTATAAAGATGACAGTGTAGATATTTCCATGTTTTCACAGATGGCGGTGTTGATATTTCCATGTTTATACAGATAGCGGTGTGGCTACTTCCATGTTTATACAGATAGCGGTGTAGATATTTCAATGGTTATAGAGATGTCTTTGTAGGTAATTCCATGTTTATACAGATGGCAGTGTAGATATTTCCATGTTTATACAGATAGTGGTGTAGATATTTCCATGTTTATACAGATGACTGTGTAGGTATTTCCATGTGTGTACAGATGGCGGTGTCGATATTTCCATGTTTATTGAGATAGCATTGTAGATATTTCCATCTTTGCACAGACGGCGGTGTAGATATTTCCATGTTTATACAGATAACGCTGCAGATAATTCCATGTTTATACAGCTAGCGGTGTAGATGTTTCCATGTTCATACAGACAGCGGTGGAGGTATTTCTTTGTTTATACAGATAACGGTGTAGATATTTCCATGTTTATAGAGATAGTGGTGTAGATATTTCCATATTTACACAGATAGCGGTGTCAATATTTCCATGTTTATACTGATAGCAGTGTAGATATTTCCATGTTTATTCACATAGCGGTGTAGATATTTCCATGTTTATACACGTCGTGGTGTAGATATTTCCATGTTTATACAGATAGCGGTGTAGATATTTCCATGTTTATACTGATAGCGGTGTGGCTACTTCCATGTTTATACAGATAGCGGTGTAGATATTTCAATGATTATAGAGATGTCTGTGTAGGTAATTCCATGTTTATACAGATGGCAGTGTAGATATTTCCTTGTTTATACAGATAGTGGTGTAGATATTTCCATGTTTATACAGATGACTGTGTAGGTATTTCCATGTGTGTACAGATGGCGGTGTCGATATTTCCATGTTTATTGAGATAGCATTGTAGATATTTCCATCTTTGCACAGACTGCGGTGTAGATATTTCCATGTATATACAGATAACGCTGCAGATAATTCCATGTTTATACAGCTAGCGGTGTAGATGTTTCCATGTTCATACAGACAGCGGTGGAGGTATTACTTTGTTTATACAGATAACGGTGTAGATATTTCCATGTTTATAGAGATAGTGGTGTAGATATTTCCATATTTATACAGATAGCGGTGTCAATATTTCCATGTTTATACTGATAGCAGTGTAGATATTTCCATGTTTATTCACATAGCGGTGTAGATATTTCCATGTTTATACACGTCGTGATGTAGATATTTCCATGTTTATACAGATAGCCGTGTAGATATTTCCATGTTTATACTGATAGCGGTGTGGCTACTTCCATGTTTATACAGATAGCGGTGTAGATATTTCAATGATTATAGAGATGTCTGTGTAGGTAATTCCATGTTTATACAGATGGCAGTGTAGATATATCCTTGTTTATACAGATAGTGGTGTAGATATTTCCATGTTTATACAGATGACTGTGTAGGTATTTCCACGTGTGTACAGATGGCGGTCTCGATATTTCCATGTTTATTGAGATAGCATTGTAGATATTTCCATCTTTGCACAGACTGCAGTGTAGATATTTCCATGTTTATACAGATAACGCTGCAGATCATTCCATGTTTATACAGCTAGCGGTGTAGATGTTTCCATGTTCATACAGACAGCGGTGGAGATATTTCTTTGTTTATACAGATAACGGTGTAGATATTTCCATGTTTATAGAGATAGTGGTGTAGATATTTCCATATTTATACAGATAGCGGTGTCGATATTTCCATGTTTTTACTGACAGCGGTGTAGATATTTCCATGTTTATTCACATGGCGGTGTAGATATTTCCATGTTTATACATGTCGTGGTGTAGATATTTCCATGTTTATACAGATAGCGGTGTAGATATTTCCATGTTTATACTGATAGCGGTGTAGATATTTCCATGTTTATACTGATAGCGGTGTAGATATTTCCATGTTTATACAGATCGTGGTGTTGACATTTCCATGTTTATACAGATAGCGGTGTTGATCTTTCCATGTTTAGAGATAGCGGTGTAGATATTTCCATGTATACTGAGATAGCGGTGTAGATATTTCCATATTTGCACAGATTGTGGTGTAGATATTTCCATCTTTACACAGAGACCTGTGTACATATTTCCATGTTTACACAGATAGCTGTGTAGATATTTCCATGTTTACACAGATAGTGTTATAGATATTTCCATGTTTATACAGATAGCGGTGTAGATATTTCCATATTTATAAAGATAGCGGTGTAGATATTTCCATCTTTATAGAGATAGCGTTGGAGATGTTTCCATGTTTATACAGATAGCGATGTAGATATTTCCATGTTTCTACAGATAGCGGTGGAGATATTTCCATGTTTATACAGATAGCCGTGTAGACATTTCCATGTTTATAGAGATAGCGGTGTAGATATTTCCATGTTTATACAGATGGCATTGTAGATATTTCTGGGTATATACAGATGTCAGTGTAGATATTTCCATGTTTATACAGATGGACGTGTAGATATTTCCATGTTTATAGAGATAGCGGTGTAGATATTTCCATGTTTATAGAGATGGCAGTGTAGATATTTCCAGGAATATACAGACGGCAGTGTAGATATTTCCATGTTTATACAGATGGACGTGTAGATATTTCCATGTTTATAAAGATGACAGTGTAGATATTTCCATGTTTTCACAGATGGCGGTGTAGATATTTCCATGTTTATACTGATGACAGTGTAGGTATTTCCATGTTTATACAGATAGTGGTGTAGATATTTCCATCTTTATACAGAATACTGTGTAGGTATTTCCAAGTGTGTACAGATGGCGGTGTCGATATTTCCATGTTTATTGAGATAGCATTGTAGATATTTCCATCTTTGCACAGACTGCGGTGTAGATATTTCCATGTTTATACAGATAACGCTGCAGATAATTCCATGTTTATTCAGCTAGCGGTGTAGATGTTTCCATGTTCATACAGACAGCGGTGGAGATATTTCTTTGTTTATACAGATAACGGTGTAGATATTTCCATGTTTATAGAGATAGTGGTGTAGATATTTCCATATTTATACAGATAGCGGTGTCGATATTTCCATGTTTTTACTGATAGCGGTGTAGTTATTTCCATGTTTATTCACATGGCAGTGTAGATATTTCCATGTTTATACATGTCGTGGTGTAGATATTTCCATGTTTATACAGATAGCGGTGTTGATATTTCCATGTTTATACTGATAGCGGTGTAGATATTTCCATGTTTATACATATAGCGGTGTAGATATTTCCATGTTTATACACATCGTGGTGTTGACATTTCCATGTTTATACAGATAGCGGTGTTGATATTTCCATGTTTACAGATTGCGGTGCAGATATTTCCATGTTTACTGAGATAGCCGTGTTGATATTTCCATATTTGCACAGATTGCGGTGTAGATATTTCCATCTTTACGCAGAGACCTGTGTACATATTTCCATGTTTACACAGATAGCTGTGTAGATATTTCCATGTTTACACAGATAGTGTTATGGATATTTCCATGTTTATACAGATAGCGGTGTAGATATTTCTATGTTTATAAAGATAGCGGTGTAGATATTTCCATCTTTATAGAGATAGCGGTGGAGATGTTTCCATGTTTATACAGATAGCGATGTAGATATTTCCATGTTTCTACAGATAGCGGTGGAGCTCTTTCCATGTTTATATAGATACCCGTGTAGACATTTCCATGTTTATAGAGATAGCGGTGTAGATATTTCCATGTTTATACAGGTGGCAGTGTAGATATTTCTAGGTATATACAGATGGCAGTGTAGATATTTCCATGTTTATACAGATGGACGTGCAGATATTTCCATGTTTATAAAGATGACAGTGTAGATATTTCCATGTTTTCACAGATAGCGGTGTGGCTACATCCATGTTTATACAGATAGCGGTGTAGATATTTCTATGTTTATACAGATGACTGTGTAGGTATTTCCATGTGTGTACAGATGACGGGGTCGATATTTCCATGTTTATTGAGATAGCATTGTAGATATTTCCATCTTTGCACAGACTGCGGTGTAGATATTTCCATGTTTATAGAGATAACGCTTCAGATAATTCCATGTTTATAGAGCTAGCGGTGTAGATGTTTCCATGTTCATACAGACAGCGGTGGAGATATTTCTTTGTTTATACAGATAACGGTGTAGATATTTCCATGTTTATAGAGATAGTGGTGTAGATATTTCCATATTTATACAGATAGCTGTGTCAATATTTCCATGTTTATACTGATAGCGGTGTAGATATTTCCATGTTTATTCACATAGCGGTGTAGATATTTCCATGTTTATACACGTCGTGGTGTAGATATTTCCATGTTTATACATATAGCGGTGTAGATATTTCCATGTTTATACTGATAGCGGTGTGGCTACTTCCATGTTTATACAGATAGCGGTGTAGATATTTCAATGATTATAGAGATGTCTGTGTAGGTAATTCCATGTTTATAGAGATGGCAGTGTAGATATTTCCATGTTTATACAGATAGTGGTGTAGATATTTCCATGTTTCTACAGATGACTGTGTAGGTATTTCCACGTGTGTACAGATGGCGGTGTCGATATTTCCATGTTTATTGAGATAGCATTGTAGATATTTCCATCTTTGCACAGACTGCGGTGTAGATATTTCCATGTTTATACAGATAACGCTGCAGATAATTCCATGTTTATACAGCTAGCGGTGTAGATGTTTCCATGTTCATACAGACAGCGGTGGAGATATTTCTTTGTTTATACAGATAACGGTGTAGATATTTCCATGTTTATAGAGATAGTGGTGTAGATATTTCCATATTTATACAGATAGCGGTGTCGCTATTTCCATGTTTTTACTGATAGCGGTGTAGATATTTCCATGTTTATTCACATGGCGGTGTAGATATTTCCATGTTTATACATGTCGTGGTGTAGATATTTCCATGTTTATACAGATAGCGGTGTAGATATTTCCATGTTTATACTGATAGCGGTGTAGATATTTCCATGTTTATACATATTGCGGTGTAGATATTTCCATGTTTATATAGATCGTGGTGTAGACATTTCCATGTTTATACAGATAGCGGTGTTGATATTTCCATGTTTATACAGATAGTGGTGTAGATATTTCCATGTTTACTGAGATAGCGGTGTAGATATTTCCATATTTGCACAGATTGCGGTGTAGATATTTCCATCTTTACACAGAGACCTGTGTACATGTTTCCATGTTTACACAGATAGCTGTGTAGATATTTCCATGTTTATACAGATAGTGTTATAGATATTTCCATGTTTATACAGATAGCGGTGTAGATATTTCCATGTTTATAAAGATAGCGGTGTAGATATTTCCATCTTTATAGAGATAACGGTGGAGATATTTCCATGTTTATACAGATAGCGATGTAGATATTTCCATGTTTCTACAGATAGCGGTGGAGATATTTCCAGGTTTATACAGAGTGCCGTGTAGACATTTCCATGTTTATAGAGACAGCGGTGTAGATATTTCCATGTTTATACAGATGGCAGTGTAGATATTTCCAGGTATATACAGATGGCAGTGTAGATATTTCCATGTTTATACAGATGGACGTGTAGATATTTCCATGTTTATGAAGATGACAGTGTACATATTTCCATGTTTTCACAGATGGCGGTGTAGATATTTCCACGTTTATACAGATACCGGTGTGGTTACTTCCATGTTTATACAGATAGCGGTGTAGATATTTCAATGGTTATAGAGATGTCTGTGTAGATAATTCCATGTTTATACAGATGGCAGTGTAGGTATTTCCATGTTTATACAGATAGTGGTGTAGATATTTCCATGTTTATACAGATGACTGTGTAGGTATTTCCATGTGTGTACAGATGGCGGTGTCAATATTTCCATGTTTATTGAGATAGCATTGTAGATATTTCCATCTTTGCACAGACTTTGGTGTAGATATTTCCATGTTTATACAGATAACGCTGCAGATAATTCCATGTTTATACAGCTAGCGGTGTAGATGTTTCCATGTTCATACAGACAGCGGTGGAGATATTTCTTTGTTTATACAGATAACTGTGTAGATATTTCCGTGTTTATAGAGATAGTGGTGTAGATATTTCCATATTTATACAGATAGCGGTGTCAATATTTCCATGTTTATACTGATAGCGGTGTAGATATTTCCATGTTTATTCACATAGCGGTGTAGATATTTCCATGTTTATACACGTCGTGGTGTAGATATTTCCATGTTTATACATATAGCGGTGTAGATATTTCCATGTTTATACTGATGGCGGTGTGGCTACTTCCATGTTTATACAGATAGCGGTGTAGATATTTCAATAATTATAGAGATGTCTGTGTAGGTAATTCAATGTTTATACAGAGGGCAGTGTAGATATATCCATGTTTATACAGATAGTGGTGTAGATATTTCCACGTTTATACAGATGACTGTGTAGGTATTTCCATGTGTGTACAGATGGCGGTGTCAATATTTACATGTTTATTGAGATAGCATTGTAGATATTTCCATCTTTGAACAGACTGAGGTGTAGATATTTCCATGTTTACTGAGATAGCGGTGTAGATATTTCCATATTTGCACAGATTGCGGTGTAGGTATTTCCATCTTTACACATAGACCTGTGTACATATTTCCATGTTTACACAGATAGCGGTGTAGATATTTCCATGTTTACACAGATAGTGTTATAGATATTTCCATGTTTGTACACATAGCGGTGTAGATATTTCCATGTTTATAAAGATAGCGGTGTAGATATTTCCATCTTTATAGAGATAGCGGTGGAGATATTTCCATGTTTATACAGATAGCGATGTAGATATTTCCATGTTTCTACAGATAGCGGTGGAGATATTCCCATGTTTATACAGATAGCCGTGTAGACATTTCCATGTGTATAGAGATAGCGCTGTACATATTTCCATGTTTATACAGATGGCAGTGTAGATATTTCCAGGTATATACACATGGCAGTGTAAATATTTCCATGTTTATACATGTCGTCGTGTAGATATTTCCATGGTTATACAGATAGCGGTGTAGATATTTCCATGTTTATGCAGATAGCCGTGTAGACATTTCCATGTTTATAGAGATATCGGTGTAGATATTTCCATGTTTACACAGATGGCAGTGTAGATATTTCTAGGTATATACAGATGGCCGTGTAGATATTTCCATGTTTATGCAGATGGACGTGTATATATTTCCATGTTTATAAAGATGACAGTGTAGATATTTCCATGTTTTCACAGATAGCGGTGTAGATATTTCCATGTTTATACAGATAGCGGGGTGGCTACTTCCATGTTTATACAGATAGCGGTGTAGATATTTCAATGGTTATAGAGATGTCTGTGTAGATAATTCCATGTTTATTCAGAGGGCAGTGTAGGTATTTCCATGTTTATACAGATAGTGGTGTAGATATTTCCATGTTTATACAGATGACTGTGTAGGTATTTCCATGTGTGTACAGATGGCGGTGTCGATATTTCCATGTTTATTGAGACAGCATTGTAGATATTTCCATCTTTGCACAGACTGCAGTGTAGATATTTCCATGTTTATACAGATAACGCTGCAGATAATTGCATGTTTATACAGGTAGCGGTGTAGATGTTTCCATGTTCATACAGACAACGGTGGAGATATTTCTTTGTTTATACAGATGACGGTGTAGATATTTCCATGTTTATAGAGATAGTGGTGTAGATATTTCCATATTTATACAGATAGCTGTGTCAATATTTCCATGTTTATACTGATAGCTGTGTAGATATTTCCATGTTTATTCACATAGCGGTGTAGATATTTCCTTGTTTATACATGTCGTGGTGTAGATATTTCCATGTTTATACAGATAGCGGTGTAGATATTTCCGTGTTTATACTGATGGCGGTGTGGCTACTTACATGTTTATACAGATAGCGGTGTAAATATTTCAATGATTATAGAGATGTCTGTGTAGGTAATTCCATGTTTATACAGATGGCACTGTAGATATTTCCATGTTTATAGAGATAGTGGTGTAGATATTTCCATATTTATACAGACAGCGGTGTCGCTATTTCCATGTTTTTACTGATAGCGGTGTAGATATTTCCATGTTTATTCACATGGCGGTGTAGATATTTCCATGTTTATACATGTCGTGGTGTAGATATTTCCATGTTTATACAGATAGCGGTGTAGATATTTCCATGTTTATACTGATAGCGGTGTAGATATTTCCATGTTTATACATATAGCGGTGTAGATATTTCCATGTTTATACAGATCGTGGTGTAGACATTTCCATGTTTATACAGATAGCAGTGTTGATATTTCCATGTTTTTACAGATATCGGTGTAGATATTTCCATGTTTACTAAGATAGCGGTGTAGATATTTCCATAGTTGCACAGATTGTGGTGTAGATATTTCCATCTTTACACAGAGACCTGTGTACATATTTCCATGTTTACACAGATAGCTGTGTAGATATTTACATGTTTACACAGATAATGTTATAGATATTTCCATGTTTATACAGATAGCGGTGCAGATATTTCCATGTTTATAAAGATAGCGGTGTAGATATTTCCATCTTTATTGAGATAGCGGTGGAGATATTTCCATGTTTATACGGATAGCGATGTAGATATTTCCATGTTTCTACAGATAGCGGTGGAGATATTTCCATGTTTATGCAGATAGCCTTGTAGACATTTCCATGTTTATAGAGATAATGGTGTAGATATTTCCATGTTTATACAGAAGGCAGTGTAGATATTTGTAGGTATATACAGATGGCAGTGTAGATATTTCCATGTTTATGCAGATGGACGTGTAGATATTTCCATGTTTATAAAGATGACAGTGTGGATATTTCCATGTTTTCACAGATGGCGGTGTAGATATTTCCATGTTTATACAGATAGCGGTGTGGCTACTTCCATGTTTATACAGATAGCGGTGTAGATATTTCAATGGTTATAGAGATGTCTGTGTAGATAATTCCATGTTTATACAGATGGCAGTGTAGGTATTTCCATGTTTATACAGATAGTGGTGTAGATATTTCCATGTTTATACAGATGACTGTGTAGGTATTTCCATGTGTGTACAGATGGCGGTGTCGATATTTCCATGTTTATTGAGATAGCATTGTAGATATTTCCATCTTTGCACAAACTGTGGTGTAGATATTTCCATGTTTACACAGATAACGCTGCAGATAATTCCATGTTTATACAGCTAGTGGTGTAGATTTTTCCATGTTCATACAGACAGCGGTGGAGATATTTCTTTGTTTATACAGATAACGGTGTAGATATTTCCATGTTTATAGAGATAGTGGTGTAGATATTTCCGTATTTATACAGATAGCGGTGTCAATATTTCCATGTTTATACTGATAGCTGTGTAGATATTTCCATGTTTATTCACATACCGGAGTAGTTATTTCCTTGTTTATACACGTCGTGGTGTAGATATTTCCATGTTTATACAGATAGTCGTGTAGATATTTCCATGTATATACTGATATCCGTGTGGCTACTTCCATGTTTATACAGATAGCGGTGTAGATATTTCCATGTTTATACTGATAGCGGTGTAGATATTTCCATGTTTATACATATAGCGGTGTAGATATTTCCATGTTTATACAGATCGTGGTGTAGACATTTCCATGTTTATACAGATAGCGGTGTTGATATTTCCATGTTTTTACAGATAGCGTTGTAGATATTTCCATGTTTACTTTGATAGCGGTGTAGATATTTCCATATTTGCACAGATTGCGGTGTAGGTATTTCCATCTTTACACAGAGACCTGTGTACATATTTCCATGTTTACACAGATAGCTGTGTAGATATTTCCATGTTTACACAGATATTGTTATAGATATTTCCATGTTTATACAGATATCGGTGTAGATATTTCCATGTTTATAAAGATAGCGGTGTAGATATTTCCATCTTTATAGAGATAACGGTGGAGGTATTTCCATGTTTATACAGATAGCGATGTAGATATTTCCATGTTTCTACAGATAGCAGTGGAGTTTTTTCCATGTTTATACAGATAGCCGTGTAGATATTTCCATGTTTATAGAGATAGCGCTGTAGATATTTCCATGTTTATACAGATGGCAGTGTAGATATTTCCAGGTATATACAGATGGCAGTGTAGATATTTCCATGTTTATGCAGATGGACGTGTAGATATTTCCATGTTTATAAAGATGACAGTGTAGATATTTCCATGTTTTCACAGATGGCGGTGAAGATATTTCCATGTTTATACAGATAGCGGTGTGGCTACTTCCATGTTTATACAGATAGCGGTGTAGATATTTCAATGGTTATAGAGATGTCTGCGTAGATAATTCCATGTTTATACAGATGGCAGTGTAGGTATTTCCATGTTTATACAGATAGTGGTTTAGATATTTCCATGTTTATACAGATGACTGTGTAGGTATTTCCATGTGTGTACAGATGGCGGTGTCGATATTTCCATGTTTATTGAGATAGCGTTGTAGATATTTCCATCTTTGCACAGAATGCGGTGTAGATATTTCCATGTTTATACAGATAACGCTGCAGATAATTCCATGTTTATACAGATAGAGGTGTAGATGTTTCCATGTTCATACAGACAGCGGTGGAGATATTTCTTTGTTTATACAGATAACGGTGTAGATATTTCCATGTTTATAGAGATAGTGGTGTAGATATTTCCATATTTATACAGATAGCGGTGTCAATATTTCCATGTTTATACTGATAGCTGTGTAGATATTTCCATGTTTATTCACATAGCGGTGTAGATATTTCCTTGTTTATACACGTCGTGGTGTAGATATTTCCATGTTTATACAGATAGCGGTGTAGATATTTCCATGTATATACTGATAGCGGTGTGGCTACTTCCATGTTTATACAGATAGCGGTGTAGATATTTCAATGATTATAGAGATGTCTGTGTAGGTAATTCCATGTTTATACAGATGGCAGTGTAGATATTTCCATGTTTATACAGATAGTGGTGTAGATATTTCCATGTTTCTACAGATGACTCTGTAGGTATTTCCATGTGTGTACAGATGGCGGTGTCGATATTTCCATGTTTATTGAGATAGCATTGTAGATATTTCCATCTTTGCACAGACTGCGGTGTAGATATTTCCATGTTTATACAAATAACGCTGCAGATAATTCCATTTTTATACAGCTAGCGGTGTAGATGTTTCCATGTTCATAAAGACAGCAGTGGAGATATTTCTTTGTTTATACAGATAACGGTGTAGATATTTCCATGTTTTTAGAAATAGTGGTGTAGATATTTCCATATTTATACTGATAGCGGTGTCGATATTTCCATGTTTTTACTGATAGCTGTGTAGATATTTCCATGTTTATTCACATGGCGGTGTAGATATTTGCATGTTTATACATGTCGTGGTGTAGATATTTCCATGTTTATACAGATAGCGGTGTAGATATTTCCATGTTTATACTGATAGCGGTGTAGATATTTCCATGTTTTTACATATAGCGGTGTAGATATTTCCATGTTTATACAGATCGTGGTGTAGACATTTCCATGTTTATACAGATAGCGGTGTTGATATTTCCATGTTTTTACAGATAGCGGTGTAGATATTACCATGTTTACTGAGATAGTGGTGTAGATACTTCCATATTTGCACAGATTGCGGTGTAGGTATTTCCATCTTTACACAGAGACCTGTGCACATATTTCCATGTTTACACAGATAGCTGTGTAGATATTTCCATGTTTCCACAGATAGTGTTATAGATATTTCCATGTTTATACAGATAGCGGTGTAGATATTTCCATGTTTATAAAGATAGCGGTGTAGATATTTCCATCTTTATAGAGATAACGGTGGAGATATTTCCATGTTTATACAGATAGCGATGTAGATATTTCCATGTTTCTACAGATAGCGGTGGAGATATTTCCATGTTTATACAGATAGCCGTGTAGACATTTCCATGTTTATAGAGATAGCGCTGTAGGTATTTCCATGTTTATACAGATGGCAGTGTAGATATTTCTAGGTATATACAGATGGCACTGTAGATATTTCCATGTTTATGCAGATGGACGTATAGATATTTCCATGTTTATACAGATGACTGTGTAGGTATTTCCATGTGTGTACAGATGGCGGTGTCGATATTTCCATGTTTATTGAGATAGCATTGTAGATATTTCCATCTTTGCACAGACTTCGGAGTACATATTTCCATGTTTATACAGATAACGCTGCAGATATTTCCATGTTTATAAAGATAGCGGTGTAGATGTTTCCATGTTCATACAGACAGCGGTGGAGATATTTCTTTGTTTATACAGATAACGGTGTAGATATTTCCATGTTTATAGAGATAGTGGTGTAGATATTTCCATATTTATACAGATAGCGGTGTCAATATTTCCAAGTTTATACTGATAGCTGTGTAGATATTTCCATGTTTATTCACATAGCGGTGTAGATATTTCCTTGTTTATACAGGTCGTGGTGTAGATATTTCCATGTTTATACAGATAGCGGTGTAGATATTTCCATGTTTATACAGATATCGGTGTAGATATTTCCATGTTTACTAAGATAGCGGTGTAGATATTTCCATATTTGCACAGATTGTGGTGTAGATATCTCCATCTTTACACAGAGACCTGTGTACATATTTCCATGTTTACACAGATAGCTGTGTAGATATTTTCATGTTTACACAGATAATGTTATAGATATTTCCATGTTTATACAGATAGCGGTGCAGATATTTCCATGTTTATAAAATAGCGGTGTAGATATTTCCATCTTTATAGAGATAGCGATTTAGATATTTCCATGTTACTACAGATAGCGGTGGAGATATTTCCATGTTTATACAGGTAGCCGTGTAGACATTTCCATGTTTATAGAGATAGCGGTGTAGATATTTCCATGTTTATACAGATGTCAGTGTAGATATTTCTAGGTATATACAGATGGCAGTGTAGATATTTCCATGTTTATGCAGATGGACGTGTAGATATTTCCATGTTTATAAAGATGACAGTGTAGATATTTCCAAGTTTTCACAGATGGCGGTGTAGATATTTCCATGTTTATACAGATACCGGTGTGGCTACTTCCATGTTTATACAGATCGCGGTGTAGATATTTCAATGGTTATAGAGATGTCTGTGTAGATAATTCCATGTTTATACAGATGGCAGTGTAGGTATTTCCATGTTTATACAGATAGTGGTGTAGATATTTCCATGTTTATACAGATGACTGTGTAGGTATTTCCATGTGTGTACAGATGGCGGTGTCGATATTTCCATGTTTATTGAGATAGCATTGTAGATATTTCCATCTTTGCACAGACTGCGGTGTAGACATTTCCATGTTTATACAGATAACGCTGCAGATAATTCCATGTTTATTCAGCTAGCGGTGTAGATGTTTCCATGTTCATACAGACAGCGGTGGAGATATTTCTTTGTTTATGCAGATAACGGTGTAGATATTTCCATGTTTATAGAGATAGTTGTGTAGATATTTCCATATTTATACTGATAGCGGTGTCGATATTTCCATGTTTTTACTGATAGCTGTGTAGATATTTCCATGTTTATTCACATGGCGGTGTAGATATTTCCATGTTTATACATGTCGTGGTGTAGATATTTCCATGTTTATACAGATAGCGGTGTAGATATTTCCATGTTTATACTGATAGCGGTGTAGATATTTCCATGTTTATACATATAGCGGTGTAGATATTTCCAAGTTTATACAGATCGTGGTGTAGACATTTCCATGTTTATACAGATAGCGGTGTTGATATTTCCATGTTTTTACAGATAGCGGTGTAGAAATTTCCATGTTTACTGAGATAGCGGTGTAGATATTTCCATATTTGCACAGATTGCGGTGTAGTAATTTCCATGTTTACTGAGATAGCGGTGTAGACATTTCCATATTTGCACAGATTGCGGTGTAGGTATTTCCATCTTTACACAGAGACCTGTGTACATATTTCCATGTTTACACAGATAGCTGTGTAGATATTTCCATGTTTACACAGATATTGTTATAGATATTTCCATGTTTATACAGATATCGGTGTAGATATTTCCATGTTTATAAAGATAGCGGTGTAGATATTTCCATCTTTATAGAGACAACGGTGGAGATATTTCCATGTTTATACAGATAGCGATGTAGATATTTCCATGTTTCTACAGATAGCGGTGGAGATATTTCCATGTTTATACAGATAGCCGTGTAGACATTTCCATGTTTATAGAGATAGCGGTGTAGATATTTCCATGTTTATACAGATGTCAGTGTAGATATTTCTAGGTATATACAGATGGCAGTGTAAATATTTCCATGTTTATGCAGATGGACGTGTAGATATTTCCATGTTTATAAAGATGACAGTGTAGATATTTCCATGTTTTCACAGATGGCGGTGTAGATATTTCCATGTTTATACAGATAGCGGTGTGGCTACTTCCATGTTTATACAGATAGCGGTGTAGATATTTCAATGGTCATAGAGATGTCTGTGTAGATAATTCCATGTTTATACAGATGGCAGTGTAGGTATTTCCATGTTTATACAGATAGTGGTGTAGATATTTCCATGTTTATACAGATGACTGTGTAGGTATTTCCATGTGTGTACAGATGGCGGTGTCAACATTTCCATGTTTATTGAGATAGCATTGTACATATTTCCATCTTTGCACAGACTGCGGTGTAGATATTTCCATGTTTATACAGATAACGCTGCAGATAATTCCATGTTTATACAGCTAGCGGTGTAGATGTTTCCATGTTCATACAGACAGCGGTGGAGATATTTCTTTGTTTATACAGATAACGGTGTAGATATTTCCATGTTTATAGAGATAGTGGTGTAGATATTTCCATATTTATACAGATAGCGGTGTCAATATTTTCGTGTTTATACTGATAGCAGTGTAGATATTTCCATGTTTATTCACATACCGGTGTAGATATTTCCATGTTTATACACGTCGTGGTGTAGATATTTCCATGTTTATACAGATAGCGGTGTAGATAATTCCATATTTATACTGATAGCGGTGTGGCTACTTCCATGTTTATACAGATAGCGTTGTAGATATTTCAATGATTATAGAGATGTCTGTGTAGGTAATTCCATGTTCATACAGATGGCAGTGTAGATATTTCCATGTTTATACAGATAGCGTTGTCGATATTTCCATGTTTTTACTGATAGCGGTGTAGTTATTTCCATGTTTATTCACATGGCAGTGTAGATATTTCCATGTTTATACATGTCGTGGTGTAGATATTTCCATGTTTATACAGATAGCGGTGTTGATATTTCCATGTTTATACTGATAGCGCTGTAGATATTTCCATGTTTATTCACATGGCGGTGTAGATATTTCCATGTTTATACATGTCGTGGTGTAGATATTTCCATGTTTATACAGATGGCAGTGTAGGTATTTCCATGTTTATACAGATAGTGGTGTAGATATTTCCATGTTTATACAGATGACTGTGTAGGTACTTCCACGTGTGTACAGATGGCGGTGTCGATATTTCCATGTTTATTGAGATAGCATTGTAGATATTTCCATCTTTGCACAGACTGCGGTGTAGATATTTCCATGTTTATACAGATAACGCTGCAGATAATTCCATGTTTATACAGCTAGCGGTGTAGATGTTTCCATGTTCATACAGACAGCGGTGGAGATATTTCTTTGTTTATACAGATAACGGTGTAGATATTTCCATGTTTATAGAGATAGTGGTGTAGATATTTCCATATTTATACAGATAGCGCTGTCGCTATTTCCATGTTTTTACTGATAGCGGTGTAGATATTTCCATGTTAATTCACATGGCGGTGTAGATATTTCCATGTTTATACATGTCGTGGTGTAGATATTTCCATGTTTATACAGATAGCGGTGTAGATATTTCCATGTTTATACTGATAGCGATGTAGATATTTCCATGTTTATACATATTGCGGTGTAGATATTTCCATGTTTATATAGATCGTGGTGTAGACATTTCCATGTTTATACAGATAGCGGTGTTGATATTTCCATGTTTATACAGATAGCGGTGTAGATATTTCCATGTTTACTAAGATAGCGGGGTAGATATTTCCATATTTGCACAGATTGCGGTGTAGATATTTCCATCTTTACACAGAGACCTGTGTACATGTTTCCATGTTTACACAGATAGCTGTGTAGATATTTCCATGTTTACACAGATAGTTTTATAGATATTTCCATGTTTATACAGATAGCGGTGTAGATATTTCCATGTTTATAAAGATAGCGGTGTAGATATTTCCATCTTTATAGAGATAACGGTGGAGATATTTCCATGTTTATACAGATAGCGATGTAGATATTTCCATGTTTCTACAGATAGCGGTGGAGATATTTCCAAGTTTATACAGAGAGCCGTGTAGACATTTCCATGTTTATAGAGATAGCGGTGTAGATATTTCCATGTTTATACAGATGGCAGTGTAGATATTTCCAGGTATATACAGATGGCAGTGTAGATATTTCCATGTTTATACAGATGGACGTGTAGATATTCCCATGTTTATGAAGATGACAGTGTACATATTTCCATGTTTTCACAGATGGCGGTGTAGATATTTCCACGTTTATACAGATACCGGTGTGGTTACTTCCATGTTTATACAGATAGCGGTGTAGATATTTCAATGGTTATAGAGATGTCTGTGTAGATAATTCCATGTTTATTCACATACCGGAGTAGTTATTTCCTTGTTTATACACGTCGTGGTGTAGATATTTCCATGTTTATACAGATAGTCGTGTAGATATTTCCATGTATATACTGATATCGGTGTGGCTACTTCCATGTTTATACAGATAGCGGTGTAGATATTTCAATGATTATAGAGATGTCTGTGTAGGAAATTCCATGTTTATACAGATGGCAGTGTAGATATTTCCATGTTTATACAGATAGTGGTGTAGATATTTCCATGTTTCTACAGATGACTGTGTAGGTATTTCCATGTGTGTACAGATGGCGGTGTCGATATTTCCATGTTTATTGAGATAGCATTGTAGATATTTCCATATTTGCACAGACTGCGGTGTAGATATTTCCATGTTTATACAGATAACGCTGCAGATAATTCCATGTTTATACAGCTAGCGGTGTAGATGATTCCATGTTCATACAGACAGCGGTGGAGATATTTCTTTGTTTATACAGATAACGGTGTAGATTTTTCCATGTTTATAGAGATAGTGGTGTAGATATTTCCATATTTATGCTGATAGCGGTGTCGATATTTCCATGTTTTTACTGATAGCTGTGTAGATATTTCCATGTTTATTCACATGGCGGTGTAGATATTTCCATGTTTATACATGTCGTGGTGTAGATATTTCCATGTTTATACAGATAGCGGTGTTGATATTTCCATGTTTATACTGATAGCGGTGTAGATATTTCCATGTTTATACATATAGCGGTGTAGATATTTCCATGTTTATACAGATCGTGGTGTAGACATTTCCATGTTTATACAGATAGCGGTGTTGATATTTCCATGTTTTTACAGATAGCATTGTAGATATTTCCATGTTTACTTTGATAGCGGTGTAGATATTTCCATATTTGCACAGATTGCGGTGTAGGTATTTCCATCTTTACACAGAGACCTGTGTACAAATTTCCATGTTTACACAGATAGCTGTGTAGATATTTCCATGTTTACACAGATATTGTTATAGATATTTCCAGGTTTATACAGATATCGGTGTAGATATTTCCATGTTTATAAAGATAGCGGTGTAGATATTTCCATCTTTATAGAGATAACGGTGGAGGTATTTCCATGTTTATACAGATAGCGATGTAGATATTTCCATGTTTCTACAGATAGCAGTGGAGTTTTTTCCATGTTTATACAGATAGCTGTGTAGATATTTCCATGTTTATAGAGATAGCGCTGTAGATATTTCCATGTTTATACAGATGGCAGTGTAGATATTTCCAGGTATATACAGATGGCAGTGTAGATATTTCCATGTTTATGCAGATGGACGTGTAGATATTTCCATGTTTATAAAGATGACAGTGTAGATATTTCCATGTTTTCACAGATGGCGGTGAAGATATTTCCATGTTTATACAGATAGCGGTGTGGCTACTTCCATGTTTATACAGATAGCGGTGTAGATATTTCAATGGTTATAGAGATGTCTGTGTAGATAATTCCATGTTTATACAGATGGCAGTGTAGGTATTTCCATGTTTATACAGATAGTGGTGTAGACATTTCCATGTTTATACAGATGACTGTGTAGGTATTTCCATGTGTGTACAGATGGCGGTGTCGATATTTCCATGTTTATTGAGATAGCATTGTAGATATTTCCATCTTTGCACAGAATGCGGTGTAGATATTTCCATGTTTATACAGATAACGCTGCAGATAATTCCATGTTTATACAGATAGAGGTGTAGATGTTTCCATGTTCATACAGACAGCGGTGGAGATATTTCTTTGTTTATACAGATAACGGTGTAGATATTTCCATGTTTATAGAGATAGTGGTGTAGATATTTCCATATTTATACAGATAGCGGTGTCAATATTTCCATGTTTATACTGATAGCTGTGTAGATATTTCCATGTTTATTCACATAGCGGTGTAGATATTTCCTTGTTTATACACGTCGTGGTGTAGATATTTCCATGTTTATACAGATAGCGGTGTAGATATTTCCATGTATATACTGATAGCGGTGTGGCTACTTCGATGTTTATACAGATAGCGGTGTAGATATTTCAATGATTATAGAGATGTCTGTGTAGGTAATTCCATGTTTATACAGATGGCAGTGTAGATATTTCCATGTTTATACATTTCGTGGTGTAGATATTTCCATGTTTATACAGATAGTGGTGTAGATATTTCCATGTTTATACACATGACTGTGTAGGTATTTCCATGTGTGTACAGATGGCGGTGTTGATATTTCCATGTTTACTGAGATAGCATTGTAGATATTTCCATCTTTGCACAGACTGCGGTGTAGATATTTCCATGTTTATACAGATAACGCTGCAGATAATTCCATGTTTATACAGCTAGCAGTGTAGATGTTTCCATGTTCATACAGACAGCGGTGGAGACATTTCTTTGTTTATACAGATAACGGTGTAGATATTTCCATGTTTATAGAGATAGTGGTGAAGATATTTCCATATTTATACAGATAGCGGTGTCGATATTTCCATGTTTTTACTGATAGCGGATTAGACATTTCGATGTTTATTCACATCGCGGTGTACATATTTCCATGTTTATACATGTCGTGGTGTAGATATTTCCATGTTTATACAGATAGCGTTGTAGATATTTCCATGTTTATACTGATAGCGGTGTAGATATTTCCATGTTTACTGAGATAGCGGTGTAGATATTTCCATATTTGCACAGATTGCGGTGTAGATATTTCCATGTTTATACCGATAGTGGTGTAGATATTTCCATGTTTATACAGATGACTGTGTAGGTATTTCCATGTGTGTACAGATGGCGGTGTCGATATTTCCATGTTTATTGAGATAACATTGTAGATATTTCCATCTTTGCACAGACTGCGGTGCAGATATTTCCATGTTTATACAGATAACGCTGCAGATAATTCCATGTTTATACAGCTAGCGGTGTAGATGTTTCCATGTTCATACAGACAGCGGTGGAGATATTTCTTTGTTTATACAGATAACGGTGTAGATATTTCCATGTTTATAGAGTTAGTGGTGTAGATATTACCATATTTATACTGATAGCGGTGTCGATATTTCCATGTTTTTACTGATAGCTCTGTAGATATTTCCATGTTTATTCACATGGCGGTGTAGATATTTCCATGTTTATACATGTCGTGGTGTAGATATTTCCATGTTTATACAGATAGTGGTGTTGATATTTCCATGTTTTTACTGATAGCGGTGTAGATATTTCCATGTTTATACATATAGCGGTGTAGATATTTCCATGTTTATACAGATCGTGGTGTAGACATTTCCATGTTTATACAGATAGCGGTGTTGATATTTCCATGTTTTTACAGACAGCGGTATAGATACTTCCATGTTTACAGAGATAGCGGTGTAGATATTTCCATATTTGCACAGATTGCGGTGTAGGTATTTCCATCTTTACACAGAGACCTGTGTACATATTTCCATGTTTACACAGATAGCTGTGTAGATATATCCATCTTTACACAGATAGTGTTATAGATATTTCCATGTTTATACAGATAACGGTGTAGATATTTCCATGTTTATAAAGATAGCGGTGTAGATATTTCCATCTTTATAGAGATAACGGTGGAGATATTTCCATGTTTATACAGATAGCGATGTAGATATTTCCATGTTTCTACAGATAGCGGTGGAGATATTTCCATGTTTATACAGATAGCCATGTAGACATTTCCATGTTTATAGTGATAGCGGTGTAGGTATTTCCATGTTTATACAGATGGACGTGTAGATATTTCCATTTTTATAAAGATGACAGTGTAGATATTTCCATGTTTTCACAGATGGCAGTGTAGATATTTCCATGTTTATACAGATAGCGGTGTGGCTACTTCCATGTTTATACAGATAGCGGTGTAGATATTTCAATGGTTATAGAGATGTCTGTGTAGATAATTCCATGTTTAGACAGATGGCAGTGTAGGTATTTCCATGATTATACAGATAGTGGTGTAGATATTTCCATGTTTATACAGATAGCGGTGTAGATATTTCCATGTTTATACTGATAGCGGTGTGGCTACTTCCATGTTTATACAGATAGCGGTGTAGATATTTCAATGATTATAGAGATGTCTGTGTAAGTAATTCCACGTTTATACAGATGGCAGTGTAGATATTTCCATGTTTATACAGACAGCGGTGGAGATATTTCTTTGTTTATACAGATAACGGTGTAGATATTTCCATGTTTATAGAGATAGTGGTGTAGATATTTCCATATTTATACAGATAGCGGTGTCGCTATTTCCATGTTTTTACTGATATCTGTGTAGATATTTCCATGTTTATTCACATGGCGGTGTAGATATTTCCATGTTTATACACGTCGTGGTGTAGATATTTCCTTGTTTATACAGATAGCGGTGTAGATATTTCCATGTTTATACTGATAGCGGTGTAGATATTTCCATGTTTATACATATAGCGGTGTAGATATTTCCATGTTTATACAGATCGTGGTGTAGACATTTCCATGTTTATACAGATAGCGGTGTTGATATATCCATGTTTATACAGATAGCGGTGTAGATATTTCCATGTTTACTAAGATAGCGGTGTAGATATTTCCATATTTGCACAGATTGTGGTTTAGATATTTCCATCTTTACACAGAGACCTGTGTACATATTTCCATGTTTTCACAGATAGCTGTGTAGATATTTCCATGTTTACACAGATAATGTTATAGATATTTCCATGTTTCTACAGATAGCGGTGCAGATATTTCCATGTTTATAAAGATAGCCGTGTAGACATTTCCATGTTTATAGAGATAGCGCTGTAGATATTTCCATGTTTATACAGATGGCAGTGTAGATATTTCTAGCTATATACAGATGGTAGTGTAGATATTTCCATGTTTATGCAGATGGACGTGTAGATATTTCCATGTTTATAAAGATGACAGTGTAGATATTTCCATGTTTTCACAGATGGCGGTGTAGATATTTCCATGTTTATACAGATAGCGGTGTGGCTACTTCCATGTTTATACAGATAGCGGTGTAGATATTTCAATGGTTATAGAGATGTCTGTGTAGATAATTCCATGTTCATACAGATGGCAGTGTAGGTATTTCCATGTTTATACAGATAGTGGTGTAGATATTTCCATGTTTATACAGATGACTGTGTAGGTATTTCCATGTGTCTACAGATGGCGGTGTCAATACTTCCATGTTTATTGAGATAGCATTGTAGATATTTCCATCTTTGCACAGACTGCGGTGTAGATATTTCCATGTTTATACAGATAACGCTGCAGATAATTCCATGTTTATACAGCTAGCGGTGTAGATGTTTCCATGTTCATACAGACAGCGGTGGAGATATTTCTTTGTTTATACAGATAACGGTGTAGATATTTCCATGTTTATAGAGATAGTGGTGTAGATATTTCCATATTTATACAGATAGCGGTGTCAATATTTCCATGTTTATACTGATAGCGGTGTAGATATTTCCATGTTTATTCACATAGCGGTGTAGATATTTCCATGTTTATACACGTCGTGGTATAGATATTTCCATGTTTATACAGATAGCGGTGTAGATATTTCCATGTTTATACTGATAGCGGTGTGGCTACTTCCATGTTTATACAGATAGCGCTGTAGATATTTCAATGATTATAGAGATGTCTGTGTAGGTAATTCCATGTTTATACAGATGGCAGTGTAGATATTTCCATATTTATACAGATAGTTGTGTAGATATTTCCATGTTTATACAGATGACTGTGTAGGTATTTCCACGTGTGTACAGATGGCGGTGTCGATATTTCCATGTTTATTGAGATAGCATTGTAGATATTTCCATCTTTGCACAGACTGCGGTGTAGATATTTCCATGTTTATACAGATAACGCTGCAGATAATTCCATGTTTATACAGCTAGCGGTGTAGATGTTTCCATGTTCATACAGACAGCGGTGGAGATATTTCTTTGTTTATACAGATAACGGTGTAGATATTTCCATGTTTATAGAGATAGTGGTGTAGATATTTCCATATTTATACAGATAGCGGTGTCGCTATTTCCATGTTTTTACTGATAGCGGTGTAGATATTTCCATGTTTACTCAGATAGCTGTGTAGATATTTCCATGTTTACACAGATAGTGTTATAGATATTTCCATGTTTATACAGATAGCGGTGTAGATATTTCCATGTTTATAAAGATAGAAGTGTAGATATTTCCATCTTTATAGAGATAGCGGTGGAGATATTTCCATGTTTATACAGATAGCGATGTAGATATTTCCATGTTTCTACAGATAGCGGTGGAGATATTCCCATGTTTATACAGATAGCCGTGTAGACACTTCCATGTGTATAGAGATAGCGCTGTACATATTTCCAAGTTTATACAGATGGCAGTGTAGATATTTCCAGGTATATACACATGGCAGTGTAGATATTTCCATGTTTATACATGTCGTCGTGTAGATATTTCCATGTTTATACAGATAGCGGTGTAGATATTTCCATGTTTATACTGATAGCGGTGTGGCGACTTCCATGTTTATACAGATAGCGGTGTAGATATTTCAATGATTATAGAGATGTCTGTGTAGGTAATTCCATGTTTATACAGATGGCAGTGTAGATATTTCCACGTTTATACAGATAGTAGTGTACATATTTCCATGTTTATACAGATGACTGTGTAGTTATTTCCATGTGTGTACAGATGGCGGTGTCGATATTTCCATGTTTATTGAGATAGCATTGTAGATATTTCCATCTTTGCACAGACTGCGGTGTAAATATTTCCATGTTTATACAGATAACGCTGCAGATAATTCCATGTTTATACAGCTAGCGGTGTAGATGTTTCCATGTTTATACAGACAGCTGTGGAGTTATTTCTTTGTTTATACAGATAACGGTGTAGATATTTCCATGTTTATAGAGATAGTGGTGTAGATATTTCCATATTTATACAGATAGCGGTGTCGCTATTTCCATGTTTTTACTGATAGCGGTGTAGATATTTCCATGTTTATTCACATGGCGGTGTATATATTTCCATGTTTATACATGCCGTGGTGTAGATATTTCCATGTTTATACAGATAGCGGTGTAGATATTTCCATGTTTATACTGACTGCGGTGTAGATATTTCCATGTTTATACATATAGCGGTGTAGATATTTCCATGTTTATACAGATCGTGGTGTAGACATTTCCATGTTTATACAGATAGCAGTGTTGATATTTCCATGTTTTTACAGATAGCGGTGCAGATATTTCCATGTTTATAAAGATAGCGGTGTAGATATTTCCATCTTTATTGAGATAGCGGTGGAGATATTTCCATGTTTATGCAGATAGCCGTGTAGACATTTCCATGTTTATAGAGATATCGGTGTAGATATTTCCATGTTTACACAGATGGCAGTGTAGATATTTCTAGGTATATACAGATGGCCGTGTAGATATTTCCATGTTTATGCAGATGGACGTGTATATATTTCCATGTTTATAAAGATGACAGTGTAGATATTTCCATGTTTTCACAGATAGCGGTGTAGATATTTCCATGTTTATACAGATATCGGTGTGGCTACTTCCATGTTTATACAGATAGCGGTGTAGATATTTCAATGGTTATAGAGATGTCTGTGTAGATAATTCCATGTTTACTCAGAGGGCAGTGTAGGTATTTCCATGTTTATACAGATAGTGGTGTAGATATTTCCATGTTTATACAGATGACTGTGTAGGTATTTCCATGTGTGTACAGATGGAGGTGTCGATATTTCCATGTTTATTGAGACAGCATTGTAGATATTTCCATCTTTGCACAGACTGCAGTGTAGATATTTCCATGTTTATACAGATAACGCTGCAGATAATTGCATGTTTATACAGGTAGCGGTGTAGATGTTTCCATGTTCATACAGACAGCGGTGGAGATATTTCTTTGTTTATAGAGATAACGGTGTAGTTATTTCCATGTTTATAGAGATAGTGGTGTAGATATTTCCATATTTATACAGATAGCGGTGTCAATATTTCCATATTTATACTGATAGCGGTTTCGATATTTCCATGTTTATTCACACAGCGGTGTAGATATTTCCATGTTTATACATGTCGTGGTGTAGATATTTCCATGTTTATACAGATAGCGGTGTAGATATTTCCATGTTTATACTGATGGCGGTGTGGCTACTTCCATGTTTATACAGATAGCGGTGTAAATATTTCAATGATTATAGAGATGTCTGTGTAGGTAATTCCATGTTTATACAGATGGCAGTGTAGATATTTCCATGTTTATAGAGATAGTGGTGTAGATATTTCCATATTTATACAGATAGCGGTGTCGCTATTTCCATGTTTTTACTGATAGCGGTGTAGATATTTCCATGTTTATTCAAATGGCGGTGTAGATATTTCCATGTTTATACATGTCGTGGTGTAGATATTTCCATGTTTATACAGATAGCGGTGTAGATATTTCCATGTTTATACTGATAGCGGTGTAGATATTTCCATGTTTATACATATAGCGGTGTAGATATTTCCATGTTTATACAGATCGTGGTGTAGACATTTCCATGTTTATACAGATAGCAGTGTTGATATTTCCATGTTTTTACAGATAGCGGTGTAGATATTTCCATGTTTACTAAGATAGCGGTGTAGATATTTCCATAGTTGCACAGATTGTGGTGTAGATATTTCCATCTTTACACAGTGACCTGTGTACATATTTCCATGTTTACACAGATAGCTGTGTAGATATTTTCATGTTTACACAGATAATGTTATAGATATTTCCATGTTTATACAGATAGCGGTGCAGATATTTCCATGCTTATAAAGATAGCGGTGTAGATATTTCCATCTTTATTGATATAGCGGTGGAGATATTTCCATGTTTATACGGATAGCGATGTAGATATTTCCATGTTTCTACAGATAGCGGTGGAGATATTTCCATGTTTATGCAGATAGCCTTGTAGACATTTCCATGTTTATAGAGATGATGGTGTAGATATTTCCATGTTTATACAGAAGGCAGTGTAGATATTTGTAGGTATATACAGATGGCAGTGTAGATATTTCCATGTTTATGCAGATGGACGTGTAGATATTTCCATGTTTATAAAGATGACAGTGTAGATATTTCCATGTTTTCACAGATGGCGGTGTAGATATTTCCATGTTTATACAGATAGCGGTGTAGATATTTCAATGGTTATAGAGATGTCTGTGTAGATAATTCCATGTTTATACAGATGGCAGTGTAGGTATTTCCATGTTTATACAGATAGTGGTGTAGATATTTCCATGTTTATACAGATGACTTTGTAGGTATTTCCATGTGTGTACAGATGGCGGTGTCGATATTTCCATGTTTATTGAGATAGCATTGTAGATATTTCCATCTTTGCACAGACTGCGGTGTAGATATTTCCATGTTTATACAGATAACGCTGCAGATAATTCCATGTTTATACAGATAGCGGTGTAGATGTTTCCATGTTCATACAGACAGCGGTGGAGATATTTCTTTGTTTATACAGATAACGGTGTAGATATTTCCATGTTTATTCACTTAGCAGTGTAGATATGTCCTTGTTTATACACGTCGTGGTGTAGATATTTCCATGTTTATACAGATAGCGGTGTAGATATTTCCATGTATATACTGATAGCGGTGTGGCTACTTCCATGTTTATACAGATAGCGGTGTAGATATTTCAATGATTATAGAGATGTCTGTGTAGGTAATTCCATGTTTATACAGATGGCTGGGTAGATATTTCCATGTTTATACAGATAGTGGTGTAGATATTTCCATGTTTATACAGATGACTGTGTAGGTATTTCCATGTGTGTACAGATGGCGGTGTCGATATTTCCATGTTTATTGAGATAGCATTGTAGATATTTCCATCTTTGCACAAACTGCGGTGTAGATATTTCCATGTTTATACAGATAACGCTGCAGATAATTCCATGTTTATACAGCTAGTGGTGTAGATTTTTCCATGTTCATACAGACAGCGGTGGAGATATTTCTTTGTTTATACAGATAACGGTGTAGATATTTCCATGTTTATAGAGATAGTGGTGTAGATATTTCCGTATTTATACAGATAGCTGTGTCAATATTTCCATGTTTATACTGATAGCTGTGTAGATATTTCCATGTTTATTCACATACCGGAGTAGTTATTTCCTTGTTTATACACGTCGTGGTGTAGATATTTCCATGTTTATACAGATAGTCGTGTAGATATTTCCATGTATATACTGATATCGGTGTGGCTACTTCCATGTTTATACAGATAGCGGTGTAGATATTTCAATGATTATAGAGATGTCTGTGTAGGAAATTCCATGTTTATACAGATGGCAGTGTAGATATTTCCATGTTTATACAGATAGTGGTGTAGATATTTCCATGTTTCTACAGATGACTGTGTAGGTATTTCCATGTGTGTACAGATGGCGGTGTCGATATTTCCATGTTTATTGAGATAGCATTGTAGATATTTCCATATTTGCACAGACTGCGGTGTAGATATTTCCATGTTTATACAGATAACGCTGCAGATAATTCCATGTTTATACAGCTAGCGGTGTAGATGATTCCATGTTCATGCCGACAGCGGTGGAGATATTTCTTTGTTTATACAGATAACGGTGTAGATTTTTCCATGTTTATAGAGATAGTGGTGTAGATATTTCCATATTTATGCTGATAGCGGTGTCGATATTTCCATGTTTTTACTGATAGCTGTGTAGATATTTCCATGTTTATTCACATGGCGGTGTAGATATTTCCATGTTTATACATGTCGTGGTGTAGATATTTCCATGTTTATACAGATAGCGGTGTAGATATTTCCATGTTTATACTGATAGCGGTGTAGATATTTCCATGTTTATACATATAGCGGTGTAGATATTTCCATGTTTATACAGATCGTGGTGTAGACATTTCCATGTTTATACAGATAGCGGTGTTGATATTTCCATGTTTTTACAGATAGCGGTGTAGATATTTCCATGTTTACTTTGATAGCGGTGTAGATATTTCCATATTTGCACAGATTGCGGTGTAGGTATTTCCATCTTTACACAGAGACCTGTGTACAAATTTCCATGTTTACACAGATAGCTGTGTAGATATTTCCATGTTTACACAGATATTGTTATAGATATTTCCATGTTTATACAGATATCGGTGTAGATATTTCCATGTTTATAAAGATAGCGGTGTAGATATTTCCATCTTTATAGAGATAACGGTGGAGGTATTTCCATGTTTATACAGATAGCGATGTAGATATTTCCATGTTTCTACAGATAGCAGTGGAGTTTTTTCCATGTTTATACAGATAGCTGTGTAGATATTTCCATGTTTATAGAGATAGCGCTGTAGATATTTCCATGTTTATACAGATGGCAGTGTAGATATTTCCAGGTATATACAGATGGCAGTGTAGATATTTCCATGTTTATGCAGATGGACGTGTAGATATTTCCATGTTTATAAAGATGACAGTGTAGATATTTCCATGTTTTCACAGATGGCGGTGAAGATATTTCCATGTTTATACAGATAGCGGTGTGGCTACTTCCATGTTTATACAGATAGCGGTGTAGATATTTCAATGGTTATAGAGATGTCTGTGTAGATAATTCCATGTTTATACAGATGGCAGTGTAGGTATTTCCATGTTTATACAGATAGTGGTGTAGACATTTCCATGTTTATACAGGTGACTGTGTAGGTATTTCCATGTGTGTACAGATGGCGGTGTCGATATTTCCATGTTTATTGAGATAGCATTGTAGATATTTCCATCTTTGCACAGAATGCGGTGTAGATATTTCCATGTTTATACAGATAACGCTGCAGATAATTCCATGTTTATACAGATAGAGGTGTAGATGTTTCCATGTTCATAGAGACAGCGGTGGAGATATTTCTTTGTTTATACAGATAACGGTGTAGATATTTCCATGTTTATAGAGATAGTGGTGTAGATATTTCCATATTTATACAGATAGCGGTGTCAATATTTCCATGTTTATACCGATAGCTGTGTAGATATTTCCATGTTTATTCACATAGCGGTGTAGATATTTCCTTGTTTATACACGTCGTGGTGTAGATATTTCCATGTTTATACAGATAGCGGTGTAGATATTTCCATGTATATACTGATAGCGGTGTGGCTACTTCCATGTTTATACAGATAGCGGTGTAGATATTTCAATGATTATAGAGATGTCTGTGTAGGTAATTCCATGTTTATACAGATGGCAGTGTAGATATTTCCATGTTTATACATTTCGTGGTGTAGATATTTCCATGTTTATACAGATAGTGGTGTAGATATTTCCATGTTTATACAGATGACTGTGTAGGTATTTCCATGTGTGTACAGATGGCGGTGTTGATATTTCCATGTTTACTGAGATAGCATTGTAGATATTTCCATCTTTGCACAGACTGCGGTGTAGATATTTCCATGTTTATACAGATAACGCTGCAGATAATTCCATGTTTATACAGCTAGCAGTGTAGATGTTTCCATGTTCATACAGACAGCGGTGGAGACATTTCTTTGTTTATACAGATAACGGTGTAGATATTTCCATGTTTATAGAGATAGTGGTGAAGATATTTCCATATTTATACAGATAGCGGTGTCGATATTTCCATGTTTTTACTGATAGCGGATTAGACATTTCGATGTTTATTCACATCGCGGTGTACATATTTCCATGTTTATACATGTCGTGGTGTAGATATTTCCATGTTTATACAGATAGCGTTGTAGATATTTCCATGTTTATACTGATAGCGGTGTAGATATTTCCATGTTTACTGAGATAGCGGTGTAGATATTTCCATATTTGCACAGATTGCGGTGTACATATTTCCATGTTTATACAGATAGTGGTGTAGATATTTCCATGTTTATACAGATGACTGTGTAGGTATTTCCATGTGTGTACAGATGGCGGTGTCGATATTTCCATGTTTATTGAGATAACATTGTAGATATTTCCATCTTTGCACAGACTGCGGTGCAGATATTTCCATGTTTATACAGATAACGCTGCAGATAATTCCATGTTTATACAGCTAGCGGTGTAGATGTTTCCATGTTCATACAGACAGCGGTGGAGATATTTCTTTGTTTATACAGATAACGGTGTAGATATTTCCATGTTTATAGAGTTAGTGGTGTAGATATTACCATATTTATACTGATAGCGGTGTCGATATTTCCATGTTTTTACTGATAGCTCTGTAGATATTTCCATGTTTATTCACATGGCGGTGTAGATATTTCCATGTTTATACATGTCGTGGTGTAGATATTTCCATGTTTATACAGATAGCGGTGTAGATATTTCCATGTTTTTACTGATAGCGGTGTAGATATTTCCATGTTTATACATATAGCGGTGTAGATATTTCCATGTTTATACAGATCGTGGTGTAGACATTTCCATGTTTATACAGATAGCGGTGTTGATATTTCCATGTTTTTACAGATAGCGGTATAGATACTTCCATGTTTACTGAGATAGCGGTGTAGATATTTCCATATTTGCACAGATTGCGGTGTAGGTATTTCCATCTTTACACAGAGACCTGTGTACATATTTCCATGTTTACACAGATAGCTGTGTAGATATATCCATCTTTACACAGATAGTGTTATAGATATTTCCATGTTTATACAGATAACGGTGTAGATATTTCCATGTTTATAAAGATAGCGGTGTAGATATTTCCATCTTTATAGAGATAACGGTGGAGATATTTCCATGTTTATACAGATAGCGATGTAGATAATTCCATGTTTCTACAGATAGCGGTGGAGATATTTCCATGTTTATACAGATAGCCATGTAGACATTTCCATGTTTATAGTGATAGCGGTGTAGGTATTTCCATGTTTATACAGATGGACGTGTAGATATTTCCATGTTTATAAAGATGACAGTGTAGATATTTCCATGTTTTCACAGATGGCGGTGTAGATATTTCCATGTTTATACAGATAGCGGTGTGGCTACTTCCATGTTTATACAGATAGCGGTGTAGATATTTCAATGGTTATAGAGATGTCTGTGTAGATAATTCCATGTTTAGACAGATGGCAGTGTAGGTATTTCCATGATTATACAGATAGTGGTGTAGATATTTCCATGTTTATACAGATAGCGGTGTAGATATTTCCATGTTTATACTGATAGCGGTGTGGCTACTTCCATGTTTATACAGATAGCGGTGTAGATATTTCAATGATTATAGAGATGTCTGTGTAAGTAATTCCACGTTTATACAGATGGCAGTGTAGATATTTCCATGTTTATACAGACAGCGGTGGAGATATTTCTTTGTTTATACAGATAACGGTGTAGATATTTCCATGTTTATAGAGATAGTGGTGTAGATATTTCCATATTTATACAGATAGCGGTGTCGCTATTTCCATGTTTTTACTGATATCTGTGTAGATATTTCCATGTTTATTCACATGGCGGTGTAGATATTTCCATGTTTATACACGTCGTGGTGTAGATATTTCCTTGTTTATACAGATAGCGGTGTAGATATTTCCATGTTTATACTGATAGCGGTGTAGATATTTCCATGTTTATACATATAGCGGTGTAGATATTTCCATGTTTATACAGATCGTGGTGTAGACATTTCCATGTTTATACAGATAGCGGTGTTGATATATCCATGTTTATACAGATAGCGGTGTAGATATTTCCATGTTTACTAAGATAGCGGTGTAGATATTTCCATATTTGCACAGATTGTGGTTTAGATATTTCCATCTTTACACAGAGACCTGTGTACATATTTCCATGTTTACACAGATAGCTGTGTAGATATTTCCATGTTTACACAGATAATGTTATAGATATTTCCATGTTTCTACAGATAGCGGTGCAGATATTTCCATGTTTATAAAGATAGCCGTGTAGACATTTCCATGTTTATAGAGATAGCGGTGTAGATATTTCCATGTTTATACAGATGGCAGTGTAGGTATTTCTAGGTATATACAGATGGCAGTGTAGATATTTCCATGTTTATGCAGATGGACGTGTAGATATTTCCATGTTTATAAAGATGACAGTGTAGATATTTCCATGTTTTCACAGATGGCGGTGTAGATATTTCCATGTTTATACAGATAGCGGTGTGGCTACTTCCATGTTTATACAGATAGCGGTGTAGATATTTCAATGGTTATACAGACAGCGGTGGAGATATTTCTTTCTTTATACAGATAACGGTGTAGATATTTCCATGTTTATAGAGATAGTGGTGTAGATATTTCCATATTTATACAGATAGCGGTGTCGCTATTTCCATGTTTTTACTGATAGCGGTGTAGATATTTCCATGTTTATTCACATGGCGGAGTAGATATTTCCATGTTTATACATGTCGAGGTGTAGATATTTCCATGTTTATACAGATAGTGGTGTAGATATTTCCATGTTTATACTGATAGCAGTGTAGATATTTCCATGTTTATACATATAGCGGTGTAGATATTTCCATGTTTATACAGATCGTGGTGTAGACATTTCCATGTTTATACAGATAGCGGTGTTGATATATCCATGTTTATACAGATAGCGGTGTAGATATTTTCATGTTTACTAAGATAGCGGTGTAGATATTTCCATATTTGAACAGATTGTGGTGTAGCTATTTCCATCTTTACACAGAGACCTGTGTACATATTTCCATGTTTACACAGATAGCTGTGTAGATATTTCCATGTTTACACAGATAATGTTATAGATATTTCCATGTTTATACAGATAGCGGTGCAGATATTTCCATGTTTATAAAGATAGTGGTGTAGATATTTCCATCTTTATAGAGATAGCGGTGGAGATATTTCCATGTTTATACAGATAGCGATGTAGATATTTCCATGTTTCTACAGATAGCGGTGGAGATATTTCCATGTTTATACAGATAGCCATGTAGACATTTCCATGTTTATAGAGATAGCGGTGTAGGTATTTCCATGTTTATACAGATGGACGTGTAGATATTTCCATGTTTATAAAGATGACAGTGTAGATATTTCCATGTTTTCACAGATGGCGGTGTAGATATTTCCATGTTTATACAGATAGCGGTGTGGCTACTTCCATGTTTATACAGATAGCGGTGTAGATATTTCAATGGTTATAGAGATGTCTGTGTAGATAATTCCATGTTTATACAGATGGCAGTGTAGGTATTTCCATGATTATACAGATAGTGGTGTAGATATTTCCATGTTTATACAGATAGCGGTGTAGATATTTCCATGTTTATACTGATAGCGGTGGGGCTACTTCCATGTTTATACAGATAGCGGTGTAGATATTTCAATGATTATAGAGATGTCTGTGTAAGTAATTCCACGTTTATACAGATGGCAGTGTAGATATTTCCATGTTTATACAGACAGCTGTGGAGATATTTCTTTGTTTATACAGATAACGGTGTAGATATTTCCATGTTTATAGAGATAGTGGTGTAGATATTTCCATATTTATACAGATAGCGGTGTCGCTATTTCCATGTTTTTACGGATAGCTGTGTAGATATTTCCATGTTTATTCACATGGCGGTGTAGATATTTCCATGTTTATACACGTCGTGGTGTAGATATTTCCTTGTTTATACAGATAGCGGTGTAGATATTTCCATGTTTATACTGATAGCGGTGTAGATATTTCCATGTTTATACATATAGCGGTGTAGATATTTCCATGTTTATACAGATCGTGGTGTAGACATTTCCATGTTTATACAGATAGCGGTGTTGATATATCCATGTTTATACAGATAGCGGTGTAGATATTTCCATGTTTACTAAGATAGCGGTGTAGATATTTCCATATTTGCACAGATTGTGGTTTAGATATTTCCATCTTTACACAGAGACCTGTGTACATATTTCCATGTTTACACAGATAGCTGTGTAGATATTTCCATGTTTACACAGATAATGTTATAGATATTTCCATGTTTCTACAGATAGCGGTGCAGATATTTCCATGTTTATAAAGATAGCCGTGTAGACATTTCCATGTTTATAGAGATAGCGGTGTAGATATTTCCATGTTTATACAGATGGCAGTGTAGGTATTTCTAGGTATATACAGATGGCAGTGTAGATATTTCCATGTTTATGCAGATGGACGTGTAGATATTTCCATGTTTATAAAGATGACAGTGTAGATATTTCCATGTTTTCACAGATGGCGGTGTAGATATTTCCATGTTTATACAGATAGCGGTGTGGCTACTTCCATGTTTATACAGATAGCGGTGTAGATATTTCAATGGTTATAGAGATGTCTGTGTAGATAATTCCATGTTTATACAGATGGCAGTGTAGGTATTTCCATGTTTATACAGATAGTGGTGTAGATATTTCCATGTTTATACAGATGACTGTGTAGGTATTTCCATGTGTGTACAGATGGCGGTGTCAATACTTCCATGTTTATGGAGATAGCATTGTAGATATTTCCATCTTTGCACAGACTGCGGTGTAGATATTTCCATGTTTATACAGATAACGCTGCAGATAATTCCATGTTTATACAGCTAGCGGTGTAGATGTTTCCATGTTCATACAGACAGCGGTGGAGATATTTCTTTGTTTATACAGATAACGGTGTAGATATTTCCATGTTTATAGAGATAGTGGTGTAGATATTTCCATATTTATACAGATAGCGGTGTCGCTATTTCCATGTTTTTACTGATTGCAGTGTAGATATTTCCATGTTTATTCACATGGCGGTGTAGATATTTCCATGTTTATACATGTCGTGGTGTAGATATTTCCATGTTTATACAGATAGCGGTGTAGATATTTCCATGTTTATACTGATAGCGGTGTAGATATTTCCATGTTTATACTTATAGCGGTGTAGATATTTCCATGTTTATATAGATCGTGGTGTAGACATTTCCATGCTTATACAGATAGCGGTGTAGATATTTCCATGTTTATACATATAGCGGTGTAGATATTTCCATGTTTATACTGATAGCAGTGTGGCTACTTCCATGTTTATACAGATAGCGGTGTAGATATTTCAATGATTATAGAGATGTCTGTGTAGATAATTCCATGTTTATACAGATGGCAGTGTAGGTATTTCCATGTTTACACAGATAGTGGTGTAGATATTTCCATGTTTATACAGATGACTGTGTAGGTATTTCCATGTGTGTACAGATGGCGGTGTCAATATTTCCATGTTTATTGAGATAGCATTTTAGATATTCCCATCTTTGCACAGACTGCGGTGTAGATATTTCCATGTTTATACAGATAACGCTGCAGATAATTCCATGTTTATACAGCTAGTTGTGTAGATGTCTCCATGTTCATACAGACAGCGGTGGAGATATTTCTTTGTTTATACAGATAACGGTGTAGATATTTCCATGTTTATAGAGATAGTGGTGTAGATATTTCCATATTTATACAGATAGCAGTGTCAATATTTCCATGTTTATACTGATAGCGGTGTAGATATTTCCATGTTTATACACGTCGTGGTGTAGATATTTCCATGTTTATACAGATAGCGGTGTATATATTTCCATGTTTATACTGATAGCGGTGTAGATTTTTCCATGTTTATACATATAGCGGTGTAGATATTTCAATGTTTATATAGATCATGGTGTAGACATTTCCATGTTTATACAGATAGCGGTGTTGATATTTCCATGTTTATACAGATAGCGGTGTAGATATTTCCATGTTTACTGAGATAGCGGTGTAGATATTTCCATATTTGCACAGATTGCGGTGTAGATATTTCCATCTTTACACAGAGACCAGTGTACATGTTTCCATGTTTACACAGATAGCTGTGTAGATATTTCCATGCTTACACAGATAGTGTTATAGATATTTCCATGTTTATACAGATAGCGGTGTAGATATTTCCATGTTTATAAAGATAGCGGTGTAGATATTTCCATCTTTATAGAGATAACGGTGGAGATATTTCCATGTTTATACAGATAGCGATGTAGATATTTCCATGTTTCTACAGATAGCGGTGGAGATATTTCCATGTTTATACAGATAGCCGTGTAGACATTTCCATGTTTATAGAGATAGCGGTGTAGATATTTCCATATTTATACAGATGGCAGTGTAGATATTTCCATGTTTATACAGATGGACGTGTAGATATTTCCATGTTTATGAAGATGACAGTGTAGATATTTCCATGTTTTCACAGATGGCGGTGTAGATATTTCCACGTTTATACAGATACCGGTGTGGTTACTTCCATGTTTATACAGATAGCGGTGTAGATATTTCCATGTTTATACTGATAGCGGTGTGGCTACTTCCATGTTTATACAGATAGCGGTGTAGATATTTCAATGATTATAGAGATGTCTGTGTAGGTAATTCCATGTTTATACAGATGGCAGTGTAGATATTTCCATGTTTATACAGATAGTGGTGTAGATATTTCCATGTTTATACAGATGACTGTGTAGGTATTTCCATGTGTGTACAGATGGCGGTGTCGATATTTCCATGTTTATTGAGATAGCATTGTAGATATTTCCATCTTTGCACAGACTGCGGTGTAGATATTTCCATGTTTATACAGATAACGCTGCAGATATTTCCATGTTTATACAGCTAGCGGTGTAGATATTTCCATGTTTATACAGACAGCGGTGGAGATATTTCTTTGTTTATACAGATAACGGTGTAGATATTTCCATGTTTATAGAGATAGTGGTGTAGATATTTCCATATTTATACAGATAGTGGTGTCGCTATTTCCATGTTTTTACTGATAGCGGTGTAGATATTTCCATGTTTATTCACATGGCGGTGTAGATATTTCCATGTTTATACACGTCGTGGTGTAGATATTTCCATGTTTATACAGATAGCGGTGTAGATATTTCCATGTTTACTAAGATAGCGGTGTAGATATTTCCATATTTGCACAGATTGTGGTGTAGATATTTCCATCTTTACACAGAGACCTGTGTACATATTTCCATGTTTACACAGATAGCTGTGTAGATATTTCCATGTTTACACAGATAATGTTATAGATATTTCCATGTTTATACAGATAGCGGTGCAGATATTTCCATGTTTATAAAGATAGTGGTGTAGATATTTCCATCTTTATAGAGATAGCGGTGGAGATATTTCCATGTTTATACAGATAGCGATGTAGATATTTCCATGTTTCTACAGATAGCGGTGGAGATATTTCCATGTTTATACAGATAGCCGTGTAGACATTTCCATGTTTATAGAGATAGCGGTGTAGATATTTCCATGTTTATACAGATCGCAGTGTAGATATTTCTAGGTATATACAGATGGCAGTGTAGATATTTCCATGTTTATGCAGATGGACGTGTAGATATTTCCATGTTTATAAAGATGACATTGTAGATATTTCCATGTTTTCACAGATGGCGGTGTAGATATTTCCATGTTTATACAGATAGCGGTGTGGCTACTTCCATGTTTATACAGATAGCGGTGTAGATATTTCAATGGTTATAGAGATGTCTGTGTAGATAATTCCATGTTTATACAGATGGCAGTGTAGGTATTTCCATGTTTATACAGATAGTGGTGTAGATATTTCCATGTTTATACAGATGACTGTGTAGGTATTTCCATGTGTGTACAGATGGCGGTGTCAATATTTCCATGTTTATTGAGATAGCATTGTAGATATTTCCATCTTTGCACAGACTGCGGTGTAGATATTTCCATGTTTATACAGATAACGCTGCAGATAATTCCATGTTTATACAGCTAGCGGTGTAGATGTTTCCATGTTCATACAGACAGCGGTGGAGATATTTCTTTGTTTATACAGATAACGGTGTAGATATTTCCATGTTTATAGAGATAGTGGTGTAGATATTTCCATATTTATACAGATAGCGGTGTCAATATTTCCATGTTTATACTGATAGCGGTGTAGATATTTCCATGTTTATTCACATAGCGGTGTAGATATTTCCATGTTTATACACGTTGTGGTATAGATATTTCCATGTTTATACAGATAGCGGTGTAGATATTTCCATGTTTATACTGATAGCGGTGTGGCTACTTCCATATTTATACAGATAGCGCTGTAGATATTTCAATGATTATAGAGATGTCTGTGTAGGTAATTCCATGTTTATACAGATGGCAGTGTAGATATTTCCATGTTTATACAGATAGTGGTGTAGATATTTCCATGTTTATACAGATGACTGTGTAGGTATTTCCACGTGTGTACAGATGGCGGTGTCGATATTTCCATGTTTATTGAGATAGCATTGTAGATATTTCCATCTTTGCACAGACTGCGGTGTAGATATTTCCATGTTTATACAGATAACGCTGCAGATAATTCCATGTTTATACAGCTAGCGGTGTAGATATTTCCATGTTTATACAGACAGCGGTGGAGATATTTCTTTGTTTATACAGATAACGGTGTAGATATTTCCATGTTTATAGAGATAGTGGTGTAGATATTTCCATATTTATACAGATAGCGGTGTCGCTATTTCCATGTTTTTACTGATAGCGGCGTAGATATTTCCATGTTTATTCACATGGCGGTGTAGATATTTCCATGTTTATACACGTCGTGGTGTAGATATTTCCATGTTTATACAGATAGCGGTGTAGATATTTCCATGTTTATACTGATAGCGGTGTAGATATTTCCATGTTTATACATATAGCGGTGTAGATATTTCCATGTTTATACAGATCGTGGTGTAGACATTTCCATGTTTATACAGATAGCGGTGTTGATATATCCATGTTTATACAGATAGCGGTGTAGATATTTCCATGTTTACTAAGATAGCGGTGTAGATATTTCCATATTTGCACAGATTGTGGTGTAGGTATTTCGATCTTTACACAGAGACCTGTGTACATATTTCCATGTTTACACAGATAGCTGTGTAGATATTTCCATGTTTACACAGATAATGTTATAGATATTTCCATGTTTATACAGATAGCGGTGCAGATATTTCCATGTTTATAAAGATAGTGGTGTAGATATTTCCATCTTTATAGAGATAGCGGTGGAGATATTTCCATGTTTATAGAGATCGCGATGTAGATATTTCCATGTTTCTACAGATAGCGGTGGAGATATTTCCATGTTTATACAGATAGCCGAGTAGACATTTCCATGTTTATAGAGATAGCGGTGTAGATATTTCCATGTTTATACAGATGGCAGTGTAGATATTTCTAGGTATATACAGATGGCAGTGTAGATATTTCCATGTTTATGCAGATGGACGTGTAGATATTTCCATGTTTATAAAGATGACAGTGTAGATATTTCCATGTTTTCACAGATGTCATTGTAGATATTTCCATGTTTATACAGATAGCGGTGTGGCTACTTCCATGTTTATACAGATAGCGGTGTAGATATTTCAATGTTTATAGAGATGTCTGTGTAGATAATTCCATGTTTATACAGATGGCAGTGTAGGTATTTCCATGTTTATACAGATAGTGGTGTAGATATTTCCATGTTTATACAGATGACTGTGTAGGTATTTCCATGTATGTACAGATGGCGGTGTCAATATTTCCATGTTTATTGAGATAGCATTGTAGATATTTCCATCTTTGCACAGACTGCGGTGTAGATATTTCCATGTTTATACAGATAACGCTGCAGATAATTCCATGTTTATACAGCTAGCGGTGTAGATGTTTCCATGTTCATACAGACAGCGGTGGAGATATTTCTTTGTTTATACAGATAACGGTGTAGATATTTCCATGTTTATAGAGATAGTGGTGTAGATATTTCCATATTTATACAGATAGCGGTGTCAATATTTCCATGTTTATACTGATAGCGGTGTAGATATTTCCATGTTTATTCACATAGCGGTGTAGATATTTCCATGTTTATACACGTCGTGGTATAGATATTTCCATGTTTATACAGATAGCGGTGTAGATATTTCCATGTTTATACTGATAGCGGTGTGGCTACTTCCATGTTTATACAGATAGCGCTGTAGATATTTCAATGATTATAGAGATGTCTGTGTAGGTAATTCCATGTTTATACAGATGGCAGTGTAGATATTTCCATGTTTATACAGATAGTGGTGTAGATATTTCCATGTTTATACAGATGACTGTGTAGGTATTTCCCCGTGTGTACAGATGGCGGTGTCAATATTTCCATGTTTATTGAGATAGCATTGTAGATATTTCCATCTTTGCACAGACTGCGGTGTAGATATTTCCATGTTTATACAGATAACGCTGCAGATAATTCCATGTTTATACAGCTAGCGGTGTAGATGTTTCCATGTTCATACAGACAGCGGTGGAGATACTTCTTTGTTTATACAGATAACGGTGTAGATATTTCCATGTTTATAGAGATAGTGGTGTAGATATTTCCATATTTATACAGATAGCAGTGTCGCTATTTCCATGTTTTTACTGATAGCGGTGTAGATATTTCCATGTTTATTCACATGGCGGTGTAGATATTTCCATGTTTATACATGTCGTGGTGTAGATATTTCCATGTTTATACAGATAGCGGTGTAGATATTTCCATGTTTATACTGATAGCGGTGTAGATATTTCCATGTTTATACACATAGCGGTGTAGATATTTCCATGTTTATATAGATCGTGGTGTAGACATTTCCATGTTTATACAGATAGCGGTGTTGATATTTCCATGTTTATACAGATAGTGGTGTAGATATTTCCATGTTTACTGAGATAGCGGTGTAGATATTTCCATATTTGCACAGATTGCGGTGTAGATATTTCCATCTTTACACAGAGACCTGTGTACATGTTTCCATGTTTACACAGATAGCTGTGTAGATATTTCCATGTTTACACACATAGTGTTATTGATATTTCCATGTTTATACAGATAGCGGTGTATATATTTCCATGTTTATAAAGATAGCGGTGTAGATATTTCCATCTTTATAGAGATAACGGTGGAGATATTTCCATGTTTATACAGATAGCGATGTAGATATTTCCATGTTTCTACAGATAGCGGTGGAGATATTTCCATGTTTATACAGATAGCCATGTAGACATTTCCATGTTTATAGAGATAGCGGTGTAGATATTTCCATGTTTATTCAGATGGCAGTGTAGATATTTCCAGGTATATACAGATGGCAGTGTAGATATTTCCATGTTTATACAGATGGACGTGTAGATATTTCCATGTTTATGAAGATGACAGTGTAGATATTTCCATGTTTTCACAGATGGCGGTGTAGATATTTCCACGTTTATACAGATACCGGTGTGGTTACTTCCATGTTTATACAGATAGCGGTGTAGATATTTCAATGGTTATAGAGATGTCTGTGTAGATAATTCCATGTTTATACAGATGGCAGTGTAGGTATTTCCATGTTTATACAGATAGTGGTGTAGATATTTCCATGTTTATACAGATGACTGTGTAGGTATTTCCATGTGTGTACAGATGGCGGTGTCAATATTTCCATGTTTATTGAGATAGCATTTTAGATATTTCCATCTTTGCACAGACTGCGGTGTAGATATTTCCATGTTTATACAGATAACGCTGCAGATAATTCCATGTTCATACAGCTAGCGGTGTAGATGTTTCCATGTTCATAGAGACAGCGGTGGAGATATTTCTTGGTTTATACAGATAACGGTGTAGATATTTCCATGTTTATAGAGATAGTGGTGTAGATATTTCCATATTTATACAGATAGCGGTGTCAATATTTCCATGTTTATACTGATAGCAGTGTAGATATTTCCATGTTTATTCACATAGCGGTGTAGATATTTCCATGTTTATACACGTCGTGGTGTAGATATTTCCATGTTTATACATATAGCGGTGTAGATATTTCCATGTTTATACTGAGAGCGGTGTGGCTACTTCCATGTTTATACAGATAGCGGTGTAGATATTTCAATGATTATAGAGATGTCTGTGTAGGTAATTCAATGTTTATACAGATGGCAGTGTAGATATTTCCATGTTTATACAGATAGTGGTGTAGATATTTCCATGTTTATACAGATGACTGTGTAGGTATTTCCATGTGTGTACAGATGGCGGTGTTGATATTTCCATGTTTATTGAGATAGCATTGTAGATATTTCCATCTTTGCACAGACTGCGGTGTAGATATTTCCATGTTTACTGAGATAGCGGTGTAGATATTTCCATATTTGCACAGATTGCGGTGTAGGTATTTCCATCTTTACACATAGAACTGTGTGCATATTTCCATGTTTACACAGATAGCGGTGTAGATATTTCCATGTTTACACAGATAGTGTTATAGATATTTCCATGTTTATACAGATAGCGGTGTAGATATTTCCATGTTTATAAAGATAGCGGTGTAGATATTTCCATCTTTATAGAGATAGCGGTGGAGATATTTCCATGTTTATACAGATAGCGATGTAGATATTTCCATGTTTCTACAGATAGCGGTGGAGATATTTCCATGTTTATACAGATAGCCATGTAGACATTTCCATGTTTATAGAGATAGCGGTGTAGATATTTCCATGTTTATACAGATGGCAGTGTAGATATTTCCAGATATATACACATGGCAGTGTAGATATTTCCATGTTTATACAGATGGACGTGTAGATATTTCCATGTTTATGAAGATGACAGTGTAGATATTTCCATGTTTTCACAGATGGCGGTGTAGATATTTCCACGTTTATACAGATACCGGTGTGGTTACTTCCATGTTTATACAGATAGCGGTGTAGATATTTCAATGGTTATAGAGATGTCTGTGTAGATAATTCCATGTTTATACAGATGGCAGTGTAGGTACTTCCATGTTTATACAGATAGTGGTGTAGATATTTCCATGTTTATACAGATGACTGTGTAGGTATTTCCATGTGTGTACAGATGGCGGTGTCAATATTTCCATGTTTATTGAGATAGCATTTTAGATATTTCCATCTTTGCACAGACTGCGGTGTAGATATTTCCATGTTTATACAGATAACGCTGCAGATAATTCCATGTTCATACAGCTAGCGGTGTAGATGTTTCCATGTTCATATAGACAGCGGTGGAGATATTTCTTTGTTTATACAGATAACGGTGTAGATATTTCCATGTTTATAGAGATAGTGGTGTAGATATTTCCATATTTATACAGATAGAGGTGTCAATATTTCCATGTTTATACTGATAGCAGTGTAGGTATTTCCATGTTTATTCACATAGCGGTGTAGATATTTCCATGTTTATACACGTCGTGGTGTAGATATTTCCATGTTTATACATATAGCGGTGTAGATATTTCCATGTTTATACTGATAGCGGTGTGGCTACTTCCATGTTTATACAGATAGCGGTGTAGATATTTCAGTGATTATAGAGATGTCTGTGTAGGTAATTCAATGTTTATACAAATGGCAGTGTAGATATTTCCATGTTTATACAGATAGAGGTGTAGATATTTCCATGTTTATACTGATAGCGGTGTGGCTACTTCCATGTTTATACAGATAGCGGTGTAGATATTTCAATGGTTATAGAGATGTCTGTGTAGATAATTCCATGTTTATACAGATGGCAGTGTAGATATTTCCATGTTTATACAGATAGTGGTGTAGATATTTCCATGTTTATACAGATGACTGTGTAGGTATTTCCATGTGTGTACAGATGGCGGTGTCGATATTTCCATGTTTATTGAGATAGCATTGTAGATATTTCCATCTTTGCACAGACTGCGGTGTAGATATTTCCATGTTTATACAGATAACGCTGCAGATAATTCCATGTTTATACAGCTAGCGGTGTAGATATTTCCATGTTTATACAGACAGCGGTGGAGATATTTCTTTGTTTATACAGATAACGGTGTAGATATTTCCATGTTTATAGAGATAGTGGTGTAGATATTTCCATATTTATACAGATAGCGGTGTCGCTATTTCCATGTTTTTACTGATAGCGGTGTAGATATTTCCATGTTTATTCACATGGTGGTGTAGATATTTCCATGTTTATACACGTCGTGGTGTAGATATTTCCATGTTTATACAGATAGCGGTGTAGATATTTCCATGTTTATACTGATAGCGGTGTAGATATTTCCATGTTTATACATATAGCGGTGTAGATATTTCCATGTTTATACAGATCGTGGTGTAGACATTTCCATGTTTATACAGATAGCGGTGTTGATATATCCATGTTTATACAGATAGCGGTGTAGATATTTCCATGTTTACTAAGATAGCGGTGTAGATATTTCCATATTTGCACAGATTGTGGTGTAGATATTTCCATGTTTACACAGATAGCTGTGTAGATATTTCCATGTTTACACAGATAATGTTATAGATATTTCCATGTTTATACAGATAGCGGTGCAGATATTTCCATGTTTATAAAGATAGTGGTGTAGGTATTTCCATCTTTATAGAGATAGCGGTGGAGATATTTCCATGTTTATACAGATAGCGATGTAGATATTTCCATGTTTCTACAGATAGCGGTGGTGATATTTCCATGTTTATACAGATAGCCGTGTAGACATTTCCATGTTTATAGAGATAGCGGTGTAGATATTTCCATGTTTATACAGATCGCAGTGTAGATATTTCTAGGTATATACAGATGGCAGTGTAGATATTTCCATGTTTATGCAGATGGACGTGTAGATATTTCCATGTTTATAAAGATGACAGTGTAGATATTTCCATGTTTTCACAGATGGCGGTGTAGATATTTCCATGTTTATACAGATAGCGGTGTGGCTACTTCCATGTTTATACAGATAGCGGTGTAGATATTTCAATGGTTATAGAGATGTCTGTGTAGATAATTCCATGTTTATACAGATGGCAGTGTAGGTATTTCCATGTTTATACAGATAGTGGTGTAGATATTTCCATGTTTATACAGATGACTGTGTAGGTATTTCCATGTGTGTACAGATGGCGGTGTCAATATTTCCATGTTTATTGAGATAGCATTGTAGATATTTCCATCTTTGCACAGACTGCGGTGTAGATATTTCCATGTTTATACAGATAACGCTGCAGATAATTCCATGTTTATACAGCTAGCGGTGTAGATGTTTCCATGTTCATACAGACAGCGGTGGAGATATTTCTTTGTTTATACAGATAACGGTGTAGATATTTCCATGTTTATAGAGATAGTGGTGTAGATATTTCCATATTTATACAGATAGCGGTGTCAATATTTCCATGTTTATACTGATAGCGGTGTAGATATTTCCATGTTTATTCACATGGCGGTGTAGATATTTCCATGTTTATACACGTTGTGGTATAGATATTTCCATGTTTATACAGATAGCGGTGTAGATATTTCCATGTTTATACTGATAGCGGTGTGGCTACTTCCATATTTATACAGATAGCGCTGTAGATATTTCAATGATTATAGAGATGTCTGTGTAGGTAATTCCATGTTTATACAGATGGCAGTGTAGATATTTCCATGTTTATACAGATAGTTGTGTAGATATTTCCATGTTTATACAGATGACTGTGTAGGTATTTCCACGTGTGTACAGATGGCGGTGTCGATATTTCCATGTTTATTGAGATAGCATTGTAGATATTTCCATCTTTGCACAGACTGCGGTGTAGATATTTCCATGTTTATACAGATAACGCTGCAGATAATTCCATGTTTATACAGCTAGCGGTGTAGATATTTCCATGTTTATACAGACAGCGGTGGAGATATTTCTTTGTTTATACAGATAACGGTGTAGATATTTCCATGTTTATAGAGATAGTGGTGTAGATATTTCCATATTTATACAGATAGCGGTGTCGCTATTTCCATGTTTTTACTGATAGCGGCGTAGATATTTCCATGTTTATTCACATGGCGGTGTAGATATTTCCATGTTTATACACGTCGTGGTGTAGATATTTCCATGTTTATACAGATAGCGGTGTAGATATTTCCATGTTTATACTGATAGCGGTGTAGATATTTCCATGTTTATACATATAGCGGTGTAGATATTTCCATGTTTATACAGATCGTGGTGTAGACATTTCCATGTTTATACAGATAGCGGTGTTGATATATCCATGTTTATACAGATAGCGGTGTAGATATTTCCATGTTTACTAAGATAGCGGTGTAGATATTTCCATATTTGCACAGACTGTGGTGTAGGTATTTCCATCTTTACACAGAGACCTGTGTACATATTTCCATGTTTACACAGATAGCTGTGTAGATATTTCCATGTTTACACAGATAATGTTTTAGATATTTCCATGTTTATACAGATAGCGGTGCAGATATTTCCATGTTTATAAAGATAGTGATGTAGATATTTCCATCTTTATAGAGATAGCGGTGGAGATATTTCCATGTTTATAGAGATCGCGATGTAGATATTTCCATGTTTCTACAGATAGCGGTGGAGATATTTCCATGTTTATACAGATAGCCGTGTAGACATTTCCATGTTTATAGAGATAGCGGTGTAGATATTTCCATGTTTATACAGATGGCAGTGTAGATATTTCTAGGTATATACAGATGGCAGTGTAGATATTTCCATGTTTATGCAGATGGACGTGTAGATATTTCCATGTTTATAAAGATGACAGTGTAGATATTTCCATGTTTTCACAGATGGCGTTGTAGATATTTCCATGTTTATGCAGATAGCGGTGTGGCTACTTCCATGTTTATACAGATAGCGGTGTAGATATTTCAATGTTTATAGAGATGTCTGTGTAGATAATTCCATGTTTATACAGATGGCAGTGTAGGTATTTCCATGTTTATACAGATAGTGGTGTAGATATTTCCATGTTTATACAGATGACTGTGTAGGTATTTCCATGTGTGTACAGATGGCGGTGTCAATATTTCCATGTTTATTGAGATAGCATTGTAGATATTTCCATCTTTGCACAGACTGCGGTGTAGATATTTCCATGTTTATACAGATAACGCTGCAGATAATTCCATGTTTATACAGCTAGCGGTGTAGATGTTTCCATGTTCATACAGACAGCGGTGGAGATACTTCTTTGTTTATACAGATAACGGTGTAGATATTTCCATGTTTATAGAGATAGTGGTGTAGATATTTCCATATTTATACAGATAGCAGTGTCGCTATTTCCATGTTTTTACTGATAGCGGTGTAGATATTTCCATGTTTATTCACATGGCGGTGTAGATATTTCCATGTTTATACATGTCGTGGTGTAGATATTTCCATGTTTATACAGATAGCGGTGTAGATATTTCCATGTTTATACTGATAGCGGTGTAGATATTTCCATGTTTATACACATAGCGGTGTAGATATTTCCATGTTTATATAGATCGTGGTGTAGACATTTCCATGTTTATACAGATAGCGGTGTTGATATTTCCATGTTTATACAGATAGTGGTGTAGATATTTCCATGTTTACTGAGATAGCGGTGTAGATATTTCCATATTTGCACAGATTGCGGTGTAGATATTTCCATCTTTACACAGAGACCTGTGTACATGTTTCCATGTTTACACAGATAGCTGTGTAGATATTTCCATGTTTACACACATAGTGTTATTGATATTTCCATGTTTATACAGATAGCGGTGTATATATTTCCATGTTTATAAAGATAGCGGTGTAGATATTTCCATCTTTATAGAGATAACGGTGGAGATATTTCCATGTTTATACAGATAGCGATGTAGATATTTCCATGTTTCTACAGATAGCGGTGGAGATATTTCCATGTTTATACAGATAGCCATGTAGACATTTCCATGTTTATAGAGATAGCGGTGTAGATATTTCCATGTTTATTCAGATGGCAGTGTAGATATTTCCAGGTATATACAGATGGCAGTGTAGATATTTCCATGTTTATACAGATGGACGTGTAGATATTTCCATGTTTATGAAGATGACAGTGTAGATATTTCCATGTTTTCACAGATGGCGGTGTAGATATTTCCACGTTTATACAGATACCGGTGTGGTTACTTCCATGTTTATACAGATAGCGGTGTAGATATTTCAATGGTTATAGAGATGTCTGTGTAGATAATTCCATGTTTATACAGATGGCAGTGTAGGTATTTCCATGTTTATACAGATAGTGGTGTAGATATTTCCATGTTTATACAGATGACTGTGTAGGTATTTCCATGTGTGTACAGATGGCGGTGTCAATATTTCCATGTTTATTGAGATAGCATTTTAGATATTTCCATCTTTGCACAGACTGCGGTGTAGATATTTCCATGTTTATACAGATAACGCTGCAGATAATTCCATGTTCATACAGCTAGCGGTGTAGATGTTTCCATGTTCATAGAGACAGCGGTGGAGATATTTCTTGGTTTATACAGATAACGGTGTAGATATTTCCATGTTTATAGAGATAGTGGTGTAGATATTTCCATATTTATACAGATAGCGGTGTCAATATTTCCATGTTTATACTGATAGCAGTGTAGATATTTCCATGTTTATTCACATAGCGGTGTAGATATTTCCATGTTTATACACGTCGTGGTGTAGATATTTCCATGTTTATACATATAGCGGTGTAGATATTTCCATGTTTATACTGAGAGCGGTGTGGCTACTTCCATGTTTATACAGATAGCGGTGTAGATATTTCAATGATTATAGAGATGTCTGTGTAGGTAATTCAATGTTTATACAGATGGCAGTGTAGATATTTCCATGTTTATACAGATAGTGGTGTAGATATTTCCATGTTTATACAGATGACTGTGTAGGTATTTCCATGTGTGTACAGATGGCGGTGTTGATATTTCCATGTTTATTGAGATAGCATTGTAGATATTTCCATCTTTGCACAGACTGCGGTGTAGATATTTCCATGTTTACTGAGATAGCGGTGTAGATATTTCCATATTTGCACAGATTGCGGTGTAGGTATTTCCATCTTTACACATAGAACTGTGTGCATATTTCCATGTTTACACAGATAGCGGTGTAGATATTTCCATGTTTACACAGATAGTGTTATAGATATTTCCATGTTTATACAGATAGCGGTGTAGATATTTCCATGTTTATAAAGATAGCGGTGTAGATATTTCCATCTTTATAGAGATAGCGGTGGAGATATTTCCATGTTTATACAGATAGCGATGTAGATATTTCCATGTTTCTACAGATAGCGGTGGAGATATTTCCATGTTTATACAGATAGCCATGTAGACATTTCCATGTTTATAGAGATAGCGGTGTAGATATTTCCATGTTTATACAGATGGCAGTGTAGATATTTCCAGATATATACACATGGCAGTGTAGATATTTCCATGTTTATACAGATGGACGTGTAGATATTTCCATGTTTATGAAGATGACAGTGTAGATATTTCCATGTTTTCACAGATGGCGGTGTAGATATTTCCACGTTTATACAGATACCGGTGTGGTTACTTCCATGTTTATACAGATAGCGGTGTAGATATTTCAATGGTTATAGAGATGTCTGTGTAGATAATTCCATGTTTATACAGATGGCAGTGTAGGTACTTCCATGTTTATACAGATAGTGGTGTAGATATTTCCATGTTTATAGAGATGACTGTGTAGGTATTTCCATGTGTGTACAGATGGCGGTGTCAATATTTCCATGTTTATTGAGATAGCATTTTAGATATTTCCATCTTTGCACAGACTGCGGTGTAGATATTTCCATGTTTATACAGATAACGCTGCAGATAATTCCATGTTCATACAGCTAGCGGTGTAGATGTTTCCATGTTCATATAGACAGCGGTGGAGATATTTCTTTGTTTATACAGATAACGGTGTAGATATTTCCATGTTTATAGAGATAGTGGTGTAGATATTTCCATATTTATACAGATAGAGGTGTCAATATTTCCATGTTTATACTGATAGCAGTGTAGGTATTTCCATGTTTATTCACATAGCGGTGTAGATATTTCCATGTTTATACACGTCGTGGTGTAGATATTTCCATGTTTATACATATAGCGGTGTAGATATTTCCATGTTTATACTGATAGCGGTGTGGCTACTTCCATGTTTATACAGATAGCGGTGTAGATATTTCAGTGATTATAGAGATGTCTGTGTAGGTAATTCAATGTTTATACAAATGGCAGTGTAGATATTTCCATGTTTATACAGATAGAGGTGTAGATATTTCCATGTTTATACTGATAGCGGTGTGGCTACTTCCATGTTTATACAGATAGCGGTGTAGATATTTCAATGGTTATAGAGATGTCTGTGTAGATAATTCCATGTTTATACAGATGGCAGTGTAGATATTTCCATGTTTATACAGATAGTGGTGTAGATATTTCCATGTTTATACAGATGACTGTGTAGGTATTTCCATGTGTGTACAGATGGCGGTGTCGATATTTCCATGTTTATTGAGATAGCATTGTAGATATTTCCATCTTTGCACAGACTGCGGTGTAGATATTTCCATGTTTATACAGATAACGCTGCAGATAATTCCATGTTTATACAGCTAGCGGTGTAGATATTTCCATGTTTATACAGACAGCGGTGGAGATATTTCTTTGTTTATACAGATAACGGTGTAGATATTTCCATGTTTATAGAGATAGTGGTGTAGATATTTCCATATTTATACAGATAGCGGTGTCGCTATTTCCATGTTTTTACTGATAGCGGTGTAGATATTTCCATGTTTATTCACATGGTGGTGTAGATATTTCCATGTTTATACACGTCGTGGTGTAGATATTTCCATGTTTATACAGATAGCGGTGTAGATATTTCCATGTTTATACTGATAGCGGTGTAGATATTTCCATGTTTATACATATAGCGGTGTAGATATTTCCATGTTTATACAGATCGTGGTGTAGACATTTCCATGTTTATACAGATAGCGGTGTTGATATATCCATGTTTATACAGATAGCGGTGTAGATATTTCCATGTTTACTAAGATAGCGGTGTAGATATTTCCATATTTGCACAGATTGTGGTGTAGATATTTCCATGTTTACACAGATAGCTGTGTAGATATTTCCATGTTTACACAGATAATGTTATAGATATTTCCATGTTTATACAGATAGCGGTGCAGATATTTCCATGTTTATAAAGATAGTGGTGTAGATATTTCCATCTTTATAGAGATAGCGGTGGAGATATTTCCATGTTTATACAGATAGCGATGTAGATATTTCCATGTTTCTACAGATAGCGGTGGTGATATTTCCATGTTTATACAGATAGCCGTGTAGACATTTCCATGTTTATAGAGATAGCGGTGTAGATATTTCCATGTTTATACAGATCGCAGTGTAGATATTTCTAGGTATATACAGATGGCAGTGTAGATATTTCCATGTTTATGCAGATGGACGTGTAGATATTTCCATGTTTATAAAGATGACAGTGTAGATATTTCCATGTTTTCACAGATGGCGGTGTAGATATTTCCATGTTTATACAGATAGCGGTGTGGCTACTTCCATGTTTATACAGATAGCGGTGTAGATATTTCAATGGTTATAGAGATGTCTGTGTAGATAATTCCATGTTTATACAGATGGCAGTGTAGGTATTTCCATGTTTATACAGATAGTGGTGTAGATATTTCCATGTTTATACAGATGACTGTGTAGGTATTTCCATGTGTGTACAGATGGCGGTGTCAATATTTCCATGTTTATTGAGATAGCATTGTAGATATTTCCATCTTTGCACAGACTGCGGTGTAGATATTTCCATGTTTATACAGATAACGCTGCAGATAATTCCATGTTTATACAGCTAGCGGTGTAGATGTTTCCATGTTCATACAGACAGCGGTGGAGATATTTCTTTGTTTATACAGATAACGGTGTAGATATTTCCATGTTTATAGAGATAGTGGTGTAGATATTTCCATATTTATACAGATAGCGGTGTCAATATTTCCATGTTTATACTGATAGCGGTGTAGATATTTCCATGTTTATTCACATGGCGGTGTAGATATTTCCATGTTTATACACGTTGTGGTATAGATATTTCCATGTTTATACAGATAGCGGTGTAGATATTTCCATGTTTATACTGATAGCGGTGTGGCTACTTCCATATTTATACAGATAGCGCTGTAGATATTTCAATGATTATAGAGATGTCTGTGTAGGTAATTCCATGTTTATACAGATGGCAGTGTAGATATTTCCATGTTTATACAGATAGTTGTGTAGATATTTCCATGTTTATACAGATGACTGTGTAGGTATTTCCACGTGTGTACAGATGGCGGTGTCGATATTTCCATGTTTATTGAGATAGCATTGTAGATATTTCCATCTTTGCACAGACTGCGGTGTAGATATTTCCATGTTTATACAGATAACGCTGCAGATAATTCCATGTTTATACAGCTAGCGGTGTAGATATTTCCATGTTTATACAGACAGCGGTGGAGATATTTCTTTGTTTATACAGATAACGGTGTAGATATTTCCATGTTTATAGAGATAGTGGTGTAGATATTTCCATATTTATACAGATAGCGGTGTCGCTATTTCCATGTTTTTACTGATAGCGGCGTAGATATTTCCATGTTTATTCACATGGCGGTGTAGATATTTCCATGTTTATACACGTCGTGGTGTAGATATTTCCATGTTTATACAGATAGCGGTGTAGATATTTCCATGTTTATACTGATAGCGGTGTAGATATTTCCATGTTTATACATATAGCGGTGTAGATATTTCCATGTTTATACAGATCGTGGTGTAGACATTTCCATGTTTATACAGATAGCGGTGTTGATATATCCATGTTTATACAGATAGCGGTGTAGATATTTCCATGTTTACTAAGATAGCGGTGTAGATATTTCCATATTTGCACAGACTGTGGTGTAGGTATTTCCATCTTTACACAGAGACCTGTGTACATATTTCCATGTTTACACAGATAGCTGTGTAGATATTTCCATGTTTACACAGATAATGTTTTAGATATTTCCATGTTTATACAGATAGCGGTGCAGATATTTCCATGTTTATAAAGATAGTGATGTAGATATTTCCATCTTTATAGAGATAGCGGTGGAGATATTTCCATGTTTATAGAGATCGCGATGTAGATATTTCCATGTTTCTACAGATAGCGGTGGAGATATTTCCATGTTTATACAGATAGCCGTGTAGACATTTCCATGTTTATAGAGATAGCGGTGTAGATATTTCCATGTTTATACAGATGGCAGTGTAGATATTTCTAGGTATATACAGATGGCAGTGTAGATATTTCCATGTTTATGCAGATGGACGTGTAGATATTTCCATGTTTATAAAGATGACAGTGTAGATATTTCCATGTTTTCACAGATGGCGTTGTAGATATTTCCATGTTTATGCAGATAGCGGTGTGGCTACTTCCATGTTTATACAGATAGCGGTGTAGATATTTCAATGTTTATAGAGATGTCTGTGTAGATAATTCCATGTTTATACAGATGGCAGTGTAGGTATTTCCATGTTTATACAGATAGTGGTGTAGATATTTCCATGTTTATACAGATGACTGTGTAGGTATTTCCATGTGTGTACAGATGGCGGTGTCAATATTTCCATGTTTATTGAGATAGCATTGTAGATATTTCCATCTTTGCACAGACTGCGGTGTAGATATTTCCATGTTTATACAGATAACACTGCAGATAATTCCATGTTTATACAGCTAGCGGTGTAGATGTTTCCATGTTCATACAGACAGCGGTGGAGATATTTCTTTGTTTATACAGATAACGGTGTAGATATTTCCATGTTTATAGAGATAGTGGTGTAGATATTTCCATATTTATACAGATAGCGGTGTCAATATTTCCATGTTTATACTGATAGCGGTGTAGATATTTCCATGTTTATTCACATAGCGGTGTAGATATTTCCATGTTTATACACGTCGTGGTATAGATATTTCCATGTTTATACAGATAGCGGTGTAGATATTTCCATGTTTATACTGATAGCGGTGTGGCTACTTCCATGTTTATACAGATAGCGCTGTAGATATTTCAATGATTATAGAGATGTCTGTGTAGGTAATTCCATGTTTATACAGATGGCAGTGTAGATATTTCCATGTTTATACAGACAGTGGTGTAGATATTTCCATGTTTATACAGATGACTGTGTAGGTATTTCCCCGTGTGTACAGATGGCGGTGTCAATATTTCCATGTTTATTGAGATAGCATTGTAGATATTTCCATCTTTGCACAGACTGCGGTGTAGATATTTCCATGTTTATACAGATAACGCTGCAGATAATTCCATGTTTATACAGCTAGCGGTGTAGATGTTTCCATATTCATACAGACAGCGGTGGAGATACTTCTTTGTTTATATAGATAACGGTGTAGATATTTCCATGTTTATAGAGATAGTGGTGTAGATATTTCCATATTTATACAGATAGCAGTTTCGCTATTTCCATGTTTTTACTGATAGCGGTGTAGATATTTCCATGTTTATTCACATGGCGGTGTAGATATTTCCATGTTTATACATGTCGTGGTGTAGATATTTCCATGTTTATACAGATAGCGGTGTAGATATTTCCATGTTTATACTGATAGCGGTGTAGATATTTCCATGTTTATACACATAGCGGTGTAGATATTTCCATGTTTATATAGATCGTGGTGTAGACATTTCCATGTTTATACAGATAGCGGTGTTGATATTTCCATGTTTATACAGATAGTGGTGTAGATATTTCCATGTTTACTGAGATAGCGGTGTAGATATTTCCATATTTGCACAGATTGCGGTGTAGATATTTCCATCTTTACACAGAGACCTGTGTACATGTTTCCATGTTTACACAGGTAGCTGTGTAGATATTTCCAGGTTTACACACATAGTGTTATTGATATTTCCATGTTTATACAGATAGCGGTGTAGATATTTCCATGTTTATAAAGATAGCGGTGTAGATATTTCCATCTTTATAGAGATAACGGTGGAGATATTTCCATGTTTATACAGATAGCGATGTAGATATTTCCATGTTTCTACAGATAGCGGTGGAGATATTTCCATGTTTATACAGATAGCCGTGTAGACATTTCCATGTTTATAGAGATAGCGGTGTAGATATTTCCATGTTTATACAGATGGCAGTGTAGATATTTCTAGGTATATACAGATGGCAGTGTAGATATTTCCATGTTTATGCAGATGGACGTGTAGATATTTCCATGTTTATAAAGATGACAGTGTAGATATTTCCATGTTTTCACAGATGGCGTTGTAGATATTTCCATGTTTATACAGATAGCGGTGTGGCTACTTCCATGTTTATACAGATAGCGGTGTAGATATTTCAATGTTTATAGAGATGTCTGTGTAGATAATTCCATGTTTATACAGATGGCAGTGTAGGTATTTCCATGTTTATACAGATAGTGGTGTAGATATTTCCATGTTTATACAGATGACTGTGTAGGTATTTCCATGTGTGTACAGATGGCGGTGTCAATATTTCCATGTTTATTGAGATAGCATTGTAGATATTTCCATCTTTGCACAGACTGCGGTGTAGATATTTCCATGTTTATACAGATAACACTGCAGATAATTCCATGTTTATACAGCTAGCGGTGTAGATGTTTCCATGTTCATACAGACAGCGGTGGAGATATTTCTTTGTTTATACAGATAATGGTGTAGATATTTCCATGTTTATAGAGATAGTGGTGTAGATATTTCCATATTTATACAGATAGCAGTTTCGCTATTTCCATGTTTTTACTGATAGCGGTGTAGATATTTCCATGTTTATTCACATGGCGGTGTAGATATTTCCATGTTTATACATGTCGTGGTGTAGATATTTCCATGTTTATACAGATAGCGGTGTAGATATTTCCATGTTTATACTGATAGCGGTGTAGATATTTCCATGTTTATACACATAGCGGTGTAGATATTTCCATGTTTATATAGATCGTGGTGTAGACATTTCCATGTTTATACAGATAGCGGTGTTGATATTTCCATGTTTATACAGATAGTGGTGTAGCTATTTCCATGTTTACTGAGATAGCGGTGTAGATATTTCCATATTTGCACAGATTGCGGTGTAGATATTTCCATCTTTACACAGAGACCTGTGTACATGTTTCCATGTTTACACAGGTAGCTGTGTAGATATTTCCATGTTTACACACATAGTGTTATTGATATTTCCATGTTTATACAGATAGCGGTGTAGATATTTCCATGTTTATAAAGATAGCGGTGTAGATATTTCCATCTTTATAGAGATAACGGTGGAGATATTTCCATGTTTATACAGATAGCGATGTAGATATTTCCATGTTTCTACAGATAGCGGTGGAGATATTTCCATGTTTATACAGATAGCCATGTAGACATTTCCATGTTTATAGAGATAGCGGTGTAGATATTTCCATGTTTATTCAGATGGCAGTGTAGATATTTCCAGGTATATACAGATGGCAGTGTAGATATTTCCATGTTTATACAGATGGACGTGTAGATATTTCCATGTTTATGAAGATGACAGTGTGGATATTTCCATGTTTTCACAGATGGCGGTGTTGATATTTCCACGTTTATACAGATACCGGTGTGGTTACTTCCATGTTTATACAGATAGCGGTGTAGATATTTCAATGGTTATAGAGATGTCTGTGTAGATAATTCCATGTTTATACAGATGGCAGTGTAGGTATTTCCATGTTTATACAGATAGTGGTGTAGATATTTCCATGTTTATACAGATGACTGTGTAGGTATTTCCATGTGTGTACAGATGGCGGTGTCAATATTTCCATGTTTATTGAGATAGCATTTTAGATATTTCCATCTTTGCACAGACTGCGGTGTAGATATTTCCATGTTTATACAGATAACGCTGCAGATAATTCCATGTTCATACAGCTAGCGGTGTAGATGTTTCCATGTTCATAGAGACAGCGGTGGAGATATTTCTTTGTTTATACAGATAACGGTGTAGATATTTCCATGTTTATAGAGATAGTGGTGTAGATATTTCCATATTTATACAGATAGCGGTGTCAATATTTCCATGTTTATACTGATAGCAGTGTAGATATTTCCATGTTTATTCACATAGCGGTGTAGATATTTCCATGTTTATACACGTCGTGGTGTAGATATTTCCATGTTTATACATATAGCGGTGTAGATATTTCCATGTTTATACTGAGAGCGGTGTGGCTACTTCCATGTTTATACAGATAGCGGTGTAGATATTTCAATGATTATAGAGATGTCTGTGTAGGTAATTCAATGTTTATACAGATGGCAGTGTAGATATTTCCATGTTTATACAGATAGTGGTGTAGATATTTCCATGTTTATACAGATGACTGTGTAGGTATTTCCATGTGTGTACAGATGGCGGTGTTGATATTTCCATGTTTATTGAGATAGCATTGTAGATATTTCCATCTTTGCACAGACTGCGGTGTAGATATTTCCATGTTTACTGAGATAGCGGTGTAGATATTTCCATATTTGCACAGATTGCGGTGTAGGTATTTCCATCTTTACACATAGACCTGTGTGCATATTTCCATGTTTACACAGATAGCGGTGTAGATATTTCCATGTTTACACAGATAGTGTTATAGATATTTCCATGTTTATACAGATAGCGGTGTAGATATTTCCATGTTTATAAAGATAGCGGTGTAGATATTTCCATCTTTATAGAGATAGCGGTGGAGATATTTCCATGTTTATACAGATAGCGATGTAGATATTTCCATGTTTCTACAGATAGCGGTGGAGATATTTCCATGTTTATACAGATAGCCATGTAGACATTTCCATGTTTATAGAGATAGCGGTGTAGATATTTCCATGTTTATACAGATGGCAGTGTAGATATTTCCAGGTATATACACATGGCAGTGTAGATATTTCCATGTTTATGCAGATGGACGTGTAGATATTTCCATGTTTATGAAGATGACAGTGTAGATATTTCCATGTTTTCACAGATGGCGGTGTAGATATTTCCACGTTTATACAGATACCGGTGTGGTTACTTCCATGTTTATACAGATAGCGGTGTAGATATTTCAATGGTTATAGAGATGTCTGTGTAGATAATTCCATGTTTATACAGATGGCAGTGTAGGTATTTCCATGTTTATACAGATAGTGGTGTAGATATTTCCATGTTTATAAAGATGACTGTGTAGGTATTTCCATGTGTGTACAGATGGCGGTGTCAATATTTCCATGTTTATTGAGATAGCATTTTAGATATTTCCATCTTTGCACAGACTGCGGTGTAGATATTTCCATGTTTATACAGATAACGCTGCAGATAATTCCATGTTCATACAGCTAGCGGTGTAGATGTTTCCATGTTCATATAGACAGCGGTGGAGATATTTCTTTGTTTATACAGATAACGGTGTAGATATTTCCATGTTTATAGAGATAGTGGTGTAGATATTTCCATATTTATACAGATAGAGGTGTCAATATTTCCATGTTTATACTGATAGCAGTGTAGGTATTTCCATGTTTATTCACATAGCGGTGTGGATATTTCCATGTTTATACACGTCGTGGTGTAGATATTTCCATGTTTATACATATAGCGGTGTAGATATTTCCATGTTTATACTGATAGCGGTGTGGCTACTTCCATGTTTATACAGATAGCGGTGTAGATATTTCAATGATTATAGAGATGTCTGTGTAGGTAATTCAATGTTTATACAGATGGCAGTGTAGATATTTCCATGTTTATACAGATAGTGGTGTAGATATTTCCATGTTTATACAGATGACTGTGTAGGTATTTCCATGTGTGTACAGATGGCGGTGTTGATATTTCCATGTTTATTGAGATAGCATTGTAGATATTTCCATCTTTGCACAGACTGCGGTGTAGATATTTCCATGTTTACTGAGATAGCGGTGTAGATATTTCCATATTTGCACAGATTGCGGTGTAGGTATTTCCATCTTTACACATAGACCTGTGTACATATTTCCATGTTTACACAGATAGCGGTGTAGATATTTCCATGTTTACACAGATAGTGTTATAGATATTTCCATGTTTATACAGATAGCGGTGTAGATATTTCCATGTTTATAAAGATAGCGGTGTAGATATTTCCATCTTTATAGAGATAGCGGTGGAGATATTTCCATGTTTATACAGATAGCGATGTAGATATTTCCATGTTTCTACAGATAGCGGTGGAGATATTCCCATGTTTATACAGATAGCCGTGTAGACATTTCCATGTATATAGAGATAGCGCTGTACATATTTCCATGTTTATACAGATGGCAGTGTAGATATTTCCAGGTATATACACATGGAAGTGTAGATATTTCCATGTTTATACAGATGGACGTGTAGATATTTCCATGTTTATAAAGATGACAGTGTAGATATTTCCATGTTTTCACAGATGGCGGTGTAGATATTTCCATGTTTATACAGATAGCGGTGTGGCTACTTCCATGTTTATACAGATAGCGGTGTAGATATTTCAATGGTTATAGAGATGTCTGTGTAGATAATTCCATGATTATACAGATGGCAGTGTAGGTATTTCCATGTTTATACAGATAGTGGTGTAGATATTTCCATGTTTATACAGATGACTGTGTAGGTATTTCCATGTGTGTACAGATGGCGGTGTCGATATCTCCATGTTTATTGAGACAGCATTGTAGATATTTCCATCTTTGCACAGACTGCGGTGTAGATATTTCCATGTTTATACAGATAGCGGTGTAGATATTTCCATGTTTATACATATAGCGGTGTAGATATTTCCATGTTTATACAGATCGTGGTGTAGACATTTCCATGTTTATACAGATAGCGGTGTTGATATTTCCATGTTTTTACAGATAGCGGTGTAGAAATTTCCATGTTTACTGAGATAGCGGTGTAGATATTTCCATATTTGCACAGATTGTGGTGTAGGTATTTCCATCTTTACACAGAGACCTGTGTACATATTTCCATGTTTACACAGATAGCTGTGTAGATATTTACATGTTTACACAGATAATGTTATAGATATTTCCATGTTTATACAGATAGCGGTGCAGATATTTCCATGTTTATAAAGATAGCGGTGTAGATATTTCCATCTTTATTGAGATAGCGGTGGAGATATTTCCATGTTTATACAGATAGCGATGTAGATATTTCCATGTTTCTACAGATAGCGGTGGAGATATTTCCATGTTTATACAGATAGCCGTGTAGACATTTCCATGTTTTTAGAGATAACGGTGTAGATATTTCCATGTTTATACAGATGGCAGTGTAGATATTTCTAGGTATATACAGATGGCCGTGTAGATATTTCCATGTTTATGCAGATGGACGTGTAGATATTTCCATGTTTATAAAGATGACAGTGTAGATATTTCCATGTTTTCACAGATAGCGGTGTAGATATTTCCATGTTTATACAGATAGCGGTGTGGCTACTTCCATGTTTATACAGATAGCGGTATAGATATTTCAATGGTTATATAGATGTCTGTGTAGATAATTCCATGTTTATACAAAGGGCAGTGTAGGTATTTCCATGTTTATACAGATAGTGGTGTAGATATTTCCATGTTTATACAGATGACTGTGTAGGTATTTCCACGTGTGTACAGATGGCGGTGTCGATATTTCCATGTTTATTGAGACAGCATTGAAGATATTTCCATCTTTGCACAGACTGCAGTGTAGATATTTCCATGTTTATACAGATAACGCTGCAGATAATTCCATGTTTATACAGCTAGCGGTGTAGATGTTTCCATGTTCATACAGACAGCGGTGGAGATATTTCTTTGTTTATACAGATAACTGTGTAGATATTTCCATGTTTATAGAGCTAGTGGTGTAGATATTTCCATATTTATACAGATAGCGGTGTCAATATTTCCATATTTATACTGATAGCGGTTTAGATATTTCCACGTTTATTCACACAGCGGTGTAGATATTTCCATGTTTATACATGTTGTGGTGTAGATATTTCCATGTTTATACAGATAGCGGTGTAGATATTTCCATGTTTATACTGATGGCGGTGTGGCTACTTCCATGTTTATACAGATAGCGGTGTAGATATTTCAATGATTATAGAGATGTCTGTGTAGGTAATTCCATGTTTATACAGATGGCAGTGTAGATATTTCCATGTTTATAGAGATAGTGGTGTAGATATTTCCATATTTATACAGATAGCGGTGTCGCTATTTCCATGTTTTTACTGATAGCGGTGTAGATATTTCCATGTTTATTCACATGACGGTGTAGATATTTCCATGTTTATACATGTCGTGGTGTAGATATTTCCATGTTTATACAGATAGCGGTGTAGATATTTCCATGTTTATACAGATGGCAGTGTAGATATTTCCAGGTATATACAGATGGCAGTGTAGATATTTCCATGTTTATACAGATGGACGTGTAGATATTTCCATGTTTATGAAGATGACAGTGTAGATATTTCCATGTTTTCACAGATGGCGGTGTAGATATTTCCACGTTTATACAGATACCGGTGTGGTTACTTCCATGTTTATACAGATAGCGGTGTAGATATTTCAATGGTTATAGAGATGTCTGTGTAGATAATTCCATGTTTATACAGATGGCAGTGTAGGTATTTCCATGTTTATACAGATAGTGGTGTAGATATTTCCATGTTTATACAGATGACTGTGTAGGTATTTCCATGTGTGTACAGATGGCGGTGTCAATATTTCCATGTTTATTGAGATAGCATTTTAGATATTTCCATCTTTGCACAGACTGCGGTGTAGATATTTCCATGTTTATACAGATAACGCTGCAGATAATTCCATGTTCATACAGCTAGCGGTGTAGATGTTTCCATGTTCATATAGACAGCGGTGGAGATATTTCTTTGTTTATACAGATAACGGTGTAGATATTTCCATGTTTATAGAGATAGTGGTGTAGATATTTCCATATTTATACAGATAGAGGTGTCAATATTTCCATGTTTATACTGATAGCAGTGTAGATATTTCCATGTTTATTCACATAGCGGTGTGGATATTTCCATGTTTATACACGTCGTGGTGTAGATATTTCCATGTTTATACATATAGCGGTGTAGATATTTCCATGTTTATACTGATAGCGGTGTGGCTACTTCCATGTTTATACAGATAGCGGTGTAGATATTTCAATGATTATAGAGATGTCTGTGTAGGTAATTCAATGTTTATACAGATGGCAGTGTAGATATTTCCATGTTTATACAGATAGTGGTGTAGATATTTCCATGTTTATACAGATGACTGTGTAGGTATTTCCATGTGTGTACAGATGGCGGTGTTGATATTTCCATGTTTATTGAGATAGCATTGTAGATATTTCCATCTTTGCACAGACTGCGGTGTAGATATTTCCATGTTTACTGAGATAGCGGTGTAGATATTTCCATATTTGCACAGATTGCGGTGTAGGTATTTCCATCTTTACACATAGACCTGTGTACATATTTCCATGTTTACACAGATAGCGGTGTAGATATTTCCATGTTTACACAGATAGTGTTATAGATATTTCCATGTTTATACAGATAGCGGTGTAGATATTTCCATGTTTATAAAGATAGCGGTGTAGATATTTCCATCTTTATAGAGATAGCGGTGGAGATATTTCCATGTTTATACAGATAGCGATGTAGATATTTCCATGTTTCTACAGATAGCGGTGGAGATATTCCCATGTTTATACAGATAGCCGTGTAGACATTTCCATGTATATAGAGATAGCGCTGTACATATTTCCATGTTTATACAGATGGCAGTGTAGATATTTCCAGGTATATACACATGGAAGTGTAGATATTTCCATGTTTATACAGATGGACGTGTAGATATTTCCATGTTTATAAAGATGACAGTGTAGATATTTCCATGTTTTCACAGATGGCGGTGTAGATATTTCCATGTTTATACAGATAGCGGTGTGGCTACTTCCATGTTTATACAGATAGCGGTGTAGATATTTCAATGGTTATAGAGATGTCTGTGTAGATAATTCCATGTTTATACAGATGGCAGTGTAGGTATTTCCATGATTATACAGATAGTGGTGTAGATATTTCCATGTTTATACAGATAGCGGTGTAGATATTTCCATGTTTATACTGATAGCGGTGGGGCTACTTCCATGTTTATACAGATTGCGGTGTAGATATTTCAATGATTATAGAGATGTCTGTGTAAGTAATTCCACGTTTATACAGATGGCAGTGTAGATATTTCCATGTTTATACAGACAGCTGTGGAGATATTTCTTTGTTTATACAGATAACGGTGTAGATATTTCCATGTTTATAGAGATAGTGGTGTAGATATTTCCATATTTATACAGATAGCGCTGTCGCTATTTCCATGTTTTTACGGATAGCTGTGTAGATATTTCCATGTTTATTCACATGGCGGTGTAGATATTTCCATGTTTATACACGTCGTGGTGTAGATATTTCCTTGTTTATACAGATAGCGGTGTAGATATTTCCATGTTTATACTGATAGCGGTGTAGATATTTCCATGTTTATACATATAGCGGTGTAGATATTTCCATGTTTATACAGATCGTGGTGTAGACATTTCCATGTTTATACAGATAGCGGTGTTGATATATCCATGTTTATACAGATAGCGGTGTAGATATTTCCATGTTTACTAAGATAGCGGTGTAGATATTTCCATATTTGCACAGATTGTGGTTTAGATATTTCCATCTTTACACAGAGACCTGTGTACATATTTCCATGTTTACACAGATAGCTGTGTAGATATTTCCATGTTTACACAGATAATGTTATAGATATTTCCATGTTTCTACAGATAGCGGTGCAGATATTTCCATGTTTATAAAGATAGCCGTGTAGACATTTCCATGTTTATAGAGATAGCGGTGTAGATATTTCCATGTTTATACAGATGGCATTGTAGGTATTTCTAGGTATATACAGATGGCAGTGTAGATATTTCCATGTTTATGCAGATGGACGTGTAGATATTTCCATGTTTATAAAGATGACAGTGTAGATATTTCCATGTTTTCACAGATGGCGGTGTAGATATTTCCATGTTTATACAGATAGCGGTGTGGCTACTTCCATGTTTATACAGATAGCGGTGTAGATATTTCAATGGTTATAGAGATGTCTGTGTAGATAATTCCATGTTTATACAGATGGCAGTGTAGGTATTTCCATGTTTATACAGATAGTGGTGTAGATATTTCCATGTTTATACAGATGACTGTGTAGGTATTTCCATGTGTGTACAGATGGCGGTGTCAATACTTCCATGTTTATTGAGATAGCATTGTAGATATTTCCATCTTTGCACAGACTGCGGTGTAGATATTTCCATGTTTATACAGATAACGCTGCAGATAATTCCATGTTTATACAGCTAGCGGTGTAGATGTTTCCATGTTCATACAGAGAGCGGTGGAGATATTTCTTTGTTTATACAGATAACGGTGTAGATATTTCCATGTTTATAGAGATAGTGGTGTAGATATTTCCATATTTATACAGATAGCGGTGTCGCTATTTCCATGTTTTTACTGATTGCAGTGTAGATATTTCCATGTTTATTCACATGGCGGTGTAGATATTTCCATGTTTATACATGTCGTGGTGTAGATATTTCCATGTTTATACAGATAGCGGTGTAGATATTTCCATGTTTATACTGATAGCGGTGTAGATATTTCCATGTTTATACATATAGCGGTGTAGATATTTCCATGTTTATATAGATCGTGGTGTAGACATTTCCATGTTTATACAGATAGCGGTGTAGATATTTCCATGTTTATACATATAGAGGTGTAGATATTTCCATGTTTATACTGATAGCGGTGTGGCTACTTCCATGTTTATACAGATAGCGGTGTAGATATTTCAATGATTATAGAGATGTCTGTGTAGATAATTCCATGTTTATACAGATGGCAGTGTAGGTATTTCCATGTTTACACAGATAGTGGTGTAGATATTTCCATGTATACAGATGACTGTGTAGGTATTTCCATGTGTGTACAGATGGCGGTGTCAATATTTCCATGTTTATTGAGATAGCATTGTAGATATTCCCATCTTTGCACAGACTGCGGTGTAGATATTTCCATGTTTATACAGATAACGCTGCAGATAATTCCATGTTTATACAGCTAGTTGTGTAGATGTCTGCATGTTCATACAGACAGCGGTGGAGATATTTCTTTGTTTATACAGATAACGGTGTAGATATTTCCATGTTTATAGAGATAGTGGTGTAGATATTTCCATATTTATACAGATAGCAGTGTCAATATTTCCATGTTTATACTGATAGCGGTGTAGATATTTCCATGTTTATTCACATAGCGGTGTAGATATTTCCATGTTTATACACGTCGTGGTGTAGATATTTCCATGTTTATACAGATAGCGGTGTATATATTTCCATGTTTATACTGATAGCGGTGTAGATTTTTCCATGTTTATACATATAGCGGTGTAGATATTTCAATGTTTATATAGATCATGGTGTAGACATTTCCATGTTTATACAGATAGCGGTGTTGATATTTCCATGTTTATACAGATAGCGGTGTAGATATTTCCATGTTTACTGAGACAGCGGTGTAGATATTTCCATATTTGCACAGATTGCGGTGTATATATTTCCATCTTTACACAGAGACCAGTGTACATGTTTCCATGTTTACACAGATAGCTGTGTAGATATTTCCATGTTTACACAGATAGTGTTATAGATATTTCCATGTTTATACAGATAGCGGTGTAGATATTTCCATGTTTATAAAGATAGCGGTGTAGATATTTCCATCTTTATAGAGATAACGGTGGAGATATTTCCATGTTTATACAGATAGCGATGTAGATATTTCCATGTTTCTACAGATAGCGGTGGAGATATTTCCATGTTTATACAGATAGCCGTGTAGACATTTCCATGTTTATAGAGATAGCGGTGTAGATATTTCCATATTTATACAGATGGCAGTGTAGATATTTCCATGTTTATACAGATGGACGTGTAGATATTTCCATGTTTATGAAGATAACAGTGTAGATATTTCCATGTTTTCACAGATGGCGGTGTAGATATTTCCACGTTTATACAGATACCGGTGTGGTTACTTCCATGTTTATACAGATAGCGGTGTAGATATTTCCATGTTTATACTGATAGCGGTGTGGCTACTTCCATGTTTATACAGATAGCGGTGTAGATATTTCAGTGATTATAGAGATGTCTGTGTAGGTAATTCCATGTTTATACAGATTGCAGTGTAGATATTTCCATGTTTATACAGATAGTGGTGTAGATATTTCCATGTTTATACAGATGACTGTGTAGGTATTTCCATGTGTGTACAGATGGCGGTGTCGATATTTCCATGTTTATTGAGATAGCATTGTAGATATTTCCATCTTTGCACAGACTGCGGTGTAGATATTTCCATGTTTATACAGATAACGCTGCAGATATTTCCATGTTTATACAGCTAGCGGTGTAGATATTTCCATGTTTATACAGACAGCGGTGGAGATATTTCTTTGTTTATACAGATAACGGTGTAGATATTTCCATGTTTATAGAGATAGTGGTGTAGATATTTCCATATTTATACAGATAGTGGTGTCGCTATTTCCATGTTTTTACTGATAGCGGTGTAGATATTTCCATGTTTATTCACATGGCGGTGTAGATATTTCCATGTTTATACACGTCGTGGTGTAGATATTTCCATGTTTATACAGATAGCGTTGTAGATATTTCCATGTTTACTAAGATAGCGGTGTAGATATCTCCATATTTGCACAGATTGTGGTGTAGATATTTCCATCTTTACACAGAGACCTGTGTACATATCTCCATGTTTACACAGATAGCTGTGTAGATATTTCCATGTTTACACAGATAATGTTATAGATATTTCCATGTTTATACAGATAGCGGTGCAGATATTTCCATGTTTATAAAGATAGTGGTGTAGATATTTCCATCTTTATAGAGATAGCGGTGGAGATATTTCCATGTTTATACAGAGAGCGATGTAGATATTTCCATGTTTCTACAGATAGCGGTGGAGATATTTCCATGTTTATACAGATAGCCGTGTAGACATTTCCATGTTTATAGAGATAGCGGTGTAGATATTTCCATGTTTATACAGATCGCAGTGTAGATATTTCTAGGTATATACAGATGGCAGTGTAGATATTTCCATGTTTATGCAGATGGACGTGTAGATATTTCCATGTTTTCACAGATGGCGGTGTAGATATTTCCATGTTTATACAGATAGCGGTGTGGCTACTTCCATGTTTATACAGATAGCGGTGTAGATATTTCAATGTTTATAGAGATGTCTGTGTAGATAATTCCATGTTTATACAGATGGCAGTGTAGGTATTTCCATGTTTATACAGATAGTGGTGTAGATATTTCCATGTTTATACAGATGACTGTGTAGGTATTTCCATGTGTGTACAGATGGCGGTGTCAATATTTCCATGTTTATTGAGATAGCATTGTAGATATTTCCATCTTTGCACAGACTGCGGTGTAGATATTTCCCTGTTTATACAGATAACGCTGCAGATAATTCCATGTTTATACAGCTAGCGGTGTAGATGTTTCCATGTTCATACAGACAGCGGTGGAGATATTTCTTTGTTTATACAGATAACGGTGTAGATATTTCCATGTTTATAGAGATAGTGGTGTAGATATTTCCATATTTATACAGATAGCGGTGTCAATATTTCCATGTTTATACTGATAGCGGTGTAGATATTTCCAAGTTTATTCACATAGCGGTGTAGATATTTCCATGTTTTTACACGTTGTGGTATAGATATTTCCATGTTTATACAGATAGCGGTGTAGATATTTCCATGTTTATACTGATAGCGGTGTGGCTACTTCCATATTTATACAGATAGCGCTGTAGATATTTCAATGATTATAGAGATGTCTGTGTAGGTAATTCCATGTTTATACAGATGGCAGTGTAGATATTTCCATGTTTATACAGATAGTGGTGTAGATATTTCCATGTTTATACAGATGACTGTGTAGGTATTTCCACGTGTGTACAGATGGCGGTGTCGATATTTCCATGTTTATTGAGATAGCATTGTAGATATTTCCATCTTTGCACAGACTGCGGTGTAGATATTTCCATGTTTATACAGATAACGCTGCAGATAATTCCATGTTTATACAGCTAGCGGTGTAGATATTTCCATGTTTATACAGACAGCGGTGGAGATATTTCTTTGTTTATACAGATAACGGTGTAGATATTTCCATGTTTATAGAGATAGTGGTGTAGATATTTCCATATTTATACAGATAGCGGTGTCGCTATTTCCATGTTTTTACTGATAGCGGCGTAGATATTTCCATGCTTATTCACATGGCGGTGTAGATATTTCCATGTTTATACACGTCGTGGTGTAGATATTTCCATGTTTATACAGATAGCGGTGTAGATATTTCCATGTTTATACTGATAGCGGTGTAGATATTTCCATGTTTATACACATAGCGGTGTAGATATTTCCATGTTTATATAGATCGTGGTGTAGACATTTCCATGTTTATACAGATAGCGGTGTTGATATTTCCATGTTTATACAGATAGTGGTGTAGTTATTTCCATGTTTACTGAGATAGCGGTGTAGATATTTCCATATTTGCACAGATTGCGGTGTAGATATTTCCATCTTTACACAGAGACCTGTGTACATGTTTCCATGTTTACACAGATAGCTGTGTAGATATTTCCATGTTTACACACATAGTGTTATTGATATTTCCATGTTTATACAGATAGCGGTGTAGATATTTCCATGTTTATAAAGATAGCGGTGTAGATATTTCCATCTTTATAGAGATAACGGTGGAGATATTTCCATGTTTATACAGATAGCGATGTAGATATTTCCATGTTTCTACAGATAGCGGTGGAGATATTTCCATGTTTATACAGATAGCCATGTAGACATTTCCATGTTTATAGAGATAGCGGTGTAGATATTTCCATGTTTATACAGAAGGCAGTGTAGATATTTCCAGGTATATACACATGGCAGTGTAGATATTTCCATGTTTATACAGATGGACGTGTAGATATTTCCATGTTTATGAAGATGACAGTGTAGATATTTCCATGTTTTCACAGATGGCGGTGTAGATATTTCCACGTTTATACAGATACCGGTGTGGTTACTTCCATGTTTATACAGATAGCGGTGTAGATATTTCAATGGTTATAGAGATGTCTGTGTAGATAATTCCATGTTTATACAGATGGCAGTGTAGGTATTTCCATGTTTATACAGATAGTGGTGTAGATATTTCCATGTTTATACAGATGACTGTGTAGGTATTTCCATGTGTGTACAGATGGCGGTGTCAATATTTCCATGTTTATTGAGATAGCATTTTAGATATTTCCATCTTTGCACAGACTGCGGTGTAGATATTTCCATGTTTATACAGATAACGCTGCAGATAATTCCATGTTCATACAGCTAGCGGTGTAGATGTTTCCATGTTCATAGAGACAGCGGTGGAGATATTTCTTGGTTTATACAGATAACGGTGTAGATATTTCCATGTTTATAGAGATAGTGGTGTAGATATTTCCATATTTATACAGATAGAGGTGTCAATATTTCCATGTTTATACTGATAGCAGTGTAGGTATTTCCATGTTTATTCACATAGCGGTGTAGATACTTCCATGTTTATACACGTCGTGGTGTAGATATTTCCATGTTTATACATATAGCGGTGTAGATATTTCCATGTTTATACTGATAGCGGTGTGGCTACTTCCATGTTTATACAGATAGCGGTGTAGATATTTCAATGATTATAGAGATGTCTGTGCAGGTAATTCAATGTTTATACAGATGGCAGTGTAGATATTTCCATGTTTATACAGATAGAGGTGTAGATATTTCCATGTTTATACTGATAGCGGTGTGGCTACTTCCATGTTTATACAGATAGCGGTGTAGATATTTCAATGGTTATAGAGATGTCTGTGTAGATAATTCCATGTTTATACAGATGGCAGTGTAGATATTTCCATGTTTATACAGATAGTGGTGTAGATATTTCCATGTTTATACAGATGACTGTGTAGGTATTTCCATGTGTGTACAGATGGCGGTGTCGATATTTCCATGTTTATTGAGATAGCATTGTAGATATTTCCATCTTTGCACAGACTGCGGTGTAGATATTTCCATGTTTATACAGATAACGCTGCAGATAATTCCATGTTTATACAGCTAGCGGTGTAGATATTTCCATGTTTATACAGACAGCGGTGGGGATATTTCTTTGTTTATACAGATAACGATGTAGATATTTCCATGTTTATAGAGATAGTGGTGTAGATATTTCCATATTTATACAGATAGCGGTGTCGCTATTTCCATGTTTTTACTGATAGCGGTGTAGATATTTCCATGTTTATTCACATGGTGGTGTAGATATTTCCATGTTTATACACGTCGTGGTGTAGATATTTCCATGTTTATACAGATAGCGGTGTAGATATTTCCATGTTTATACTGATAGCGGTGTAGATATTTCCATGTTTATACATATAGCGGTGTAGATATTTCCATGTTTATACAGATCGTGGTGTAGACATTTCCATGTTTATACAGATAGCGGTGTTGATATATCCATGTTTATACAGATAGCGGTGTAGATATTTCCATGTTTACTAAGATAGCGGTGTAGATATTTCCATATTTGCACAGATTGTGGTGTAGATATTTCCATCTTTACACAGAGACCTGTGTACATATTTCCATGTTTACACAGATAGCTGTGTAGATATTTCCATGTTTACACAGATAATGTTATAGATATTTCCATGTTTATACAGATAGCGGTGCAGATATTTCCATGTTTATAAAGATAGTGGTGTAGATATTTCCATCTTTATAGAGATAGCGGTGGAGATATTTCCATGTTTATACAGATAGCGATGTAGATATTTCCATGTTTCTACAGATAGCGGTGGAGATATTTCCATGTTTATACAGATAGCCGTGTAGACATTTCCATGTTTATAGAGATAGCGGTGTAGATATTTCCATGTTTATACAGATCGCAGTGTAGATATTTCTAGGTATATACAGATGGCAGTGTAGATATTTCCATGTTTATGCAGATGGACGTGTAGATATTTCCATGTTTATAAAGATGACAGTGTAGATATTTCCATGTTTTCACAGATGGCGGTGTAGATATTTCCATGTTTATACAGATAGCGGTGTGGCTACTTCCATGTTTATACAGATAGCGGTGTAGATATTTCAATGGTTATAGAGATGTCTGTGTAGATAATTCCATGTTTATACAGATGGCAGTGTAGGTATTTCCATGTTTATACAGATAGTGGTGTAGATATTTCCATGTTTATACAGATGACTGTGTAGGTATTTCCATGTGTGTACAGATGGCGGTGTCAATATTTCCATGTTTATTGAGATAGCATTGTAGATATTTCCATCTTTGCACAGACTGCGGTGTAGATATTTCCATGTTTATACAGATAACGCTGCAGATAATTCCATGTTTATACAGCTAGCGGTGTAGATGTTTCCATGTTCATACAGACAGCGGTGGAGATATTTCTTTGTTTATACAGATAACGGTGTAGATATTTCCATGTTTATAGAGATAGTGGTGTAGATATTTCCATATTTATACAGATAGCGGTGTCAATATTTCCATGTTTATACTGATAGCGGTGTAGATATTTCCATGTTTATTCACATAGCGGTGTAGATATTTCCATGTTTATACACGTTGTGGTATAGATATTTCCATGTTTATACAGATAGCGGTGTAGATATTTCCATGTTTATACTGATAGCGGTGTGGCTACTTCCATATTTATACAGATAGCGCTGTAGATATTTCAATGATTATAGAGATGTCTGTGTAGGTAATTCCATGTTTATACAGATGGCAGTGTAGATATTTCCATGTTTATACAGATAGTTGTGTAGATATTTCCATGTTTATACAGATGACTGTGTAGGTATTTCCACGTGTGTACAGATGGCGGTGTCGATATTTCCATGTTTATTGAGATAGCATTGTAGATATTTCCATCTTTGCACAGACTGCGGTGTAGATATTTCCATGTTTATACAGATAACGCTGCAGATAATTCCATGTTTATACAGCTAGCGGTGTAGATATTTCCATGTTTATACAGACAGCGGTGGAGATATTTCTTTGTTTATACAGATAACGGTGTAGATATTTCCATGTTTATAGAGATAGTGGTGTAGATATTTCCATATTTATACAGATAGCGGTGTCGCTATTTCCATGTTTTTACTGATAGCGGCGTAGATATTTCCATGTTTATTCACATGGCGGAGTAGATATTTCCATGTTTATACACGTCGTGGTGTAGATATTTCCATGTTTATACAGATAGCGGTGTAGATATTTCCATGTTTATACTGATAGCGGTGTAGATATTTCCATGTTTATACATATAGCGGTGTAGATATTTCCATGTTTATACAGATCGTGGTGTAGACATTTCCATGTTTATACAGATAGCGGTGTTGATATATCCATGTTTATACAGATAGCGGTGTAGATATTTCCATGTTTACTAAGATAGCGGTGTAGATATTTCCATATTTGCACAGATTGTGGTGTAGGTATTTCCATCTTTACACAGAGACCTGTGTACATATTTCCATGTTTACACAGATAGCTGTGTAGATATTTCCATGTTTACACAGATAATGTTTTAGATATTTCCATGTTTATACAGATAGCGGTGCAGATATTTCCATGTTTATAAAGATAGTGGTGTAGATATTTCCATCTTTATAGAGATAGCGGTGGAGATATTTCCATGTTTATAGAGATCGCGATGTAGATATTTCCATGTTTCTACAGATAGCGGTGGAGATATTTCCATGTTTATACAGATAGCCGTGTAGACATATCCATGTTTATAGAGATAGCGGTGTAGATATTTCCATGTTTATACAGATGGCAGTGTAGATATTTCTAGGTATATACAGATGGCAGTGTAGATATTTCCATGTTTATGCAGATGGACGTGTAGATATTTCCATGTTTATAAAGATGACAGTGTAGATATTTCCATGTTTTCACAGATGGCGTTGTAGATATTTCCATGTTTATACAGATAGCGGTGTGGCTACTTCCATGTTTATACAGATAGCGGTGTAGATATTTCAATGTTTATAGAGATGTCTGTGTAGATAATTCCATGTTTATACAGATGGCAGTGTAGGTATTTCCATGTTTATACAGATAGTGGTGTAGATATTTCCATGTTTATACAGATGACTGTGTAGGTATTTCCATGTGTGTACAGATGGCGGTGTCAATATTTCCATGTTTATTGAGATAGCATTGTAGATATTTCCATCTTTGCACAGACTGCGGTGTAGATATTTCCATGTTTATACAGATAACACTGCAGATAATTCCATGTTTATACAGCTAGCGGTGTAGATGTTTCCATGTTCATACAGACAGCGGTGGAGATATTTCTTTGTTTATACAGATAACGGTGTAGATATTTCCATGTTTATAGAGATAGTGGTGTAGATATTTCCATATTTATACAGATAGCGGTGTCAATATTTCCATGTTTATACTGATAGCGGTGTAGATATTTCCATGTTTATTCACATAGCGGTGTAGATATTTCCATGTTTATACACGTCGTGGTATAGATATTTCCATGTTTATACAGATAGCGGTGTAGATATTTCCATGTTTATACTGATAGCGGTGTGGCTACTTCCATGTTTATACAGATAGCGCTGTAGATATTTCAATGATTATAGAGATGTCTGTGTAGGTAATTCCATGTTTATACAGATGGCAGTGTAGATATTTCCATGTTTATACAGACAGTGGTGTAGATATTTCCATGTTTATACAGATGACTGTGTAGGTATTTCCCCGTGTGTACAGATGGCGGTGTCAATATTTCCATGTTTATTGAGATAGCATTGTAGATATTTCCATCTTTGCACAGACTGCGGTGTAGATATTTCCATGTTTATACAGATAACGCTGCAGATAATTCCATGTTTATACAGCTAGCGGTGTAGATGTTTCCATGTTCATACAGACAGCGGTGGAGATACTTCTTTGTTTATACAGATAACGGTGTAGATATTTCCATGTTTATAGAGATAGTGGTGTAGATATTTCCATATTTATACAGATAGCAGTTTCGCTATTTCCATGTTTTTACTGATAGCGGTGTAGATATTTCCATGTTTATTCACATGGCGGTGTAGATATTTCCATGTTTATACATGTCGTGGTGTAGATATTTCCATGTTTATACAGATAGCGGTGTAGATATTTCCATGTTTATACTGATAGCGGTGTAGATATTTCCATGTTTATACACATAGCGGTGTAGATATTTCCATGTTTATATAGATCGTGGTGTAGACATTTCCATGTTTATACAGATAGCGGTGTTGATATTTCCATGTTTATACAGATAGTGGTGTAGATATTTCCATGTTTACTGAGATAGCGGTGTAGATATTTCCATATTTGCACAGATTGCGGTGTAGATATTTCCATCTTTACACAGAGACCTGTGTACATGTTTCCATGTTTACACAGGTAGCTGTGTAGATATTTCCAGGTTTACACACATAGTGTTATTGATATTTCCATGTTTATACAGATAGCGGTGTAGATATTTCCATGTTTATAAAGATAGCGGTGTAGATATTTCCATCTTTATAGAGATAACGGTGGAGATATTTCCATGTTTATACAGATAGCGATGTAGATATTTCCATGTTTCTACAGATAGCGGTGGAGATATTTCCATGTTTATACAGATAGCCGTGTAGACATTTCCATGTTTATAGAGATAGCGGTGTAGATATTTCCATGTTTATACAGATGGCAGTGTAGATATTTCTAGGTATATACAGATGGCAGTGTAGATATTTCCATGTTTATGCAGATGGACGTGTAGATATTTCCATGTTTATAAAGATGACAGTGTAGATATTTCCATGTTTTCACAGATGGCGTTGTAGATATTTCCATGTTTATACAGATAGCGGTGTGGCTACTTCCATGTTTATACAGATAGCGGTGTAGATATTTCAATGTTTATAGAGATGTCTGTGTAGATAATTCCATGTTTATACAGATGGCAGTGTAGGTATTTCCATGTTTATACAGATAGTGGTGTAGATATTTCCATGTTTATACAGATGACTGTGTAGGTATTTCCATGTGTGTACAGATGGCGGTGTCAATATTTCCATGTTTATTGAGATAGCATTGTAGATATTTCCATCTTTGCACAGACTGCGGTGTAGATATTTCCATGTTTATACAGATAACACTGCAGATAATTCCATGTTTATACAGCTAGCGGTGTAGATGTTTCCATGTTCATACAGACAGCGGTGGAGATATTTCTTTGTTTATACAGATAACGGTGTAGATATTTCCATGTTTATAGAGATAGTGGTGTAGATATTTCCATATTTATACAGATAGCGGTGTCAATATTTCCATGTTTATACTGATAGCGGTGTAGATATTTCCATGTTTATTCACATAGCGGTGTAGATATTTCCATGTTTATACACGTCGTGGTATAGATATTTCCATGTTTATACAGATAGCGGTGTAGATATTTCCATGTTTATACTGATAGCGGTGTGGCTACTTCCATGTTTATACAGATAGCGCTGTAGATATTTCAATGATTATAGAGATGTCTGTGTAGGTAATTCCATGTTTATACAGATGGCAGTGTAGATATTTCCATGTTTATACAGATAGTGGTGTAGATATTTCCATGTTTATACAGATGACTGTGTAGGTATTTCCCCGTGTGTACAGATGGCGGTGTCAATATTTCCATGTTTATTGAGATAGCATTGTAGATATTTCCATCTTTGCACAGACTGCGGTGTAGATATTTCCATGTTTATACAGATAACGCTGCAGATAATTCCATGTTTATACAGCTAGCGGTGTAGATGTTTCCATGTTCATACAGACAGCGGTGGAGATACTTCTTTGTTTATACAGATAACGGTGTAGATATTTCCATGTTTATAGAGATAGTGGTGTAGATATTTCCATATTTATACAGATAGCATTTTCGCTATTTCCATGTTTTTACTGATAGCGGTGTAGATATTTCCATGTTTATTCACATGGCGGTGTAGATATTTCCATGTTTATACATGTCGTGGTGTAGATATTTCCATATTTATACAGATAGCGGTGTAGATATTTCCATGTTTATACTGATAGCGGTGTAGATATTTCCATGTTTATACACATAGCGGTGTAGATATTTCCATGTTTATATAGATCGTGGTGTAGACATTTCCATGTTTATACAGATAGCGGTGTTGATATTTCCATGTTTATACAGATAGTGGTGTAGCTATTTCCATGTTTACTGAGATAGCGGTGTAGATATTTCCATATTTGCACAGATTGCGGTGTAGATATTTCCATCTTTACACAGAGACCTGTGTACATGTTTCCATGTTTACACAGGTAGCTGTGTAGATATTTCCATGTTTACACACATAGTGTTATTGATATTTCCATGTTTATACAGATAGCGGTGTAGATATTTCCATGTTTATAAAGATAGCGGTGTAGATATTTCCATCTTTATAGAGATAACGGTGGAGATATTTCCATGTTTATACAGATAGCGATGTAGATATTTCCATGTTTCTACAGATAGCGGTGGAGATATTTCCATGTTTATACAGATAGCCATGTAGACATTTCCATGCTTATAGAGATAGCGGTGTAGATATTTCCATGTTTATTCAGATGGCAGTGTAGATATTTCCAGGTATATACAGATGGCAGTGTAGATATTTCCATGTTTATACAGATGGACGTGTAGATATTTCCATGTTTATGAAGATGACAGTGTGGATATTTCCATGTTTTCACAGATGGCGGTGTTGATATTTCCACGTTTATACAGATACCGGTGTGGTTACTTCCATGTTTATACAGATAGCGGTGTAGATATTTCAATGGTTATAGAGATGTCTGTGTAGATAATTCCATGTTTATACAGATGGCAGTGTAGGTATTTCCATGTTTATACAGATAGTGGTGTAGATATTTCCATGTTTATACAGATGACTGTGTAGGTATTTCCATGTGTGTACAGATGGCGGTGTCAATATTTCCATGTTTATTGAGATAGCATTTTAGATATTTCCATCTTTGCACAGACTGCGGTGTAGATATTTCCATGTTTATACAGATAACGCTGCAGATAATTCCATGTTCATACAGCTAGCGGTGTAGATGTTTCCATGTTCATAGAGACAGCGGTGGAGATATTTCTTTGTTTATACAGATAACGGTGTAGATATTTCCATGTTTATAGAGATAGTGGTGTAGATATTTCCATATTTATACAGATAGCGGTGTCAATATTTCCATGTTTATACTGATAGCAGTGTAGATATTTCCATGTTTATTCACATAGCGGTGTAGATATTTCCATGTTTATACACGTCGTGGTGTAGATATTTCCATGTTTATACATATAGCGGTGTAGATATTTCCATGTTTATACTGAGAGCGGTGTGGCTACTTCCATGTTTATACAGATAGCGGTGTAGATATTTCAATGATTATAGAGATGTCTGTGTAGGTAATTCAATGTTTATACAGATGGCAGTGTAGATATTTCCATGTTTATACAGATAGTGGTGTAGATATTTCCATGTTTATACAGATGACTGTGTAGGTATTTCCATGTGTGTACAGATGGCGGTGTTGATATTTCCATGTTTATTGAGATAGCATTGTAGATATTTCCATCTTTGCACAGACTGCGGTGTAGATATTTCCATGTTTACTGAGATAGCGGTGTAGATATTTCCATATTTGCACAGATTGCGGTGTAGGTATTTCCATCTTTACACATAGACCTGTGTGCATATTTCCATGTTTACACAGATAGCGGTGTAGATATTTCCATGTTTACACAGATAGTGTTATAGATATTTCCATGTTTATACAGATAGCGGTGTAGATATTTCCATGTTTATAAAGATAGCGGTGTAGATATTTCCATCTTTATAGAGATAGCGGTGGAGATATTTCCATGTTTATACAGATAGCGATGTAGATATTTCCATGTTTCTACAGATAGCGGTGGAGATATTTCCATGTTTATACAGATAGCCATGTAGACATTTCCATGTTTATAGAGATAGCGGTGTAGATATTTCCATGTTTATACAGATGGCAGTGTAGATATTTCCAGGTATATACACATGGCAGTGTAGATATTTCCATGTTTATGCAGATGGACGTGTAGATATTTCCATGTTTATGAAGATGACAGTGTAGATATTTCCATGTTTTCACAGATGGCGGTGTAGATATTTCCACGTTTATACAGATACCGGTGTGGTTACTTCCATGTTTATACAGATAGCGGTGTAGATATTTCAATGGTTATAGAGATGTCTGTGTAGATAATTCCATGTTTATACAGATGGCAGTGTAGGTATTTCCATGTTTATACAGATAGTGGTGTAGATATTTCCATGTTTATAAAGATGACTGTGTAGGTATTTCCATGTGTGTACAGATGGCGGTGTCAATATTTCCATGTTTATTGAGATAGCATTTTAGATATTTCCATCTTTGCACAGACTGCGGTGTAGATATTTCCATGTTTATACAGATAACGCTGCAGATAATTCCATGTTCATACAGCTAGCGGTGTAGATGTTTCCATGTTCATATAGACAGCGGTGGAGATATTTCTTTGTTTATACAGATAACGGTGTAGATATTTCCATGTTTATAGAGATAGTGGTGTAGATATTTCCATATTTATACAGATAGAGGTGTCAATATTTCCATGTTTATACTGATAGCAGTGTAGGTATTTCCATGTTTATTCACATAGCGGTGTGGATATTTCCATGTTTATACACGTCGTGGTGTAGATATTTCCATGTTTATACATATAGCGGTGTAGATATTTCCATGTTTATACTGATAGCGGTGTGGCTACTTCCATGTTTATACAGATAGCGGTGTAGATATTTCAATGATTATAGAGATGTCTGTGTAGGTAATTCAATGTTTATACAGATGGCAGTGTAGATATTTCCATGTTTATACAGATAGTGGTGTAGATATTTCCATGTTTATACAGATGACTGTGTAGGTATTTCCATGTGTGTACAGATGGCGGTGTTGATATTTCCATGTTTATTGAGATAGCATTGTAGATATTTCCATCTTTGCACAGACTGCGGTGTAGATATTTCCATGTTTACTGAGATAGCGGTGTAGATATTTCCATATTTGCACAGATTGCGGTGTAGGTATTTCCATCTTTACACATAGACCTGTGTACATATTTCCATGTTTACACAGATAGCGGTGTAGATATTTCCATGTTTACACAGATAGTGTTATAGATATTTCCATGTTTATACAGATAGCGGTGTAGATATTTCCATGTTTATAAAGATAGCGGTGTAGATATTTCCATCTTTATAGAGATAGCGGTGGAGATATTTCCATGTTTATACAGATAGCGATGTAGATATTTCCATGTTTCTACAGATAGCGGTGGAGATATTCCCATGTTTATACAGATAGCCGTGTAGACATTTCCATGTATATAGAGATAGCGCTGTACATATTTCCATGTTTATACAGATGGCAGTGTAGATATTTCCAGGTATATACACATGGAAGTGTAGATATTTCCATGTTTATACAGATGGACGTGTAGATATTTCCATGTTTATAAAGATGACAGTGTAGATATTTCCATGTTTTCACAGATGGCGGTGTAGATATTTCCATGTTTATACAGATAGCGGTGTGGCTACTTCCATGTTTATACAGATAGCGGTGTAGATATTTCAATGGTTATAGAGATGTCTGTGTAGATAATTCCATGATTATACAGATGGCAGTGTAGGTATTTCCATGTTTATACAGATAGTGGTGTAGATATTTCCATGTTTATACAGATGACTGTGTAGGTATTTCCATGTGTGTACAGATGGCGGTGTCGATATCTCCATGTTTATTGAGACAGCATTGTAGATATTTCCATCTTTGCACAGACTGCGGTGTAGATATTTCCATGTTTATACAGATAGCGGTGTAGATATTTCCATGTTTATACATATAGCGGTGTAGATATTTCCATGTTTATACAGATCGTGGTGTAGACATTTCCATGTTTATACAGATAGCGGTGTTGATATTTCCATGTTTTTACAGATAGCGGTGTAGAAATTTCCATGTTTACTGAGATAGCGGTGTAGATATTTCCATATTTGCACAGATTGTGGTGTAGGTATTTCCATCTTTACACAGAGACCTGTGTACATATTTCCATGTTTACACAGATAGCTGTGTAGATATTTACATGTTTACACAGATAATGTTATAGATATTTCCATGTTTATACAGATAGCGGTGCAGATATTTCCATGTTTATAAAGATAGCGGTGTAGATATTTCCATCTTTATTGAGATAGCGGTGGAGATATTTCCATGTTTATACAGATAGCGATGTAGATATTTCCATGTTTCTACAGATAGCGGTGGAGATATTTCCATGTTTATAGAGATAGCCGTGTAGACATTTCCATGTTTTTAGAGATAACGGTGTAGATATTTCCATGTTTATACAGATGGCAGTGTAGATATTTCTAGGTATATACAGATGGCCGTGTAGATATTTCCATGTTTATGCAGATGGACGTGTAGATATTTCCATGTTTATAAAGATGACAGTGTAGATATTTCCATGTTTTCACAGATAGCGGTGTAGATATTTCCATGTTTATACAGATAGCGGTGTGGCTACTTCCATGTTTATACAGATAGCGGTATAGATATTTCAATGGTTATATAGATGTCTGTGTAGATAATTCCATGTTTATACAAAGGGCAGTGTAGGTATTTCCATGTTTATACAGATAGTGGTGTAGATATTTCCATGTTTATACAGATGACTGTGTAGGTATTTCCACGTGTGTACAGATGGCGGTGTCGATATTTCCATGTTTATTGAGACAGCATTGAAGATATTTCCATCTTTGCACAGACTGCAGTGTAGATATTTCCATGTTTATACAGATAACGCTGCAGATAATTCCATGTTTATACAGCTAGCGGTGTAGATGTTTCCATGTTCATACAGACAGCGGTGGAGATATTTCTTTGTTTATACAGATAACTGTGTAGATATTTCCATGTTTATAGAGCTAGTGGTGTAGATATTTCCATATTTATACAGATAGCGGTGTCAATATTTCCATATTTATACTGATAGCGGTTTAGATATTTCCACGTTTATTCACACAGCGGTGTAGATATTTCCATGTTTATACATGTTGTGGTGTAGATATTTCCATGTTTATACAGATAGCGGTGTAGATATTTCCATGTTTATACTGATGGCGGTGTGGCTACTTCCATGTTTATACAGATAGCGGTGTAGATATTTCAATGATTATAGAGATGTCTGTGTAGGTAATTCCATGTTTATACAGATGGCAGTGTAGATATTTCCATGTTTATAGAGATAGTGGTGTAGATATTTCCATATTTATACAGATAGCGGTGTCGCTATTTCCATGTTTTTACTGATAGCGGTGTAGATATTTCCATGTTTATTCACATGACGGTGTAGATATTTCCATGTTTATACATGTCGTGGTGTAGATATTTCCATGTTTATACAGATAGCGGTGTAGATATTTCCATGTTTATACAGATGGCAGTGTAGATATTTCCAGGTATATACAGATGGCAGTGTAGATATTTCCATGTTTATACAGATGGACGTGTAGATATTTCCATGTTTATGAAGATGACAGTGTAGATATTTCCATGTTTTCACAGATGGCGGTGTAGATATTTCCACGTTTATACAGATACCGGTGTGGTTACTTCCATGTTTATACAGATAGCGGTGTAGATATTTCAATGGTTATAGAGATGTCTGTGTAGATAATTCCATGTTTATACAGATGGCAGTGTAGGTATTTCCATGTTTATACAGATAGTGGTGTAGATATTTCCATGTTTATACAGATGACTGTGTAGGTATTTCCATGTGTGTACAGATGGCGGTGTCAATATTTCCATGTTTATTGAGATAGCATTTTAGATATTTCCATCTTTGCACAGACTGCGGTGTAGATATTTCCATGTTTATACAGATAACGCTGCAGATAATTCCATGTTCATACAGCTAGCGGTGTAGATGTTTCCATGTTCATATAGACAGCGGTGGAGATATTTCTTTGTTTATACAGATAACGGTGTAGATATTTCCATGTTTATAGAGATAGTGGTGTAGATATTTCCATATTTATACAGATAGAGGTGTCAATATTTCCATGTTTATACTGATAGCAGTGTAGATATTTCCATGTTTATTCACATAGCGGTGTGGATATTTCCATGTTTATACACGTCGTGGTGTAGATATTTCCATGTTTATACATATAGCGGTGTAGATATTTCCATGTTTATACTGATAGCGGTGTGGCTACTTCCATGTTTATACAGATAGCGGTGTAGATATTTCAATGATTATAGAGATGTCTGTGTAGGTAATTCAATGTTTATACAGATGGCAGTGTAGATATTTCCATGTTTATACAGATAGTGGTGTAGATATTTCCATGTTTATACAGATGACTGTGTAGGTATTTCCATGTGTGTACAGATGGCGGTGTTGATATTTCCATGTTTATTGAGATAGCATTGTAGATATTTCCATCTTTGCACAGACTGCGGTGTAGATATTTCCATGTTTACTGAGATAGCGGTGTAGATATTTCCATATTTGCACAGATTGCGGTGTAGGTATTTCCATCTTTACACATAGACCTGTGTACATATTTCCATGTTTACACAGATAGCGGTGTAGATATTTCCATGTTTACACAGATAGTGTTATAGATATTTCCATGTTTATACAGATAGCGGTGTAGATATTTCCATGTTTATAAAGATAGCGGTGTAGATATTTCCATCTTTATAGAGATAGCGGTGGAGATATTTCCATGTTTATACAGATAGCGATGTAGATATTTCCATGTTTCTACAGATAGCGGTGGAGATATTCCCATGTTTATACAGATAGCCGTGTAGACATTTCCATGTATATAGAGATAGCGCTGTACATATTTCCATGTTTATACAGATGGCAGTGTAGATATTTCCAGGTATATACACATGGAAGTGTAGATATTTCCATGTTTATACAGATGGACGTGTAGATATTTCCATGTTTATAAAGATGACAGTGTAGATATTTCCATGTTTTCACAGATGGCGGTGTAGATATTTCCATGTTTATACAGATAGCGGTGTGGCTACTTCCATGTTTATACAGATAGCGGTGTAGATATTTCAATGGTTATAGAGATGTCTGTGTAGATAATTCCATGTTTATACAGATGGCAGTGTAGGTATTTCCATGATTATACAGATAGTGGTGTAGATATTTCCATGTTTATACAGATAGCGGTGTAGATATTTCCATGTTTATACTGATAGCGGTGGGGCTACTTCCATGTTTATACAGATAGCGGTGTAGATATTTCAATGATTATAGAGATGTCTGTGTAAGTAATTCCACGTTTATACAGATGGCAGTGTAGATATTTCCATGTTTATACAGACAGCTGTGGAGATATTTCTTTGTTTATACAGATAACGGTGTAGATATTTCCATGTTTATAGAGATAGTGGTGTAGATATTTCCATATTTATACAGATAGCGCTGTCGCTATTTCCATGTTTTTACGGATAGCTGTGTAGATATTTCCATGTTTATTCACATGGCGGTGTAGATATTTCCATGTTTATACACGTCGTGGTGTAGATATTTCCTTGTTTATACAGATAGCGGTGTAGATATTTCCATGTTTATACTGATAGCGGTGTAGATATTTCCATGTTTATACATATAGCGGTGTAGATATTTCCATGTTTATACAGATCGTGGTGTAGACATTTCCATGTTTATACAGATAGCGGTGTTGATATATCCATGTTTATACAGATAGCGGTGTAGATATTTCCATGTTTACTAAGATAGCGGTGTAGATATTTCCATATTTGCACAGATTGTGGTTTAGATATTTCCATCTTTACACAGAGACCTGTGTACATATTTCCATGTTTACACAGATAGCTGTGTAGATATTTCCATGTTTACACAGATAATGTTATAGATATTTCCATGTTTCTACAGATAGCGGTGCAGATATTTCCATGTTTATAAAGATAGCCGTGTAGACATTTCCATGTTTATAGAGATAGCGGTGTAGATATTTCCATGTTTATACAGATGGCATTGTAGGTATTTCTAGGTATATACAGATGGCAGTGTAGATATTTCCATGTTTATGCAGATGGACGTGTAGATATTTCCATGTTTATAAAGATGACAGTGTAGATATTTCCATGTTTTCACAGATGGCGGTGTAGATATTTCCATGTTTATACAGATAGCGGTGTGGCTACTTCCATGTTTATACAGATAGCGGTGTAGATATTTCAATGGTTATAGAGATGTCTGTGTAGATAATTCCATGTTTATACAGATGGCAGTGTAGGTATTTCCATGTTTATACAGATAGTGGTGTAGATATTTCCATGTTTATACAGATGACTGTGTAGGTATTTCCATGTGTGTACAGATGGCGGTGTCAATACTTCCATGTTTATTGAGATAGCATTGTAGATATTTCCATCTTTGCACAGACTGCGGTGTAGATATTTCCATGTTTATACAGATAACGCTGCAGATAATTCCATGTTTATACAGCTAGCGGTGTAGATGTTTCCATGTTCATACAGAGAGCGGTGGAGATATTTCTTTGTTTATACAGATAACGGTGTAGATATTTCCATGTTTATAGAGATAGTGGTGTAGATATTTCCATATTTATACAGATAGCGGTGTCGCTATTTCCATGTTTTTACTGATTGCAGTGTAGATATTTCCATGTTTATTCACATGGCGGTGTAGATATTTCCATGTTTATACATGTCGTGGTGTAGATATTTCCATGTTTATACAGATAGCGGTGTAGATATTTCCATGTTTATACTGATAGCGGTGTAGATATTTCCATGTTTATACATATAGCGGTGTAGATATTTCCATGTTTATATAGATCGTGGTGTAGACATTTCCATGTTTATACAGATAGCGGTGTAGATATTTCCATGTTTATACATATAGAGGTGTAGATATTTCCATGTTTATACTGATAGCGGTGTGGCTACTTCCATGTTTATACAGATAGCGGTGTAGATATTTCAATGATTATAGAGATGTCTGTGTAGATAATTCCATGTTTATACAGATGGCAGTGTAGGTATTTCCATGTTTACACAGATAGTGGTGTAGATATTTCCATGTATACAGATGACTGTGTAGGTATTTCCATGTGTGTACAGATGGCGGTGTCAATATTTCCATGTTTATTGAGATAGCATTGTAGATATTCCCATCTTTGCACAGACTGCGGTGTAGATATTTCCATGTTTATACAGATAACGCTGCAGATAATTCCATGTTTATACAGCTAGTTGTGTAGATGTCTGCATGTTCATACAGACAGCGGTGGAGATATTTCTTTGTTTATACAGATAACGGTGTAGATATTTCCATGTTTATAGAGATAGTGGTGTAGATATTTCCATATTTATACAGATAGCAGTGTCAATATTTCCATGTTTATACTGATAGCGGTGTAGATATTTCCATGTTTATTCAAATAGCGGTGTAGATATTTCCATGTTTATACACGTCGTGGTGTAGATATTTCCATGTTTATACAGATAGCGGTGTATATATTTCCATGTTTATACTGATAGCGGTGTAGATTTTTCCATGTTTATACATATAGCGGTGTAGATATTTCAATGTTTATATAGATCATGGTGTAGACATTTCCATGTTTATACAGATAGCGGTGTTGATATTTCCATGTTTATACAGATAGCGGTGTAGATATTTCCATGTTTACTGAGACAGCGGTGTAGATATTTCCATATTTGCACAGATTGCGGTGTATATATTTCCATCTTTACACAGAGACCAGTGTACATGTTTCCATGTTTACACAGATAGCTGTGTAGATATTTCCATGTTTACACAGATAGTGTTATAGATATTTCCATGTTTATACAGATAGCGGTGTAGATATTTCCATGTTTATAAAGATAGCGGTGTAGATATTTCCATCTTTATAGAGATAACGGTGGAGATATTTCCATGTTTATACAGATAGCGATGTAGATATTTCCATGTTTCTACAGATAGCGGTGGAGATATTTCCATCTTTATACAGACAGCCGTGTAGACATTTCCATGTTTATAGAGATAGCGGTGTAGATATTTCCATATTTATACAGATGGCAGTGTAGATATTTCCATGTTTATACAGATGGACGTGTAGATATTTCCATGTTTATGAAGATAACAGTGTAGATATTTCCATGTTTTCACAGATGGCGGTGTAGATATTTCCACGTTTATACAGATACCGGTGTGGTTACTTCCATGTTTATACAGATAGCGGTGTAGATATTTCCATGTTTATACTGATAGCGGTGTGGCTACTTCCATGTTTATACAGATAGCGGTGTAGATATTTCAGTGATTATAGAGATGTCTGTGTAGGTAATTCCATGTTTATACAGATGGCAGTGTAGATATTTCCATGTTTATACAGATAGTGGTGTAGATATTTCCATGTTTATACAGATGACTGTGTAGGTATTTCCATGTGTGTACAGATGGCGGTGTCGATATTTCCATGTTTATTGAGATAGCATTGTAGATATTTCCATCTTTGCACAGACTGCGGTGTAGATATTTCCATGTTTATACAGATAACGCTGCAGATATTTCCATGTTTATACAGCTAGCGGTGTAGATATTTCCATGTTTATACAGACAGCGGTGGAGATATTTCTTTGTTTATACAGATAACGGTGTAGATATTTCCATGTTTATAGAGATAGTGGTGTAGATATTTCCATATTTATACAGATAGTGGTGTCGCTATTTCCATGTTTTTACTGATAGCGGTGTAGATATTTCCATGTTTATTCACATGGCGGTGTAGATATTTCCATGTTTATACACGTCGTGGTGTAGATATTTCCATGTTTATACAGATAGCGTTGTAGATATTTCCATGTTTACTAAGATAGCGGTGTAGATATCTCCATATTTGCACAGATTGTGGTGTAGATATTTCCATCTTTACACAGAGACCTGTGTACATATTTCCATGTTTACACAGATAGCTGTGTAGATATTTCCATGTTTACACAGATAATGTTATAGATATTTCCATGTTTATACAGATAGCGGTGCAGATATTTCCATGTTTATAAAGATAGTGGTGTAGATATTTCCATCTTTATAGAGATAGCGGTGGAGATATTTCCATGTTTATACAGAGAGCGATGTAGATATTTCCATGTTTCTACAGATAGCGGTGGAGATATTTCCATGTTTATACAGATAGCCGTGTAGACATTTCCATGTTTATAGAGATAGCGGTGTAGATATTTCCATGTTTATACAGATCGCAGTGTAGATATTTCTAGGTATATACAGATGGCAGTGTAGATATTTCCATGTTTATGCAGATGGACGTGTAGATATTTCCATGTTTTCACAGATGGCGGTGTAGATATTTCCATGTTTATACAGATAGCGGTGTGGCTACTTCCATGTTTATACAGATAGCGGTGTAGATATTTCAATGTTTATAGAGATGTCTGTGTAGATAATTCCATGTTTATACAGATGGCAGTGTAGGTATTTCCATGTTTATACAGATAGTGGTGTAGATATTTCCATGTTTATACAGATGACTGTGTAGGTATTTCCATGTGTGTACAGATGGCGGTGTCAATATTTCCATGTTTATTGAGATAGCATTGTAGATATTTCCATCTTTGCACAGACTGCGGTGTAGATATTTCCCTGTTTATACAGATAACGCTGCAGATAATTCCATGTTTATACAGCTAGCGGTGTAGATGTTTCCATGTTCATACAGACAGCGGTGGAGATATTTCTTTGTTTATACAGATAACGGTGTAGATATTTCCATGTTTATAGAGATAGTGGTGTAGATATTTCCATATTTATACAGATAGCGGTGTCAATATTTCCATGTTTATACTGATAGCGGTGTAGATATTTCCATGTTTATTCACATAGCGGTGTAGATATTTCCATGTTTTTACACGTTGTGGTATAGATATTTCCATGTTTATACAGATAGCGGTGTAGATATTTCCATGTTTATACTGATAGCGGTGTGGCTACTTCCATATTTATACAGATAGCGCTGTAGATATTTCAATGATTATAGAGATGTCTGTGTAGGTAATTCCATGTTTATACAGATGGCAGTGTAGATATTTCCATGTTTATACAGATAGTGGTGTAGATATTTCCATGTTTATACAGATGACTGTGTAGGTATTTCCACGTGTGTACAGATGGCGGTGTCGATATTTCCATGTTTATTGAGATAGCATTGTAGATATTTCCATCTTTGCACAGACTGCGGTGTAGATATTTCCATGTTTATACAGATAACGCTGCAGATAATTCCATGTTTATACAGCTAGCGGTGTAGATATTTCCATGTTTATACAGACAGCGGTGGAGATATTTCTTTGTTTATACAGATAACGGTGTAGATATTTCCATGTTTATAGAGATAGTGGTGTAGATATTTCCATATTTATACAGATAGCGGTGTCGCTATTTCCATGTTTTTACTGATAGCGGCGTAGATATTTCCATGCTTATTCACATGGCGGTGTAGATATTTCCATGTTTATACACGTCGTGGTGTAGATATTTCCATGTTTATACAGATAGCGGTGTAGATATTTCCATGTTTATACTGATAGCGGTGTAGATATTTCCATGTTTATACACATAGCGGTGTAGATATTTCCATGTTTATATAGATCGTGGTGTAGACATTTCCATGTTTATACAGATAGCGGTGTTGATATTTCCATGTTTATACAGATAGTGGTGTAGTTATTTCCATGTTTACTGAGATAGCGGTGTAGATATTTCCATATTTGCACAGATTGCGGTGTAGATATTTCCATCTTTACACAGAGACCTGTGTACATGTTTCCATGTTTACACAGATAGCTGTGTAGATATTTCCATGTTTACACACATAGTGTTATTGATATTTCCATGTTTATACAGATAGCGGTGTAGATATTTCCATGTTTATAAAGATAGCGGTGTAGATATTTCCATCTTTATAGAGATAACGGTGGAGATATTTCCATGTTTATACAGATAGCGATGTAGATATTTCCATGTTTCTACAGATAGCGGTGGAGATATTTCCATGTTTATACAGATAGCCATGTAGACATTTCCATGTTTATAGAGATAGCGGTGTAGATATTTCCATGTTTATTCAGATGGCAGTGTAGATATTTCCAGGTATATACAGATGGCAGTGTAGATATTTCCATGTTTATACAGATGGACGTGTAGATATTTCCATGTTTATGAAGATGACAGTGTAGATATTTCCATGTTTTCACAGATGGCGGTGTAGATATTTCCACGTTTATACAGATACCGGTGTGGTTACTTCCATGTTTATACAGATAGCGGTGTAGATATTTCAATGGTTATAGAGATGTCTGTGTAGATAATTCCATGTTTATACAGATGGCAGTGTAGGTATTTCCATGTTTATACAGATAGTGGTGTAGATATTTCCATGTTTATACAGATGACTGTGTAGGTATTTCCATGTGTGTACAGATGGCGGTGTCAATATTTCCATGTTTATTGAGATAGCATTTTAGATATTTCCATCTTTGCACAGACTGCGGTGTAGATATTTCCATGTTTATACAGATAACGCTGCAGATAATTCCATGTTCATACAGCTAGCGGTGTAGATGTTTCCATGTTCATAGAGACAGCGGTGGAGATATTTCTTGGTTTATACAGATAACGGTGTAGATATTTCCATGTTTATAGAGATAGTGGTGTAGATATTTCCATATTTATACAGATAGCGGTGTCAATATTTCCATGTTTATACTGATAGCAGTGTAGATATTTCCATGTTTATTCACATAGCGGTGTAGATATTTCCATGTTTATACACGTCGTGGTGTAGATATTTCCATGTTTATACATATAGCGGTGTAGATATTTCCATGTTTATACTGAGAGCGGTGTGGCTACTTCCATGTTTATACAGATAGCGGTGTAGATATTTCAATGATTATAGAGATGTCTGTGTAGGTAATTCAATGTTTATACAGATGGCAGTGTAGATATTTCCATGTTTATACAGATAGTGGTGTAGATATTTCCATGTTTATACAGATGACTGTGTAGGTATTTCCATGTGTGTACAGATGGCGGTGTTGATATTTCCATGTTTATTGAGATAGCATTGTAGATATTTCCATCTTTGCACAGACTGCGGTGTAGATATTTCCATGTTTACTGAGATAGCGGTGTAGATATTTCCATATTTGCACAGATTGCGGTGTAGGTATTTCCATCTTTACACATAGACCTGTGTGCATATTTCCATGTTTACACAGATAGCGGTGTAGATATTTCCATGTTTACACAGATAGTGTTATAGATATTTCCATGTTTATACAGATAGCGGTGTAGATATTTCCATGTTTATAAAGATAGCGGTGTAGATATTTCCATCTTTATAGAGATAGCGGTGGAGATATTTCCATGTTTATACAGATAGCGATGTAGATATTTCCATGTTTCTACAGATAGCGGTGGAGATATTTCCATGTTTATACAGATAGCCATGTAGACATTTCCATGTTTATAGAGATAGCGGTGTAGATATTTCCATGTTTATACAGATGGCAGTGTAGATATTTCCAGGTATATACACATGGCAGTGTAGATATTTCCATGTTTATACAGATGGACGTGTAGATATTTCCATGTTTATGAAGATGACAGTGTAGATATTTCCATGTTTTCACAGATGGCGGTGTAGATATTTCCACGTTTATACAGATACCGGTGTGGTTACTTCCATGTTTATACAGATAGCGGTGTAGATATTTCAATGGTTATAGAGATGTCTGTGTAGATAATTCCATGTTTATACAGATGGCAGTGTAGGTATTTCCATGTTTATACAGATAGTGGTGTAGATATTTCCATGTTTATACAGATGACTGTGTAGGTATTTCCATGTGTGTACAGATGGCGGTGTCAATATTTCCATGTTTATTGAGATAGCATTTTAGATATTTCCATCTTTGCACAGACTGCGGTGTAGATATTTCCATGTTTATACAGATAACGCTGCAGATAATTCCATGTTCATACAGCTAGCGGTGTAGATGTTTCCATGTTCATATAGACAGCGGTGGAGATATTTCTTTGTTTATACAGATAACGGTGTAGATATTTCCATGTTTATAGAGATAGTGGTGTAGATATTTCCATATTTATACAGATAGAGGTGTCAATATTTCCATGTTTATACTGATAGCAGTGTAGGTATTTCCATGTTTATTCACATAGCGGTGTAGATACTTCCATGTTTATACACGTCGTGGTGTAGATATTTCCATGTTTATACATATAGCGGTGTAGATATTTCCATGTTTATACTGATAGCGGTGTGGCTACTTCCATGTTTATACAGATAGCGGTGTAGATATTTCAATGATTATAGAGATGTCTGTGCAGGTAATTCAATGTTTATACAGATGGCAGTGTAGATATTTCCATGTTTATACAGATAGAGGTGTAGATATTTCCATGTTTATACTGATAGCGGTGTGGCTACTTCCATGTTTATACAGATAGCGGTGTAGATATTTCAATGGTTATAGAGATGTCTGTGTAGATAATTCCATGTTTATACAGATGGCAGTGTAGATATTTCCATGTTTATACAGATAGTGGTGTAGATATTTCCATGTTTATACAGATGACTGTGTAGGTATTTCCATGTGTGTACAGATGGCGGTGTCGATATTTCCATGTTTATTGAGATAGCATTGTAGATATTTCCATCTTTGCACAGACTGCGGTGTAGATATTTCCATGTTTATACAGATAACGCTGCAGATAATTCCATGTTTATACAGCTAGCGGTGTAGATATTTCCATGTTTATACAGACAGCGGTGGGGATATTTCTTTGTTTATACAGATAACGATGTAGATATTTCCATGTTTATAGAGATAGTGGTGTAGATATTTCCATATTTATACAGATAGCGGTGTCGCTATTTCCATGTTTTTACTGATAGCGGTGTAGATATTTCCATGTTTATTCACATGGTGGTGTAGATATTTCCATGTTTATACACGTCGTGGTGTAGATATTTCCATGTTTATACAGATAGCGGTGTAGATATTTCCATGTTTATACTGATAGCGGTGTAGATATTTCCATGTTTATACATATAGCGGTGTAGATATTTCCATGTTTATACAGATCGTGGTGTAGACATTTCCATGTTTATACAGATAGCGGTGTTGATATATCCATGTTTATACAGATAGCGGTGTAGATATTTCCATGTTTACTAAGATAGCGGTGTAGATATTTCCATATTTGCACAGATTGTGGTGTAGATATTTCCATCTTTACACAGAGACCTGTGTACATATTTCCATGTTTACACAGATAGCTGTGTAGATATTTCCATGTTTACACAGATAATGTTATAGATATTTCCATGTTTATACAGATAGCGGTGCAGATATTTCCATGTTTATAAAGATAGTGGTGTAGATATTTCCATCTTTATAGAGATAGCGGTGGAGATATTTCCATGTTTATACAGATAGCGATGTAGATATTTCCATGTTTCTACAGATAGCGGTGGAGATATTTCCATGTTTATACAGATAGCCGTGTAGACATTTCCATGTTTATAGAGATAGCGGTGTAGATATTTCCATGTTTATACAGATCGCAATGTAGATATTTCTAGGTATATACAGATGGCAGTGTGGATATTTCCATGTTTATGCAGATGGACGTGTAGATATTTCCATGTTTATAAAGATGACAGTGTAGATATTTCCATGTTTTCACAGATGGCGGTGTAGATATTTCCATGTTTATACAGATAGCGGTGTGGCTACTTCCATGTTTATACAGATAGCGGTGTAGATATTTCAATGGTTATAGAGATGTCTGTGTAGATAATTCCATGTTTATACAGATGGCAGTGTAGGTATTTCCATGTTTATACAGATAGTGGTGTAGATATTTCCATGTTTATACAGATGACTGTGTAGGTATTTCCATGTGTGTACAGATGGCGGTGTCAATATTTCCATGTTTATTGAGATAGCATTGTAGATATTTCCATCTTTGCACAGACTGCGGTGTAGATATTTCCATGTTTATACAGATAACGCTGCAGATAATTCCATGTTTATACAGCTAGCGGTGTAGATGTTTCCATGTTCATACAGACAGCGGTGGAGATATTTCTTTGTTTATACAGATAACGGTGTAGATATTTCCATGTTTATAGAGATAGTGGTGTAGATATTTCCATATTTATACAGATAGCGGTGTCAATATTTCCATGTTTATACTGATAGCGGTGTAGATATTTCCATGTTTATTCACATAGCGGTGTAGATATTTCCATGTTTATACACGTTGTGGTATAGATATTTCCATGTTTATACAGATAGCGGTGTAGATATTTCCATGTTTATACTGATAGCGGTGTGGCTACTTCCATATTTATACAGATAGCGCTGTAGATATTTCAATGATTATAGAGATGTCTGTGTAGGTAATTCCATGTTTATACAGATGGCAGTGTAGATATTTCCATGTTTATACAGATAGTTGTGTAGATATTTCCATGTTTATACAGATGACTGTGTAGGTATTTCCACGTGTGTACAGATGGCGGTGTCGATATTTCCATGTTTATTGAGATAGCATTGTAGATATTTCCATCTTTGCACAGACTGCGGTGTAGATATTTCCATGTTTACTGAGATAGCGGTGTAGATATTTCCATATTTGCACAGATTGCGGTGTAGGTATTTCCATCTTTACACATAGACCTGTGTACATATTTCCATGTTTACACAGATAGCGGTGTAGATATTTCCATGTTTACACAGATAGTGTTATAGATATTTCCATGTTTATACAGATAGCGGTGTAGATATTTCCATGTTTATAAAGATAGCGGTGTAGATATTTCCATCTTTATAGAGATAGCGGTGGAGATATTTCCATGTTTATACAGATAGCGATGTAGATATTTCCATGTTTCTACAGATAGCGGTGGAGATATTCCCATGTTTATACAGATAGCCGTGTAGACATTTCCATGTATATAGAGATAGCGCTGTACATATTTCCATGTTTATACAGATGGCAGTGTAGATATTTCCAGGTATATACACATGGAAGTGTAGATATTTCCATGTTTATACAGATGGACGTGTAGATATTTCCATGTTTATAAAGATGACAGTGTAGATATTTCCATGTTTTCACAGATGGCGGTGTAGATATTTCCATGTTTATACAGATAGCGGTGTGGCTACTTCCATGTTTATACAGATAGCGGTGTAGATATTTCAATGGTTATAGAGATGTCTGTGTAGATAATTCCATGATTATACAGATGGCAGTGTAGGTATTTCCATGTTTATACAGATAGTGGTGTAGATATTTCCATGTTTATACAGATGACTGTGTAGGTATTTCCATGTGTGTACAGATGGCGGTGTCGATATCTCCATGTTTATTGAGACAGCATTGTAGATATTTCCATCTTTGCACAGACTGCGGTGTAGATATTTCCATGTTTATACAGATAGCGGTGTAGATATTTCCATGTTTATACATATAGCGGTGTAGATATTTCCATGTTTATACAGATCGTGGTGTAGACATTTCCATGTTTATACAGATAGCGGTGTTGATATTTCCATGTTTTTACAGATAGCGGTGTAGAAATTTCCATGTTTACTGAAATAGCGGTGTAGATATTTCCATATTTGCACAGATTGTGGTGTAGGTATTTCCATCTTTACACAGAGACCTGTGTACATATTTCCATGTTTACACAGATAGCTGTGTAGATATTTACATGTTTACACAGATAATGTTATAGATATTTCCATGTTTATACAGATAGCGGTGCAGATATTTCCATGTTTATAAAGATAGTGGTGTAGATATTTCCATCTTTATAGAGATAGCGGTGGAGATATTTCCATGTTTATACAGATAGCGATGTAGATATTTCCATGTTTCTACAGATAGCGGTGGAGATATTTCCATGTTTATACAGATAGCCGTGTAGACATTTCCATGTTTATAGAGATAGCGGTGTAGATATTTCCATGTTTATACAGATCGCAATGTAGATATTTCTAGGTATATACAGATGGCAGTGTGGATATTTCCATGTTTATGCAGATGGACGTGTAGATATTTCCATGTTTATAAAGATGACAGTGTAGATATTTCCATGTTTTCACAGATGGCGGTGTAGATATTTCCATGTTTATACAGATAGCGGTGTGGCTACTTCCATGTTTATACAGATAGCGGTGTAGATATTTCAATGGTTATAGAGATGTCTGTGTAGATAATTCCATGTTTATACAGATGGCAGTGTAGGTATTTCCATGTTTATACAGATAGTGGTGTAGATATTTCCATGTTTATACAGATGACTGTGTAGGTATTTCCATGTGTGTACAGATGGCGGTGTCAATATTTCCATGTTTATTGAGATAGCATTGTAGATATTTCCATCTTTGCACAGACTGCGGTGTAGATATTTCCATGTTTATACAGATAACGCTGCAGATAATTCCATGTTTATACAGCTAGCGGTGTAGATGTTTCCATGTTCATACAGACAGCGGTGGAGATATTTCTTTGTTTATACAGATAACGGTGTAGATATTTCCATGTTTATAGAGATAGTGGTGTAGATATTTCCATATTTATACAGATAGCGGTGTCAATATTTCCATGTTTATACTGATAGCGGTGTAGATATTTCCATGTTTATTCACATAGCGGTGTAGATATTTCCATGTTTATACACGTTGTGGTATAGATATTTCCATGTTTATACAGATAGCGGTGTAGATATTTCCATGTTTATACTGATAGCGGTGTGGCTACTTCCATATTTATACAGATAGCGCTGTAGATATTTCAATGATTATAGAGATGTCTGTGTAGGTAATTCCATGTTTATACAGATGGCAGTGTAGATATTTCCATGTTTATACAGATAGTTGTGTAGATATTTCCATGTTTATACAGATGACTGTGTAGGTATTTCCACGTGTGTACAGATGGCGGTGTCGATATTTCCATGTTTATTGAGATAGCATTGTAGATATTTCCATCTTTGCACAGACTGCGGTGTAGATATTTCCATGTTTACTGAGATAGCGGTGTAGATATTTCCATATTTGCACAGATTGCGGTGTAGGTATTTCCATCTTTACACATAGACCTGTGTACATATTTCCATGTTTACACAGATAGCGGTGTAGATATTTCCATGTTTACACAGATAGTGTTATAGATATTTCCATGTTTATACAGATAGCGGTGTAGATATTTCCATGTTTATAAAGATAGCGGTGTAGATATTTCCATCTTTATAGAGATAGCGGTGGAGATATTTCCATGTTTATACAGATAGCGATGTAGATATTTCCATGTTTCTACAGATAGCGGTGGAGATATTCCCATGTTTATACAGATAGCCGTGTAGACATTTCCATGTATATAGAGATAGCGCTGTACATATTTCCATGTTTATACAGATGGCAGTGTAGATATTTCCAGGTATATACACATGGAAGTGTAGATATTTCCATGTTTATACAGATGGACGTGTAGATATTTCCATGTTTATAAAGATGACAGTGTAGATATTTCCATGTTTTCACAGATGGCGGTGTAGATATTTCCATGTTTATACAGATAGCGGTGTGGCTACTTCCATGTTTATACAGATAGCGGTGTAGATATTTCAATGGTTATAGAGATGTCTGTGTAGATAATTCCATGATTATACAGATGGCAGTGTAGGTATTTCCATGTTTATACAGATAGTGGTGTAGATATTTCCATGTTTATACAGATGACTGTGTAGGTATTTCCATGTGTGTACAGATGGCGGTGTCGATATCTCCATGTTTATTGAGACAGCATTGTAGATATTTCCATCTTTGCACAGACTGCGGTGTAGATATTTCCATGTTTATACAGATAGCGGTGTAGATATTTCCATGTTTATACATATAGCGGTGTAGATATTTCCATGTTTATACAGATCGTGGTGTAGACATTTCCATGTTTATACAGATAGCGGTGTTGATATTTCCATGTTTTTACAGATAGCGGTGTAGAAATTTCCATGTTTACTGAAATAGCGGTGTAGATATTTCCATATTTGCACAGATTGTGGTGTAGGTATTTCCATCTTTACACAGAGACCTGTGTACATATTTCCATGTTTACACAGATAGCTGTGTAGATATTTACATGTTTACACAGATAATGTTATAGATATTTCCATGTTTATACAGATAGCGGTGCAGATATTTCCATGTTTATAAAGATAGCGGTGTAGATATTTCCATCTTTATTGAGATAGCGGTGGAGATATTTCCATGTTTATACAGATAGCGATGTAGATATTTCCATGTTTCTACAGATAGCGGTGGAGATATTTCCATGTTTATAGAGATAGCCGTGTAGACATTTCCATGTTTTTAGAGATAACGGTGTAGATATTTCCATGTTTATACAGATGGCAGTGTAGATATTTCTAGGTATATACAGATGGCCGTGTAGATATTTCCATGTTTATGCAGATGGACGTGTAGATATTTCCATGTTTATAAAGATGACAGTGTAGATATTTCCATGTTTTCACAGATAGCGGTGTAGATATTTCCATGTTTATACAGATAGCGGTGTGGCTACTTCCATGTTTATACAGATAGCGGTATAGATATTTCAATGGTTATATAGATGTCTGTGTAGATAATTCCATGTTTATACAAAGGGCAGTGTAGGTATTTCCATGTTTATACAGATAGTGGTGTAGATATTTCCATGTTTATACAGATGACTGTGTAGGTATTTCCACGTGTGTACAGATGGCGGTGTCGATATTTCCATGTTTATTGAGACAGCATTGAAGATATTTCCATCTTTGCACAGACTGCAGTGTAGATATTTCCATGTTTATACAGATAACGCTGCAGATAATTCCATGTTTATACAGCTAGCGGTGTAGATGTTTCCATGTTCATACAGACAGCGGTGGAGATATTTCTTTGTTTATACAGATAACTGTGTAGATATTTCCATGTTTATAGAGCTAGTGGTGTAGATATTTCCATATTTATACAGATAGCGGTGTCAATATTTCCATATTTATACTGATAGCGGTTTAGATATTTCCACGTTTATTCACACAGCGGTGTAGATATTTCCATGTTTATACATGTTGTGGTGTAGATATTTCCATGTTTATACAGATAGCGGTGTAGATATTTCCATGTTTATACTGATGGCGGTGTGGCTACTTCCATGTTTATACAGATAGCGGTGTAGATATTTCAATGATTATAGAGATGTCTGTGTAGGTAATTCCATGTTTATACAGATGGCAGTGTAGATATTTCCATGTTTATAGAGATAGTGGTGTAGATATTTCCATATTTATACAGATAGCGGTGTCGCTATTTCCATGTTTTTACTGATAGCGGTGTAGATATTTCCATGTTTATTCACATGGCGGTGTAGATATTTCCATGTTTATACATGTCGTGGTGTAGATATTTCCATGTTTATACAGATAGCGGTGTAGATATTTCCATATTTGCACAGATTGCGGTGTAGTTATTTCCATCTTTACACAGAGACCTGTGTACATATTTCCATGTTTACACAGATAGCTGTGTAGATATTTACATGCTTACACAGATAGTGTTATAGATATTTCCATGTTTATACAGATAGCGGTGTAGATATTTCCATGTTTATAGAGATAGCGGTGTAGATATTTCCATCTTTATAGAGATAACGGTGGAGATATTTCCATGTTTATACAGATAGCGATGTAGGTATTTCCATGTTTCTACAGACAGCGGTGGAGGTATTTCCATGTTTATACAGATAGCCGTGTAGATATTTCCATGTTTATAGAGATAGTGCTGTACATATTTCCATGTTTATACAGATGACAGTGTAGATATTTCCAGGTATATACAGATGGCAGTGTAGAAATTTCCATGTTTATACAGATGGACGTGTAGATATTTCCATGTTTATAAAGATGACAGTGTAGATATTTCCATGTTTTCACAGATGGCGGTGTAGATATTTCCATGTTTATAGAGATAGTGGTGTAGATATTTCCATATTTATACAGATAGCGGTATCAATATTTCCATGTTTATACTGATAGCTGTGTAGATATTTCCATGTTTATTCACATAGCGGTGTAGATATTTCCTTGTTTATACACGTCGTGGTGTAGATATTTCCATGTTTATACAGATAGCGGTGTAGATATTTCCATGTATATACTGATAGCGGTGTGGCTACTTCCATGTTTATACAGATAGCGGTGTAGATATTTCAATGATTATAGAGATGTCTGTGTAGGTAATTCCATGTTTATACAGATGGCAGTGTAGATATTTCCATGTTTATACAGATAACGCTGCAGATAATTCCATGTTTATATAGCTAGCGGTGTAGATGTTTCCATGTTCATACAGACAGCGGTGGAGATATTTCTTTGTTTATACAGATAACGGTGTAGATATTTCCATGTTTATAGAGATAGTGGTGTAGATATTTCCATATTTATACAGATAGCGGTGTCAATATTTCCATGTTTATACTGATAGCTGTGTAGATATTTCCATGTTTATTCACATGGCGGTGTAGATATTTCCATGTTTATACATGTCGTGGTGTAGATATTTCCATGTTTATACAGATAGCGGTATAGATATTTCAATGGTTATATAGATGTCTGTGTAGATAATTCCATGTTTATACAAAGGGCAGTGTAGGTATTTCCATGTTTATACAGATAGTGGTGTAGATATTTCCATGTTTATACAGATGACTGTGTAGGTATTTCCACGTGTGTACAGATGGCGGTGTCGATATTTCCATGTTTATTGAGACAGCATTGAAGATATTTCCATCTTTGCACAGACTGCAGTGTAGATATTTCCATGTTTATACAGATAACGCTGCAGATAATTCCATGTTTATACAGCTAGCGGTGTAGATGTTTCCATGTTCATACAGACAGCGGTGGAGATATTTCTTTGTTTATACAGATAACTGTGTAGATATTTCCATGTTTATAGAGCTAGTGGTGTAGATATTTCCATATTTATACAGATAGCGGTGTCAATATTTCCATATTTATACTGATAGCGGTTTAGATATTTCCACGTTTATTCACACAGCGGTGTAGATATTTCCATGTTTATACATGTTGTGGTGTAGATATTTCCATGTTTATACAGATAGCGGTGTAGATATTTCCATGTTTATACTGATGGCGGTGTGGCTACTTCCATGTTTATACAGATAGCGGTGTAGATATTTCAATGATTATAGAGATGTCTGTGTAGGTAATTCCATGTTTATACAGATGGCAGTGTAGATATTTCCATGTTTATAGAGATAGTGGTGTAGATATTTCCATATTTATACAGATAGCGGTGTCGCTATTTCCATGTTTTTACTGATAGCGGTGTAGATATTTCCATGTTTATTCACATGGCGGTGTAGATATTTCCATGTTTATACATGTCGTGGTGTAGATATTTCCATGTTTATACAGATAGCGGTGTAGATATTTCCATATTTGCACAGATTGCGGTGTAGTTATTTCCATCTTTACACAGAGACCTGTGTACATATTTCCATGTTTACACAGATAGCTGTGTAGATATTTACATGCTTACACAGATAGTGTTATAGATATTTCCATGTTTATACAGATAGCGGTGTAGATATTTCCATGTTTATAGAGATAGCGGTGTAGATATTTCCATCTTTATAGAGATAACGGTGGAGATATTTCCATGTTTATACAGATAGCGATGTAGGTATTTCCATGTTTCTACAGACAGCGGTGGAGGTATTTCCATGTTTATACAGATAGCCGTGTAGATATTTCCATGTTTATAGAGATAGTGCTGTACATATTTCCATGTTTATACAGATGACAGTGTAGATATTTCCAGGTATATACAGATGGCAGTGTAGAAATTTCCATGTTTATACAGATGGACGTGTAGATATTTCCATGTTTATAAAGATGACAGTGTAGATATTTCCATGTTTTCACAGATGGCGGTGTAGATATTTCCATGTTTATAGAGATAGTGGTGTAGATATTTCCATATTTATACAGATAGCGGTATCAATATTTCCATGTTTATACTGATAGCTGTGTAGATATTTCCATGTTTATTCACATAGCGGTGTAGATATTTCCTTGTTTATACACGTCGTGGTGTAGATATTTCCATGTTTATACAGATAGCGGTGTAGATATTTCCATGTATATACTGATAGCGGTGTGGCTACTTCCATGTTTATACAGATAGCGGTGTAGATATTTCAATGATTATAGAGATGTCTGTGTAGGTAATTCCATGTTTATACAGATGGCAGTGTAGATATTTCCATGTTTATACAGATAACGCTGCAGATAATTCCATGTTTATATAGCTAGCGGTGTAGATGTTTCCATGTTCATACAGACAGCGGTGGAGATATTTCTTTGTTTATACAGATAACGGTGTAGATATTTCCATGTTTATAGAGATAGTGGTGTAGATATTTCCATATTTATACAGATAGCGGTGTCAATATTTCCATGTTTATACTGATAGCTGTGTAGATATTTCCATGTTTATTCACATGGCGGTGTAGATATTTCCATGTTTATACATGTCGTGGTGTAGATATTTCCATGTTTATACAGATAGCGGTGTAGATATTTCCATGTTTATACAGATAGCGGTGTGGCTACTTCCATGTTTATACAGATAGCGGTGTAGATATTTCAATGATTATAGAGATGTCTGTGTAGGTAATTCCATGTTTATGCAGATGGCAGTGTAGATATTTCCATGTTTATACAGATAGTGGTGTAGATATTTCCATGATTATACAGATGACTGTGTAGGTATTTCCATGTGTGTACAGATGGCGGTGTCGATATTTCCATGTTTATTGAGATATCTTTGTAGATATTTCCAACTTAGCACAGACTGCGGTGTAGATATTTCCATGTTTATACAGATAACGCTGCAGATAATTCCATGTTTATACAGCTAGCGGTGTAGATGTTTCCATGTTCATACAGACAGCGGTGGAGATATTTCTTTGTTTATACAGATAACGGTGTAGATATTTCCATGTTTATAGAGATAGTGGTGTAGATATTTCCATATTTATACTGATAGCGGTGTCGATATTTCCATGTTTTTACTGATAGCTGTGTAGATATTTCCATGTTTATTCACATGGCGGTGTAGATATTTCCATGTTTATACATATCGTGGTGTAGATATTTCCATGTTTATACTGATAGCGGTGTAGATATTTCCATGTTTATACAGATAGCGGTGTGGCTACTTCCATGTTTATACAGATAGCGGTGTAGATATTTCAATGATTATAGAGATGTCTGTGTAGGTAATTCCATGTTTATGCAGATGGCAGTGTAGATATTTCCATGTTTATACAGATAGTGGTGTAGATATTTCCATGATTATACAGATGACTGTGTAGGTATTTCCATGTGTGTACAGATGGCGGTGTCGATATTTCCATGTTTATTGAGATATCTTTGTAGATATTTCCAACTTTGCACAGACTGCGGTGTAGATATTTCCATGTTTATACAGATAATGCTGCAGATAATTCCATGTTTATACAGCTAGCGGTGTAGATGTTTCCATGTTCATACAGACAGCGGTGGAGATATTTCTTTGTTTATACAGATAACGGTGTAGATATTTCCATGTTTATAGAGATAGTGGTGTAGATATTTCCATATTTATACTGATAGCGGTGTCGATATTTCCATGTTTTTACTGATAGCTGTGTAGATATTTCCATGTTTATTCACATGGTGGTGTAGGTATTTCCATGTTTATACATGTCGTGGTGTAGATATTTCCATGTTTATACTGATAGCGGTGTAGATATTTCCATGTTTATACTGATAGCGGTGTAGATATTTCCATGTTTATACATATAGCGGTGTAGATATTTCCATGTTTATACAGATCGTGGTGTAGACATTTCCATGTTTATACAGGTAGCGGTGTTGATATTTCCATGTTTTTACAGATAGCGGTGTAGAAATTTCCATGTTTACTGAGATAGCGGTGTAGATATTTCCATATTTGCACAGATTGCAGTGTAGGTATTTCCATCTTTACACAGAGACCTGTGTACATATTTCCATGTTTACCCAGATAGCTGTGTAGATATTTCCATGTTTACACAGATAGCGTTGTATATATTTCCATGCTTATATAGATAGCGTTGTAGATATTTCCATGTTTATACAGATAGCGGTGTAGATATTTCCATGTTCATAGAGATAACGATGTAGATATTTCCATATTTATTCAGATGGCATTGTAGATATTTCAATGTTTATTCAGATGTCAGTGTAGATATTTCCATGTTTATAGAGATGGCGGTGTAGTTATTTCCGTGTTTGTACAGATAGAGGTGTAGATAATTCCAAGTTTATTCATATAGCGGTGTAGATATTAACAAGTTTACACAGATAGCGGGGTAGATATTTACATATTTGCACAGATTGCGTTGTAGATACTTCCATCTATACACAAATAACGGTGTAGATATTTCCATCGTTGCAGAGATTGTGCTGTAGATATTTCAATCTTTACACTGATAGTGGTGTAGATATTTCCATGCTTACACAGACAGCGGTGTAGATATTTCCATGTTTATACAGATAGCGTTGTATATATTTGCATGTTTATACAGATAGTGGTGTAGATAGTTCCATGTTTATACAGATAGCGATGTAGATAACTCCATGTTTATACAGCTAGCTGTGTAGATATTTCCGTGTTTATACAGATAGCGGTGGAGATATTTCCATGTTTATACAGATAGCGGTGTAGATATTTCCATGTTTATAGAGATGGTGGTGTAGATATTTCCATGTTTATGCAGATAGCGATGTAGATATTTCAAAGTTTATGCAGAAAGCGGTGTAGATATTTAAATGTTTTTCCAGATAGCGGTGTAAATATTTCCATATTTATGCAGATAGCGGTGTAGGTGTTTCGATGTTTATGGAGATAGCGGTGTAGACATTTCCATACTTATAGAAATAGCGGTGTAGATATTTCCATATTTATACAGATAGCGGTGTAGATATTTCCATGTTTATAGAGATAGCGATGTAGATATTTCCATGTTTATACAGATACCTGTGTAGATATTTCCATGTGTATACAGATGGCAGTGTAGATATGTCCATGTTTATAGAGATGGTGGTGTAGATATTTCCAGGCTTATACAGATGACTGTGTATATATTTCCATGTTTATACAGATGGCGGTGTAGATATTTCCATGTTTATGGAGAGAGCGGTGTAGACATTTCCATGTTTTTACAGATAGCGGTGAAGCTATTTCCATGTTTATAGAGATGGCGGTGTAGATATTTCCATATTTTTACAATTAACGGAGTAGATATTTCCATTTTTATACAGATGGCGGTGTAGATATTCCCATGTTTAAAGAGATCGCTGTGTAGATATTTCCATGTTTGTAGAGATGACTGTGTAGATATTTCCATGTTTTTACAGATGGCATTGTAAATATTTCCATGTTTATACAGAGAGCGGTGTGGCTATTTCCATGTTTATAGAGATAGCGGTGTAGATATTTCCATGTTTATAGAGATGGCTGTGTAGATATTTCCACGTTTATACAGATAGCATGGTAGATATTTCCATGTTTATGCAGATGTTGGTGTAGATATTTCCATGTTTATACAGATGACTGTGTAGTTATTTCCATTTTTATACAGATGTCGGTTTAGATATTTCCATGTTTATAGAGATAGCCGAGTAGATATTTCCATGTTTATACAGATAGCGGTGTAGGCATTTCCATGTTTATAGAGATAGTGGTGTAGATATTTCCATATTTATTCAGATAGAGTTGTAGGTATTTCCATGTTTATACACATAGCGATGTAGTTATCTCCATGTTTTTACAGATAGCGGTGTAGATATTTCCATGTTTATACAGATAGGTGTGTAGATATTTACATGTTTATACAGATCGTGGTGTAGCTATTTCCATGGTTATACAGACAGGGGTGTAGATATTTCCATGTTTATACACGTAGCGGTGTAGATATTTCCATGTTTATACAGATCGCGGTGTAGACATTTCCAGATTTGTACAGATAGCGGTGTAGATGTTTCCATTTTTAAACAGATGGTGGTGTAGATAATTCCATGTTTATGGAGATGGCGGTGTATATATTTTCATGTTTATGGGGATGGCGGTGTAGATATTTCTAAGTTTATAGAGATGGCGGTGTAGATATTTCCATGTTTATAGAGATAGCGGTGGAGGTATTTCCATGTGTATTGAGATGGTGGTGTAGATATTTCCATGTTTATACAGATAGCAGTGTAGATATTTCCATGTTTATAGAGATAGCGATGTAGATATTTCCCTATTTATAGAGATAGCGGTGTAGGTACTTACATGTTTATTCAGATGTCGGTGTAGATATTTCCATGTTCATACAGATTGCGGTGTGGCTATTTCCATGTTTATACAGATAGCGGTGTAAATATTTCCATGTTAATGGAGATGGCTGTGTAGATATTTCCATGTTTATACAGATGCAGTGTAGATATTTCCATGTTTATATAGATAGTGGTGTAGATATTTCCATGTTTATACAGAGGACTGTGTAGGTATTTCCATGTTTATACAGAAGGCGATATAGATATTTTTATGTTTATAGAGATAGCCATGTATATATTTCCATGTTTATAGAGATAGCAGTGTAAGCATTTCCATGTTTATAGAGATAGCGGTGTAGATATTTACATGTTTATACAGATAGTGGTTTAGATATTTCCATGTTTATACAGATAGCGGTGTAGATATTTCCATTTTTATACAGATAGCAGTGGAGATATTTCCATGTTTATACAGATGGCAGTTTAGATATTTCCATGTTTATACTGATTGCGGTGGAGATATTTCCCTATTTATAGAGATGGCGGTGTAGATATTTCCATGTTTATACAGATGGCGTTGTAGTTATTTCCATGTTCATGCAGATGGCGGTGTAGATATTTCCATGTTTATAGTGATGGCGGTGTAGATATTTCTATGTTAACATAGATAGCAGTGTAGATATTTCCATGTTTATAGAGATGGCGTTGTAAGTATTTCCATGTTTATAGAGAAGGCGTTGTAAGTATTTCCATGTTTATAGAGATAGCGGTGTAGATATTTCCATGTTTAAACACATAGCGGTGTAGATATTTCCATGTTTACAGATAGCGGTGTTGGTATTTCCATGTTTATACACATAGCGGTGTAGATATTTCCATGACTATACAGCTCACGGTGTAGATATTTGCATGTTTACACAGATGGCGGTGTAGATATTACCATCTTTGCACAGATTACGGTGTAGATATTTCCATCTTTACACAGATAGCGGTGTAGATATTTCCATTGTTGCACGTATTGTGCTGTAGATATTTCAATCTTTACACGGATATTGGTGTAGATATTTCCATGTTTACACAGACAGCAGTGTAGATATTTCCATCTTTACACAGATAGCATTGTAGGTATTTCCTTGTTTATACAGATAGCAGGGTAGATATTTCCATGTTTATAATGATAGCAGTGTGGAAATTTCCATGTTTATACAAATCGCGCTGTAGATATTTGCACGTTTCTACAGATGGCAGTGTAGTTATTTACATGTTTATACAGATTGCGCTGTAGATATTTCCAAGCTTTTACAGATGGCCGTGTAGATATTTCCATGTTTATACAGATAGCGGTGTAGATATTTCCATGTTTATACAGATAGCGGCGTAGATATTTAGATATTTATGCAGATAGCGGTGTATTCCCATGTTTACAGACATAGTAGTGTAGATATTTCCATATTTGCACAGATTGTGGTGTAGATATTTCCATCTTTTCCCAGAGAGCGGTGTACATATTTCCATGTTTACACAGATAGCTGTGTAGATATTTCCATGTTTACACAGATAGCGTTGTATATATTTCCATGCTTATATAGATAGCGTTGTAGATATTTCCATGTTTATACAGATAGCGGTGTAGATATTTCCATGTTCATAGAGATAACGATGTAGATATTTCCATATTTATTCAGATGGCATTGTAGATATTTCAATGTTTATTCAGATGTCAGTGTAGATATTTCCATGTTTATAGAGATGGCGGTGTAGTTATTTCCGTGTTTGTACAGATAGAGGTGTAGATAATTCCAAGTTTATTCATATAGCGGTGTAGATATTAACAAGTTTACACAGATAGCGGGGTAGATATTTACATATTTGCACAGATTGCGTTGTAGATACTTCCATCTATACACAAATAACGGTGTAGATATTTCCATCGTTGCAGAGATTGTGCTGTAGATATTTCAATCTTTACACTGATAGTGGTGTAGATATTTCCATGCTTACACAGACAGCGGTGTAGATATTTCCATGTTTATACAGATAGCGTTGTATATATTTGCATGTTTATACAGATAGTGGTGTAGATAGTTCCATGTTTATACTGATAGCGATGTAGATAATTCCATGTTTATACAGATAGCTGTGTAGATATTTCCGTGTTTATACAGATAGCGGTGGAGATATTTCCATGTTTATACAGATAGCGGTGTAGATATTTCCATGTTTATAGAGATGGCGGTGTAGATATTTCCATGTTTATACAGATAGCGATGTAGATATTTCAAAGTTTATGCAGATAGCGGTGTAGATATTTAAATGTTTTTCCAGATAGCGGTGTAAATATTTCCATATTTATGCAGATAGCGGTGTAGGTATTTCGATGTTTATGGAGATAGCGGTGTAGACATTTCCATACTTATCGAAATAGCGGTGTAGATATTTCCATATTTATACAGATAGCGGTGTAGATATTTCCATGTTTATAGAGATAGCGATGTAGATATTTCCATGTTTATACAGATACCTGTGTAGATATTTCCATGTGTATACAGATGGCAGTGTAGATATGTCCATGTTTATAGAGATGGTGGTGTAGATATTTCCAGGCTTATACAGATGACTGTGTATATATTTCCATGTTTATACAGATGGCGGTGTAGATATTTCCATGTTTATGGAGAGAGCGGTGTAGACATTTCCATGTTTTTGCAGATAGCGGTGAAGCTATTTCCATGTTTATAGAGATGGCGGTGTAGATATTTCCATATTTTTACAATTAACGGAGTAGATATTTCCATTTTTATACAGATGGCGGTGTAGATATTCCCATGTTTAAAGAGATCGCTGTGTAGATATTTCCATGTTTGTAGAGATGACTGTGTAGATATTTCCATGTTTTTACAGATGGCATTGTAAATATTTCCATGTTTATACAGAGAGCGGTGTGGCTATTTCCATGTTTATAGAGATAGCGGTGTAGATATTTCCATGTTTATAGAGATGGCTGTGTAGATATTTCCACGTTTATACAGATAGCATGGTAGATATTTCCATGTTTATGCAGATGTTGGTGTAGATATTTCCATGTTTATACAGATGACTGTGTAGTTATTTCCATTTTTATACAGATGTCGGTTTAGATATTTCCATGTTTATAGAGATAGCCGAGTAGATATTTCCATGTTTATACAGATAGCGGTGTAGGCATTTCCATGTTTATAGAGATAGTGGTGTAGATATTTCCATATTTATTCAGATAGAGTTGTAGGTATTTCCATGTTTATACACATAGCGATGTAGTTATCTCCATGTTTTTACAGATAGCGGTGTAGATATTTCCATGTTTATACAGATAGGTGTGTAGATATTTACATGTTTATACAGATCGTGGTGTAGCTATTTCCATGGTTATACAGACAGGGGTGTAGATATTTCCATGTTTATACACGTAGCGGTGTAGATATTTCCATGTTTATACAGATCGCGGTGTAGACATTTCCAGATTTGTACAGATAGCGGTGTAGATGTTTCCATTTTTAAACAGATGGTGGTGTAGATAATTCCATGTTTATGGAGATGGCGGTGTATATATTTTCATGTTTATGGGGATGGCGGTGTAGATATTTCTAAGTTTATAGAGATGGCGGTGTAGATATTTCCATGTTTATAGAGATAGCGGTGGAGGTATTTCCATGTGTATTGAGATGGTGGTGTAGATATTTCCATGTTTATACAGATAGCAGTGTAGATATTTCCATGTTTATAGAGATAGCGATGTAGATATTTCCCTATTTATAGAGATAGCGGTGTAGGTACTTACATGTTTATTCAGATGTCGGTGTAGATATTTCCATGTTCATACAGATTGCGGTGTGGCTATTTCCATGTTTATACAGATAGCGGTGTAAATATTTCCATGTTAATGGAGATGGCTGTGTAGATATTTCCATGTTTATACAGATGCAGTGTAGATATTTCCATGTTTATATAGATAGTGGTGTAGATATTTCCATGTTTATACAGAGGACTGTGTAGGTATTTCCATGTTTATACAGAAGGCGATATAGATATTTTTATGTTTATAGAGATAGCCATGTATATATTTCCATGTTTATAGAGATAGCAGTGTAAGCATTTCCATGTTTATAGAGATAGCGGTGTAGATATTTACATGTTTATACAGATAGTGGTTTAGATATTTCCATGTTTATACAGATAGCGGTGTAGATATTTCCATTTTTATACAGATAGCAGTGGAGATATTTCCATGTTTATACAGATGGCAGTTTAGATATTTCCATGTTTATACTGATTGCGGTGGAGATATTTCCCTATTTATAGAGATGGCGGTGTAGATATTTCCATGTTTATACAGATGGCGGTGTAGTTATTTCCATGTTCATGCAGATGGCGGTGTAGATATTTCCATGTTTATAGTGATGGCGGTGTAGATATTTCTATGTTAACATAGATAGCAGTGTAGATATTTCCATGTTTATAGAGATGGCGTTGTAAGTATTTCCATGTTTATAGAGAAGGCGTTGTAAGTATTTCCATGTTTATAGAGATAGCGGTGTAGATATTTCCATGTTTAAACACATAGCGGTGTAGATATTTCCATGTTTACAGATAGCGGTGTTGGTATTTCCATGTTTATACACATAGCGGTGTAGATATTTCCATGTCTATACAGCTCACGGTGTAGATATTTGCATGTTTACACAGATGGCGGTGTAGATATTACCATCTTTGCACAGATTACGGTGTAGATATTTCCATCTTTACACAGATAGCGGTGTAGATATTTCCATTGTTGCACGTATTGTGCTGTAGATATTTCAATCTTTACACGGATATTGGTGTAGATATTTCCATGTTTACACAGACAGCAGTGTAGATATTTCCATCTTTACACAGATAGCATTGTAGGTATTTCCTTGTTTATACAGATAGCAGGGTAGATATTTCCATGTTTATAATGATAGCAGTGTGGAAATTTCCATGTTTATACAAATCGCGCTGTAGATATTTGCACGTTTCTACAGATGGCAGTGTAGTTATTTACATGTTTATACAGATTGCGCTGTAGATATTTCCAAGCTTTTACAGATGGCCGTGTAGATATTTCCATGTTTATACAGATAGCGGTGTAGATATTTCCATGTTTATACAGATAGCGGCGTAGATATTTAGATATTTATGCAGATAGCGGTGTATTCCCATGTTTACAGACATAGTAGTGTAGATATTTCCATATTTGCACAGATTGTGGTGTAGATATTTCCATCTTTTCCCAGAGAGCGGTGTACATATTTCCATGTTTACACAGATAGCTGTGTAGATATTTCCATGTTTACACAGATAGCGTTGTATATATTTCCATGCTTATATAGATAGCGTTGTAGATATTTCCATGTTTATACAGATAGCGGTGTAGATATTTCCATGTTCATAGAGATAACGATGTAGATATTTCCATATTTATTCAGATGGCATTGTAGATATTTCAATGTTTATTCAGATGTCAGTGTAGATATTTCCATGTTTATAGAGATGGCGGTGTAGTTATTTCCGTGTTTGTACAGATAGAGGTGTAGATAATTCCAAGTTTATTCATATAGCGGTGTAGATATTAACAAGTTTACACAGATAGCGGGGTAGATATTTACATATTTGCACAGATTGCGTTGTAGATACTTCCATCTATACACAAATAACGGTGTAGATATTTCCATCGTTGCAGAGATTGTGCTGTAGATATTTCAATCTTTACACTGATAGTGGTGTAGATATTTCCATGCTTACACAGACAGCGGTGTAGATATTTCCATGTTTATACAGATAGCGTTGTATATATTTGCATGTTTATACAGATAGTGGTGTAGATAGTTCCATGTTTATACTGATAGCGATGTAGATAATTCCATGTTTATACAGATAGCTGTGTAGATATTTCCGTGTTTATACAGATAGCGGTGGAGATATTTCCATGTTTATACAGATAGCGGTGTAGATATTTCCATGTTTATAGAGATGGCGGTGTAGATATTTCCATGTTTATACAGATAGCGATGTAGATATTTCAAAGTTTATGCAGATAGCGGTGTAGATATTTAAATGTTTTTCCAGATAGCGGTGTAAATATTTCCATATTTATGCAGATAGCGGTGTAGGTATTTCGATGTTTATGGAGATAGCGGTGTAGACATTTCCATACTTATAGAAATAGCGGTGTAGATATTTCCATATTTATACAGATAGCGGTGTAGATATTTCCATGTTTATAGAGATAGCGATGTAGATATTTCCATGTTTATACAGATACCTGTGTAGATATTTCCATGTGTATACAGATGGCAGTGTAGATATGTCCATGTTTATAGAGATGGTGGTGTAGATATTTCCAGGCTTATACAGATGACTGTGTATATATTTCCATGTTTATACAGATGGCGGTGTAGATATTTCCATGTTTATGGAGAGAGCGGTGTAGACATTTCCATGTTTTTGCAGATAGCGGTGAAGCTATTTCCATGTTTATAGAGATGGCGGTGTAGATATTTCCATATTTTTACAATTAACGGAGTAGATATTTCCATTTTTATACAGATGGCGGTGTAGATATTCCCATGTTTAAAGAGATGGCTGTGTAGATATTTCCATGTTTGTAGAGATGACTGTGTAGATATTTCCATGTTTTTACAGATGGCATTGTAAATATTTCCATGTTTATACAGAGAGCGGTGTGGCTATTTCCATGTTTATAGAGATAGCGGTGTAGATATTTCCATGTTTATAGAGATGGCTGTGTAGATATTTCCACGTTTATACAGATAGCATGGTAGATATTTCCATGTTTATGCAGATGTTGGTGTAGATATTTCCATGTTTATACAGATGACTGTGTAGTTATTTCCATTTTTATACAGATGTCGGTTTAGATATTTCCATGTTTATAGAGATAGCCGAGTAGATATTTCCATGTTTATACAGATAGCGGTGTAGGCATTTCCATGTTTATAGAGATAGTGGTGTAGATATTTCCATATTTATTCAGATAGAGGTGTAGGTATTTCCATGTTTATACACATAGCGATGTAGTTATCTCCATGTTTTTACAGATAGCGGTGTAGATATTTCCATGTTTATACAGATAGCGGTGTAGATATCTCCAAGTTTATTCAGATAACGGTGTAGATATTTCCATGTGTATAAAGACAGCGGTGTAGACATTTCCCTATTTATACAGATGGCGGTGTAGATTTTTCCATGTTTATACAGATGGCGGTGTAGGTATTTCCATGTTTATGCATATGGCGGTGTAGATATTTCCATGTTTAAAGAGATGACAATGTAGATAATTCTATGTTTATAGAGATAGTGGTGTAGATATTTCCATGTTTATACAGATGGCAGTGTAAGTATTTCCATGTTTATAGAGATAGCGGTGTGGATATTTCCATGTTTATACACATAGCGGTGTAGATATTTCCATGTTTCTACAGATAGCGGTGGAGATATTTCCATGTTTATACAGATAACCGTTTAGACATTTCCATGTTTATAGAGATAGCGGTGGAGATATTTCCATGTTTATACAGATAGCGAGGTAGATATTTCCATGTTTCTACAGATAGCGGTGTTGGTATTTCCATGTTTATACAGCTCACGGTGAAGATATTTCCATGTTTACACAGATTGCAGTGTAGATATTTCCATCTTTGCCCAGATTGCGTGGTAGATATTTCCATCTTTATACATATAGCGGTGTATATATTTCCATGATTACACAGATAGCTCTGTAGATATTTCCATGATTACACACGTTGCGTTGTAGATATTTCCATGTTTATAGAGATAGCGGTTTAGATATTTCCATGTATGTGCAGATAGCGTTGTAGACGTTTCCATGTTTACAGGGATAGCGGTGTAGATATTTCCATGTTTTACATAGCGGTGTAGATATTTTCATGTTTATACAGATAGCGGTGTACATATTTCCATGTTTATACAGATAGCGGTGTACATATTTCCATGTTTATACAGATAGCGGTGTAGATAATTCCAAGTTTATATAGACAGCGGTGTAGATATTTCCATATTTATACAGATAGCAGTGTAGATATTTCCCTGTTTATTCAGATGGCAGTGTAGATATTTCCCTCTTTATAGAGATGGCAGTGTAGATATTTCCATGTTTATACAGATAGCGGTGTATATACTTCCATTTTTGCCCAGATTGCAGTGTAGATATTTCCATCCTTGCACAGATTTCAGTGTAGGCATTTCCATCTTTACACAGATAGCGGTGTAGATATTTCCATCTTTGCACAGATTACGGTGTAGATATTTCCATCTTCACTCAGATAGTGGTGTAGATATTTCCATGTGTATACAGATGGCGGTGTAGGTATTTCTATGTTTATAAAGATAGTGGTGTGGATATTTCCAAGTTTATACAAATAACGGTGTAGATAATTCCATGTTCATACAGTTAGCGGTGTAGAAATTTCCATGTTTAAAAAAATAGCAGTGTAGATATTTCCATGTTTATAGAGATAGTGGTGGAGATATTTCCATGTTTATACAGATAGCGAGGTAGATATTTCCATGTTTATACAGACAGCGGTGTAGATATTTCCATTTTTACAGAGATGTTGGAGTAGATAGTTCCGTGTTTATAGAGATGGCGTTGCAGACAGTTCCATGATTATGCAGATGGCGGTGTAGATATTTCATGTTTATAGATATAGCGGTGTATATATTTCCATGTTTACACAGATAGCTCTGTAGATATTTCCATGTTTACACATATAGCGTTGTGGGTATTTCCATCTTTATACAGATAGCGGTGGAGATATTTCCATGTTTATAGGGATATCGGAGTAGATATTTCCATGTTTATATAGTTAAAGGTGTAGAGATTTCCATATTTATGCAGATAGCGGTGTAGATATTTCCATGTTTTTGCAGATGGCAGTGTAGATATTTCCAAGTTTATACAAATGGCGTTGTAGATATTTCCATGTTTGTGGAGATATTGGTGTAGATATTTCCATCTTTTCAAAGGGAGCGGTGTACATATTTCCATGTTTACACAGATAGCTGTGTAGATATTTCCATGTTTACACAGATAATTTCGTAGATATTTCCATGTTTATACAGACGGCGGAGTAGATATTTCCATGTGTAAAAAGATAGTGGTGTAGATATTTCCATGTTTACAGAGATAGCTGTGGAGATATTTCCATGTTTATACAGAGAGCGATGTAGATATTTCCATGTTTATAGAGATAGCGGTGTAGATATTTGCATTTTTATACAGATAGCGCTTGAGATATTTCCATGTTTATACAGATGGCGGTGTAGATATTTCCAAGTTTATGCAGATAACGATGTAGATATTTCCATGTTTATACAGGTGGCAGTGTGGATATTTCCATGTTTATACAGATTGCGGTGTAGATATTTCCCTGTTGATACAGATGACTGTGTAGATATTTCCATGTTTATACAGGTGGCGGTGTAGGTACTTCCATGTTTATGCAGATGGCGGTGTTGATATTTCCATGTTTATAGAGATGGCGGTGTAGGTATTTCCATGTTTATACAGATAGCGGTGTAGATATTTCCATGTTTATACACATAGCGGTGTAGATATTTCCATGTTTACAGATAGCGGTGTTGGTATTTCCATGTTTATACAGATAGCGGTGTCGACATTTCCATGTTTATACAGCTCGCGGTGTAGATATTTCCATGTTTATACAGATTGCGATGTAGGCATTTCCCTGTTTATAGAGATGGCAGCGCAGATATTTCCATGTTTATACAGATGGCGGTGTAGATATTTCCATGTTTATGCAGATGGCTGTGTAGATATTTCCATGTTTATACAGATTGCGGTGTAGATATTTCCATTTTTATACAGAGAGCGGTGTTGGTATTTCCATGTTTATGCACCCCGCGGTGTAGATATCTCCATCTTTATACAGATGGCAGTGTAGATATTTCCATGTTTATACAGATAGCGGTGTAGATGTTTCCATGTTTATAAAGAATGCGGTGTATATATTTCCATGTTTATGGAGATGGCGGTGTAGATATTTTCATGTTTATAGAGATAGCGTGGTAGATACTTCCATGTTTATAGAGATAGCAGTGTAGATATTTCCAAGTTTATACAGATGGCTGTGTAGATATTTCCATGTGTATAACGATGGCAGTGTTGATATTTCCATGTTTATATAGGTGGTGGTGTAGATATTTCCATGTTTATACAGATGAATGTGTAGATACTTCCATGTTTATACAGATGAATGTGTATATATTTCCATGTTTATACAGATGGCGGTGTACATATTTCCATGTTTATAGTGATAGCAGTGTAGATATTTCCATGTTTATACAGAGAGCGGTACAGATATTTCCATGTTTGTAGAGATGGCGGTGTAGATATTTCCATATTTATACAGACAGCGGTGTAGGTATTTCCGTGTTTATACAGATGGCGGTGTAGATATTTCGATGTTTCTTGAGATGGCGGTGTAGCTACTTCCATGTTTATACAGATAACGGTGAAGTTATTTTCATGTTTATACAGATAGCGGTGTAGACATTTCCATGTTTACACAGATAGCGGTGTAGATATTTACATCTTTGCACTGATTGCGGTGTAGATATTTCCGTATTTACACAGATAGCAGTGTAGATATTTCCATGTTAACACAGATAGCTCTGTGGATATTTCCATGTTTACACAGAGTGTGTTGTAGGTATTTCCATCTTTAAACAGATAGCGGTGTAGATATTTTCATGTTTATACAGATAGAAGTGCAGATATTTCCATGTTTATAGAGATAGCGATGTAGATATTTCCATCTTTGCACAGATTGCGGTGTAGATATTTCCATCTTTAAATAGATAGCGGTGTAGATATTTCCAAGTTTATACAGATAGCGGTGTAGACATTTCTATGTTTATACAGACAGCGGTATAGATGTTTCCATGTTTATACAGAGGACTGTGTACATATTTCCATGTTTATACAGATGGTGATGTAGATATTTCCATGTTTATACAGATAGCGGTGTAGATAATTCCAAGTTTATAGAGACAGCGGTGTAGATATTTCCATATTTATACAGATAGCAGTGTAGATATTTCCATGTTTATTCAGATGGCAGTGTAGATATTTCCCTCTTTATAGAGATGGCAGTGTAGATATTTCCATGTTTATACAGATAGCGGTGTATATACTTCCATTTTTGCCCAGATTGCAGTGTAGTTATTTCCATCTTTGCACAGATTTCAGTGTAGGCATTTCCATCTTTACACAGATAGCGGTGTAGATATTTCCATCTTTGCACAGATTACGGTGTAAATATTTCCATCTTCACTGAGATAGTGGTGTAGATATTTCCATGTGTATACAGATGGCGGTGTAGGTATTTCTATGTTTATAAAGATAGCGTTGTGGATATTTCCAAGTTTATACAGATAACGGTGTAGATAATTCCATGTTCATACAGTTAGCGGTGTAGAAATTTCCATGTTTAAAAAAATAGCCGTGTAGATATTTCCATGTTTATAGAGATAGTGGTGGAGATATTTCCATGTTTATACAGATAGCGAGGTAGATATTTCCATGTTTATACAGACAGCGGTGTAGATATTTCCATTTTTACACAGATGGTGGAGTAGATAGTTCCGTGTTTATAGAGATGGCGTTGCAGACAGTTCCATGATTATGCAGATGGCGGTGTAGATATTTCATGTTTATAGATATAGCGGTGTATATATTTCCATGTTTACACAGATAGCCCTGTAGATATTTCCATGTTTACACATATAGCGTTGTGGATATTTCCATCTTTATACAGATAGCGGTGGAGATATTTCCATGTTTATACGGATATCGGTGTAGATATTTCCATGTTTATATAGTTAAAGGTGTAGAGATTTCCATATTTATGCAGATAGCGGTGTAGATATTTCCATGTTTATTCAGATGGCAGTGTAGATATTTCCCTGTTTATACATATGGCGGTGTAGATATTTAAATGTTTGTGGAGATATTGGTGTAGATATTTCCATCTTTTCAAAGGGAGCGGTGTACATATTTCCATGTTTACACAGATAGCTGTGTAGATATTTCCATGTGTAAAAAGATAGCGGTGTAGATATTTCCATGTTTACAGAGATAGCTGTGGAGATATTTCCATGTTTATACAGATGGCGGTGTAGATATTTCCAAGTTTATGCAGATAACGATGTAGATATTTCCATGTTTATACAGGTGGCAGTGTAGATATTTCCATGTTTATACAGATTGCGGTGTGGATATTTCCCTGTTGATACATATGACTGTGTAGATATTTCCATGTTTATACAGGTGGCGGTGTAGTTACTTCCATGTTTATGCAGATGGCGGTGTTGATATTTCCATGTTTATACAGATGGCGGTGTAGATATTTCTATGATTATAGAGATAGCGGTGTAGATATTTCCATGTTTATAGAGATGGCGGTTTAATTATTTCCATGTTCATAGAGATAGCGGTGTAGATATTTCCATGATTATACATATAGTGGTGTAGATATTTCCATGTTTATACAGATAGCGGTGTAGATATTTCGATGTTTATACAGTTCGTGGTGTAGATATTTCCACCTTTATACAGATGACAGTGTAGATATTTCCATGTTTATACAGATAGTGGTGTAGGTATTTCCATGTTTATAGAGACGGCATTGCAGACAGTTCCAAGTTTATGCAGATGGCGGTGTAGATATTTCATTTTTATAGAGATAGCGGTGTAGGTATTTCCATGTTTATACAGAAGGCTGTGTAGATATTTCCATGTGTATAGAGATGGCAGTGTAGATATTTCCACGTTTATAGAGATGGTGGTGTAGATATTTCCATGTTTATACAGAGGACTGTGTAGATATTTCCATGTTTATACAGATGGTGGTGTAGATATTTCCATGTTTACAGAGATAGCGGTGTAGATATTTCCGTGTTTGTACTGATAGCGTTGTAGATATTTCCATGTTTATAGAGAGAGCAGTGTAGATATTTCCATATTTATACGGATAGCAGTGTAGATATTTCCATGTTTATACAGATGATGGTGGAGATATTTTGATGTTTATAGAGATGACCGTGTAGATATTTCCATGTTTATACCGATGGCGGTGTAGATATTTCCATGTTTATACAGATAGCGGTGCAGATATTTCCATGTTTACACAGATAGCGGTATAGATATTTCCGTTTTTACACAGATGGTGGTGTAAATATTTCCATGTTTATGGAGATGGTGGTGTAGATATTTTCATGTTTATAGAGATGGCGGTGTAGATATGTCCATATTTATAGAGATTGCGGTGTAGATATTTCAATGTTTATACAGCTGGAGGTGTAGCTATTTCCATGTGTAGAGAGATAGCGGTGCAGATGTTTCCATATTTATACTGATGACCGTGTAGATATTTCCATGTGTATACAGATGGCACGGTAGATACTTCCATGTTTATAGAGATGGTGATGTAGATATTTCCATGTTTATTCAGATTGCGGTGTAGATATTTCCCTGTTGATACAGATGACGGTGTAGATAATTCCATGTTTATACAGGTGGCGGTGTAGGTACTTCCATGTTTATGCACATGGCAGTGTAGATATTTCCATGTTTATAGAGATGGCGGTGAAGATATTTCTATATTTATAGAGATATCGTTGTAGATATTTCCATGTTTACAGAGATGGCGGTGTAGTTATTTCCATGTTCATAGAGATAGCGGTGTAGTTATTTCCATGATTATACAGATAGCGGTGTAGATATTTCCATGTTTATACAGGTAGCGGTGAAGGTATTTCGATGTTTATACAGCTCGCGGTGTAGATATTTCCATCTTTATACAGATGACAGTGTAGATATTTCCATGTTTATACAGATAGCGGTGTAGGTATTTCCATGTTTATAGAGACGGCATTGCAGACACTTCCATGTTTATGCAGATGGCGGTGTAGATATTTCATGTTTATAGAGATAGCAGTGTAGATATTTCCATGTTTATACAGATGACTGTGTAGATATTTCCATGTGTATACAGATGGGAGTGTAGATATTTCCATGTTTATAGAGATGGTGGTGAAGATATTTCCATGTTTATACAGAGGACTGTGTAGATATTTCCATGTTTATACAGCTGGTGGAGCAGATACTTCCATGTTTATAGAGATAGCGGTGTAGGTATTTCCATGTTTGTACAGATAGCGGTGTAGATATTTCCATGTTTATAGAGAGAGCAGTGTAGGTATTTCCAAATTTATACTGATAGCGGTGTAGATATTTAAATGTTTATACAGACGGAGGTGTAGATATTTCCATGTTTATAGGGATGGCAGTGTAGATATTTCCATGTTTATACAGATATCGGTGTAGATATTTCCATGTTTATACAGATAGCGGTGTAGATATTTCCATGTTTACACAGATAGCCGTGTAGATATTTCCATTTTTACACAGATGGTGGTGTAGATAGTTCCATGTTTATGGAGATGGCGGTGTAGATATTTTCATGTTTATAGAGATGGCGGTGTTGATATTTCCATATTTATAGAGATAGCGATGTCGTTATTTCAATGTTTATACAGGTAAAGGTGTAGGTATTTCCATGTGTATAGAGATAGCGGTGCAGTTATTTCCATATTTATACTGATGGCTGTGTTGATATTTCCATGTGTATACAGATGGCAGGGTAGATACTTCCATGTTTATAGAGATGGTGGTGTAGATATTTCTATGTTTATGCAGATGACTGTGTAGATATTTCCATGTTTATGCAGATGGCGGTTAAGATATTTCCATGTTTCTAGAGATAGCGGTGCAGCTATTTCCATGTTTATGGAGATAGCGGTGCAGCTATTTCCATGTTTATAGAGATAGCGATGTATATATTTCCATGTTTGCACAGATTGCGGTATATATATTTCCATCTTTAAACAGATAGCGGTGTAGATATTTCCATGTTTACCCAGATAGCTGTGTAGATATTTCCATGTTTACACAGATAGCGTTGAAGATATTTCCATCTTCATACAGGTAGAGGTGTATATGTTTCCATGTTTATACATACTGCGGTGTGGCTATTTCCATGTTCATACAGATAGAGGTGTAGATATTTCCATGTTTATATAGATGGCTTTGTAGATATTTCCATCTTTATATAGATGGCAGTTTAGATATTTCCATGTTTATACAGATGGTGGTGTAGATACTTCCATGTTTATACAGATGACTCTGTAGATATTTCCATGTTTATACAGAAGGCCGTTTAGATATTTCCATGTTTATATAGATAACCGTGTAGATAACTCCATGTTTATACAGATAGCGTTGTAGACATTTCCATGTTTATAGAGATAGCGGTGTAGATATTTCCATATTTATACAGATAGCGGTGTAGTTATTTCCATATTTATACAGATGACGGTGGAGATGTTTCCATGTTTATTCAGATGGTGGTGTAGATATTTCCATGATTATACAGATAGTGTTGTGGCTATTTCCATGTTTATACAGATAGCGGTGTAGATATTTCCATGTTTATAGAGATAGCGATGTAGATATTTCCATATTTATACAGAGAGCGTGCAGATTTTCCATGTTTATAGGAATAGCGGTGTAGATATTTCCATCTTTGCACAGATTGCGGTGCAGATATTTCCATCTTTACACAGGTAGCGGTGTAGATAATTCCATGTTTATACAGGTAGCGGTGTAGATATTTCCATGTTTATAGAGATCGCGGTGTAGAGATTTCTATCTTTGTGCAGATGGCAGTGTATATATTTCTACGTTTATACAGTTGGCGGTGTAGATATATCCATGTTTATAGAGATAGCGATGTAAATATTTCTATATTTCTACAGAGAGCGATGTTGATATTTCCATGTTTATTCAGATGGCGGTGTAGATATTTCCAAGTTTATACAGATGGCGGTGTAGATATTTCCATGTTTATGCAGATAGAGGTGTAGATATTTCCATGTTTATACAGATAGCGTTGTATATATTACCATGTTTACACAGATAGCGGTGTAGATATTTCCATGTTTATTCAGATAGCAGTGTAGGTATTTCCATGTTTATAGAGATAGCGGTGTAGACATTTCCATGTTTATAGAGATAGCGGTGTAGATATTTCCATGTTTATACAGTTATCGGTGGAGATATTTCCATGTTTATACAGATAGCGATGTAGATATTACCATGTTTTTACAGATAGTGCTGTAGATATTTCCATGTGTATACAGATGGCAGTGTAGATATTTCCATGTTTATACAGATGGAGGTGTACATATTTCCATGTTTTTACAGATGGCAGTGTAGATATTTCCATGTTTTTACAGATGGCGCTGTAGGTATTTCCATGTTTATACAGATTGCGGTGTGGCTATTTCCATGTTTATACAGATAGCATTGTAGATATTTCCATCTTTATACATATCATGGTGTAGGTATTTCCATGTTTATACAGATAGAGGTGTAGATATTTCCATGTTTACACAGATTGCGGTGTAGACATTTCCATCTTTCTAGAGATGGCTGTGTAGATATTTCTATGTTTATACAGATGGCGGTGTAGATAATTCCCTGTTTATAGAGATGGTGGTGTAAATATTTCTGTTTATAGAGATAGCGGTGTATATATTTCCATGTTTACACAGATGGTGTTGTTGATAGTTCCATGTTAATTGAGATGGCGGTGTAGATATTTTCATGTTCATAGAGATTGTGGTGTAGATATTTCCATGTTTATAGAGATGGCGGTGTAGATATTTCTATGTTTATAGAGATAGCGGTGTAGGTATTTCCATGTGTATAGAGATAACTGTGTAGATATTTCCATGTTTATACAGATGGCTGTGTAGATATTTCCATGTGTATACAGATGGCAGTGTAGGTATTTCCATGTTTATAGAGATGGTGGTGTAGATATTTCCATGTTTATACAGATGACTGTGAAGATATTTCCATATTTATACAGATGGCGTTGTAGATATTTCCATGTTTATAGAGATAGTGGTGTAGATATTTCCATGTGTATACAGATAGCGGTGCAGATAATTCCATGTTTATAGACATAGCATTGTAGATATTTCCATATTTATACAGATAGCGGTGTAGATATTTCCAAGTTTATTCAGATGGCGTTGTGGATATTTCCATGATTATACAGATGGCGGTGTAGATATTTCCCTGTTTATACAGATAGCGGTGTAGATATTTCCGTGTTTATACAGATAGCGGTGTTGATATTTGCATGTTTACACAGATAGCGGTGTAGCTATTTCCATCTTTGCTCAGATTGCGGTGTAGACATTTCCATTTTTACACAGATAGTGGTGTAGATATTTCCATGTTTACACAGATGGCTGTGTAGATATTTCCATGTTTACACAGATAGCGTTGTAGATATTTCCGTATTTATACAGATAGCGGTGTAGATATTTCCATGTTTAGACAGATAGCAGTGTAGATGTTTCCATGTTTGTACAGATAGCAGTGGAGGTATTTCCATGTTTATACAGATGATGGTGTAGCTCTTTCCATGTTTATACAGATGACTGTGTGGATATTTCCATGTTTATACAGATGGTCGTTTAGATGTTTCCATGTTTATAGAAATAGCCGTGTTGTTATTTCCATGTTTATACAGATAGCGGTGCAGACATTTCCATGTTTATAGAGATAGCGGTGTAGATATTTCCATATTTATACACATCGTGGTGTAAATATTTCCATGTTTATACAGATAGCGGTTTAAATGTTTACACATTTACAGAGATAGCGGTGTAGGTATTTCCACGTTTGTAGACATAGCGATGTACATATTTCCACGTCTATACAGATAGCGATGTAGACATTTCCACATTAATAGAGATAACGGTGTAGATATTTCCAGGTTTATAGGAACAGCGATGTAGATATTTCCATGTTTATACAGATAGAGGTGTAGATATTTCCATGTTTATAGAGACAGCGGTGTAGATATTTCCATGTTTATACAGATAGCGGTGTAGATATTTCCATGTTTATACAGATAGCAGTGTAGATATTTCCATGTTTATACTGTCAGTTGTGTAAATTCTTCCATGTTTAAACAGATAGCCGTGTATATATTTCCATGTTTATACAGACAGCTGTGTAGATATTTCCATGTTTTACAGATAGTGGTGTAGATATTTCCATGTTTATAGAGATAGCGGTGTAGATATTTCCATGTTTATAGAGATATCTTTGTAAATATTTCCATGTTTATACAGATAGCGGTGTAATTATTTCCATGTTTATAGAGATAGCGGTGTAGATATTTCCAGGTTTATACAGATAGCGGTGTAGATATTTCCACATTTATACTCATAGCGGTGTTGATATTTTCAGGTTTTTAGAGATAGTGGTGTAGATGTTCCCACGTTTATGGAGATAGCGGTGTAGATATTTCCATGTTTATAGACATAGCGGTGTAGATATTTCCACGTTTATAGATATAGCGGTGTAGATATTTCCATGTTTCTAGAGACAGCGGTGTAGATATTTCCATGTTTATAGAGATAGCGGTGTAGATATTTCCATGTTTATAGAGACAGTGATGTACATATTTGCATGTTTATAGACATAGCGTTGTAGATATTTCCATGTTTATAGAGACAGTGGTGTAGATATTTCCATGTTTATACAGATAGAGGTGTAGATATTTCCATGTTTATAGAGACAGCGGTGTAGATATTTCCATGTTTATACTGATAGCGGTGTAGATATTTCCATGTTTATAGAGATAGCGGTGTAGATATTTCCATGTTTATAGAGATAGCTGTTTACATATTTCCATGTTTTTACAGATAGCGGCGTAAATATTTCCGTGTTTATAGAGATAGCGGTGTAGATATTTCCATGTTTATAGATACGGCGGTGTAAATAATTCCATGTTTATATAGATAGCGTTGTAAATGTTTACACATTTTCAGAAATAGCGGTGTAGATATTTCCACATTTATACAGAAAGTGGTGTAGATATTTCCACGTTTCCAGAGATTTTATGAAAAATTATTTTATGAAGATGAAACAAGTCATTGGTGTACCTACCTCATGGCATTTTTTACATTGTGTGTGTTAAAAATACCCCTACCCTAACCAAAACCCTGACATATAGAGCCAGGGAAGGCCATGCAAAAAAGGATTCTTGGGCTTGTCTGCCTGATAACAAAAACTTATCACAGAAGACTGCAAAAAACACAATCTTGCACAAAGCCCATTGCAACTTTGCACACAACAATACTTCTGAAGGATATTTGCCCAACAACTGCCTGTCCAACCTGGGCCTGGCATCACCTTTGTTATTGATCTTTGTAGCCAAGTATAATCATTTCCAAATGATCATATAATCTTCCTCATTTTTTCTTTTGTCTTCCTTTACCTCCGTGAATATGCATATAGTTTACTCTGGCTTGCCTGTTTCTATTGCAAGGCTCTGTTTCCAAACGAATATCTTTTTCTTGTGGAGAGCCTCTCTCTGTTTGTTATTTAGGTTGATAAGAGAAATGGGAACATTTGAGAGCTCAGGTAAAAGGCCTTAGTCTACAGTGAAACTTTTTTGCACCCTTAGATGCTTACTTCCACTACAACTTGCAGGTGGGCCTTGAAAAGTTCTTGGAATAAGTTTGAGCTTTGGTCTTCTCCGATTCATTTAGCATAGATTCTCAAAATGTGGTCCCTGGACCCACAGCATCAGCATCACCTGGAGATTGTTAGAAATGCAAATCATCGGGCCTCATTCCAGACCCTCAGCTGGAAACTCTAGGGGCATGGCCAGACCCTCTGTAGCTGAACAAGCCATCCAGGTGGTTTTGATGCAGCTAAAGTTCTGGAACAACTAATGTAGCCCCATTTGGAAAACTTGGCTCTACAGGCCTCCCTAGCTGGTAAGCTGCTAGCATTTTTTGTTTGTTTGTTTCTTTGTTTTGATACAGGGTCTTGCTCTGTTGACCAGACCGTGACCTCCTGGGTTCAAGCGAGGACTCAGCCTCCTGAGTAGCCGGGACTACAGGTATGTGCCACCACCATGCCCAACTACTTTTTGTATTTTTTTTTGTAGGGATGGGGTTTTAGCCCAGGCTAGTCTCAAGCTCCTGGACTCAAGCAATCTGCCCACTTTGGCCTCACAAAGTGCTGGGATTATAGGCATGGGCCACCACTCCTGGCCCAAAGTTCATATTTTAACTTCTAACCTAAATTATTTTAAAAACAAAAGTCTCCTTGGACTCAAACCAGGTCAGAGTGACATGATCATGTGCCTGTTTTGTGCAGGGTGAAGTGAGATTATTATCTAGGAAATAGCTGAAATGTCCTGAGGGTGACAAAGATGAGCTGTGTTTTCAGCCAAATATCAGAACCAGGGCCACTGCCTGCCGCCGAACCCCAGCAGGGACCGCTACTTTGTGTTTATCTGTGGTGGCTACGCTTGCCCACCTGGGTGGGAACCCCGAGAATGACTCCAGACTTTTCCAGGGACTGCATGCCAGGGTATTTTTACAATTTATGTGTAGACTTTGTTCGGGTGGAAAAGTTATTTTATGAAGATGAAACAAGCAATTGGGGTACCTACCTTATGGCATTTTTTACATTGAGAGTGTTAAAAATACCCCTTCCCTAACCAAAACCCTGACAAATAGAGCCAGGGAAGGCCATGCAATAAAGGATTCTTGGGCTTGTATGCCTGATAACAAAAACTTATCACAGAAGACTGCAAAAAACACAATCTTGCACAAAGCCCATTGCAACTTTGCACACAACAATGCTTCTGAAGGATATTTGCCCAACAACTGCCTGTCCAACCTGGGCCTGGCATCACCTTTGTTATTGATCTTTGTAGCCAAGGATAATCATTTCCAAATGATCATATAATCTTCCTCATTTTTTCTTTTGTCTTCCTTTACCTCCGTGAATATGCATATAGTTTACTCTGGCTTGCCTGTTTCTATTGCAAGGCTCTGTTTCCAACCGAATATCTTTTTCTTGTGGAGAGCCTCTCTCTGTTTGTTATTTAGGTTGATAAGAGAAATGGGAACATTTGAGAGCTCAGGTAAAAGGCCTTAGTCTACAGTGAAACTTTTTTGCACCCTTAGATGCTTACTTCCACTACAACTTGCAGGTGGGCCTTGAAAAGTTCTTGGAATAAGTTTGAGCTTTGGTCTTCTCCGATTCATTTAGCATAGATTCTCAAAATGTGGTCCCTGGACCCACAGCATCAGCATCACCTGGAGATTGTTAGAAATGCAAATCATCGGGCCTCATTCCAGACCCTCAGCTGGAAACTCTAGGGGCATGGCCAGACCCTCTGTAGCTGAACAAGCCATCCAGGTGGTTTTGATGCAGCTAAAGTTCTGGAACAACTAATGTAGCCCCATTTGGAAAACTTGGCTCTACAGGCCTCCCTAGCTGGTAAGCTGCTAGCATTTTTTGTTTGCTTGTTTGTTTGTTTTGATACAGGGTCTTGCTCTGTTGACCAGACCGTGACCTCCTGGGTTCAAGCGAGGACTCAGCCTCCTGAGTAGCCGGGACTACAGGTATCTGCCACCACCATGCCCAACTACTTTTTGTATTTTTTTTTGTAGGGATGGGGTTTTAGCCCAGGCTAGTCTCAAACTCCTGAACTCAAGCAATCTGCCCACTTTGGCCTCACAAAGTGCTGGGATTATAGGAATGAGCCACTGCGCCCGGCCCTGCCAGCTTTGTATAAGCTGAGGAGTTTTTAAAAATACCTAGACTCAGGGCAAACCCCACACACTAAAGTCAGATTCTCTGGGAGGTGAAGCCCAGGCACTGTTATTTTTAAAGTCTCTACAGATGGTTCTAATGTGCTGCTAAGTTAGAGAACCGCTGATCTAGACCAGGCCTTTTCAAACTTAATGTGCACGTGAATTACCTGGACCTTGTTAAAATGCAGATTCAGTCTGCATAGGCCTGGGGTGGAGCCTGAGCTTCTGCATTTTTAACAAGTCTCTAGAGGATGCTGTTGCATCTGGGCTGCTAACTACACTTGGAGATAGGAGGTTCTGGAGAGCAGAGGAAAGAGCATGAACCATAACCTAGGGGCTGGTAGTCCTGACTTCCGAGCCAAGGTTTGCCTTTATGTGGCTGGCAACTTGCTTGGACTCCTACCTCAATTCTTTGGGCCCAAGGTTTGTCCTGCCTCAGAAGGATGTCAAGAAAATTGAGTGAGTAATGCAGAATTGTTTCTTAAAGTGTGTGCAGATGCTCCATGAATTTAGAGAGTATGTGGATGCACATTAGTAAATTTTAATAGTTGTGACCATGTTATTATGAGTACTTAGAACAAGTAATAATGGCTTTTGATGTATAGTAGTAAGAAAGCTTCCTTTTAAAAGGCATGTATTTAAGTTTCAAAAGTGGGGCTATTTAAAAATATATGAAATAAATAATAGTAGAGGTAATTGACAGAGCAAAATTAGGAAGGCAGGATGAGAATGACTCAAGTTTGGGAAATGCTGAGAAAGCAGATGCCCAAGGGCTATGAAAACTTAAAAAAATAGGTAGCACTTGATTTTGATTGGCTGAATGAGATGATGTGTTTGATCATTTATGGGGTTGGCATTTGGCAACATGCACTGGGTGGCTGGGATCACTGTTTATTAAAAAATATTTGAGTCTCTACTTTGCACTAGATACTCTTTCAGTCTCTTGGAAAAGGGATTGGGGGGCAGGCAGGATAAAAACAAATCATTTATGCCCACAAGAAAATTGCAGGAAGATAAAAGTCATGAAATAAACTCTATGCTTCTAATTTAATATTTTTTATAGATTATGAGAAAAAAGTTTTGCTCACTATCAGCTAGGAAAGCTGTCTTAGCACAACCATTCATTCTTGCACAAATCAAAATCAAGATGAGCCAGATTTAATTTAATATTTTTTCACAGATTATGAGAAAAAAGTTCTAATTTAATTTTTTTATAGGTTATGAGAAAAAAGTTTCGCTCTCTATCAGCTAGGAAAGCTGTCTTAGCACAACCATTCATTCTTGCACAAATCAAAATCAAGATGAGCCAGAAGGCTCCATTCTGACAGCTTCTAATGGAGAAGCTACATTTACTGGACATGGGGAAAGTTGCTGGGCTCTAAGGACTGTGCTCATTTCTTGAACTAAATAAATGGTCTTGGTGTAGCATAATACCAAAACTTCTTGTCGCAGCCCGTAAGGACAGAACTCAATCAGCCTGAAAAGGAAGTCAGTGACTCCGACTCAACACAGGAATGTTCTGTGATTCCTAAAGAAGGATGTAGGAGTGTGGCACAATTCAACCACAGTCTGTGGCCCTGTGCCTCTGCCTTGACATGAGTGGGATTTCCCAGCTGGTCATTTTCTTCTTATCTAAGACATTGGGAACAAATTACTTGACCTCCTCTGGGCTTCAGTACTCCCACTCATCAAATTAGAGGACTGGGCAGTCGCTAGGCTCTCTTTAGGCATCATATTTTAGTTTCTGTGATTTTAAGTTTGAGAACGGGTGTCTCAGGGAGAATACATAGGGGAGGGGGAAAGGCTTATTAAAAGTGTAGTTAGACACTGAATGTTTGAGAATTGCATTTTGTAATAATACCTTTACGTAATCAGGACTGACAATCTTACCTGATGACAGCACCTGGAGGAATGGCTGCATTCAAAAATAAAAATGAAATAAAACAAGACCTTATTTGAACTTAGCAATAATGCTGATTCCTCTTTTTGATTTGAGGAGGCTATAGCTGTTGTAAATGCTTGAATTGGGTCTGCCCAGGCAAAACAGAGTCAAGAGTCCATGTCGGATGAATTTTAACAATGTAGACAATAGAAAGGGTTGCTTAAACTGCCCCTCTTTTACCAAAACACATTTACAAATGAAAGAACAACACTTCCATTTTTTAAAAACATTTTTTGAGATGAAGTCTTGCTTTGTCACCCGGAGTGGAGTGCAGTGGTGCGATCTTGGCTCACTGCAAACTTTGCCTCCCGGGTTCAAGTGATTCTCCTGCCTCATCCTCCCGAGTAGCTGGGACTACAGGCGCCCACAACCATTCCTAGCTAATTTTTGTATTTTTAGTAGAGACAGGGTTTCACCATGTTGGCCAGGCTGGTCTCGAACTCCTGACCCCAGGTGATCTGCCGACCTCGGCCTCTGAAAGTGCTGGGATTACAGGCGTGAGCCAACAGGCGTGGCCAAAAAATTTCCATTTTTAATTGCAGGGTCTGGTGAATTAAAATGCATCCGTAATTTCTTGCATCTCTCCGCTCGGGCTTGCATGAATGCAGAGGGATGGGGAGGACTTCTTGAGGCAAGCATCCCCCTCTTGTCGCCTGCCATCTAGAGAGAGAGGGCTGTGATTTATCTCACTTTAATCAGGAAGGACCCGATGTGTGGATGGAGAGGTCTGACGGCTTTGTTGCTCCATGTGGGAAAGAAACGGACAGAGTGAATTTGTGTATGATCCCTAAGGAGAAAGCGTCTTTGTGCTCTATTTCATTTTGACCTGGAGCCCCTGAAAGCAAGCTAGTTACAAGTTGAAATAGGCCATTTCTAAAGTGTGATTTTGTTTGTGTATGAGCCTTGATTACAAAGGGGAAAAAACCCGCTTAATTTACATACACCACATGTAGCGCAGGATCCCCTGGGCTGTCTTTTCAGGTATCAGGAAACTTTGATGAAAGTCGCTTGCCTCATCTAGGACTCATTTGATATTGTTTAGCAGAACCTGATATTAACATTTCCTTCCAACTGTTTACTGGAATCTGTGTGTTCCCTTCAAGTGATGCATACTAGGTGCACAGGCTTCCTGCCACTGTCATCATAATCTTTCCATGCAGACAGGAGCAGAGGGGAGAGCGCTGAGCCAGGCCCCAGCTTGCTTTTCTTTCCTGACACAGCCCGGCTCCGCTGCACTTCTCAGCTCTTGCTCTAGGTTGTGCTGTTTGACCATTTTCTTCATGTGACCCTCCACTCGGTAATATAAATTCATTCGGAGGATGACCTGATATCAAAAAAATTCCTTTTGATTAGTAGAATCAACTTGTTCCTTCACACGATACTCTTCCCACTGAGACACATGGAGACAATTCTGACTCCAGGTTTGCAACCTTGAGATTTCTCTCAGATGCAATAAAAAAAAAAACAAAAAAGCATTTTGAGTGGCACAGTGATGCCTAGTGCATGATCATGTTTGTCTGCTCAAACATTAAAGGGAAACTTGTGGGTTTGAGGATGCCCAGCAGCACGACAGCTGCCAATGTAAATGAGCCGTATAGAGAGAGAGGGGGCGGGAGGGGACTACAAACTTCAGAATATGAGCTGTTCGTTTATAAGTTAAAAAAAAAAAGTCAAAAGGGAGCCCAGGATGGTGCAAGAAAGAGGAGAAAGGAAGATTTTCCTTGCAGCTAATCAGGAGAGTTCATAAGGGCTGATTACATGAGTGGAAGCCTTAAGTTCTTTTTTTTAAAAAATGTGAAAGTTTGCATGCATGTATGTATGTATGTATGTATGTATGTATAGCTTCGTGTATTACCATTATTATTGCAATCAGCAAATGGATTTACTTCCTTTATCTCATGGGCTCCTTCCCACTCACTTCTGGCAGCACATTTTCCTTTGTCCTTCATCCCAGAACATCAAAGAACAGATGCGCTTCCTAACCCTGGCTCCAGGGGACTTTATACATTGTAAACAGTGCACCTCTAACGTGGTTCACCGCTTAGAGAACGTGTGTCCCATTTTAAAACTGTGACTCCTTTATATTTTGCAGTGCTTATTTTAATAAGAGACATTGGACTTGTGACATATTTTTCATGGAGGAGTGAGCTTAATGGTTGAAAGTAATCGATAAACTTGTTTTTCCTCTGATGCCATCAGCCAAGATCCTATGGCAATAGTAAGAGGATGACACTGGGCTGGCACCCCCTCCATAACATATTTGGACCATGTTTTCCCCCCAGAATGCACATGCAATAGCTTTGGTTTGGTAAGAGAGAGATGGTGTACTTGGTTTCCTTCTGTCACACTTTTGGTGAAATGAATTAGACTTTTAAATCAGGAAATTCAGTGAGATGAGTTAGATTTTTACACAAGAGCAGTGGAGGACTTCCAGCTGGTTGGGGGAATGATACGGAAATATCTTGCTAAATCAGGGTCTGGTGGAATGCTGCTCCCCTTGCAGGCTCCTCTTCACAGGGAGCAATCTGTGGGTTGCTTATAGAACAGAGCGAGCAGGAGGCATAGCATGGTCTTGCTCAGGGGAAGACCCGGTGTTCAGATGTTTGTCATTAGGAAGTGGGTGTGGGCTTTTTCAAGTTAAACTGAAGCAGCAGTTCTATTAGGAAGAGCCTCCCAGATCAGCATCTTCTGTTTCTGGATACTCTCCCTTTGAAAAGCCAGATTTCAGCAAAAAGCTTTGCTAATGGTGAAATTGCACAACTGAAACCCTATGGGAGCAATGGGAAAGATGGAGAAAGAGGTGGTTATATCATGTACTTCAACAGTTTATTTAGAGGCTGTTGACGTTAGAATAACAAGCCAAGACAAACAAAAATACTCATTTTGGATGAAAATATTGTCTTTTCATGTTATTATAGATAGCTGAGTCCTAAGACTTATACAGAAACACATTTTCCTAATGAGTGGCTGATTTTTCTGGTTGTGCAAGTAATGTCCAAATTATTGTACAAATTTTTGGCTCAGGAGCAAACATTGTATTGCATATTGAGCTAATCACTTGCCCTTTCTAAGGTAAGCCCTTACCTCTGCTTTCCCTTCATCTTGTCATTTCTGTTTGTTGGATTCAGGTTTCCTGTTGGTTCTTTCTGTTGGCTCTGATGTAACATGAATGAAGTTCTTAACATCCTTTCAGACATAAACACAACTTAGCTCATTGTTTCTGAGTTCATATAGAGGTTTTATTGCCCCTGAGACTTTCGTGTCAGACAGCTGGATGTTGCTGTGTTCAAGGCTCTATCTGTTGATTTTGTATCCTACAACTTTACTGATTTCACCTATCAGTTCAGTTCTAACAGTTTTCAAATTTTATTTATTTGTTTTTGTTTTTTAAATATTGTATGTTTCATTTTAGAGTCAGGAGGGTAGATGTACAGGTTTCTTAAACAGGTATATTGCATGGTGCTGAGGTTTGGGCTTCTAATGATCCCACCACCCAAGCAGTGAGCATAGTAATCGATAGGTAGTTTTTCAACCCTTGCTCCCACCATCCTTCCCTCCCACCTTTGGAGTCCCCAGTGTCTATTGTTCCCTTCTTTGTGTTGAGTTCTAACCTTTTTTTAGTGAAGTTTGTAGGGTTTTCTATATATAACAAGATCATGCCGTCAGTAGAGACAGTTTCACTTCTTCCTTCCCTATTAGGATGCCTTTTATTTCTTTCTTTTGCCTAATTACCCTGAGAAGTGGTGTCTGTGGGCATCCTTGTCTTGTTCCTGATGGTAGAGGAAAAGTTTCAACTTTTCACCATTGATCATGGTGTTAGCTATGGGTTTGTCATATATGGCCTTTATTTTGTTGGGATACAGTCCCTCAATACGTGATCTGTTGGGTGTTTTTTTTTTCACCATGAAAGGGTTTCGAATTTTGTCAAAAGCTTTTTCTATATCTATTGTGATGGCCATATAGTTTCTATCCTTTATTTTTCTAATATGGTATATTATATGTATTGATTTGCTTATGTTGAACCATGACATGATCATGGTGAATGATTCTTTCAATGTGCTATTGAATTTGGTTTGCTAGGATTTTTGTTGAGGATTTTTGCATCTATGTAGATCAAGGATATTGGCCTGTCGTTTTCCTTTCTTGTAGTGTTCTTGTCTGGCTTTGGAATCAGGGTAATGCTGGCCCTGTAAGATGAGTTTGGAAGTATTCCCTCCACTTCAGCTTTTTGGAAGAGTTTGAGAAGGACTGGTATTAGTTCTTCTTAAAATATTTGGTAGAATTAATCTGGGAAGCCATCTGGTTTTGGGTTTTTCATTGATAGGAGACATTTTCTTACGGATTCAACCTCCTTGCTTGCTATTAGTCTGTTCAGATTTTTAAATTTCTTCATGAGTCAATCTTGGTAGGTTTTATGTGTCTGGGAATTTATCCATTTCTTCTAGATGATCCAATTAGTTAGTGTGTAATTATACCTAGCAGTTTCTTAGGATCCTTTGTATTTCTGTGATATTGGCTATGATGTTTCATCTTTCATTTCTGATTTTATGCTCTATTGAAAACATGAGGCATAGCAGGTAGGGGGCACTGGTCAGGACTTGGGGTATAAACTGGCAGATGTTAAGGTGGGTGATTCTGGTTAACTCAGAAACTCTGAAGTCCCGTGTGGAAGAATTAACTGCCTGTACTCACCTAGTAATGTATATCCTTGGTCAAAAAAGATCCAGCTGAGAATGTTGGATGAAGGGACCAAATCAATATTCATCATTATATTGAAAACAAGTCAGATTGGCTGTGGTCTTTTGACAGCAGGTCAGTGGCTAAGTCTATTTGAACAAAGTTAGGGCAGGTTCAAGGGAGTATCCTGAGATCGGTATTCTTTGTTCCATACAAACTTGCCTTTCAGTTTCTTCTCCCCATTCCTCCAGGATGTCCCTGCACAGCCCGTAGGGCCCCCTCCTTCAGTACCTTGCCTTACGAAGGGGAGAATATGAGTTTTCCAATGTTAGCATATATTTAGCCTTCCAAAATTTTCTATTTCTATTTTAGGGGAGCTCTAGGAAAACAGCAGATTACTCTAAATCCCCAGGTAAAAATCTGAAATGGTGGAATTTCATATGACCAGGAGACATATTTTGGGGCAAGTGGGCTTTTCACAATCACTTGGACATGAAGGCATCTGCTTCTTCTATGCCTAAAATAGGCCTTCAATTTAGTAGTTTAATTCCTCTTCCTCTTTTTCAAATTTCAAGACAATACATGTAGTGACTGAACAATTTGGATCCAAGTTTCACTATTTAACTGCCAGTGTGACCTTGGGCGAGTCACTTAATCTTTTCAAGGCTCAATTTCATCATGTAAAGTAGAAGTACAAACAATCCCTGACTTAGAATATTTTGACTTATGATTTTTCAACTTTAAGATAGTTTGAAAGCAATACACATTCAGCAGAAGCTGTACTTTGAGTACTCATACAACCATTCTGTTTTCCACTTTCAGTACAGTATTCATTATATTACATGAGATATTCAAAGCCCACTTTATTATAAAATGGGCTTTCTGTTAGATGATTTTGCCTAACTGTAGGTTAATGTGAGTGTTTAAGGTAGGCCGAGCTAAGCTATGATGTTTAGTAGGTTAAGTGTATTAAATGCATTTTCAGCTTACAATATTTTCATAAGTTTATTGGAATATAACCCCATTGTAAATTGAGGGGTATTTGTAATAATGATATCTCTTCAAAGAGACTTTGTGAGCCTCTCATAGGAAAATGCATACACAGATGCATATAAATATATAATCTTTATTTTCCATACATATGATATTCTTTAAGGATATTCAAAAATCTGGAAACAGTTGCCTCCAGGGAGATAAATGGTAGTGGGTTGGGAAACTTTTAACTGTATACGCTTTTGTACCTTTTGCATTTTGAATCAGATGAATGTATAATCTACATAAAATATTAAGATTAAAACATCACCAAATAACTTATCAGGAGTTTGGTGAACATAAGGGAAGGCCTCCTATGGTGGCTGTATTTTATTCAGTGTCGGTCACTGTTGGGCACTTCATAGAGCTTATTTCATTTCATCCTTACAAGCGCCGTAGGAGGAAGGGGCCCCAGAGGGATTCATGGTTAGAATAGCAGAGTAGGAGCATTTGGCAGCTATATTCTGTGTAGGTGATAACTTTAAAGATATTTCTGTTATAAAATGTTTCAAACATACAAAAAATATAGAGAAGCAGTTTTCTATAGTTATTAAATATTCTTAATGGGTAGTCACAGAAATTATCATCCAAAGTGGGATATTCTTGAGAGAAAAAGGAGGTTCTATTTATAATTATGGTGGGATAACCAACTTAAGATGAACAGCTCTGGACAAACTGGGTTGTATGGTTCCTGGAAAACAAGGATTACTGTAAATGTGAGTCCCGCCTTGTGCTTCTCTCTGTCCCACCAAGAAAATATGATCTTGATACAGATGTTCACTGTGTCAAGGCAACCATGGCAACCATGATCTAGATACACTGTTCAAGTTTTATGCTGATCCTACATATATATGTCTCAGGAACTTTCCAGAGTTTCCTTTGAGTGCTTCTAAATTTTGCATAAATGGTATGTTGTCCCTTGTCTCTTTTTAAAACCAGTAAGCCATTTTCCCTTCTTTTCCTGGAAAATTAAAGGAACAAAGACCAGGAAATAACAATGTATTAGCTAAGGTTCTGTTGATTGAAAGCAACAGAACCTAATTCTGACTAGCTTAAACCATGCTAGGATTTAATGAAGAATACTGCAGAATCTTAGATATCTTATGACTGGGAAAGAGGAGGTTCAGGCAGTTCCTGGGATGTCAGCAACAGGTAGCTGTCAATTAACTGCCCTCACACCACCCACTGCTGCCGTCATCAATATAGCACACCACGATGGCTCCCAGCCTCTGTACGTCTGGGTTCCGGTGTTCAATTTCTAGAGACAGCAAGAGAAATCCCATTGAGTCAGGGATCCTTCCCTGGGTCACACTCCCTGCATATGGTCAGAAATGCAGGATTATGTACTAAAGACACAGCTAAAGAGGACCCACTTCACTGTTTTGGGACCATTTGCAGGGGAGGCAAAATTGTGAGGTACTCACTTAAAGAGGTGATAACCATAAGTTTGCAGGAAAAAAAAAATTGGAGAAGAGAAGGATAACACTATCCTACGGTTTCTTCTGAAAATGGACGAAGGGAACAGCATTTCCATTTGGAAATTCTCTCCTGGCATTTCAATATTTATGGATTCTGAATTCTGAGAAAAATCAGTTGAGAAATTAGGAAAATGGGAAGGAACATTCTAATTTTCCTGTGAAAATTACAGCTTAATAGTCAGTATAGAGAACTTACTGGCTTGAAGAAATGCACTGACTTCAAGTCAAGCAAGATGAGGAAGCACTGACATGTGGAGATGAAAGTTAAGGTGAACAGGACAGGAGCAGTAAAGGAGCCTCAGTCAGACTTTCTTGTATCTGTTGCTGTGTTACAAGTGTGTGTTCACGGCCTTGTTCACTGCTAACAGTGAACCATTTCTGCAAATAAATATTAATGTGTTCCTAGGCATAGTATATGTTTTACAAATCCTATGAGAGGTTTTCTAAGAAATGCCAAGTTTTAGAAACAAAATATACCCTTAAATCGGCAATTTTGACAGTTGCTTCTTTCTAGTGCTATTCATCTTGCCAGGAGATCAGAATGTTATGTTATTTAAATGGTATTGGAGGGGATGATTGATGCCTTGTACAACAATGTCATGTAAACAACGATTAAAGCATTAAGTATTTGTGGTGTTACCTTTCAATCTTTAAAGGACTTTTCTTTAGCATTTATTTTGTGATAACATTCATTTCTTTTTAATGTTTTCTCTATTAATGCTATTGGATTTTATAATCTTGTTACAATATGTTGGCTCATAATAATAATAAATCATCATTTGTTATCATATCTCTTTAAAACAGAAGACTACTAAAACTTTTCATATAATCCTGTTACAGAAAAAAACGACTATTTGCTTGTTATTATAGTCACTTATTATTTTTCAAAAACTTGTAAGTGAAGTGTTATGAAAATCATATGAATTTGGGAATTCCCAAGCATTCTCAGAAATTCTATTTCCTTGTTCCCAAATCCCAATGATTAATATCTGCCAGGAGTCGGAAAACAGTGAAAGGAAGTAACATCCTATGTTGGATACCTGGTAGGGTTAGTGAAGAAACGTTATTGCTGAGCTCTGTGTTACGCTCACGAATGATGCCATTGAGGAAGTCACGCTTGTTGAAAGGAACGCAGATACACAAAGAGTTTTGCTGCTGTCTGTTGGATAAGAACCCCCTGGTCGATTTCAGCTCCTACTGCAAGTTACAAAAATCAATCCAATGATAAATGAAAAGTGCCCAGTGTGCTGGGAAATAACTTATTTTTTGGCTTCAGAGGAAATTTTAGAAACAGTGTCAAGTGAAATGTAAAAACAAACTACGAAGACGTTCATGAATTTCCCTCTGAAGCTGACAGCCGTATTTTAGCAGATGGAACTCCTACTATTAGCCCAACTCTTGGGTTGAAACAGTGTGTCCAGGAAACCCTATGTTAAAATGCAATGTGTTGGGGATATTGTTCCTCTATTTGCTTGAGTTAATTTTCAAATGAGTGTACTCTTGCTTAGCTGTGCTCTGAGGGAATGAACAAAAGATTGGTAAACTCTGATGGAGAACACTGGTCAGGCAGGGCACATAGAATCCCTGGGGATGGTGGTTCCTGGCAAATGGGGGAGGAGGACCTGAGCCAGGCTTGGGCTGGGCTGGAGGAACATGAAGATGGGATCTACTCACAACCCCCAAAACTGACGGGTCCTGGTAACATATTATTTCTCCCTCAGCCATGCAAATTCATTATTTTTATGGATAAAATAGTTTTAAAAAACTAATTTACATTGAAATGTTAAAATATTTACATAGAGATTAGAAATATTTATATAGAGATTATTGGGAATCCCCTCCTAAAGCCAAACATAAAAACTACCAAAAAAAAAAAAATTCTGTGTAGGCTAAGATTGCAAATGACTGATGGAATGTCATTTAAATTAAACATGGAAAATATATTTCCTCTTTAATAAAGATCTAAATTCTATTCTTTTTAGGAGCCTTCAGAAATGAAATTCAACTATTAAAAAAAGTATAGAGAAGCCTTTAGAAAAGAAACTTTTCTTTTGCTGTATTATATATTAAAGAACTTTGATGAGAATAGTTCTAAAGTGTTTAATAATCGATTCCACTGATGTTTCTAGGTATTGTGGGGAACACCTAGAAATTAAATCTTCATCTTTGGCAGATCAGAGGCCTATTATTTTTAGGTAAAACAATTAAAATCTGCTTTTAATAAATCACAAATTTTGCAAGTTAGCCATTAATAGTAAGTGCTTTTCAAAGTTTGGCCCAATACATGAAAAAGCCAGAAAAACATACCGGCATTAGTTTTGCCCATCACCTTCTTATGCTGGCCTCAGGAGATTTATTAACAGCATTCAATATTTTAGGTAGGCTGGATGTGGTGGCTCATGCATGTAATCCCAGCACTTTGGGAGGCTGAGGTGGGAGGATGGCTTGAGACCAGGAGTTCAAGACCAGCCTGGTCAACCTAGTGAGCACCTCGGTCTCTCTGAAAAGAAAAAAAAATTAGGTATCCTGTGGCTACCTCCAAAAACAAACCCCAGAGGAACTGAATTTTTTTTTTATTTCATGTGTTGGGATAATGGCTTCTTTTGCAGTTACTTACGAAGAATTGAAGGGTCAGTAAAAATATTTTTTCATCCTTAATAACATGAATTCTCTAATTTGTGTGTGATATAATGCTAGATATTGTGCCAAAAGTGTTACATAGACATAATCCATGCCCATTTTCAAAGATAATACTAATATAGAGAATAAGAATCATTATTATTGTAGTAATTATTATTTTAGTAATAGTAGTAATAATCAAAAGAATTACATCAAACACTTATTAAACCCTTATTATGTGATAGGTACTGTGTAAGCAATTTCCACATATTAGCTCCTTAAATGTGATCACTAACCCCATGAGGTAGGTAGCATTATGTCCATTTTATAGATGCAGAAACTGAGCTTTGAAGAGGGAAACAACTTGCCCAAGGCCATGCAGGCAGTCATTGATAAGGGTGGGGAGCGAGAAGTTGAAGTCTGAGATGTAAGTTCACAGACACGAGTACACAAACACGTACAAGATACTCGTATGACATGTGGGGTTGCTTGAAATATGGAATTGACTTTCCCCAGCACAAGAAAGTGTTTGGACAGATTTCAAAGGGATCTAACACTTCCTCAGAGGACTGCCCTACGACATTTTTCCGTGTGCTTTTCTGCCTCTTGTCCTATACTTTTGGCATTTCTTCTGCTCTTAGAAGCAATGAGTCAACAGCATATTTTTAGCACCTCCTGTGTGCATAGAAGTGGCCCCTGACTCAATGGGAGTGTATAACTACCATGGGCCAAATCAGTGTGCTTTCCTGTTAGCCAGGGGATTATAGAAGAACACGCTCCCCTGATTCCAACAGAACTTGCTGCCACTCTGATGTCTTCATTGTAAGGCCTCTAAATGAATGTTCAAGAAATTCATGTTAAAGGCACGTGTCATATGTGTAACTTGTAAACATTTGTGTACTTGTCTCTGTGTCCTTACACCTCAGGCTTCAACTCTTGTTTTTACCTTTATCAATGACTACCTGTGTGCTGTGTGGCTTTGGACCAATTGCTCACCCCCTGTAAAGCTCAGTTTCTGCATCTGTAAAATGGATATAATGCCATATATTCATAGATATAGATATACATACACCAATATATATACACACATATATATGTGTGTATATACATATATATATAATATACAAACTGAAATATATAGTTATATAAATATTTCAGTTTAAGTTTCAAAAATCACTGGAGGGTATTTTTATAATACCCTTCAGCAATTTTACCTGCTGCCTTTGCACATTCTGGTGAATTTCTAAATGGAAGTCTGATAGAGATTAATCTTTTAATGCATCATAAATAAAAAAGAAAATCACAGAATGATGTAGCTGGAGAGGACCTTGGGGATCTAGTGTTTCATGAAAGATTAATGTCCTTGATCTGTTTGTAAGTGTTTTGGAAAAATCTTCCATGGTCAAATAAAACTTGGCAACGTTGGATTAAAGTTAAATAGGTTTTTTTTTCCTGCAGAACTTCATAGTCTGTAATATGCTAATATGTCTTGTGAATCTACAAGGAATGAAGTGTTTCAATGCTTATTTTACCCAGATTCTCATTTTGGTACAGGCTGGTCAAGCTGAGTCAGCTAGTATATTCTCTAGATGGAGATGATGGCTGATTCCTTTTTGAGAGCAAGAGAGTCCCCAGGGGAAGCAAGGGTATATCAGTTGCTCCATTTCATGCCAAGGATCCTCAGTCTTTAGAGGCTCAGAGAAGGCTGAAAGGCTACTCTAGGCTATCAGGGCTACCATTCATTGTGACCCATGCTACAGAGAAGCTTTGAGCTCAGTGCAAAGGAGTGACCAGCCCTTGAGAATCAGGAAAATTTATTTATTCCTGACCTAGTCCACTGAGGACATACAAGGAATGGAGCAGGGGAGTGTCACCAGGTATGGTTACAAGCTAGTCTGATTCTCTTTCATTAAGAAAACTGGTCCCTGTGAGATTAGATTGGGAAGAACCAGGTTAAAAAATTTTTAGGCCAGGAGTGGTGGTCACTGTACTCCAGCCTGGGTGACAGAGTGAGAATCTGTCTTAAAAAAAAAAAAAAAAAAGTTAAGTGATGTCTTCTGTTGAGGACCTCTCAGAACTTTTAATATGAAAGTGTGCATTGTGAAGAATGGGAGTAGAGTGTACAGGAGTTTTAAAAGCTACTTGGTCATGAAACTCTTGCTTTGTGCAGGATTCGAGGGGCACTAACATTCTGAGGAAAATATTTTGGGAAACATTGATCTAATCCAAACTTCTCATTTTACCAGCAAACAACTGTGGGGCCCTCTAAGTTTCCTTTCTCCATCATTGTGACAAATTCATTGGAATTAATTCAATCAAACCTGGGGTCAGCTTTGAAGAGATTTATTTAGCAGGTAAATCTGTTTTGTACATTTTGAGGGAGTTCTGAGTTTCCATAGTCAAAAACCACAGATCAATTTAACCAACCTTTATGGAATATCACCTATGGCCCAAAGACCCTTTAGCTACAGTGATGGTCTACAAAAATATAAACTGTAATTCTTGCAATACAGGAGATTAGTAATGATGGTAAATATAATGATGATGACACCATGAATAGCTAACATTTATTGAATGCCTTTCTATTAGTCAGGCACTTTACTAAGTATTTTAATCCTCCCAACAATTTATGAGGTAGGGATTATAATAATTCCCATCTTATAGTGAGGACACTGAGGTTAGGAAATTATCCTAGCCTAAATGTTAAGTGTAAGCATGAATAGAAAGGTGTTATCAGCCTATAAGACATTCCTTTACGAGTGATACAAAATCCTATATAAATTCAGAGAAAAAAAAAGTGGTTTAGAAGTCCTTGATCAGTGAGTGTGAAGCATGTGGTGGCCCGGTTACTGTTTGGTTGCCCATCTGTCCTCCCTCTGGGGATCAGCACCCCCTTACTTTGGAAGAATTGTTTTCCTTTTCACTGTAAGTTTCTTTCTGGCTATGCGATGGGGCACATTGCCTCAAACTAGCCCTGTTCCAGTCTTTGAGAACCTTGAAATTGGAACCAAGGGAAGAGGATTGCCTCTTGAATGGTAATTCTCTAAAATCTAGTCTGAGGTGCTGGTGCCTAATCCCTGGGTCTGTGGAAGGAGCTGGGCTGTGAGAGGGGAGAATGATGTTGATGTCAAGAGAGAGGCAGGTGCTAGGAGCAGAGAGATGGAGGCCTGGAGGGTTTCTGGGCTTCTCTGAGGCTTCGGGTTTGGATCATTGTCTTCATTACTGGAACAAAGGATTTACCATACCTGCTCTTCTGGGAATGAAACTGTCCTGCTTTGCAAAATAAAGTGTCATTAGAAAGAGATCTTAAAAACCCCACACCATAGACAGGTGCACAGATCCGTAGAAGTGTTAAAGTTCTGTCTGTTGGATGCTAAGCCAAGACTCTTAAGTATGTTCTAAAGAGAAACTGGTGTGTGTAGGCTGTGCACTCCCAGGGAGATAAAAAGTTAGGAACTTTATGGGTTGGGCTTGGTGGCTCCCACCTGTAATCCCAGCACTGTGGGAGGCTAAAGTGGGCAGATTGATTGAGCTGAGGAGTTCGAGACCAGCCTAGGCAACATGGTGAAACCCCATGTCTACAAAAGCTACAAAAATTAGCTGGGCGTGGTGGCATGTACCTGTAGGCGGGAGGATCGCTTGAGCCCAAGAGGGAGAGGGGGCAGTGAGCCATGATTGTGCCACTGCACTCCACCTGGGTGACAGGAATTTTATGGGGAATGGGATCTTGGAGACTGAGTAGAGACTAGAGGAAAAAAAAAAAAAAACTACCTCCCCAACTGGCCACACTATTCTTTTAAAAAAATGTTAATTGACAAATTAAAATTGTATGTATTTACGGAGGTATAATGTGATGTTATGATATATGTATACATTGTGGAATAATTAAATCCAGAGAATTAATAGATTCATCACCTCAAAACCTATCTTTTTTGCGGTGAGAACATTTGAAATTTATTGTCTTAGCAATTTTGAAATACACAATACTTCATTGTAAACTACAGTCACCATGCTGTGCTGTAGATCTCAACAAAATATATTCTTCCTGTCTCAACTAAAACATTGTACTCTTTGACAACATTTCCCCATTCCTCTCATCCCCTCCAAAAACACCCATTCTTTATGTTTAGGAGAATGGCTAAAAAGTCCCAGCAGGTTTCAACTGACAGCTTCAGTGGTTGTCCCATCACACTTCAATGTTATTAATAGAAAGGGGAGGGGCAATACATAATTCGGACAGGCAGAAAGTACCATTGTAACCACTTTCCTGACTTCACAGAAAAAGTCCTCTTGTTTTCATCTGTAAAATGGGAACTGCGTGAATACCATTCTTCTTTTCTTCAGCCTCCAAAGAAAAAACAGATGCAAAGCCTTTTATCAATTGCAAAACAGTATACAATGTGTGTTATTACTCACAGTTGTCTTACTGTGACCAAACACTTTATAAGCCTGCGGCAAGTCAGCCTTACTCTCAGGAAGTGGACAATATTTGGGGAAGGAGAAGCAGCAGGATCTTTCAGGACAGTAGCCTTGGTGGGTCCAAAAATTCCTTGAGCGAAATGGGAGACAAAACTTTCTTCCTGCTTTGCGGTTTATCCTGTTAGTCTTGTCTCTCTTCACTCCTATTTTCTATGGAGAATTTCCTGGTTTTGGAGTTTGGGTGCGTTTTATGGAGAGGAGGCAGAACATCTTTAGCTCCAGCAGAATGAAAGGATACATGCAAAGGAACCTAGCACAGTATGTGGTACCCAGTTCCCCTTTAACTTGGCTTTATTCATTCACTCCTGGTAGGGCATTAATAAGGGATTTAGCCCCCTCCTATTGAAAACGATTAATTCAGGGAAGAGTTCAGGCAGTGTGGACAGATACAGTGTAGGCCAAGCCTGTTTCTAAGGCAGGAGCTGGGTAGGGAGGGTGAGAAGGGCGAGAAGAATAGGGAAATATGTGTCGTCTGTGTTGCTGCTGTTGCAACCACCACTACATACAAACAAGTGAAAAAAAAAAAAAAAGAATTGTCCATACCGGAAAGTGTGCTGTTTTGGAGGAGGCTGGGGAAAGTGTGGATGGCTCGAGTGGGTCCTGTTGGATTGAAGTCTGACAGTGGTGATTCCCTTCAACAAATGGTCGGGGTGGGAGGGTACACACACACACACACACACACACACACACACACACACCCCACATGCAGCGCCCAGCCTCCGATTTCAGCGCGGGCAGGAGATAACCATCCTTAGCTCGCCTTTCCAGGGTTATTTTTGGCTGAGGCTGTTCGCTGATGGCAAAAGGTTTCAGCCCCCTCCCAAATCCCTCCCCGTGCTTGTTCTAAAGAGAAACTGGTGCGTGTAGGCTGCGCACTCCCAGGGAGACAGGGAGACGGGCCTGGCGCCGGAGAGGAACCCGGACTCTGCCCAAAGTCTCGCCGCCCGCCGGCTGTTTTCTGGCGGAGGGTGTGCCCCGGAGGGCGGCGATCGTGCGTGAAGGCTGGGGCCAGGCGCGGGTGCAGGCGTCACCGGGGTCCGGCTAGCAGGCCCTGGAATCAGGCTTTTGGGACACCCCAAAAGTGAGTCCAACTTGGGGAGAAACTGAGGACAACTCGGGCGGTCTGGCAGCGGAGGTGGGCGGGAGAAAACTTTACAGGAAGGCAGAAGCAATCTCCGCCGAGGGAGTCAGCGAGCAGCTGCACGGAGAGGAGGGGCGGGCAGTCCCCAGGCGGGCGGGTGCAGGGCGCAGGGTGCCGACCTGCCGGAGAGGGGGCCTGGGCGCGAGGCGGAGTCCCGGTGCGCGGCCAGGTGGGCGGAGGCCCCCGGCAGGCTGCAGATTGCCTCCGGCCCCGGAAGCCTCAGCAGGACCGGCCAGGAGGCGCCACGGAGGGGAGCCCCATCCCGGTGCTGACAGTGCCCACCGCGCCCTACGAGGACCGGCGGCCGGCCGGCGGCGGGGGTCTGTGGCGACCTACCGGCCTCTTCGAGGGCCAGCGCAACAACCTGCCCAAATTCATCCAGAGCGTGCTATCGTCCATGGACCTGCGCGACCGCCGGTGCTGCACCACGGTGGTGGGCAGCGACGGCAGGTACTTTAGCAGGACGGCCATCGAGATCGTGGGGCACATGGCTGCGGCCAACGGGGTGAGTGTCCGGATGCCCCTCGCTTCCCGCCGCGCTGCCGCCATGCCCTCTCCTAGCCCTTGTCCCCCTGCTGCCTCCGGGCCCAGCTGGGTGGCCCCTGCCCGGCCCAGGCTTTGCTTCCTCACTCCTGCGTCCTCACCCTCCAGCGCCCCACTCCCGCCGCGCTCGCAGCCTCCCCGGCGCACCCCGGACACTGGGTTCTATTAGTACCCACCGCCCCCAAAAGCCTTGAGGGGTGTCCGTCGTTCCTGGAGCCACTCCGGGTGCCCTGGACTCTTCTCCGACTCTGCACACATCCCGCACCTGCTCATTTTTCTTTCGGACATTCTCTTACCCGGCCCTGTAGATTCCAAGGCAGCTCCCAGTTTTCCATATTGTTCCCAACGTGTTCACTGCCCACAGTCCCCACACAAACTTCTTTCCCAGGCTCACAACATAGTCCCTCTGCCCCGTGCCCTTTTTGCAATAATCTGCCAGTCCCCTAAGTCTTAGCTCTGCCTATTTAACAGTAGTGGTGTCTCAGAACACACACACACACACACACACACACACACACACACACACACGATCCCTGACATATTTGGCAAGAGTAGGTCCTGAAGGTTTTTAATATTTTGGTTCTTTAACCCAGTGGAATTACTGAATGATTTATTTAATTAGGGTAGGGATGGAGTGGATCCATTTGTTTGATGCTAAACAGCCTGAGCTCGCAGTTCCCAGGGGGCATATCTCTAAATGGTCTGAAATGAGATTTGCAGTGGTTTTCTTAATGCAATTCCCAACTTCTCTCCAAATGCCTTTTGACATTTGACAACATTTCATGCCTCTTCCCCTTTCGCTTTTCATCCTTGTTTTCTCTCCCTTCTCCCACGACCTCGGTAGTCTTCTGCAATCCAGATTCTCAGACTTCGGGTTTTTCTCCCTCTGCCCCTTTCCTCTCTGTCCTATAACTAGAAGCACCTTTTGGCATAGACCCGTATCCCAGTTTCCTCTTTCCCAGGTCCAGCAGCATCTCAAGGACATCTACAAGAGGGATACCTAACTTCAGGGGTCTCTGAATGATATGTGGGAAACATCGTCTAAAAAGGTAATTTTATCCTTATTCATGCAACCAGACCCACACTCATAGAACTTGTCTTTAAGGGGAGTGTCTTGCAGATGTATAAATGAGTGTTAACATCTTTAAAAGCAAAACTGAACATTTCCCTGGCATTTGTATTCCCTCCTTCCTTCCCAACCCTTTCCTTTTCATTTTCTCATTTATTATTAAAAATATTTTTAAAGGATCTCCATGCTTCATATTTATCTACTATAATTCCTCCTTCTCGGTGTTGCAGGGATAGGGAAAGAGGATTTTTTAAAAAACACAATAAAAAGCAATTGGGAGAAACAGGGCCAGTGGTGTTGGGGTGGGTAGTGGAATTGTGATTTTTGACTCCAGTAGACAATGATGCTGGATATATGGGGTTTGATTTCTCTCTGGCTCCTCACTTGAGATTGATGAAGTTTGGCTAGAATCAGGGAGTTGAAGAGAGGTTGACAAATGGTCTTTCACTCTTCTCTGACAGGCTGTTCCTGTGGAGTGATGGAGAATAATGAGCCTTGGGAGAGCTATGGGAGCTCTCATACTCCTTCCCGAGCCAATTTTTTAGGGAGTGAGAGAAACATGGCCTGTCCAATACTTGTTGTGGGTCAGGATATTTTTGAAGCTACGGTTGTTGATTTGCATGGGAAAATTATTATGTCTTATTATTTCTTGTCCCACTTTACCATAAGGGCTCCTCAGCTTCTTACTTCAATGGGTCTTCCATGACAAACACACTTTATTAACTCTAAGAGTGGAATTTATTTTAACAGATAATTAGCATAGGTCAATATATGCTGAAAATAGAGTCAAATTAAACGCACTAGCTGTTATAAAGGACAGCTGACAAAATCCACATAGAAGCATCGACTCTTAAATAATCTGAAAGTACTACTTCTAAGAGGGGCGGGCATGGGTGAAGGGAATGGTGGACATGTTTCAGAATTTCAAACGCCAACTTTAACCAATCGTTTCCTCATTTAGTTCACCTTCTTGGGGGCTTATGCTAAAGTGAAGTGAATAGCCATAAGGCTGGCTTCAGGAGAAAGGTGGTCTAAAAGAACTGGATAATTATAAGCAAAATTGGTCTCGAATGATTGAAAATTGATGAGAATGTGCTTGTCTCCTGATTTGGCATCCTGAGTTAGACTCAGGAATACTGAATATGGATCCCAAAGGCTTTGGTCTTTTTTGATATCTTATTGGATAATCATAAGCAGGCTAGAAAAATAGGAAACTAGAATTTTTTCTCTTTGAACTGACAAATCTGACCAGTGGGCTGCATTCTCTATATCTGAAAAATCTTGGTTTTGATTGAAAAAGTTAATTTTACAAAGCAATTTTCTTTTTTTCAATTAAATTTCATTTTTTTTTGACACAGGGTCTCACTTTGTTGCCCAGGCTGGAGTGCAATGGTACAGTCTTGGCTCACTGTAGCCTTGACCTCCCCAGATTCAGGTGATCTTCCCACCTCAGCCTCCTGAGTAGCTGGGGCTATAGGTGCACGCCAGTACGCACAGCTGATTTTTGTGTTTTTACTACTCATAGGGTTTCTCTGTGTTGCCCAGTCTAGTCTCAAACTCCTGATCTCAAGAGATCTGCCTGCCTTGGCCTCCTAAAGTGTCATGAACCACCATGCCCAGCCTACAAAGCAATGTTCTAGGAAAAACTACAGTTACTCTTTGATTATGTAATTGCTGGAGAAGAAAAGCATGGCATTTCTAAAATGATGAACTATATTACTTATATTTTAATATCTCATAAAGTTTGAAATAGACATTTCAAACATAAACATGTATAAAAATTTTTATAAATTATAAAATCAAAAACATTTTACAATTATTTTATTATAAAATTATTATAGAATCAAAAACATTATAAATTTAAACAACTTTTTTAAAAATTTATTTTGGGATTTCCCATGGAGTGATGGAGAATAATGAGCCTTGGGAGAGCTATGGCAGCTCTCATACTCCTTACTGGGCCAACTTTTTAGGAAATGGGAGAAATATACCCTGTTCAATGTTTATTGTGGGTGAGGATATTTTTGAAGCTATAGTTGTTGATTTGCTTCAAACTTTAAAAAAATTATTATAAAATTATGGGATGTAAAAAAATTTATTATAAAACTTTGAAATTTTCAAACTTTCAGAAAAGCAGAGAGATGAGATTAATGGCACTCACAGGCAAGCATAGAACATAGATTGTAAACATTTTGCTATATTTGTGTCATGACTATTTTTTGCTTGTGTTTGAAAGTATATTAAAGAAAATGATATTTTACCCCTAAATTCTTTAGTACAGATTTCTAAAAAAATAAGAACATTTTCCTGTATAGTTACAAAATCATCTTTTCAAACAAAATAAAAAATGGCTTTTTTATATCATTTATTACCCAGTCCACATTCAGATTTCCTCAATTATTATGAAATGTCCTTTTATTTTTTGAGACAAAGGCTTGCTCTTTCACACAGCCTGAAGTGCAGTGAAACAATCATAGCTCATTGCAGCCTCAAACTCCTGGGCTCAAGTGATCTTCCTGCCTCAGCTTCCTGAGTAGCTAGGACTATAGGTGCACACCACCATGCCCAGCTAATTTATTGTTTTTGTAGAGATGGAGGTCTTACTACGTTGCCCAGGCTGGTCTCAAACTCCTGGCCTCAAGTGATCCTTCCAGCTTGGTCTCCCTGAAATATCTTTTGTGGCTGGTTTGTTCAAATTAGTTTCTTCTAATCAAGGGACACACATTGCATTTGATTATTTAGCTCAAGACTGTTTTAACCTGGAAAATACACATACTCTTTGTTTATGTATTTATTTAGTGAAATTGACTTGTTGAAAAACTAGTCAGTTGTCCTGTAGAATATTTCCCCTTCTGGAATTTTCTGGTTGCTTTTTATGGTGTCATTTAACTTTTCACTCTGTTTTTTCCTGGTTAACTGGAAGTTAGTTCTAAAGGCTTTTAGGCCTGCTATAACAAAATACCAAAAACTGGATGACTTATAAAGAACAGAAATTTATTTCTCACAGTCCTAGAGGCTAGCAAGTTTAAAATCAAGGAGCATGTGGTTTTGATATCTGGTTAGGACCAACTTTCTGGTTCATAGATTGGCTTTCTTGCTGGGCCCTCACATAGTGGGAGAGACTAGCTAGCTCTCTGGGGCCTCTTTTATAAGGGCACTAATTCCAATCATGAAGCCTCTGTCCTTATGATCTAATGACCCCCTAAAGGCCCCACCTTTTAATACCAGCACCTTTGGGGTTAGGATGTCAACATATTAATTTGGGGAAGACATACACGTTCAGCCCATTGCAAGGTTTAGTTAGATTCAGGTTCAACTTCTTTTTTAAAGACTATTTCATAGGCAAAAATGTGTATTCACATCCCATCATTAGTGATGGTGAGATGATCGCAAGGTTAGGGTGATCACTGCCTATCTCCTCTGCTATATTCCCCCTTGGGTCAAGCCAGTAGTCTGTGACGTGAACTTTGTACCATGTGTATATTCAGTTATATTCTGTATCAATTGTTACTTGATGGTTTTAGCATTTATTAATGATCTTTGCTTGAGTTGATTATTTCATTAGGGGTTTCAAAATGGTGAATTTCTAATTCTCTAATTCTATCTACATGCTTTAGCTGGCATTTTTCTATAAGCAGACCATTTTCTTCACAACTGGGTTATTTGGCTACCCTGAAACATAGTTCCTTCCGGGAAGGCAGAACATATGTTTATTTCTGTCTTTTAAAAATTACTGGTGTTTGGAGTGAAGATTAGGTGAGCTAACTACCTCCACAGGTGACAAATGAATTTTGTTTTGTCTCACTTTTGCTTTTTTGAATATCACTGTGGCTGCTTGGATTTTTATATTTAATTTGAATGGATTAGGGAATAAATGAGAAGATAGGTTTTATCTGTTTCTGTAGTTTTTATGTGGCTGTGTGAACTTACTTTTAAAAATTCCCAGAAATATTTTAATTCCCCTTTAAAGATATAAACTATGTCATACTATAAAGCAAAAGAAAAACCAATCATGTGAAGAGTAAATAGTACCGTTTAAACGAATTGTGGTTAAGCTTAGTTTGTACCTAATTAGTTTTTTATTTTCTTTCTACTTTTATCTGCTTCAGAGCCTCTTCAGTGGTTTAGATCTTCTATGTGTCAAATTATTCTAATCTCTTAAAAAGTTTAAGAGCTAAAATACAACACAATGACTACAAGAATGCCTTTGTCCTTTTCTGGGTAGGTACACCTAAGGCAACTTCTTTTTCTCTTCTTTGTTCTCTTCTTCTTTCTTATTCTTAAATCATCTTCAATATTGGACAGATGACAGCACTATGCCTGCCTCAAGATGTTTCTGACTTTTTCTTTTTCTTTTTCTTTTTTTTTTTGAGATGGAGTCTTGCTCTGTCACCCAGACTAGAGTGCAGTGGCACAATCTTGGCTCACTACAACTTCTGCCTCCTGGGTTCCAGTGATTCTCCCAACTCAGCCTCCTGAGTAGCTGTGGTTACAGGCATGCACCACCACGCCTAGCTAATTTTTTGTATTTTTACTAGAGACGGGGTTTCACCATGTCGGCCAGGCTGGTCTTGAACTCCTGACCTCAAGGGATCTGCCTGCCTTGGCCTCCCAAAGTGCTGGGATTACACGTGTGAGCCACTGCACCCGGCCGTTTCTGACTTTTTCTGAAGTCTTCTTTCTCTGGAGATGACATTATATAATAGCACTGTTCAATAGAAGTTTCTTTGATGATGGAACTGTTCTATAATCTGCATTGTCCCAGCCACTAGCCATATGTGACTACTGTAACACTTGAAATGTGGCTAGAGCAACTGAAGAACTGAATCTTGCATTTTACTGAATTTTAATTAATTAAAATAGAAATGCAAATAACCATAAGTGGTTAGTAGCTACCATACTGGACAGCAAAGATCTATAATTCAGCATTTAAAATCGATTTTGTTTTGTTTTCAAAAATGGAGTCAGACTGTTACAACCCAAAAGAACTGTAGGTTAAATTAAGGTAAATCCCCAAATACTACATACACATTTGGGAAATCCAAACCAGATTTTTTCATGTGATAACCACACCCTCTTTTGACTTTAGCCTTGGAGGTAATGGAGTATGGCAGAAAAAACCCTGTATCAGCAGCTGGAAGACTCACCTTCTTTTCCTAGCTCTGCCATATATTGACCAAAAGAGTCAAAGTCCATTCAGATGGTTGAAGGGCCTTGGAATTTTGTTTTTGGTTTTCACATACAAGTTGGAGGGCAGATGCGTTAGCCTCTTGAAATACCCAGAAACCACTTGTTTCCTCATCTAAAAATCAGGTATGACAGGATCATTTAATTATACTGGAAATCAGATGAAGCACTGCATATGAAAGCACTTTGTAACATCGATAGCACTGGGAAATGTAAAGACCTTTTACTGAAATATAAAGGTGTATGGTCAACTGAATATATCTCAGATAGTTAGGATTTGACTGTATATATTGAATATAACCTGTAGTGGGCCCCTTGGTAAACAGCTTACAGTTTTGTTGCAAGTTTTAGCCAAGAGAAAATTTATTTGTTGACTAGTCATGCCCTTTATTGGCCACATGATGAGCAGCCAAGCTATTAACACACAGTGCACCTTGCAGAATTCAAGAATGTCTCAGTGTCTTGTGAACTAGGAAGCTGAAATGCAGTGGTATGCAGAAGGCTGGCTCAGTAGGAGCCTTGGGAGTGTCCTCCAGATAGATGTTTGTGCAGGTTGTGTTTGATTCCAGTTGGCCATGAAAAGCTGGTTGCTCTAAAGAATGAGAATATACTTGGTTTTGCATTTACTAGAACTATCTGGGGAACAAATCTTGGGGTGGAAGAAAGAAGGGAGGGAGGGAAAGCTGTGCTTCAATACCTAGGGCTTCTTTCCTGGAATGGATCTGAGAATCTGGGATTGGGTGGCTAATATCTCATCTCTAGAAGGGAGAAAGAACTGGGTGGTGATGGCTTTGTATTTTCTATTGGAGTTCACTAGAGAATAGGTGAATGGAATGGGCTGCTATGATCCAGACATTAGGGAGGACAGGTTTGTGATACATTAGAAAACTTGAATGAGCCCTTCTATGATTCTCTCTTCCCTCTTTCTGCTTCCTGTTCTTAATCACCATCCGCAGGTTGTGGAATTAGCAAATCTATTATGTGAGCAATAGCAAACTTACAGGAGCCCTTGGCTCCATCTATCTCCCTGTTTGTGTCAGTTCCTTCTGGATGCTTTTAGTCTGTGGTCTTCATTCACTCTTTTTATGGGGAAGTAAAAGGAGTGGGACAGATTATGAGAACAGCTGGGTCCTCCCAGTTGCTGGGGTGGTTATTTTAAGCTTTGTTTAATGTGTCCAGAGACCCAGATGGCATTTTTAACTAAGCTGCTTTATTAAATCTTGTGATAAAGCATAGTGATGTTTATTGAAAAGGCAGACAGGCATCAGCAACATTATGCGTGAAACTTGCTCTAAGAATTTTCTATAAAACATCTGTTCTCTTTGAGCCTTTTGTGAACTCTGGAAGTTTGCTAGTTTCTATACAGACTTGAGGACAAGAAGTTGGAACCCACTTTTGGAGATGTCCAAGCATAGGTATTGGAAACATTAATCCTAACCCTCTCAGTTTTAAGGCCCCGGATACCCTTCTGTTAGACAACAGTAACATGAGCAAGCACTGTAATAACATTTAAACAAGATTATTTGGAAATAATGGACAAGAATAATTAGTATAAATTGTTTGGGGATTTTAAAATTAAAGATAAAAAGCTAGGGCTTCAATGACCTGTGCCAGCCTATAGCCTTAAGAGTCAATTTGCAAACACTCAAGATTTGGCCAATATGCCTCTACTACTTCTACTTAACACAGTCAAAGGGAAATTTTTAGAGTCTTTCATCTGATTTGACTCTCTTAGTTACGAATAAGAGGATATCTAGAATATATATGTGACTTGTTAAAATGAAAATCCACCTTCTCTGAGTCTTCAAATATCTTTCATATCTTACATTTTTTAGTCACATCAACTTTTGAAGTCATGTCCGTAGTTGTATGAAAAGAAAAATTTCAGGAACATTCAACCTCAAAAGTTCTTTTTCTTAGTCTGAAGTCGTAGAAGCATTTGACTTTTACTTTCTCTTTTTAAGTTTGTACTAGTAGGTATTTTGTATAAATATAATATTTAATTATTGCCTTTGTATTCTTTTTCTCTAGTAAACATCCTGGTTTTTAGCTATCAATATGTAGTTTTACATTTAGGGATTTCTAATGGAAAGAGAAAGGAATCTGAAATCAGAGGACGAGAGTTTATTCTACTTGACCAAACACATACACAATACTGGAAGGAGAGTTTTACAACAAATATTTAATATCTATGACATGTAAAACGTTTTTTGAAATCAAGAAAATTCAAACAATTCAATACAAATATCATCAATAATAACACATGAACAGGTGGCCAACCTTATTAATAACCAGAGAAATATAAATTAAAACAATCCATCAACTTGTAAAAAAGATGAAATTACCCAGAGTTGGTGTAGGTGATGAAAAATTGTCATGTTTGTATACTGTTCATAGAAGTTAAATTGACATAACTTTTTGGTCAGGCAATTTGGAAGTATATATCTAAATTAATAGAGTAGTTTTCTAATAACCTGGGAATCTCTTAATCTAAGAATCTTTACTGTAGATTTTTCTAGAACAAATGTACAAACATCTGTGTACAAGGGTACTCACTGCAGCATTTTGCTAAGGAAAAACTCAGAAAAAAATCTATATGTTCAACAGAGAACAGGTACATAATTTATGACACAACTGCACAATATACACCACTAAAATAAAGGATATAAATTTATATGTAGTATGAAAAAGATGTGAATGATAGCTTGTTGGTGAAAAACAGCAATGACTGGAATATTGTGTGTAACGTAATCCTGCTTTTCTGTATATAATGTAGGCATAGAAAATAGGATTGAAAGGACATACTCTAGTCAACAGTGTATATAGCTTGGGTGGAGGGGGTGTATAATGGGGAAGGAGAGTCCCTTTTCCTATCTATTCCATATACATCTCTGGATTTAAAAGATCATACATGCATATGCATTACCTTCAAAATTAAAATGATAAAGACAAAAGAAGAAGCTTTGGATTTGAATCATGATACTACTGTTTGCAACTTCTATGACCGTGGGGAAGTCGCCTAGCCCCCTGGGGTTTATTTCCTCATTTATAAAAATAGGGAAAGTAATAATACTTGTCTACATATCTTCTAGGGTTGTTGGGAGGATTGAATGTGATAATGGGTTACAGCGTTATGAATTATTTATTCATATAACACAATTATTATAAAAATATTTTGCTCTGATTAAAATAAAAGAAGGACGAGATCGTGTGTGTTTTTCAGTCCCAGTAGCTTTACTAACCAGAAAGCGCCTGCTGATGTGGTGATCACAGTTGCTTTGGTGCAGCTTCCTGTTGACTTTTGGCAATTCTCCACGCTGCTAGCTAAGGCTGAGGTGGCGACTGTGGAAGGTGTGATCTCCTCCCCCTCCCAGCACACATTTGTGTGCATACTCACACTCATGCACACACAAACACACACATGCACACTGTATCACAGTACATGAGGTGGCAGCAGCTGCTCCGGCATAGACTTTCACACAACATAAAGGGCTTTTTTGGTGTGGTCTGTGCATTATTTCCTGTTAAGCATGAGCTGAGTCAGTGCCATGCTTTTCCATCTGAAACCTTTCTGAGGCTCAGGCTGTGTTAAGAGCAAACCCTCTCCCCTCCATGCCCACCCCATGGCCCTCTACTGAAGCCAGATCATAATCTGCTCATTTCATGAGGATTTTCAAACCGAATGGACTGGGCCACGTGAGAGATCACTGAAAGGAACAGACCAAGCAGAGGCTAAGAGACTCCACGCTAATCTGCTGAGTCATCTGAAAATGCACAGCTGTGGCAGCTCACGGTGCTTTAAAGTACTTTGGCAGGATGTTTGTTCAGGGGGCCTGTTCCTGCAGCCCTGCTGAATGTTTGGTTAGGAGGCATAATCATTTTTTGGACAGGATCTCCCAAATGTAAGGTGATAGATGCTAATGTGGAATATAATACAGAAGATACAGCTTGGATGTCATAAATAACAATAAATTGTTTAATCTTGCTGAGTTGTAAATATATGATTGCCAGAGGTCTTTAGTTCACTGGAACATAGTATGGGGGCAGGGGCACTTAGCAAATAGGCAGTTATTATTTTCCAACCAGACAGAAATTGGTCTGATGAAATTTATCTAAAAAGGCATACACATGTATTTTAATTAATTGTGACAATTACTCAGAGAAAACACATGGCCCTAAAGAGGCTGAGGGTTTTTTTGTTCTACCTATAAATGTATATGTATATTCACCTATATTCTACCTATGTATAAGTAAGAGAATGAGTTTTTGTTTTGGGGATATATATTTATACGTATCTATACAGACAGACATACACATACTTAATTTCTGTGTACCTATTAAGGTGCGGTGACAGATGGAAAGTATTTTTAAGCATTTAGATAGCTTATTCTATAGCATATGTGTGCATATAGCCCCCCCATAAAGCTTTGTCTCTTTTCTGGATATATTTAACAAGAGGCTAGAACAGAGTCCAAAATGTCAGAAATGTTTGAACATTCCATAGAAATGAAGGAGGTGTTTCCAAATGACCTATGTTTCTATGGCAATAAATAGAACTTGTGCTGCGTTGGATGGGTCAGGAGTAAGGAATATAAACAGTGTAAGTATGGCTATTCCAGGCAGAAATCTACCTTGTAAGAACAGCTTTGTGCAGTGAGCTCGACAACATTGATCAGTTAGCAGTCCGGTTCAGTACAACATTGATCAGGTAGCAAGACGGTTCGGCAGTGCCAGTCGGAGACACAGATGGGGACAATCAAAGAAGATGCAGGTCAGGACAAGGCTGCAGACATGTACCTGTCACTACCATGGACTTCAGCAGCTTCTTAGTGAGCAGGTTTATGATCAAAGAAGAAAGACATCGTTGATATGTAAGCATGTTACAATTAATTTGCTGTTTAGTTACTAGCAAACTACATCCAGTTTTTAGTTTTTAGGTTTTTTATTCTTTTTTCTTTTTTGAAACAGGTTCTTGCTCTGTCATCCAGGCTGGAGTGCAGTCGTTATCCAAGCTCACTGCAGCCTTAAACTCCTGGGCTCCATGGATCCTCCCAACTCAGCTTCCCAAGAAGCAGGGACTACAGGTGCACACCACCAAGGCCAGCTAATATTTCTTATTTTTTTGTAAAGATGAGGCCTTGCTGTATTGCCCAGGCTGCTCTTGAGCTCCTGGCAGTGTAGATATTTCCATGTTTATAGAGATGATGGTGTAGATATTTCCATGTTTATACAGATGAGTGTGTAGATATTTCCATGTTTTTAAAGATGGCGGTGTAGATATTTCCATGTTTATAGAGATAGCGGTGTAGATATTTCCATGTTTATAGAGACAGAGGTGTAGATATTTCCATGTTTATACAGATAGCGGTGTAGGTATTCCCATGTTTATACAGATCGCGGTGTAGATATTTCCATGTTTTTAAAGATAGCGGTGCAGATGTTTCCATTTTTATACAGGTAGTGGTGTAGATAATTCCATGTTTATTCAGATGGCGGTGTAGATATTTCCATGTTTATTGAGATAGCGGTGTAGACATTTCCATGTTTATACAGATAGTGGTGAAGATATTTCCATGTTTATAGAGATAGCGGTGTAGATATTTCCATATTTATACATATAGCAGTGAAGATATTTTCAAGTTTATACAGATAGCGGTGTAGGTATTTCCATCTTTATACACATACCGGTGTAGATATTTCCATGTTAATACAGATGGCTATGTAGATATTTCCATGTTTATAGAGATGGCTGTGTAGATATTTCCATGTTTATACAGATGGCAGTGTAGATATTTCCATGTTTATGCAGATGGTGGTGTTGATATTTCCGTGTTTACAGAGATAGCGGTGTAGATATTTCCATCTTTTCACAGATTGCGGTGTAGGTATTTCCATCTTTACACAGATAGTGGTGTAGATATTTCCCAGTTTACACAGATAGCTGTGTAGATATTTCCATGTTTACACAGATAGCATTGTAGATATTACCATGTTTACACAGATAGCGTTGTAGATATTTCCATGTTTATGCAGATAGCGGTGTAGGTATTTCCATGTTTATACAGATAGCGGTGTAGATATTTCCATATTTATAGAGATAGCGGTGGAGATATTTCCATGTTTATACAGATAGTGATATAGATATTTCCATGTTTATACAGATAGCCATGTAGATATTTCCATGTTTATAGAGATAGCGGTGTAGATATTTCCATGTTTATACAGGTGGCTGTGTAGATATTTCCATGTGTATAGAGATGGCAGTCTTGATATTTCCATGTTTATAGAGATGGTGGTGTAGATATTTCCATGTTTATACAGATGACTGTGTAGATATTTGCATGTTTATACAGATGGCGGTGTAGATATTTCCATCTTTATAGAGATAGCGGTGTAGATATTTCCATGTTTATACAGATAGCGGTGTAGATATTTCCATGTTTATAGAGATAGCGGTGTAGATAATTCCATGTTTATAGAGATAACGGTGTAGATATTTCCATGTTTATACATATAGTGATGTAGATATTTCCATGTTTCCATATATAGCAGTGCAGATATTTCCATGTTTACACAGATAGCGTTGCAGATATTTCCATGTTTATACAGATGTCGGTGTAGATTTTTCCATGTTTCTGCAGACGGCGGGGTAGATATTTCCATGGTTGTGCCGATGGCGTTGTAGATATTTCCAAGTTTATAGACATGGTGTTATAGGTGTTTCCATGTTTATAGAGATGGCGGTGTAGGTATTTCCATGTTTATAGAGATGTCGGTGTAGTTATTTCCATGTTTATAGTGATAGTGGTGTAGATATTTCCATGTTGAAGCAGATAGCGGTGTAGATATTTCCATGTTTATTTGGATAGCGTTGTTGATATTTCCATGGTTATAGGGATAGTGGTGTAGATGTTTCCATATTTATACAGATAGCGGTTTAGGTATTTCCACGTTTATACAGATGGCAGTATAGATATTTCCAAGTTTATACAGATGGTGGTGTAGATATTACCATGTTTATACAGATGACTGTGTAGATATTTCCATGTGTATAGAGATAGCGGTGTAGATATTTCCATGTTTATAGAGATAGAGGTGTAGATATTTCCATCTTTATACAGATAGCGGTGTAGACATTTCCATGTTTATAGAGATAGCGGTGTAGATATTTCCATATTTATACAGATAGCGGTAGAGTTATTTCCATGTTTATACAGGTAGCAGTGTAGACATTTCCATGTTTATGCAGATAGCGTTGTAGATATTTCCATGTCTACAGAGATGGCGGTGTAGGTATTTCCATGTTTATGGAGATAGTTTTGTAGATATATTCATGTTTATACCGATAGTGGCGTAGGTATTTCCATGTTTATACAGATAGCTGTGTTGGTATTTCCATGTTTATACAGATGGCGGTGTAGATATTTCTATCTTTGCACAGATTGCGGTGTAGATATTTCCATGTTTCCAGAGATAGCGCTGTAGATATTTCAATCTTTGCACAGATTGCGGTGTAGATATTTCCATCTTTACACAGATAGCGGTGTAGATATTTCCAAGTTTACAAAGGTAGCTGTGTAGATATTTCCATGTTTACACAGATAGAGTTGTAGATGTTTACAAAGATAGCGTTGTAGATATTTCCATGTTTACAAAGTTAGCCTTGTAGGTATTTCCATGTTTATACAGGCAGGGGTTTAGGTATTTCCATGTTTATACATATAGCGGCGTACATATTTCCATGTTTATACAGATAGCGTTGTAGATATTTCCATGTTTATACAGATCGCGATGTAGATATTTCAGAGATTCTACAGATAGAGGTGTAAATATTTCCATGTTTACAAAGATAGCGGTGTAGATATTTCCATGTTTATACAGATGGCTGTGTAGATATTTCCATGGGTATAGATATGGCTGTCTAGATATTTCCATGTTTATTGAGATGTTGGTGTAGATATTTACATGTTTATACAGATGACTGCGTATATATTTGCATGTTTATACAGATGGCGGTGTAGTTATTTCCATGTTTATACAGATAGCCCTGTAGATATTTCCATGTTTATACAGATAGCAGTGTAGATATTCCCAAGTTTACACAAATGGCGGTTTAGATATTTGCATGTTTATATAGATGGCGGTGTTGATATTTTCATGTTTATACAAATGGCGGTTTAGATAATTCCATGTTTATACAGATAGTGGTGTGGCTATTTCCATGTTTATACAGATAACTGTGTAGCTATTTCCATACTTATACAGATGGCGGTGTAGATATTTTCATGTTTATACAGATGGTGGGGTAGATATTTCCATGTTTATACAGATGACTGTGTAGGTATTTCCATGTTTAGACAGATGACTGTGTAGGTATTTCCATTTTTATACAGATGGCCGTGTAGATATTTCCAAGTTTATACAGATAGTGGTGTAGATATTTCCAAGTTTGTACAGATAGTGGTGTAGATATTTCCATGTTTATACAGATAGCAGTGTAGATATTTCCATCTTTATAGAGATGACCATGTAGATATTTCCATGTTTATACAAATGACTGTGCAGTTATTTCCACGTTTATACAGATGGCGGTGTAGATATTTCCATGTTTATACAGATGCTGGTGTAGATATTTCCATGTTTATAGAGATGACTGTGTAGGTATTTACAGGCTTATACAGATGGCGGTGTAGATATTTCCATCTTTATAGAGATAGCCATGTAGATATTTCCATGTTTATACAGATAGCGGTGTAGAAATTTCCATGTTTATAGAGATAGCGGTGTAGATATTTCCATATTTATACAGATAGCTGGGTAGATATTTCCATGTATATACAGATTGCTGTGTAGGTATTTCCATGTTTATACAGATAGCAGTGGAGTTATTTCCATGTTTATACAGATCGCGGTGTAGATATTTCCATGTTTATTCAGATAGCGGTGTAGATATTTCCATCTTTATACAGGTATCGGTGTAGATATTTCCATGTTTATACAGATAGCGGTGTCGGTATTTCCATGTTTATGCAGATAGCGGTGTAGATATTTCCATGTTAATCCAGCTTGCGGTGTAGATATTTACATCTTTATGGAGATGGCAGTGTAGATATTTCCATGTTTATACAGATGGTGCTGTAGATACTTCCATGTTTATGGAGATGTCAGTGTAGATATTTACATGTTTATAGAGATGGCGGTGTAGATGTTTCCATGTTTATAGAGATAGTGGTGTAGATAATTCCATGTTTATAGAGATAGCGGTGTAGGTAATTCCATGTTTATAAATATAGCGGTGTAGTTATTTCCATGTTCGTACAGATGGCTGTGTAGATATTTCCATGTGTATACAGATGGCAGTGTAGGTATTTACATGTGTACACAGATGGCAGTGTAGATATTTCCAAGTTTATACAGATGGTGGTGTAGATATTTCCATGTTTACAGACGACTGTGTAGATATTTCCATGTTTATACAGATCACTGTGTAGATATATCCACGTTTTTACAGATGGTGGTTTAGATATTTCCATGTTTATAGAGACAACGGTGTAGATATTTCCGTGTTTATACAGATGGCAGTGTAGATATTTCCGTGTTTATACAGATACCGGTGTAGATATTTCCATATTTATAAAGATGGCCGTGTAGAGATTTCCATGTTTACACAGATAGCAGTGTAGATTTTTCCATGTTTATACTGATGGAGTTGTAGATATTTCCATGTTTATACAGATGACTGTGTACATATTTCCATGTTTTTACAAATGGCGGTGTAGATATTTCCATGTTTATAGAGATGGCAGTGTGGATATTTCCATGATTATAAAAATGGCGGTGTTGATATTTCCATGTTTATAGTGATGGCGGTGTAGATATTTCCATGTTTATACAGATGTTGTAGATATTTAGATGTTTATGCAGATGGAGGTGTAGATATTTCGAAATTTAGAGAGATAGCGGTGTAGATATTTCCATATTTATACAGAAAACGGTGTAGATATTTCCATGTTTATACAAATGACGGTGTAGATATTTCCAGGTTTATGCAGATGGCGGTGTAGATATTTCCATGTTTATAGAGATAGCGATGTAGCTATTTCTATGTTTTTACAGATAGCGATGTAGATATTTCCATATTTATAGAGATAGCGGAGTAGTTATTTCCATATTTCTACATATAGCGTTGTAGATATTTCCATGTTTATGCAGATAACGGTGTAGATATATCCATGTTTATACAGATAGTGGTGTAGATATTTCCATGTTTATAGAGATAGCGGTGTAGGTAATTCCATGTCTATAGAGATAGTGGTGTAGTGATTTCCATGTTGATACAGATGGCTGTGTAGATATTTCCATTTGTATACAGATTGCAGTGTAGTTATTTCCATGTGTACACAGATGGCAGTGTAGTTATTTCCAAGTTTATACAGATGGTGGTGTAGATATTTCCATGTTTATACAGATGACTCTGTAGATATTTCCATGTTCTTACAGATGTCGGTGTAGTTATTTCGATGTTTATAGAGACAGCGGTGTAGATATTTCCATGTTTATACAGGTCGCGATGAAGATATATCCATGTTTATAAAGATGGTAGTGTAGATATTTCCATGTTTATACAGATAGAGGTGTACATATTTCCATGTTTACACAAATGGCTGTGTAGATAGTTCCATGTTTATGGAGATGGAGTTGTAGATATTTTCAAGTTTATAGAGATGGCGGTGTAGAAATTTCCTCGTTTATGTAGATGGCGGTGCAGTTATTTCCATGATTATACAGATAGCGGTGTAGATATTTCCATGTTTATACAGACGGCGATGTAGATATTTCCATGTTTATAAAGATAGCGTTGTAGATAGTTCCGTGTTTATACAGATAGCGGTGGAGATGTTTCCATGTTTACACAGATAGCGATGTAGATATTTCCATGTTTATACAGATAGCGGTTTAGATATTTGCATGCTTATACAGATAGCGGTGTAGGTATTTCCATGCTTATTCAGATAGCGGTGTAGATATTTCCATGTTTATACAGATAGCGGTGTAGATATTTCCAAGTTTATTCAGATAGTGGTGTAGATATTTCCAGGTTTATACAGATAGTGGTGCATGTATTTCCATCTTTATACAGATGACGGTGTAGATATTTCCATGCTTATACAAATGACTTTGTAGATATTTCCATGTTTATACAGATGGCGGAGTAGATATTTCCATGTTTATAGAGATAGCAGTGTAGTTCTTTCTATGTTTATACAGATAGCGGTGCAGATATTTCCATGGTTATAGAGATAGTGGTGTAGTTATTTCCATATATATACATATAGCGGTGTAGATATTTCCATGATTATACAGACAGCGGTGTAGACATTTCCATGTTTATACAGATAGCGGTGTGGCTATTTCCAATTTTATACAGATAGTGGTGTAGTTATTTCCATGTTTGTAGAGATGGCTGTGTAGATATTTCCATGTTTATACCTATGGCAGTGTAGATATTTCCATTATTATACAGATGCTGGTGTAGGTATTTCCATGATTATAGAGATGACTGTGTACGTATTTCCAGGTTTATACAGATGGCGGTGTAGGTTTTTCCATCTTTATAAAGATAGCCATGTAGATATCTCCATGTTTATACAGATAACGGTGTAGATATTTCCATGTTTATACAGATAGCAGTGTAGATATTTCCATATTTATAGAGTTAGCTGGGTAGGTATTTCCATGTTTATACAGGTAGCGGTGTAGATAGTTCCATGTTTTCAGATATCTGTGTAGATATTTCCATGTTTGTACACATGGCGGTGTTGATATATCCTTGTTTATGTAGATGTCGGTGTAGATATTTCTATGTTTATAGAGATGGCATTGTATATATTTCCATGTTTATAGAGATAGCAGTGTAGATATTTCCATGTTTATACAGATAGCGATGTAGATATTTCCATGTTTATACAGCTCGCGGTGTAAATATTTCCACCTTCATACAGATAGCGGTGTAGATATTTCCATGTTTATACAGATAGCGGTGTAGATCTTTACATGTTTATACAGATAGCGGTGCAGATATTTCCATGTTTATACAGATAGCGGTGTACTTATTTCCATGTATTTAGAGATGGCTGTGTATATATTTCCATGTTTATACAGATGACAGTGTTGATATTTTCATGTTTATATACATGGTGGTGTAGATATTTCCATGTTTATACAGATAGCGTTGTAGATATTTCCATCTTTATACAGACAGCAGTGTTGGTATTTCCATGTTTATACAGATAGCGGTGTAGATATTTCCAAGTTAATACAACTCACGGTGTAGATATTACCATCTTTATACAGATATCATTGTAGTTATTTCTATGTTTATACAGACAGTGTTGTAGATATTTCCATGTTTACACAGATGGTGGTGAAGATAGTTCCATGTTTATGGAGATGGCGGTGTAGATATTTTCATGTTTATAGAGATGACGGTGTAGATATTTCCATGTTTATAGAGATAGTGGTATTGGTATTTCCATGTGTATAGAGATAGCGGTGTGGATGTTTCCATATTTATACTGATGGCTCTGTAGATAGTTCCATGTGTATACAGATGGCAGTGTTGATATTTCCATGTTTACCCAATTAGTGTTGTAGATATTTCCATGTTTATACGGATAGCAGTTAATGTATTTCCATGTTTATAGAGATGTCGGTGTAGGTATTTCCATGTTTATAGAGATAGTGGTGTAGATATTTCCATGTTTATACAGAGAGCGGTGTAGATATTTCCACGTTTATAGAGATAGCGGTGTTGGTATTTCCATGTTTATACGGATAGCAGTTTATATATTTCCATGTTTATACAGCTCACGGTATAGATATTTCCATCTTTATACAGATGGAAGTGTAGCTGTTTCCATGTTTATACAGAAAGCGGTGTAGATATTTCCAAGTTTATACAGATGGTGGTGTAGTTAGTTTCATGATTATGTAGATGGCGGTGTAGATATTTTCATGTTTATAGAGATGGTGGTGTAGATATTTCCTTGTTTATACAGATTGCGGTGTAGATATTTCCATGATTCTAGAGATAGCTGTGTAGGTATTTCCATGTTAATAGAGATAGCAGTGTAGATACTTCCATGTTTATACAGATGGCTTTGTAGATATTTCCATTTGTATGCAAACGGCAGTGTAGATATTTCCATGTTTATAGAGATGGTGGTGTAGATTTTCCATGTTTATACAGATAGTGGTGTAGATATTTCCATGTTTATACAGATAGCGGTGTAGATATTTCAATGTTTATACAGATAGCGGTGGAGATGTTTCCATCTTTATGCAGATAGCGATGTTGACATTTCCATGTTTTTACAGATAGCGGTGTAGATATTTCCATGTTTATAGAGATGGTGGTGTAGATATTTCCATGTTTATACAGATGGCTGTGAGTATATTCGCATGCTTAAACACATGGCAGTGCAGTTATTTCCAGGTTTATAGAGATAGCAGTGTAGATATTTACATATTTATACAGATATCAGTGTAGATATTTCCATGTTGATACAGACGGTGGTGTAGATATTTCCATGTGTCTACAGGTATTGCTGGAGATATATCCATGTTTATAGAGATAGTGGTGTACATATTTCCATGTTTATACAGATGGGTGTGTAGATATTTCCATGTGTATACTGACTGCGGTGTAGATATTTCCATGTTTATAGACATAGTGGTGTAGATATTTCCATGTGTATACAGAGAGCGGTGCAGATATTTCCATGTTAAAGAGACAGCGGTGTAGATATTTCCATGTTTATACAGATCGCGATGTAGATATTTCCATGTTTATACAGATAGCGGTGTAGATATTTCCATGTTTACAGAGATAGCGGTGTAGATATTTCCATCTTTGCACAGATTGTGGTGTAGATATTTCCATCTATACACAGATAGCGGTGTAGATATTTCCAAGTTTACACAGATAGCTGTGTAGATACTTAAACCTTTACACAGATAGTGAGGAATATATTTCCATGTTTATACAGATAGCGGTATAGATATTTCCATGTTTATACAGATAGCGGTGTAGGAATTTCCATGTTTATAGAGATAGCGGTGTAGATACTTCCATGTTTATACTGATGCCCGTGTAGATATTTCCATGTGTATACAGATGGCAGTGTAGATATTTCCATGTTTATACTCACGGAGGTGTACATATTTCCATGTTTATACAGATGACTGTGTAGGTATTACCATGTTTTTATAGATGTCGGTGTAGATATATCCATGTTTATAGACTTAGCGGTGTAGTTATTTCCATGTTTATACAGATAGTGGAGTAGGTATTTCCATGTTTATACAGATAGCGGTGTAGATATTTCCATGTTTACACAGATAGCGTTGTAGATATTTCCATGTTTATAGAGATAGTGGTTTATGTATTTCCATGTTTCACAGATAGCGTTGTAGTTATTTCTAAATTTATACAGACAGCAGTTTAGATATTTCCAAGTTTATACAGATAGCGGTGTAAACATTTCCATGTTTATAGAGATAGCAGTGTGGATATTTCCATATTTAAAGATATAGTGGTGTAGGTATTTCCATGTTTATACAGATAGCGGTGTAGACATTTCCATGTTTATACAGATAGCGGTGTAGTAATATCCATGTTTATAGAGATAGCGGTGTAGATATTTCCATGTTTATACTGATGTCCGTGTAGATATTTCCATGTGTGTACAGATGGCAGTGTAGATATTTCCATGTTTTTACAGATGACTGTGTAGATATTTCCAGATTTTTACAGATGGCGGTTTAGATATTTCCATGATTATACTGATGGCGGTGTGGATATTTCCATGATTATACAGATGGCGGTGTTGATATTTCCATGATTATACAGATCGCGGTATAGATATTTCCATGTTTACACAGATAGCGGTGTAGATATTTCCATGTTTCTACAGCTCACGGTGTAGATATTTCCTTGTTTATACTGATGGTGGTGTAGATATTTCCATGTATATACAGATGGCGGTGTAGATAGTTCCATGATTATGGAGATGGCAGTGTATATATTTTCATGTTTATAGAGATGGCGGTGTAGATATTTCCATGTTTATAGAGATAGTGGTGTAGGTATTTCCATGTTTATATAGATAGCGGTATAGATATTTCTATGTTTATAGAGAGAGCGATGTAGATATTTCCAAGATATACAGATGGTTTTGTAGATATTTCCATGTTTATACAGATTGCGTTGTAGGTATTTCCATGTTTATACAGATAGAGTTGTAGATATTTCCATGTTTACACAGATAGCATTGTATATGTTTCCATGTTTATAGAGATAGTGGTTTATATATTTCCATGTTTACACAGATAGCATTGTAGATATCTCCACGTTTATGGAGAGAGCGGTTTTGGTATTTCCAAGTTTATCCAGATAGCGGTGTAGACATTTCCATGTTTATAGAGATATCGGTGTGGATATTTCCATGTTTATACAGATTGTGGTGTAGATATTTCCATGTTTATACAGATCTTGGTGTAGATATTTCCAAATTTATACAGATAGCGGTGAAGATATATCCACGTTTATACAGATAGCATTGTAGATATTTCCATGTTTATAGAGATGGCGTTGTAGGTACTTCCATGTTTATGGGTATATTGGTGTAGATATTTCCATGTTTATACTGATAGCGGTGTCGATATTTCCATGTTTATACAGGTAGCTGTGTTGGTATTTCCATGTTTATACAGATAGCGGAGTAGATATTTCCATGTTTATACAGATAGCGGTGTTGGTAATTCCATGTTTATACAGATAGCGTTGTAGACATTTCCATGTTTATTCAGCTCACGATGAACATATTTCCATCGTTATACAGATGGCAGTGTAGATATTTCCATGTTAATACAGATATCGGTGTCGTTATTTCCATGTTTACGCAAATGGTGGTGTAGATAGTTCCATCTTTATGGAGATGGTGGTGTAGATATTTTCATGTTTATAGAGATGGCGGTGTAGATATTTCCATGTTTATACAGATAGCGGTGTAGATATTTCAATGTTTATACAGATAGCGGTGGAGATGTTTCCATCTTTATGCAGATAGCGATGTTGACATTTCCATGTTTTTACAGATAGCGGTGTAGATATTTCCATGTTTATAGAGATGGTGGTGTAGATATTTCCATGTTTATACAGATGGCTGTGAGGATATTCGCATGCTTAAACACATGGCAGTGCAGTTATTTCCAGGTTTATAGAGATAGCAGTGTAGATATTTACATATTTATACAGATATCAGTGTAGATATTTCCATGTTGATACAGACGGCGGTGTAGATATTTCCATGTTTCTACAGGTAGTGGTGGAGATATATCCATGTTTATAGAGATAGTGGTGTAGATATTTCCATGTTTATACAGATGGGTGTGTAGATATTTCCATGTGTATACCGACTGCGGTGTAGATATTTCCATGTTTATAGACATAGTGGTGTAGATATTTCCATGTGTATACAGAGAGCGGTGCAGATATTTCCATGTTAAAGAGACAGCGGTGTAGATATTTCCATGTTTATACAGATCGCGATGTAGATATTTCCATGTTTATACAGATAGCGGTGTAGATATTTCCATGTTTACAGAGATAGCGGTGTAGATATTTCCATCTTTGCACAGATTGTGGTGTAGATATTTCCATCTATACACAGATAGCGGTGTAGATATTTCCAAGTTTACACAGATAGCTGTGTAGATACTTAAACCTTTACACAGATAGTGAGGAATATATTTCCATGTTTATACAGATAGCGGTATAGATATTTCCATGTTTATACAGATAGCGGTGTAGGAATTTCCATGTTTATAGAGATAGCGGTGTAGATACTTCCATGTTTATACTGATGCCCGTGTAGATATTTCCATGTGTATACAGATGGCAGTGTAGATGTTTCCATGTTTATACTCACGGAGGTGTACATATTTCCATGTTTATACAGATGACTGTGTAGGTATTTCCATGTTTTTATAGATGTCGGTGTAGATATATCCATGTTTATAGAGTTAGCGGTGTAGTTATTTCCATGTTTATACAGATAGTGGAGTAGGTATTTCCATGTTTATACAGATAGCGGTGTAGATATTTCCATGTTTACACAGATAGCGTTGTAGATATTTCCATGTTTATAGAGATAGTGGTTTATGTATTTCCATGTTTCACAGATAGCGTTGTAGTTATTTCTAAATTTATACAGACAGCAGTTTAGATATTTCCAAGTTTATACAGATAGCGGTGTAAACATTTCCATGTTTATAGAGATAGCAGTGTGGATATTTCCATATTTAAAGATATAGTGGTGTAGGTATTTCCATGTTTATACAGATAGCGGTGTAGACATTTCCATGTTTATACAGATAGCGGTGTAGTAATATCCATGTTTATAGAGATAGCGGTGTAGATATTTCCATGTTTATACTGATGTCCGTGTAGATATTTCCATGTGTGTACAGATGGCAGTGTAGATATTTCCATGTTTTTACAGATGACTGTGTAGATATTTCCAGATTTTTACAGATGGCGGTTTAGATATTTCCATGATTATACTGATGGCGGTGTGGATATTTCCATGATTATACAGATGGCGGTGTTGATATTTCCATGATTATACAGATCGCGGTATAGATATTTCCATGTTTACACAGATAGCGGTGTAGATATTTCCATGTTTCTACAGCTCACGGTGTAGATATTTCCTTGTTTATACTGATGGTGGTGTAGATATTTCCATGTATATACAGATGGCGGTGTAGATAGTTGCATGATTATGGAGATGGCAGTGTAGATATTTTCATGTTTATAGAGATGGCGGTGTAGATATTTCCATGTTTATAGAGATAGTGGTGTAGGTATTTCCATGTTTATATAGATAGCGGTATAGATATTTCTATGTTTATAGAGAGAGCGATGTAGATATTTCCAAGATATACAGATGGTTTTGTAGATATTTCCATGTTTATACAGATTGCGGTGTAGGTATTTCCATGTTTATACAGATAGAGTTGTAGATATTTCCATGTTTACACAGATAGCATTGTATATGTTTCCATGTTTATAGAGATAGTGGTTTATATATTTCCATGTTTACACAGATAGCATTGTAGATATCTCCACGTTTATGGAGAGAGCGGTTTTGGTATTTCCAAGTTTATCCAGATAGCGGTGTAGACATTTCCATGTTTATAGAGATATCGGTGTGGATATTTCCATGTTTATACAGATAGTGGTGTAGATATTTCCATGTTTATACAGATCTTGGTGTAGAGATTTCCAAATTTATACAGATAGCGGTGAAGATATTTCCACGTTTAAACAGATAGCATTGTATATATTTCCATGTTTATAGAGATGGCGTTGTAGGTACTTCCATGTTTATGGGTATAGTGGTGTAGATATTTCCATGTTTATACTGATAACGGTGTCGATATTTCCATGTTTATACAGGTAGCTGTGTTGGTATTTCCATGTTTATACAGATAGCGGTGTAGATATTTCCATGTTTATACAGATAGCGGTGTTGGTATTTCCATGTTTATACAGATAGCGTTGTAGACATTTCCATGTTTATTCAGCTCACGATGAAGATATTTCCATCGTTATACAGATGGCAATGTAGATATTTCCATGTTAATACAGATATCGGTGCCGTTATTTCCATGTTTACGCAAATGGTGGTGTAGATAGTTCCATCTTTATGGAGATGGTGGTGTAGATATTTTCATGTTTATAGAGATGGCGGTGTAGATATTTCCATGTTTATACAGATAGCGGTGTAGATATTTCAATGTTTATACAGATAGCGGTGGAGATGTTTCCATCTTTATGCAGATAGCGATGTTGACATTTCCATGTTTTTACAGATAGCGGTGTAGATATTTCCATGTTTATAGAGATGGTGGTGTAGATATTTCCATGTTTATACAGATGGCTGTGAGGATATTCGCATGCTTAAACACATGGCAGTGCAGTTATTTCCAGGTTTATAGAGATAGCAGTGTAGATATTTACATATTTATACAGATATCAGTGTAGATATTTCCATGTTGATACAGACGTCGGTGTAGATATTTCCATGTTTCTACAGGTAGTGGTGGAGATATATCCATGTTTATAGAGATAGTGGTGTAGATATTTCCATGTTTATACAGATGGGTGTGTAGATATTTCCATGTGTATACCGACTGCGGTGTAGATATTTCCATGTTTATAGACATAGTGGTGTAGATATTTCCATGTGTATACAGAGAGCGGTGCAGATATTTCCATGTTAAAGAGACAGCGGTGTAGATATTTCCATGTTTATACAGATCGCGATGTAGATATTTCCATGTTTATACAGATAGAGGTGTAGATATTTCCATGTTTACAGAGATAGCGGTGTAGACATTTCCATCTTTGCACAGATTGTGGTGTAGATATTTCCATCTATACACAGATAGCGGTGTAGATATTTCCAAGTTTACACAGATAGCTGTGTAGATACTTAAACCTTTACACTGATAGTGAGGAATATATTTCCATGTTTATACAGATAGCGGTATAGATATTTCCATGTTTATACAGATAGCGGTGTAGGAATTTCCATGTTTATAGAGATAGCGGTGTAGATACTTCCATGTTTATACTGATGCCCGTGTAGATATTTCCATGTGTATACAGATGGCAGTGTAGATGTTTCCATGTTTATACTCACGGAGGTGTACATATTTCCATGTTTATACAGATGACTGTGTATGTATTTCCATGTTTTTATAGATGTCGGTGTAGATATATCCATGTTTATAGAGTTAGCGGTGTAGTTATTTCCATGTTTATACAGATAGTGGAGTAGGTATTTCCATGTTTATACAGATAGCGGTGTAGATATTTCCATGTTTACACAGATAGCGTTGTAGATATTTCCATGTTTATAGAGATAGTGGTTTATGTATTTCCATGTTTCACAGATAGCGTTGTAGTTATTTCTAAATTTATACAGACAGCAGTTTAGATATTTCCAAGTTTATACAGATAGCGGTGTAAACATTTCCATGTTTATAGAGATAGCAGTGTGGATATTTCCATATTTAAAGATATAGTGGTGTAGGTATTTCCATGTTTATACAGATAGCGGTGTAGACATTTCCATGTTTATACAGATAGCGGTGTAGTAATATCCATGTTTATAGAGATAGCGGTGTAGATATTTCCATGTTTATACTGATGTCCGTGTAGATATTTCCATGTGTGTACAGATGGCAGTGTAGATATTTCCATGTTTTTACAGATGACTGTGTAGATATTTCCAGATTTTTACAGATGGCGGTTTAGATATTTCCATGATTATACTGATGGCGGTGTGGATATTTCCATGATTATACAGATGGCGGTGTTGATATTTCCATGATTATACAGATCGCGGTATAGATATTTCCATGTTTACACAGATAGCGGTGTAGATATTTCCATGTTTCTACAGCTCACGGTGTAGATATTTCCTTGTTTATACTGATGGTGGTGTAGATATTTCCATGTATATACAGATGGCGGTGTAGATAGTTCCATGATTATGGAGATGGCAGTGTATATATTTTCATGTTTATAGAGATGGCGGTGTAGATATTTCCATGTTTATAGAGATAGTGGTGTAGGTATTTCCATGTTTATATAGATAGCGGTATAGATATTTCTATGTTTATAGAGAGAGCGATGTAGATATTTCCAAGATATACAGATGGTTTTGTAGATATTTCCATGTTTATACAGATTGCGTTGTAGGTATTTCCATGTTTATACAGATAGAGTTGTAGATATTTCCATGTTTACACAGATAGCATTGTATATGTTTCCATGTTTATAGAGATAGTGGTTTATATATTTCCATGTTTACACAGATAGCATTGTAGATATCTCCACGTTTATGGAGAGAGCGGTTTTGGTATTTCCAAGTTTATCCAGATAGCGGTGTAGACATTTCCATGTTTATAGAGATATCGGTGTGGATATTTCCATGTTTATACAGATTGTGGTGTAGATATTTCCATGTTTATACAGATCTTGGTGTAGATATTTCCAAATTTATACAGATAGCGGTGAAGATATATCCACGTTTATACAGATAGCATTGTAGATATTTCCATGTTTATAGAGATGGCGTTGTAGGTACTTCCATGTTTATGGGTATATTGGTGTAGATATTTCCATGTTTATACTGATAGCGGTGTCGATATTTCCATGTTTATACAGGTAGCTGTGTTGGTATTTCCATGTTTATACAGATAGCGGAGTAGATATTTCCATGTTTATACAGATAGCGGTGTTGGTAATTCCATGTTTATACAGATAGCGTTGTAGACATTTCCATGTTTATTCAGCTCACGATGAACATATTTCCATCGTTATACAGATGGCAGTGTAGATATTTCCATGTTAATACAGATATCGGTGTCGTTATTTCCATGTTTACGCAAATGGTGGTGTAGATAGTTCCATCTTTATGGAGATGGTGGTGTAGATATTTTCATGTTTATAGAGATGGCGGTGTAGATATTTCCATGTTTATACAGATAGCGGTGTAGATATTTCAATGTTTATACAGATAGCGGTGGAGATGTTTCCATCTTTATGCAGATAGCGATGTTGACATTTCCATGTTTTTACAGATAGCGGTGTAGATATTTCCATGTTTATAGAGATGGTGGTGTAGATATTTCCATGTTTATACAGATGGCTGTGAGGATATTCGCATGCTTAAACACATGGCAGTGCAGTTATTTCCAGGTTTATAGAGATAGCAGTGTAGATATTTACATATTTATACAGATATCAGTGTAGATATTTCCATGTTGATACAGACGGCGGTGTAGATATTTCCATGTTTCTACAGGTAGTGGTGGAGATATATCCATGTTTATAGAGATAGTGGTGTAGATATTTCCATGTTTATACAGATGGGTGTGTAGATATTTCCATGTGTATACCGACTGCGGTGTAGATATTTCCATGTTTATAGACATAGTGGTGTAGATATTTCCATGTGTATACAGAGAGCGGTGCAGATATTTCCATGTTAAAGAGACAGCGGTGTAGATATTTCCATGTTTATACAGATCGCGATGTAGATATTTCCATGTTTATACAGATAGCGGTGTAGATATTTCCATGTTTACAGAGATAGCGGTGTAGATATTTCCATCTTTGCACAGATTGTGGTGTAGATATTTCCATCTATACACAGATAGCGGTGTAGATATTTCCAAGTTTACACAGATAGCTGTGTAGATACTTAAACCTTTACACAGATAGTGAGGAATATATTTCCATGTTTATACAGATAGCGGTATAGATATTTCCATGTTTATACAGATAGCGGTGTAGGAATTTCCATGTTTATAGAGATAGCGGTGTAGATACTTCCATGTTTATACTGATGCCCGTGTAGATATTTCCATGTGTATACAGATGGCAGTGTAGATGTTTCCATGTTTATACTCACGGAGGTGTACATATTTCCATGTTTATACAGATGACTGTGTAGGTATTTCCATGTTTTTATAGATGTCGGTGTAGATATATCCATGTTTATAGAGTTAGCGGTGTAGTTATTTCCATGTTTATACAGATAGTGGAGTAGGTATTTCCATGTTTATACAGATAGCGGTGTAGATATTTCCATGTTTACACAGATAGCGTTGTAGATATTTCCATGTTTATAGAGATAGTGGTTTATGTATTTCCATGTTTCACAGATAGCGTTGTAGTTATTTCTAAATTTATACAGACAGCAGTTTAGATATTTCCAAGTTTATACAGATAGCGGTGTAAACATTTCCATGTTTATAGAGATAGCAGTGTGGATATTTCCATATTTAAAGATATAGTGGTGTAGGTATTTCCATGTTTATACAGATAGCGGTGTAGACATTTCCATGTTTATACAGATAGCGGTGTAGTAATATCCATGTTTATAGAGATAGCGGTGTAGATATTTCCATGTTTATACTGATGTCCGTGTAGATATTTCCATGTGTGTACAGATGGCAGTGTAGATATTTCCATGTTTTTACAGATGACTGTGTAGATATTTCCAGATTTTTACAGATGGCGGTTTAGATATTTCCATGATTATACTGATGGCGGTGTGGATATTTCCATGATTATACAGATGGCGGTGTTGATATTTCCATGATTATACAGATCGCGGTATAGATATTTCCATGTTTACACAGATAGCGGTGTAGATATTTCCATGTTTCTACAGCTCACGGTGTAGATATTTCCTTGTTTATACTGATGGTGGTGTAGATATTTCCATGTATATACAGATGGCGGTGTAGATAGTTGCATGATTATGGAGATGGCAGTGTAGATATTTTCATGTTTATAGAGATGGCGGTGTAGATATTTCCATGTTTATAGAGATAGTGGTGTAGGTATTTCCATGTTTATATAGATAGCGGTATAGATATTTCTATGTTTATAGAGAGAGCGATGTAGATATTTCCAAGATATACAGATGGTTTTGTAGATATTTCCATGTTTATACAGATTGCGGTGTAGGTATTTCCATGTTTATACAGATAGAGTTGTAGATATTTCCATGTTTACACAGATAGCATTGTATATGTTTCCATGTTTATAGAGATAGTGGTTTATATATTTCCATGTTTACACAGATAGCATTGTAGATATCTCCACGTTTATGGAGAGAGCGGTTTTGGTATTTCCAAGTTTATCCAGATAGCGGTGTAGACATTTCCATGTTTATAGAGATATCGGTGTGGATATTTCCATCTTTATACAGATAGTGGTGTAGATATTTCCATGTTTATACAGATCTTGGTGTAGAGATTTCCAAATTTATACAGATAGCGGTGAAGATATTTCCACGTTTAAACAGATAGCATTGTAGATATTTCCATGTTTATAGAGATGGCGTTGTAGGTACTTCCATGTTTATGGGTATAGTGGTGTAGATATTTCCATGTTTATACTGATAACGGTGTCGATATTTCCATGTTTATACAGGTAGCTGTGTTGGTATTTCCATGTTTATACAGATAGCGGTGTAGATATTTCCATGTTTATACAGATAGCGGTGTTGGTATTTCCATGTTTATACAGATAGCGTTGTAGACATTTCCATGTTTATTCAGCTCACGATGAAGATATTTCCATCGTTATACAGATGGCAATGTAGATATTTCCATGTTAATACAGATATCGGTGCCGTTATTTCCATGTTTACGCAAATGGTGGTGTAGATAGTTCCATCTTTATGGAGATGGTGGTGTAGATATTTTCATGTTTATAGAGATGGCGGTGTAGATATTTCCATGTTTATACAGATAGCGGTGTAGATATTTCAATGTTTATACAGATAGCGGTGGAGATGTTTCCATCTTTATGCAGATAGCGATGTTGACATTTCCATGTTTTTACAGATAGCGGTGTAGATATTTCCATGTTTATAGAGATGGTGGTGTAGATATTTCCATGTTTATACAGATGGCTGTGAGGATATTCGCATGCTTAAACACATGGCAGTGCAGTTATTTCCAGGTTTATAGAGATAGCAGTGTAGATATTTACATATTTATACAGATATCAGTGTAGATATTTCCATGTTGATACAGACGTCGGTGTAGATATTTCCATGTTTCTACAGGTAGTGGTGGAGATATATCCATGTTTATAGAGATAGTGGTGTAGATATTTCCATGTTTATACAGATGGGTGTGTAGATATTTCCATGTGTATACCGACTGCGGTGTAGATATTTCCATGTTTATAGACATAGTGGTGTAGATATTTCCATGTGTATACAGAGAGCGGTGCAGATATTTCCATGTTAAAGAGACAGCGGTGTAGATATTTCCATGTTTATACAGATCGCGATGTAGATATTTCCATGTTTATACAGATAGAGGTGTAGATATTTCCATGTTTACAGAGATAGCGGTGTAGACATTTCCATCTTTGCACAGATTGTGGTGTAGATATTTCCATCTATACACAGATAGCGGTGTAGATATTTCCAAGTTTACACAGATAGCTGTGTAGATACTTAAACCTTTACACTGATAGTGAGGAATATATTTCCATGTTTATACAGATAGCGGTATAGATATTTCCATGTTTATACAGATAGCGGTGTAGGAATTTCCATGTTTATAGAGATAGCGGTGTAGATACTTCCATGTTTATACTGATGCCCGTGTAGATATTTCCATGTGTATACAGATGGCAGTGTAGATGTTTCCATGTTTATACTCACGGAGGTGTACATATTTCCATGTTTATACAGATGACTGTGTATGTATTTCCATGTTTTTATAGATGTCGGTGTAGATATATCCATGTTTATAGAGTTAGCGGTGTAGTTATTTCCATGTTTATACAGATAGTGGAGTAGGTATTTCCATGTTTATACAGATAGCGGTGTAGATATTTCCATGTTTACACAGATAGCGTTGTAGATATTTCCATGTTTATAGAGATAGTGGTTTATGTATTTCCATGTTTCACAGATAGCGTTGTAGTTATTTCTAAATTTATACAGACAGCAGTTTAGATATTTCCAAGTTTATACAGATAGCGGTGTAAACATTTCCATGTTTATAGAGATAGCAGTGTGGATATTTCCATATTTAAAGATATAGTGGTGTAGGTATTTCCATGTTTATACAGATAGCGGTGTAGACATTTCCATGTTTATACAGATAGCGGTGTAGTAATATCCATGTTTATAGAGATAGCGGTGTAGATATTTCCATGTTTATACTGATGTCCGTGTAGATATTTCCATGTGTGTACAGATGGCAGTGTAGATATTTCCATGTTTTTACAGATGACTGTGTAGATATTTCCAGATTTTTACAGATGGCGGTTTAGATATTTCCATGATTATACTGATGACGGTGTGGATATTTCCATGATTATACAGATGGCGGTGTTGATATTTCCATGATTATACAGATCGCGGTATAGATATTTCCATGTTTACACAGATAGCGGTGTAGATATTTCCATGTTTCTACAGCTCACGGTGTAGATATTTCCTTGTTTATACTGATGGTGGTGTAGATATTTCCATGTATATACAGATGGCGGTGTAGATAGTTCCATGATTATGGAGATGGCAGTGTAGATATTTTCATGTTTATAGAGATGGCGGTGTAGATATTTCCATGTTTATAGAGATAGTGGTGTAGGTATTTCCATGTTTATATAGATAGCGGTATAGATATTTCTATGTTTATAGAGAGAGCGATGTAGATATTTCCAAGATATACAGATGGTTTTGTAGATATTTCCATGTTTATACAGATTGCGGTGTAGGTATTTCCATGTTTATACAGATAGAGTTGTAGATATTTCCATGTTTACACAGATAGCATTGTATATGTTTCCATGTTTATAGAGATAGTGGTTTATATATTTCCATGTTTACACAGATAGCATTGTAGATATCTCCACGTTTATGGAGAGAGCGGTTTTGGTATTTCCAAGTTTATCCAGATAGCGGTGTAGACATTTCCATGTTTATAGAGATATCGGTGTGGATATTTCCATGTTTATACAGATTGTGGTGTAGATATTTCCATGTTTATACAGATCTTGGTGTAGAGATTTCCAAATTTATACAGATAGCGGTGAAGATATTTCCACGTTTAAACAGATAGCATTGTAGATATTTCCATGTTTATAGAGATGGCGTTGTAGGTACTTCCATGTTTATGGGTATAGTGGTGTAGATATTTCCACGTTTATACTGATAACGGTGTCGATATTTCCATGTTTATACAGGTAGCTGTGTTGGTATTTCCATGTTTATACAGATAGCGGAGTAGATATTTCCATGTTTATACAGATAGCGGTGTTGGTATTTCCATGTTTATACAGATAGCGTTGTAGACATTTCCATGTTTATTCAGCTCACGATGAAGATATTTCCATCGTTATACAGATGGTAATGTAGATATTTCCATGTTAATACAGATATCGGTGCCGTTATTTCCATGTTTACGCAAATGGTGGTGTAGATAGTTCCATCTTTATGGAGATGGTGGTGTAGATATTTTCATGTTTATAGAGATGGCGGTGTAGGTATTTCCATGTTTATACAGATAGCGGTGTAGATATTTCAATGTTTATACAGATAGCGGTGGAGATGTTTCCATCTTTATGCAGATAGCGATGTTGACATTTCCATGTTTTTACAGATAGCGGTGTAGATATTTCCATGTTTATAGAGATGGTGGTGTAGATATTTCCATGTTTATACAGATGGCTGTGAGGATATTCGCATGCTTAAACACATGGCAGTGCAGTTATTTCCAGGTTTATAGAGATAGCAGTGTAGATATTTACATATTTATACAGATATCAGTGTAGATATTTCCATGTTGATACAGACGGCGGTGTAGATATTTCCATGTTTCTACAGGTAGTGGTGGAGATATATCCATGTTTATAGAGATAGTGGTGTAGATATTTCCATGTTTATACAGATGGGTGTGTAGATATTTCCATGTGTATACCGACTGCGGTGTAGATATTTCCATGTTTATAGACATAGTGGTGTAGATATTTCCATGTGTATACAGAGAGCGGTGCAGATATTTCCATGTTAAAGAGACAGCGGTGTAGATATTTCCATGTTTATACAGATCGCGATGTAGATATTTCCATGTTTATACAGATAGCGGTGTAGATATTTCCATGTTTACAGAGATAGCGGTGTAGACATTTCTATCTTTGCACAGATTGTGGTGTAGATATTTCCATCTATACACAGATAGCGGTGTAGATATTTCCAAGTTTACACAGATAGCTGTGTAGATACTTAAACCTTTACACAGATAGTGAGGAATATATTTCCATGTTTATACAGATAGCGGTATAGATATTTACATGTTTATACAGATAGCGGTGTAGGAATTTCCATGTTTATAGAGATAGCGGTGTAGATACTTCCATGTTTATACTGATGCCCGTGTAGATATTTCCATGTGTATACAGATGGCAGTGTAGATGTTTCCATGTTTATACTCACGGAGGTGTACATATTTCCATGTTTATACAGATGACTGTGTAGGTATTTCCATGTTTTTATAGATGTCGGTGTAGATATATCCATGTTTATAGAGTTAGCGGTGTAGTTATTTCCATGTTTATACAGATAGTGGAGTAGGTATTTCCATGTTTATACAGATAGCGGTGTAGATATTTCCATGTTTACACAGATAGCGTTGTAGATATTTCCATGTTTATAGAGATAGTGGTTTATGTATTTCCATGTTTCACAGATAGCGTTGTAGTTATTTCTAAATTTATACAGACAGCAGTTTAGATATTTCCAAGTTTATACAGATAGCGGTGTAAACATTTCCATGTTTATAGAGATAGCAGTGTGGATATTTCCATATTTAAAGATATAGTGGTGTAGGTATTTCCATGTTTATACAGATAGCGGTGTAGACATTTCCATGTTTATACAGATAGCGGTGTAGTAATATCCATGTTTATAGAGATAGCGGTGTAGATATTTCCATGTTTATACTGATGTCCGTGTAGATATTTCCATGTGTGTACAGATGGCAGTGTAGATATTTCCATGTTTTTACAGATGACTGTGTAGATATTTCCAGATTTTTACAGATGGCGGTTTAGATATTTCCATGATTATACTGATGACGGTGTGGATATTTCCATGATTATACAGATGGCGGTGTTGATATTTCCATGATTATACAGATCGCGGTATAGATATTTCCATGTTTACACAGATAGCGGTGTAGATATTTCCATGTTTCTACAGCTCACGGTGTAGATATTTCCTTGTTTATACTGATGGTGGTGTAGATATTTCCATGTATATACAGATGGCGGTGTAGATAGTTCCATGATTATGGAGATGGCAGTGTAGATATTTTCATGTTTATAGAGATGGCGGTGTAGATATTTCCATGTTTATAGAGATAGTGGTGTAGGTATTTCCATGTTTATATAGATAGCGGTATAGATATTTCTATGTTTATAGAGAGAGCGATGTAGATATTTCCAAGATATACAGATGGTTTTGTAGATATTTCCATGTTTATACAGATTGCGGTGTAGGTATTTCCATGTTTATACAGATAGAGTTGTAGATATTTCCATGTTTACACAGATAGCATTGTATATGTTTCCATGTTTATAGAGATAGTGGTTTATATATTTCCATGTTTACACAGATAGCATTGTAGATATCTCCACGTTTATGGAGAGAGCGGTTTTGGTATTTCCAAGTTTATCCAGATAGCGGTGTAGACATTTCCATGTTTATAGAGATATCGGTGTGGATATTTCCATGTTTATACAGATTGTGGTGTAGATATTTCCATGTTTATACAGATCTTGGTGTAGAGATTTCCAAATTTATACAGATAGCGGTGAAGATATTTCCACGTTTAAACAGATAGCATTGTAGATATTTCCATGTTTATAGAGATGGCGTTGTAGGTACTTCCATGTTTATGGGTATAGTGGTGTAGATATTTCCACGTTTATACTGATAACGGTGTCGATATTTCCATGTTTATACAGGTAGCTGTGTTGGTATTTCCATGTTTATACAGATAGCGGAGTAGATATTTCCATGTTTATACAGATAGCGGTGTTGGTATTTCCATGTTTATACAGATAGCGTTGTAGACATTTCCATGTTTATTCAGCTCACGATGAAGATATTTCCATCGTTATACAGATGGTAATGTAGATATTTCCATGTTAATACAGATATCGGTGCCGTTATTTCCATGTTTACGCAAATGGTGGTGTAGATAGTTCCATCTTTATGGAGATGGTGGTGTAGATATTTTCATGTTTATAGAGATGGCGGTGTAGGTATTTCCATGTTTATACAGATAGCGGTGTAGATATTTCAATGTTTATACAGATAGCGGTGGAGATGTTTCCATCTTTATGCAGATAGCGATGTTGACATTTCCATGTTTTTACAGATAGCGGTGTAGATATTTCCATGTTTATAGAGATGGTGGTGTAGATATTTCCATGTTTATACAGATGGCTGTGAGGATATTCGCATGCTTAAACACATGGCAGTGCAGTTATTTCCAGGTTTATAGAGATAGCAGTGTAGATATTTACATATTTATACAGATATCAGTGTAGATATTTCCATGTTGATACAGACGGCGGTGTAGATATTTCCATGTTTCTACAGGTAGTGGTGGAGATATATCCATGTTTATAGAGATAGTGGTGTAGATATTTCCATGTTTATACAGATGGGTGTGTAGATATTTCCATGTGTATACCGACTGCGGTGTAGATATTTCCATGTTTATAGACATAGTGGTGTAGATATTTCCATGTGTATACAGAGAGCGGTGCAGATATTTCCATGTTAAAGAGACAGCGGTGTAGATATTTCCATGTTTATACAGATCGCGATGTAGATATTTCCATGTTTATACAGATAGCGGTGTAGATATTTCCATGTTTACAGAGATAGCGGTGTAGACATTTCTATCTTTGCACAGATTGTGGTGTAGATATTTCCATCTATACACAGATAGCGGTGTAGATATTTCCAAGTTTACACAGATAGCTGTGTAGATACTTAAACCTTTACACAGATAGTGAGGAATATATTTCCATGTTTATACAGATAGCGGTATAGATATTTACATGTTTATACAGATAGCGGTGTAGGAATTTCCATGTTTATAGAGATAGCGGTGTAGATACTTCCATGTTTATACTGATGCCCGTGTAGATATTTCCATGTGTATACAGATGGCAGTGTAGATGTTTCCATGTTTATACTCACGGAGGTGTACATATTTCCATGTTTATACAGATGACTGTGTAGGTATTTCCATGTTTTTATAGATGTCTGTGTAGATATATCCATGTTTATAGAGTTAGCGGTGTAGTTATTTCCATGTTTATACAGATAGTGGAGTAGGTATTTCCATGTTTATACAGATAGCGGTGTAGATATTTCCATGTTTACACAGATAGCGTTGTAGATATTTCCATGTTTATAGAGATAGTGGTTTATGTATTTCCATGTTTCACAGATAGCGTTGTAGTTATTTCTAAATTTATACAGACAGCAGTTTAGATATTTCCAAGTTTATACAGATAGCGGTGTAAACATTTCCATGTTTATAGAGATAGCAGTGTGGATATTTCCATATTTAAAGATATAGTGGTGTAGGTATTTCCATGTTTATACAGATAGCGGTGTAGACATTTCCATGTTTATACATATAGCGGTGTAGTAATATCCATGTTTATAGAGATAGCGGTGTAGATATTTCCATGTTTATACTGATGTCCGTGTAGATATTTCCATGTGTGTACAGATGGCAGTGTAGATATTTCCATGTTTTTACAGATGACTGTGTAGATATTTCCAGATTTTTACAGATGGCAGTTTAGATATTTCCATGATTATACTGATGGCGGTGTGGATATTTCCATGATTATACAGATGGCGGTGTTGATATTTCCATGATTATACAGATCGCGGTATAGATATTTCCATGTTTACACAGATAGCGGTGTAGATATTTCCATGTTTCTACAGCTCACGGTGTAGATATTTCCTTGTTTATACTGATGGTGGTGTAGATATTTCCATGTATATACAGATGGCGGTGTAGATAGTTCCATGATTATGGAGATGACAGTGTAGATATTTTCATGTTTATAGAGATGGCGGTGTAGATATTTCCATGTTTATAGAGATAGTGGTGTAGGTATTTCCATGTTTATATAGATAGCGGTATAGATATTTCTATGTTTATAGAGATAGCGATGTAGATATTTCCAAGATATACAGATGGTTTTGTAGATATTTCCATGTTTATACAGATTGCGGTGTAGGTATTTCCATGTTTATACAGATAGAGTTGTAGATATTTCCATGTTTACACAGATAGCATTGTATATGTTTCCATGTTTATAGAGATAGTGGTTTATATATTTCCATGTTTACACAGATAGCATTGTAGATATCTCCACGTTTATGGAGAGAGCGGTTTTGGTATTTCCAAGTTTATCCAGATAGCGGTGTAGACATTTCCATGTTTATAGAGATATCGGTGTGGATATTTCCATGTTTATACAGATAGTGGTGTAGATATTTCCATGTTTATACAGATCTTGGTGTAGATATTTCCAAATTTATACAGATAGCGGTGAAGATATATCCACGTTTATACAGATAGCATTGTAGATATTTCCATGTTTATAGAGATGGCGTTGTAGGTACTTCCATATTTATGGGTATAGTGGTGTAGATATTTCCATGTTTATACTGATAGCGGTGTCGATATTTCCATGTTTACACAGGTAGCTGTGTTGGTATTTCCATGTTTATACAGATAGCGGAGTAGATATTTCCATGTTTATACAGATAGCGGTGTTGGTATTTCCATGTTTATACAGATAGCGTTGTAGACATTTCCATGTTTATTCAGCTCACGATGAAGATATTTCCATCGTTATACAGATGGCAGTGTAGATATTTCCATGTTAATACAGATATCGGTGTCGTTATTTCCATGTTTACGCAAATGGTGGTGTAGATAGTTCCATCTTTATGGAGATGGTGGTGTAGATATTTTCATGTTTATAGAGATGGCGGTGTAGATATTTCCATGTTTATAGAGATTGCGGTGTAGATATTTCCATGTTTATAGAGATAGCGGTGTAGGTATTTCCATGTGTACAGAGATAGAGGTTTAGATGTTTCCATGTTTATACTGTTGGCTGTGTAGATATTTCCATTTGTATACCGAAGGCAGTGTAGATATTTCCATGTTTATAGAGATGGTGGTGTAGGTATTTCCATGTTTATACAGATGACTGTGTAGAGATTTCCACGTTTATACAGATGGCGGTGTAGATATTTCCATGTTTATAGAGATATCGGTGTAGATATATCCATGTCTATACAGATAGCGGTGAGGATGTTAGCGTGTTTATACAGAGAGCGGTGTTGATATTTTCATGTTTATACAGATAGCGGAGTAGATATTTCCATGTTTATGCACATAGCGGTGGAGATATTTCCATGTTTATACAGATGGCGGTGTAGATATTTCCATGTTTATGCAGATAGCAGTGTAGATATTTCCAAGTTTATACAGGTAGTGGTGTCGGTATTTCCATGTTTATACAGATATTGGTGTAAGCATTTCCATGTTTATACAGAAAGCGGTGTAGGTATTTCCATGTTTATAGAGATAGAGGTGTAGATGTTTCCATGTTTATACTGATAGCTGTGGAGATATTTCCATGTGTATACAGATGGCAGTGTAGATATTTCGATGTTTATACTCACGGAGGTGTAGATATTTCCAAGTTCATACAGATGACTGTGTAGATATTTCCATGTTTTTCCAAATTGCAGTGTGGATATTTCCATGTTTAAGCATATTGCGGTGTGGATTTTTTCATGATTATGCAGATGGCAGTGTTGATATTTCCATGTTTATACAGATATCGGTGTAGATATTTCCATGTTTATTTACCTCGCGGAGTAGATACTTACATCTTTATATAGATGGCATTGTAGATATTTCCATGTTTATTCAGATGGCGGTGTAGATATTTCCATATATATACAGATGGTGGTGTAGATAGTTCAATGATTATGGAGATGGCAGTGTAGATATTTTCATATTTATAGAGATGGAGGTGTAGATATTTACATGTTTATACAGATAGTGGTGTAGATATTTCCATGTTTATAGAGATAGTGGTGTATTTATTTCCATGTTAACAGAGATAACGGTGTAGATATTTCCTTGTTTATACAGATGGCTGTGTAGATATTTCCATGTGTACACAGATGGCAGTGTAGATATTTCCATGTTTATACAGATGGCGGTGTAGATAGTTCCATGTTTATGGAGATGCCAGTGTAGATATTTTCATGTTTATAGAGATGGCGGTGTAGATATTTCCATGTTTATAGAGATAGTGGTGTAGGTATTTCCATGTTTATATAGATAGCGGTATAGATATTTCTATGTTTATAGAGATAGCGATGTAGATATTTCCAAGGTATACAGATGGTTTTGTAGATATTTCCATGTTTATACAGATTGCGGTGTAGGTATTTCCATGTTTATACAGATAGAGTTGTAGATATTTCCATGTTTACACAGATAGCATTGTATATGTTTCCATGTTTATAGAGATAGTGGTTTATATATTTCCATGTTTACACAGATAGCATTGTAGATATCTCCACGTTTATGGAGAGAGCGGTTTTGGTATTTCCAAGTTTATCCAGATAGCGGTGTAGACATTTCCATGTTTATAGAGATATCGGTGTGGATATTTCCATGTTTATACAGATTGTGGTGTAGATATTTCCATGTTTATACAGATCTTGGTGTAGATATTTCCAAATTTATACAGATAGCGGTGAAGATATATCCACGTTTATACAGATAGCATTGTAGATATTTCCATGTTTATAGAGATGGCATTGTAGGTACTTCCATGTTTATGGGTATAGTGGTGTAGATATTTCCATGTTTATACTGATAGCGGTGTCGATATTTCCATGTTTATACAGGTAGCTGTGTTGGTATTTCCATGTTTATACAGATAGCGGAGTAGATATTTCCATGTTTATACAGATAGCGGTGTTGGTAATTCCATGTTTATACAGATAGCGTTGTAGACATTTCCATGTTTATTCAGCTCACGATGAACATATTTCCATCGTTATACAGATGGCAGTGTAGATATTTCCATGTTAATACAGATATCGGTGTCGTTATTTCCATGTTTACGCAAATGGTGGTGTAGATAGTTCCATCTTTATGGAGATGGTGGTGTAGATATTTTCATGTTTATAGAGATGGCGGTGTAGATATTTCCATGTTTATAGAGATTGCGGTGTAGATATTTCCATGTTTATAGAGATAGCGGTGTAGGTATTTCCATGTTAATAGAGATAGCAGTGTAGATACTTCCATGTTTATACAGATGGCTTTGTAGATATTTCCATTTGTATGCAAACGGCAGTGTAGATATTTCCATGTTTATAGAGATGGTGGTGTAGATTTTCTATGTTTATACAGATAGTGGTGTAGATATTTCCATGTTTATACAGATAGCGGTGTAGATATTTCAATGTTTATACAGATAGCGGTGGAGATGTTTCCATCTTTATGGAGATAGCGATGTTGACATTTCCATGTTTTTACAGATAGCGGTGTAGATATTTCCATGTTTATAGAGATGGTGGTGTAGATATTTCCATGTTTATACAGATGGCTGTGAGGATATTCGCATGTTTAAACACATGGCAGTGCAGTTATTTCCAGGTTTATAGAGATAGCAGTGTAGATATTTACATATTTATACAGATATCAGTGTAGATATTTCCATGTTGATACAGACGGCGGTGTAGATATTTCCATGTTTCTACAGGTAGTGGTGGAGATATATCCATGTTTATAGAGATAGTGGTGTAGATATTTCCATGTTTATACAGATGGGTGTGTAGATATTTCCATGTGTATACCGACTGCGGTGTAGATATTTCCATGTTTATAGACATAGTGGTGTAGATATTTCCATGTGTATACAGAGAGAGGTGCAGATATTTCCATGTTAAAGAGACAGCGGTGTAGATATTTCCATGTTTATACAGATCGCGATGTAGATATTTCCATGTTTATACAGATAGCGGTGTAGATATTTCCATGTTTACAGAGATAGCGGTGTAGATATTTCCATCTTTGCACAGATTGTGGTGTAGATATTTCCATCTATACACAGATAGCGGTGTAGATATTTCCAAGTTTACACAGATAGCTGTGTAGATACTTAAACCTTTACACAGATAGTGAGGAATATATTTCCATGTTTATACAGATAGCGGTATAGATATTTCCATGTTTATACAGATAGCGGTGTAGGAATTTCCATGTTTATAGAGATAGCGGTGTAGATACTTCCATGTTTATACTGATGCCCGTGTAGATATTTCCATGTGTATACAGATGGCAGTGTAGATATTTCCATGTTTATACTCACGGAGGTGTACATATTTCCATGTTTATACAGATGACTGTGTAGGTATTTCCATGTTTTTATAGATGTCGGTGTAGATATATCCATGTTTATAGAGTTAGCGGTGTAGTTATTTCCATGTTTATACAGATAGTGGAGTAGGTATTTCCATGTTTATACAGATAGCGGTGTAGATATTTCCATGTTTACACAGATAGCGTTGTAGATATTTCCATGTTTATAGAGATAGTGGTTTATGTATTTCCATGTTTCACAGATAGCGTTGTAGTTATTTCTAAATTTATACAGACAGCAGTTTAGATATTTCCAAGTTTATACAGATAGCGGTGTAAACATTTCCATGTTTATAGAGATAGCAGTGTGGATATTTCCATATTTAAAGATATAGTGGTGTAGGTATTTCCATGTTTATACAGATAGCGGTGTAGACATTTCCATGTTTATACAGATAGCGGTGTAGTAATATCCATGTTTATAGAGATAGCGGTGTAGATATTTCCATGTTTATACTGATGTCCGTGTAGATATTTCCATGTGTGTACAGATGGCAGTGTAGATATTTCCATGTTTTTACAGATGACTGTGTAGATATTTCCAGATTTTTACAGATGGCGGTTTAGATATTTCCATGATTATACTGATGGCGGTGTGGATATTTCCATGATTATACAGATGGCGGTGTTGATATTTCCATGATTATACAGATCGCGGTATAGATATTTCCATGTTTACACAGATAGCGGTGTAGATATTTCCATGTTTCTACAGCTCACGGTGTAGATATTTCCTTGTTTATACTGATGGTGGTGTAGATATTTCCATGTATATACAGATGGCGGTGTAGATAGTTCCATGATTATGGAGATGGCAGTGTAGATATTTTCATGTTTATAGAGATGGCGGTGTAGATATTTCCATGTTTATAGAGATAGTGGTGTAGGTATTTCCATGTTTATATAGATAGCGGTATAGATATTTCTATGTTTATAGAGATAGCGATGTAGATATTTCCAAGATATACAGATGGTTTTGTAGATATTTCCATGTTTATACAGACTGCGGTGTAGGTATTTCCATGTTTATACAGATAGAGTTGTAGATATTTCCATGTTTACACAGATAGCATTGTATATGTTTCCATGTTTATAGAGATAGTGGTTTATATATTTCCATGTTTACACAGATAGCATTGTAGATATCTCCACGTTTATGGAGAGAGCGGTTTTGGTATTTCCAAGTTTATCCAGATAGCGGTGTAGACATTTCCATGTTTATAGAGATATCGGTGTGGATATTTCCATGTTTATACAGATTGTGGTGTAGATATTTCCATGTTTATACAGATCTTGGTGTAGATATTTCCAAATTTATACAGATAGCGGTGAAGATATATCCACGTTTATACAGATAGCATTGTAGATATTTCCATGTTTATAGAGATGGCGTTGTAGGTACTTCCATGTTTATGGGTATAGTGGTGTAGATATTTCCATGTTTATACTGATAGCGGTGTCGATATTTCCATGTTTATACAGGTAGCTGTGTTGGTATTTCCATGTTTATACAGATAGCGGAGTAGATATTTCCATGTTTATACAGATAGCGGTGTTGGTAATTCCATGTTTATACAGATAGCGTTGTAGACATTTCCATGTTTATTCAGCTCACGATGAACATATTTCCATCGTTATACAGATGGCAGTGTAGATATTTCCATGTTAATACAGATATCGGTGTCGTTATTTCCATGTTTACGCAAATGGTGGTGTAGATAGTTCCATCTTTATGGAGATGGTGGTGTAGATATTTTCATGTTTATAGAGATGGCGGGGTAGATATTTCCATGTTTATACAGATAGCGGTGTAGATATTTCAATGTTTATACAGATAGCGGTGGAGATATTTCCATCTTTATGCAGATAGCGATGTTGACATTTCCATGTTTTTACAGATAGCGGTGTAGATATTTCCATGTTTATAGAGATGGTGGTGTAGATATTTCCATGTTTATACAGATGGCTGTGAGGATATTCGCATGCTTAAACACATGGCAGTGCAGTTATTTCCAGGTTTATAGAGATAGCAGTGTAGATATTTACATATTTATACAGATATCAGTGTAGATATTTCCATGTTGATACAGACGGCGGTGTAGATATTTCCATGTTTCTACAGGTAGTGGTGGAGATATATCCATGTTTATAGAGATAGTGGTGTAGATATTTCCATGTTTATACAGATGGGTGTGTAGATATTTCCATGTGTATACCGACTGCGGTGTAGATATTTCCATGTTTATAGACATAGTGGTGTAGATATTTCCATGTGTATACAGAGAGCGGTGCAGATATTTCCATGTTAAAGAGACAGCGGTGTAGATATTTCCATGTTTATACAGATCGCGATGTAGATATTTCCATGTTTATACAGATAGCGGTGTAGATATTTCCATGTTTACAGAGATAGCGGTGTAGATATTTCCATCTTTGCACAGATTGTGGTGTAGATATTTCCATCTATACACAGATAGCGGTGTAGATATTTCCAAGTTTACACAGATAGCTGTGTAGATACTTAAACCTTTACACAGATAGTGAGGAATATATTTCCATGTTTATACAGATAGCGGTATAGATATTTCCATGTTTATACAGATAGCGGTGTAGGAATTTCCATGTTTATAGAGATAGCGGTGTAGATACTTCCATGTTTATACTGATGCCCGTGTAGATATTTCCATGTGTATACAGATGGCAGTGTAGATATTTCCATGTTTATACTCACGGAGGTGTACATATTTCCATGTTTATACAGATGACTGTGTAGGTATTTCCATGTTTTTATAGATGTCGGTGTAGATATATCCATGTTTATAGAGTTAGCGGTGTAGTTATTTCCATGTTTATACAGATAGTGGAGTAGGTATTTCCATGTTTATACAGATAGCGGTGTAGATATTTCCATGTTTACACAGATAGCGTTGTAGATATTTCCATGTTTATAGAGATAGTGGTTTATGTATTTCCATGTTTCACAGATAGCGTTGTAGTTATTTCTAAATTTATACAGACAGCAGTTTAGATATTTCCAAGTTTATACAGATAGCGGTGTAAACATTTCCATGTTTATAGAGATAGCAGTGTGGATATTTCCATATTTAAAGATATAGTGGTGTAGGTATTTCCATGTTTATACAGATAGCGGTGTAGACATTTCCATGTTTATACAGATAGCGGTGTAGTAATATCCATGTTTATAGAGATAGCGGTGTAGATATTTCCATGTTTATACTGATGTCCGTGTAGATATTTCCATGTGTGTACAGATGGCAGTGTAGATATTTCCATGTTTTTACAGATGACTGTGTAGATATTTCCAGATTTTTACAGATGGCGGTTTAGATATTTCCATGATTATACTGATGGCGGTGTGGATATTTCCATGATTATACAGATGGCGGTGTTGATATTTCCATGATTATACAGATCGCGGTATAGATATTTCCATGTTTACACAGATAGCGGTGTAGATATTTCCATGTTTCTACAGCTCACGGTGTAGATATTTCCTTGTTTATACTGATGGTGGTGTAGATATTTCCATGTATATACAGATGGCGGTGTAGATAGTTCCATGATTATGGAGATGGCAGTGTAGATATTTTCATGTTTATAGAGATGGCGGTGTAGATATTTCCATGTTTATAGAGATAGTGGTGTAGGTATTTCCATGTTTATATAGATAGCGGTATAGATATTTCTATGTTTATAGAGATAGCGATGTAGATATTTCCAAGATATACAGATGGTTTTGTAGATATTTCCATGTTTATACAGACTGCGGTGTAGGTATTTCCATGTTTATACAGATAGAGTTGTAGATATTTCCATGTTTACACAGATAGCATTGTATATGTTTCCATGTTTATAGAGATAGTGGTTTATATATTTCCATGTTTACACAGATAGCATTGTAGATATCTCCACGTTTATGGAGAGAGCGGTTTTGGTATTTCCAAGTTTATCCAGATAGCGGTGTAGACATTTCCATGTTTATAGAGATATCGGTGTGGATATTTCCATGTTTATACAGATTGTGGTGTAGATATTTCCATGTTTATACAGATCTTGGTGTAGATATTTCCAAATTTATACAGATAGCGGTGAAGATATATCCACGTTTATACAGATAGCATTGTAGATATTTCCATGTTTATAGAGATGGCGTTGTAGGTACTTCCATGTTTATGGGTATAGTGGTGTAGATATTTCCATGTTTATACTGATAGCGGTGTCGATATTTCCATGTTTATACAGGTAGCTGTGTTGGTATTTCCATGTTTATACAGATAGCGGAGTAGATATTTCCATGTTTATACAGATAGCGGTGTTGGTAATTCCATGTTTATACAGATAGCGTTGTAGACATTTCCATGTTTATTCAGCTCACGATGAACATATTTCCATCGTTATACAGATGGCAGTGTAGATATTTGCATGTTAATACAGATATCGGTGTCGTTATTTCCATGTTTACGCAAATGGTGGTGTAGATAGTTCCATCTTTATGGAGATGGTGGTGTAGATATTTTCATGTTTATAGAGATGGCGGGGTAGATATTTCCATGTTTATACAGATAGCGGTGTAGATATTTCAATGTTTATACAGATAGCGGTGGAGATGTTTCCATCTTTATGCAGATAGCGATGTTGACATTTCCATGTTTTTACAGATAGCGGTGTAGATATTTCCATGTTTATAGAGATGGTGGTGTAGATATTTCCATGTTTATACAGATGGCTGTGAGGATATTCGCATGCTTAAACACATGGCAGTGCAGTTATTTCCAGGTTTATAGAGATAGCAGTGTAGATATTTACATATTTATACAGATATCAGTGTAGATATTTCCATGTTGATACAGACGGCGGTGTAGATATTTCCATGTTTCTACAGGTAGTGGTGGAGATATATCCATGTTTATAGAGATAGTGGTGTAGATATTTCCATGTTTATACAGATGGGTGTGTAGATATTTCCATGTGTATACCGACTGCGGTGTAGATATTTCCATGTTTATAGACATAGTGGTGTAGATATTTCCATGTGTATACAGAGAGCGGTGCAGATATTTCCATGTTAAAGAGACAGCGGTGTAGATATTTCCATGTTTATACAGATCGCGATGTAGATATTTCCATGTTTATACAGATAGCGGTGTAGATATTTCCATGTTTACAGAGATAGCGGTGTAGATATTTCCATCTTTGCACAGATTGTGGTGTAGATATTTCCATCTATACACAGATAGCGGTGTAGATATTTCCAAGTTTACACAGATAGCTGTGTAGATACTTAAACCTTTACACAGATAGTGAGGAATATATTTCCATGTTTATACAGATAGCGGTATAGATATTTCCATGTTTATACAGATAGCGGTGTAGGAATTTCCATGTTTATAGAGATAGCGGTGTAGATACTTCCATGTTTATACTGATGCCCGTGTAGATATTTCCATGTGTATACAGATGGCAGTGTAGATATTTCCATGTTTATACTCACGGAGGTGTACATATTTCCATGTTTATACAGATGACTGTGTAGGTATTTCCATGTTTTTATAGATGTCGGTGTAGATATATCCATGTTTATAGAGTTAGCGGTGTAGTTATTTCCATGTTTATACAGATAGTGGAGTAGGTATTTCCATGTTTATACAGATAGCGGTGTAGATATTTCCATGTTTACACAGATAGCGTTGTAGATATTTCCATGTTTATAGAGATAGTGGTTTATGTATTTCCATGTTTCACAGATAGCGTTGTAGTTATTTCTAAATTTATACAGACAGCAGTTTAGATATTTCCAAGTTTATACAGATAGCGGTGTAAACATTTCCATGTTTATAGAGATAGCAGTGTGGATATTTCCATATTTAAAGATATAGTGGTGTAGGTATTTCCATGTTTATACAGATAGCGGTGTAGACATTTCCATGTTTATACAGATAGCGGTGTAGTAATATCCATGTTTATAGAGATAGCGGTGTAGATATTTCCATGTTTATACTGATGTCCGTGTAGATATTTCCATGTGTGTACAGATGGCAGTGTAGATATTTCCATGTTTTTACAGATGACTGTGTAGATATTTCCAGATTTTTACAGATGGCGGTTTAGATATTTCCATGATTATACTGATGGCGGTGTGGATATTTCCATGATTATACAGATGGCGGTGTTGATATTTCCATGATTATACAGATCGCGGTATAGATATTTCCATGTTTACACAGATAGCGGTGTAGATATTTCCATGTTTCTACAGCTCACGGTGTAGATATTTCCTTGTTTATACTGATGGTGGTGTAGATATTTCCATGTATATACAGATGGCGGTGTAGATAGTTCCATGATTATGGAGATGGCAGTGTAGATATTTTCATGTTTATAGAGATGGCGGTGTAGATATTTCCATGTTTATAGAGATAGTGGTGTAGGTATTTCCATGTTTATATAGATAGCGGTATAGATATTTCTATGTTTATAGAGATAGCGATGTAGATATTTCCAAGATATACAGATGGTTTTGTAGATATTTCCATGTTTATACAGATTGCGGTGTAGGTATTTCCATGTTTATACAGATAGAGTTGTAGATATTTCCATGTTTACACAGATAGCATTGTATATGTTTCCATGTTTATAGAGATAGTGGTTTATATATTTCCATGTTTACACAGATAGCATTGTAGATATCTCCACGTTTATGGAGAGAGCGGTTTTGGTATTTCCAAGTTTATCCAGATAGCGGTGTAGACATTTCCATGTTTATAGAGATATCGGTGTGGATATTTCCATGTTTATACAGATTGTGGTGTAGATATTTCCATGTTTATACAGATCTTGGTGTAGATATTTCCAAATTTATACAGATAGCGGTGAAGATATATCCACGTTTATACAGATAGCATTGTAGATATTTCCATGTTTATAGAGATGGCGTTGTAGGTACTTCCATGTTTATGGGTATAGTGGTGTAGATATTTCCATGTTTATACTGATAGCGGTGTCGATATTTCCATGTTTATACAGGTAGCTGTGTTGGTATTTCCATGTTTATACAGATAGCGGAGTAGATATTTCCATGTTTATACAGATAGCGGTGTTGGTAATTCCATGTTTATACAGATAGCGTTGTAGACATTTCCATGTTTATTCAGCTCACGATGAACATATTTCCATCGTTATACAGATGGCAGTGTAGATATTTCCATGTTAATACAGATATCGGTGTCGTTATTTCCATGTATACGCAAATGGTGGTGTAGATAGTTCCATCTTTATGGAGATGGTGGTGTAGATATTTTCATGTTTATAGAGATGGCGGGGTAGATATTTCCATGTTTATACAGATAGCGGTGTAGATATTTCAATGTTTATACAGATAGCGGTGGAGATGTTTCCATCTTTATGCAGATAGCGATGTTGACATTTCCATGTTTTTACAGATAGCGGTGTAGATATTTCCATGTTTATAGAGATGGTGGTGTAGATATTTCCATGTTTATACAGATGGCTGTGAGGATATTCGCATGCTTAAACACATGGCAGTGCAGTTATTTCCAGGTTTATAGAGATAGCAGTGTAGATATTTACATATTTATACAGATATCAGTGTAGATATTTCCATGTTGATACAGACGGCGGTGTAGATATTTCCATGTTTCTACAGGTAGTGGTGGAGATATATCCATGTTTATAGAGATAGTGGTGTAGATATTTCCATGTTTATACAGATGGGTGTGTAGATATTTCCATGTGTATACCGACTGCGGTGTAGATATTTCCATGTTTATAGACATAGTGGTGTAGATATTTCCATGTGTATACAGAGAGCGGTGCAGATATTTCCATGTTAAAGAGACAGCGGTGTAGATATTTCCATGTTTATACAGATCGCGATGTAGATATTTCCATGTTTATACAGATAGCGGTGTAGATATTTCCATGTTTACAGAGATAGCGGTGTAGATATTTCCATCTTTGCACAGATTGTGGTGTAGATATTTCCATCTATACACAGATAGCGGTGTAGATATTTCCAAGTTTACACAGATAGCTGTGTAGATACTTAAACCTTTACACAGATAGTGAGGAATATATTTCCATGTTTATACAGATAGCGGTATAGATATTTCCATGTTTATACAGATAGCGGTGTAGGAATTTCCATGTTTATAGAGATAGCGGTGTAGATACTTCCATGTTTATACTGATGCCCGTGTAGATATTTCCATGTGTATACAGATGGCAGTGTAGATATTTCCATGTTTATACTCACGGAGGTGTACATATTTCCATGTTTATACAGATGACTGTGTAGGTATTTCCATGTTTTTATAGATGTCGGTGTAGATATATCCATGTTTATAGAGTTAGCGGTGTAGTTATTTCCATGTTTATACAGATAGTGGAGTAGGTATTTCCATGTTTATACAGATAGCGGTGTAGATATTTCCATGTTTACACAGATAGCGTTGTAGATATTTCCATGTTTATAGAGATAGTGGTTTATGTATTTCCATGTTTCACAGATAGCGTTGTAGTTATTTCTAAATTTATACAGACAGCAGTTTAGATATTTCCAAGTTTATACAGATAGCGGTGTAAACATTTCCATGTTTATAGAGATAGCAGTGTGGATATTTCCATATTTAAAGATATAGTGGTGTAGGTATTTCCATGTTTATACAGATAGCGGTGTAGACATTTCCATGTTTATACAGATAGCGGTGTAGTAATATCCATGTTTATAGAGATAGCGGTGTAGATATTTCCATGTTTATACTGATGTCCGTGTAGATATTTCCATGTGTGTACAGATGGCAGTGTAGATATTTCCATGTTTTTACAGATGACTGTGTAGATATTTCCAGATTTTTACAGATGGCGGTTTAGATATTTCCATGATTATACTGATGGCGGTGTGGATATTTCCATGATTATACAGATGGCGGTGTTGATATTTCCATGATTATACAGATCGCGGTATAGATATTTCCATGTTTACACAGATAGCGGTGTAGATATTTCCATGTTTCTACAGCTCACGGTGTAGATATTTCCTTGTTTATACTGATGGTGGTGTAGATATTTCCATGTATATACAGATGGCGGTGTAGATAGTTCCATGATTATGGAGATGGCAGTGTAGATATTTTCATGTTTATAGAGATGGCGGTGTAGATATTTCCATGTTTATAGAGATAGTGGTGTAGGTATTTCCATGTTTATATAGATAGCGGTATAGATATTTCTATGTTTACAGAGATAGCGATGTAGATATTTCCAAGATATACAGATGGTTTTGTAGATATTTCCATGTTTATACAGATTGCGGTGTAGGTATTTCCATGTTTATACAGATAGAGTTGTAGATATTTCCATGTTTACACAGATAGCATTGTATATGTTTCCATGTTTATAGAGATAGTGGTTTATATATTTCCATGTTTACACAGATAGCATTGTAGATATCTCCACGTTTATGGAGAGAGCGGTTTTGGTATTTCCAAGTTTATCCAGATAGCGGTGTAGACATTTCCATGTTTATAGAGATATCGGTGTGGATATTTCCATGTTTATACAGATTGTGGTGTAGATATTTCCATGTTTATACAGATCTTGGTGTAGATATTTCCAAATTTATACAGATAGCGGTGAAGATATATCCACGTTTATACAGATAGCATTGTAGATATTTCCATGTTTATAGAGATGGCGTTGTAGGTACTTCCATGTTTATGGGTATAGTGGTGTAGATATTTCCATGTTTATACTGATAGCGGTGTCGATATTTCCATGTTTATACAGGTAGCTGTGTTGGTATTTCCATGTTTATACAGATAGCGGAGTAGATATTTCCATGTCTATACAGATAGCGGTGTTGGTAATTCCATGTTTATACAGACAGCGTTGTAGACATTTCCATGTTTATTCAGCTCACGATGAACATATTTCCATCGTTATACAGATGGCAGTGTAGATATTTCCATGTTAATACAGATATCGGTGTCGTTATTTCCATGTTTACGCAAATGGTGGTGTAGATAGTTCCATCTTTATGGAGATGGTGGTGTAGATATTTTCATGTTTATAGAGATGGCGGTGTAGATATTTCCATGTTTATAGAGATTGCGGTGTAGATATTTCCATGTTTATAGAGATAGCGGTGTAGGTATTTCCATGTGTACAGAGATAGAGGTTTAGATGTTTCCATGTTTATACTGATGGCTGTGTAGATATTTCCATTTGTATACCGAAGGCAGTGTAGATATTTCCATGTTTATAGAGATGGTGGTGTAGGTATTTCCATGTTTATACAGATGACTGTGTAGAGATTTCCACGTTTATACAGATGGCGGTGTAGATATTTCCATGTTTATAGAGATATCGGTGTAGATATTTCCATGTCTATACAGATAGCGGTGAGGATGTTAGCGTGTTTATACAGAGAGCGGTGTTGATATTTTCATGTTTATACAGATAGCGGAGTAGATATTTCCATGTTTATGCACATAGCGGTGGAGATATTTCCATGTTTATACAGATGGCGGTGTAGATATTTCCATGTTTATGCAGATAGCAGTGTAGATATTTCCAAGTTTATACAGGTAGTGGTGTCGGTATTTCCATGTTTATACAGATATTGGTGTAGGCATTTCCACGTTTATACAGAAAGCGGTGTAGGTATTTCCATGTTTATAGAGATAGCGGTGTAAATGTTTCCATGTTTATACTGATAGCTGTGGAGATGTTTCCATGTGTATACAGATGGCAGTGTAGATATTTCGATGTTTATACTCACGGAGGTGTAGATATTTCCAAGTTTATACAGATGACTGTGTAGATATTTCCATGTTTTTCCAAATTGCAGTGTAGATATTTCCATGTTTAGGCAGATTTCGGTGTGGATTTTTTCATGATTATGCAGATGGCAGTGTTGATATTTCCATGTTTATACAGATATCGGTGTAGATATTTCCATGTTTATTTACCTCACGGAGTAGATACTTACATCTTTATATAGATGGCATTGTAGATATTTCCATGTTTATTCAGATGGCGGTGTAGATATTTCCATATTTATACAGATGGTGGTGTAGATAGTTCAATGATTATGGAGATGGCAGTGTAGATATTTTCATATTTATAGAGATGGAGGTGTAGATATTTACATGTTTATACAGATAGTGGTGTAGATATTTCCATGTTTATAGAGATAGTGGTGTATTTATTTCCTTGTTAACAGAGATAACGGTGTAGATATTTCCTTGTTTATACAGATGGCTGTGTAGATATTTCCATGTGTACACAGATGGCAGTGTAGATATTTCCATGTTTATACAGATGGCGGTGTAGATAGTTCCATGTTTATGGAGATGACAGTGTAGATATTTTCATGTTTATGGAGATGGCGGTGTAGTTATATTCATGTTTATAGAGATAGTGGTGTAGATATTTCCATGTTTATACAGATAGCGGTGTAGATATTTCAATGTTTATACAGATAGCGGTGGAGATGTTTCCATCTTTATGCAGATAGCGATGTTGACATTTCCATGTTTTTACAGATAGCGGTGTAGATATTTCCATGTTTATAGAGATGGTGTTGTAGATATTTCCATGTTTATACAGATGGCTGTGAGGATATTCGCATGCTTAAACACATGGCAGTGCAGTTATTTCCAGGTTTATAGAGATAGCAGTGTAGATATTTACATATTTATACAGATATCAGTGTAGATATTTCCATGTTGATACAGACGGCGGTGTAGATATTTCCATGTTTCTACAGGTAGTGGTGGAGATATATCCATGTTTATAGAGATAGTGGTGTAGATATTTCCATGTTTATACAGATGGGTGTGTAGATATTTCCATGTGTATACCGACTGCGGTGTAGATATTTCCATGTTTATAGACATAGTGGTGTAGATATTTCCATGTGTATACAGAGAGCGGTGCAGATATTTCCATGTTAAAGAGACAGCGGTGTAGATATTTCCATGTTTATACAGATCGCGATGTAGATATTTCCATGTTTATACAGATAGCGGTGTAGATATTTCCATGTTTACAGAGATAGCGGTGTAGAGATTTCCATCTTTGCACAGATTGCGGTGTAGATATTTCCATCTATACACAGATAGCGGTGTAGATATTTCCAAGTTTACACAGATAGCTGTGTAGATACTTAAACCTTTACACAGATAGTGAGGAATATATTTCCATGTTTATACAGATAGCGGTATAGATATTTCCATGTTTATACAGATAGCGGTGTAGGGATTTCCATGTTTATAGAGATAGCGGTGTAGATACTTCCATGTTTATACTGATGCCCGTGTAGATATTTCCATGTGTATACAGATGGCAGTGTAGATATTTCCATGTTTATACTCACGGAGGTGTACATATTTCCATGTTTATACAGATGACTGTGTAGGTATTTCCATGTTTTTATAGATGTCGGTGTAGATATATCCATGTTTATAGAGTTAGCAGTGTAGTTATTTCCATGTTTAGACAGATAGTGGAGTAGGTATTTCCATGTTTATACAGATAGCGGTGTAGATATTTCCATGTTTACACAGATAGCGTTGTAGATATTTCCATGTTTATAGAGATAGTGGTTTATGTATTTCCATGTTTCACAGATAGCGTTGTAGTTATTTCTAAATTTATACAGACAGCAGTTTAGATATTTCCAAGTTTATACAGATAGCGGTGTAAACATTTCCATGTTTATAGAGATAGCAGTGTGGATATTTCCATATTTAAAGATATAGTGGTGTAGGTATTTCCATGTTTATACAGATAGCGGTGTAGACATTTCCATGTTTATACAGATAGCGGTGTAGTAATATCCATGTTTATAGAGATAGCGGTGTAGATATTTCCATGTTTATACTGATGTCCGTGTAGATATTTCCATGTGTGTACAGATGGCAGTGTAGATATTTCCATGTTTTTACAGATGACTGTGTAGATATTTCCAGATTTTTACAGATGGCGGTTTAGATATTTCCATGATTATACTGATGGCGGTGTGGATATTTCCATGATTATACAGATGGCGGTGTTGATATTTCCATGATTATACAGATCGTGGTATAGATATTTCCATGTTTACACAGATAGCGGTGTAGATATTTCCATGTTTCTACAGCTCACGGTGTAGATATTTCCTTGTTTATACTGATGGTGGTGTAGATATTTCCATGTATATACAGATGGCGGTGTAGATAGTTCCATGATTATGGAGATGGCAGTGTAGATATTTTCATGTTTATAGAGATGGCGGTGTAGATATTTCCATGTTTATAGAGATAGTGGTGTAGGTATTTCCATGTTTATATAGATAGCGGTATAGATATTTCTATGTTTATAGAGATAGCGATGTAGATATTTCCAAGATATACAGATGGTTTTGTAGATATTTCCATGTTTATACAGATTGCGGTGTAGGTATTTCCATGTTTATACAGATAGAGTTGTAGATATTTCCATGTTTACACAGATAGCATTGTATATGTTTCCATGTTTATAGAGATAGTGGTTTATATATTTCCATGTTTACACAGATAGCATTGTAGATATCTCCACGTTTATGGAGAGAGCGGTTTTGGTATTTCCAAGTTTATCCAGATAGCGGTGTAGACATTTCCATGTTTATAGAGATATCGGTGTGGATATTTCCATGTTTATACAGATAGTGGTGTAGATATTTCCATGTTTATACAGATCTTGGTGTAGAGATTTCCAAATTTATACAGATAGCGGTGAAGATACATCCACGTTTATACAGATAGCATTGTGGATATTTCCATGTTTATAGAGATGGCGTTGTAGGTACTTCCATGTTTATGGGTATAGTGGTGTAGATATTTCCATGTTTATACTGATAGCGGTGTCGATATTTCCATGTTTATACAGGTAGCTGTGTTGGTATTTCCATGTTTATACAGATAGCGGAGTAGATATTTCCATGTTTATACAGATAGCGGTGTTGGTATTTCCATGTTTATACAGATAGCGTTGTAGACATTTCCATGTTTATTCAGCTCACGATGAAGATACTTCCATCGTTATACAGATGGCAGTGTAGATATTTCCATGTTAATACAGATATCGGTGTCGTTATTTCCATGTTTACGCAAATGGTGGTGTAGATAGTTCCATCTTTATGGAGATGGTGGTGTAGATATTTTCATGTTTATAGAGATGGCGGTGTAGATATTTCCATGTTTATAGAGATTGCGGTGTAGATATTTCCATGTTTATAGAGATAGCGGTGTAGGTATTTCCATGTGTACAGAGATAGAGGTTTAGATGTTTCCATGTTTATACTGATGGCTGTGTAGATATTTCCATTTGTATACCGAAGGCAGTGTAGATATTTCCATGTTTATAGAGATGGTGGTGTAGGTATTTCCATGTTTATACAGATGACTGTGTAGAGATTTCCACGTTTATACAGATGGCGGTGTAGATATTTCCATGTTTATAGAGATATCGGTGTAGATATTTCCATGTCTATACAGATAGCGGTGAGGATGTTAGCGTGTTTATACAGAGAGCGGTGTTGATATTTTCATGTTTATACAGATAGCGGAGTAGATATTTCCATGTTTATGCACATAGCGGTGGAGATATTTCCATGTTTATACAGATGGCGGTGTAGATATTTCCATGTTTATGCAGATAGCAGTGTAGATATTTCCAAGTTTATACAGGTAGTGGTGTCGGTATTTCCATGTTTATACAGATATTGGTGTATGCATTTCCACGTTTATACAGAAAGCGGTGTAGGTATTTCCATGTTTATAGAGATAGCGGTGTAGATGTTTCCATGTTTATACTGATAGCTGTGGAGATGTTTCCATGTGTATACAGATGGCAGTGTAGATATTTCGATGTTTATACTCACGGAGGTGTAGATATTTCCAAGTTTATACAGATGACTGTGTAGATATTTCCATGTTTTTCCAAATTGCAGTGTAGATATTTCCATGTTTAGGCAGATTTCGGTGTGGATTTTTTCATGATTATGCAGATGGCAGTGTTGATATTTCCATGTTTATACAGATATCGGTGTAGATATTTCCATGTTTATTTACCTCGCGGAGTAGATACTTACATCTTTATATAGATGGCATTGTAGATATTTCCATGTTTATTCAGATGGCGGTGTAGATATTTCCATATTTATACAGATGGCGGTGTAGATAGTTCAATGATTATGGAGACGGCAGTGTAGATATTTTCATATTTATAGAGATGGAGGTGTAGATATTTACATGTTTATACAGATAGTGGTGTAGATATTTCCATGTTTATAGAGATAGTGGTGTATTTATTTCCATGTTAACAGAGATAACGGTGTAGATATTTCCTTGTTTATACAGATGGCTGTGTAGATATTTCCATGTGTACACAGATGGCAGTGTAGATATTTCCATGTTTATACAGATGGCGGTGTAGATAGTTCCATGTTTATGGAGATGACAGTGTAGATATTTTCATGTTTATGGAGATGGCGGTGTAGTTATATTCATGTTTATAGAGATAGTGGTGTAGATATTTCCATGTTTATACAGATAGCGGTGTAGATATTTCAATGTTTATACAGATAGCGGTGGAGATGTTTCCATCTTTATGCAGATAGCGATGTTGACATTTCCATGTTTTTACAGATAGCGGTGTAGATATTTCCATGTTTATAGAGATGGTGTTGTAGATATTTCCATGTTTATACAGATGGCTGTGAGGATATTCGCATGCTTAAACACATGGCAGTGCAGTTATTTCCAGGTTTATAGAGATAGCAGTGTAGATATTTACATATTTATACAGATATCAGTGTAGATATTTCCATGTTGATACAGACGGCGGTGTAGATATTTCCATGTTTCTACAGGTAGTGGTGGAGATATATCCATGTTTATAGAGATAGTGGTGTAGATATTTCCATGTTTATACAGATGGGTGTGTAGATATTTCCATGTGTATACCGACTGCGGTGTAGATATTTCCATGTTTATAGACATAGTGGTGTAGATATTTCCATGTGTATACAGAGAGCGGTGCAGATATTTCCATGTTAAAGAGACAGCGGTGTAGATATTTCCATGTTTATACAGATCGCGATGTAGATATTTCCATGTTTATACAGATAGCGGTGTAGATATTTCCATGTTTACAGAGATAGCGGTGTAGAGATTTCCATCTTTGCACAGATTGCGGTGTAGATATTTCCATCTATACACAGATAGCGGTGTAGATATTTCCAAGTTTACACAGATAGCTGTGTAGATACTTAAACCTTTACACAGATAGTGAGGAATATATTTCCATGTTTATACAGATAGCGGTATAGATATTTCCATGTTTATACAGATAGCGGTGTAGGGATTTCCATGTTTATAGAGATAGCGGTGTAGATACTTCCATGTTTATACTGATGCCCGTGTAGATATTTCCATGTGTATACAGATGGCAGTGTAGATATTTCCATGTTTATACTCACGGAGGTGTACATATTTCCATGTTTATACAGATGACTGTGTAGGTATTTCCATGTTTTTATAGATGTCGGTGTAGATATATCCATGTTAATAGAGTTAGCAGTGTAGTTATTTCCATGTTTAGACAGATAGTGGAGTAGGTATTTCCATGTTTATACAGATAGCGGTGTAGATATTTCCATGTTTACACAGATAGCGTTGTAGATATTTCCATGTTTATAGAGATAGTGGTTTATGTATTTCCATGTTTCACAGATAGCGTTGTAGTTATTTCTAAATTTATACAGACAGCAGTTTAGATATTTCCAAGTTTATACAGATAGCGGTGTAAACATTTCCATGTTTATAGAGATAGCAGTGTGGATATTTCCATATTTAAAGATATAGTGGTGTAGGTATTTCCATGTTTATACAGATAGCGGTGTAGACATTTCCATGTTTATACAGATAGCGGTGTAGTAATATCCATGTTTATAGAGATAGCGGTGTAGATATTTCCATGTTTATACTGATGTCCGTGTAGATATTTCCATGTGTGTACAGATGGCAGTGTAGATATTTCCATGTTTTTACAGATGACTGTGTAGATATTTCCAGATTTTTACAGATGGCGGTTTAGATATTTCCATGATTATACTGATGGCGGTGTGGATATTTCCATGATTATACAGATGGCGGTGTTGATATTTCCATGATTATACAGATCGTGGTATAGATATTTCCATGTTTACACAGATAGCGGTGTAGATATTTCCATGTTTCTACAGCTCACGGTGTAGATATTTCCTTGTTTATACTGATGGTGGTGTAGATATTTCCATGTATATACAGATGGCGGTGTAGATAGTTCTATGATTATGGAGATGGCAGTGTAGATATTTTCATGTTTATAGAGATGGCGGTGTAGATATTTCCATGTTTATAGAGATAGTGGTGTAGGTATTTCCATGTTTATATAGATAGCGGTATAGATATTTCTATGTTTATAGAGATAGCGATGTAGATATTTCCAAGATATACAGATGGTTTTGTAGATATTTCCATGTTTATACAGATTGCGGTGTAGGTATTTCCATGTTTATACAGATAGAGTTGTAGATATTTCCATGTTTACACAGATAGCATTGTATATGTTTCCATGTTTATAGAGATAGTGGTATATATATTTCCATGTTTACACAGATAGCATTGTAGATATCTCCACGTTTATGGAGAGAGCGGTTTTGGTATTTCCAAGTTTATCCAGATAGCGGTGTAGACATTTCCATGTTTATAGAGATATCGGTGTGGATATTTCCATGTTTATACAGATAGTGGTGTAGATATTTCCATGTTTATACAGATCTTGGTGTAGATATTTCCAAATTTATACAGATAGCGGTGAAGATACATCCACGTTTATACAGATAGCATTGTAGATATTTCCATGTTTATGGAGATGGCGTTGTAGGTACTTCCATGTTTATGGGTATAGTGGTGTAGATATTTCCATGTTTATACTGATAGCGGTGTCGATATTTCCATGTTTATACAGGTAGCTGTGTTGGTATGTCCATGTTTATACAGATAGCGGAGTAGATATTTCCATGTTTATACAGATAGCGGTGTTGGTATTTCCATGTTTATACAGATATCGTTGTAGACATTTCCACGTTTATTCAGCTCACGATGAAGATATTTCCATCGTTATACAGATGGCAGTGTAGATATTTCCATGTTAATAGAGATATTGGTGTCGTTATTTCCATGTTTACGCAAATGGTGGTGTAGATAGTTCCATCTTTATGGAGATGGTGGTGTAGATATTTTCATGTTTATAGAGATGGCGGTGTAGATATTTCCATGTTTATAGAGATTGCGGTGTAGATATTTCCGTGTTTATAGAGATAGCGGTGTAGGTATTTCCATGTGTATAGAGATAGAGGTTTAGATGTTTCCATGTTTATACTGATGGCTGTGTAGATATTTCCATTTGTATACCGAAGGCAGTGTAGATATTTCCATGTTTATAGAGATGGTGGTGTAGGTATTTCCATGTTTATACAGATGACTGTGGAGAGATTTCCACGTTTATACAGATGGCGGTGTAGATATTTCCATGTTTATAGAGATATCGGTGTAGATATTTCCATGTCTATACAGATAGCGGTGAGGATGTTAGCGTGTTTATACAGAGAGCGGTGTTGATATTTTCATGTTTATACAGATAGCGGAGTAGATATTTCCATGTTTATGCACATAGCGGTGGAGATATTTCCATGTTTATACAGATGGCGGTGTAGATATTTCCATGTTTATGCAGATAGCAGTGTAGATATTTCCAAGTTTATACAGGTAGTGGTGTCGGTATTTCCATGTTTATACAGATATTGGTGTAGACATTTCCATGTTTATACAGAAAGCGGTGTAGGTATTTCCATGTTTATAGAGATAGCGGCGTAGATGTTTCCATGTTTATACTGATAGCTGTTGAGATATTTCCATGTGTATACAGATGGCAGTGTAGATATTTCGATGTTTATACTCACGGAGGTGTAGATATTTCCAAGTTTATACAGATGACTGTGTAGATATTTCCATGTTTTTCCAAATTGCAGTGTAGATATTTCCATGTTTAGGCAGATTGCGGTGTGGATTTTTTCATGATTATGCAGATGGCAGTGTTGATATTTCCATGTTTATACAGATATCGGTGTAGATATTTCCATGTTTATTTACCTCGCGGAGTAGACACTTACATCTTTATATAGATGGCATTGTAGATATTTCCATGTTTATTCAGATGGCGGTGTAGATATTTCCATATTTATACAGATGGCGGTGTAGATAGTTCAATGATTATGGAGACGGCAGTGTAGATATTTTCATATTTATAGAGATGGAGGTGTAGATATTTACATGTTTATACAGATAGTGGTGTAGATATTTCCATGTTTATAGAGATAGTGGTGTATTTATTTCCATGTTAACAGAGATAACGGTGTAGATATTTCCTTGTTTATACAGATGGCTGTGTAGATATTTCCATGTGTACACAGATGGCAGTGTAGATATTTCCATGTTTATACAGATGGCGGTGTAGATAGTTCCATGTTTATGGAGATGACAGTGTAGATATTTTCATGTTTATGGAGATGGCGGTGTAGTTATATTCATGTTTATAGAGATAGTGGTGTAGATATTTCCATGTTTAGAGAGATAGCGGTGTAGGTATTTCCATGTTTATAGAGATAGCGGGGTAGATATTTCCATGTTTATAAAGATGGTTGTGTAGATATTTCCATGTTTATACAGATAGCGGTGTAGATATTTCAATGTTTATACAGATAGCGGTGTAGATATTTCCATGTTTACACAGATAGCATTGTTGGTATTTCCATGCTTATAGAGATAGCAGTTTATATATTTCCATGTTTACAGAGATAGATTTGTAGATATACCAACGTTTATAGGGATGGCGGTTTAGATATTTCCAAGTTTATACAGATAGCGGTGTAGACATTTCCATGTTTATAGAGATAGCGGTGTAGATATTTCCATATTTAAGGATATATTGGTGTAGGTATTTCCATGTTTATACAGGTAGCGGTGTAGATATTTCCATGTTTATACATATAGAGGTGTAGGAATTTTCATGTTTATAGAGATAACGGTGTAGATATTTCCGTGTTTATACTCATGGCTGTGTAGATATTTCCATGTGTATACAGATGGCAGTGTAGATATTTCCAAGTTTATACTCACGGAGGTGTAGATATTTCAATTTTTATACAGATGACTGTGTAGATATTTCCATGTTTTTACAGATAGCGGTGTAGATATTTCCATGTTTATACAGATAGCGGTGTAGATATTTCCATGTTTATACAGATAGCGGTGTAGATATATCCATGTTTATACAGATAGCGGTGTAGATATTTCCATGTTTAAATAGATCGCGGTGTACCTATTTCCATGTTTATACAGATAGCGGTGTTGGTATTTCCATGTTTATACAGATGGCATTGTAGATATTTCCATGTTTACAAAGATTGCGGTGTAGATATTTCCATGTTTATACAGATGGCGGTGTAGTTAGTTCCGTGTTTATACAGATGGCAGCGTAAATATTTCCATGTTTATTGAGATGGCGGTGTAGATAGTTCCATGTTTATGGAGATGGCGGTGTAGATATTTTCATGTGTATTGAGATGGCAGTGGAGATATTTCCATGTTTATAGAGATAGCGGTGTAAGTATTTCCATATTTATAGAGATAGCAGTGTAGGTATTTCCATGTTTTTAGAGATAGCGCTGTACATATTTCCATGTTTATGCAGATGGCTGTGAAGGTATTTCCATGTGTATACAGATGGCAGTGTAGATATTTCCATGTTTATACAGACGGTGGTGTAGATAATTCCATGTTTATACAGATGAATGTGAAGGTATTTCCATGTTTTTGCAGATGGCGGTGTAGAAATTTCCATGTATATAGAGATAGCATTGTAGATATCTCCATGTTCATACACATAGCGATGTAGATATTTCCATGTGTATAAAGACAGCGGTGTAGTTATTTCCATATTTATAGAGATAGCGGTGTAGATATTTCCATGTTTATAGAGATAGCGCTGTAGGTATTTCCGTGTTTATAGAGATAGCGGTGTAGATATTTCCATGTTTCTACACATGGTTGTGTAGACATTTCCATGTTTATACACATAGCGGTGTAGATATTTTCATGTTTATACAGATAACGGTCTAGATATTTCCGTGTTTATACAGATAGCAGTGAAGGTAATTTCATGTTCATACAGATCGCGGTGAAGATATTTCCATGTTTATTCAGATGGCGATGTAGATATTTCCATGTTTATACAGATAGTGTTGTACGTTTTTCCAAGTTTATAAAGATAGTGGTGAAGGTATTTCCATGTACATGCAGATAGCGGTGTAGATATTTCCATTTTTATACAGATAGCGGTGTAGGAATTTCCGTGTTTTTAGAGATAGCGGTGTATATATTTCCATGTTTATACAGATTGCTGTGAAGGTATTTCCATGTGTATACAGAAGGCAGTGTAGATATTTCCATGTTTATACTCTCGGAGGTGTAGATATTTCCATGTTTATGCAAATGACTGTGTAGATATTTCCATGTTTTCACAGATGGCGGTGTAGATATTTCCATGTTTATACTGTTGGCGGTGTGGGTATTTCCATTATTATACAGATGGCGGTGTTGATATTTCCAAGTTTATACAGATGGCGGTGTAGGTATTTCCATGTTTATACAGATGGTGGTGTAGATATTTAGATGTTTATGCAGATAGCCGTGTAGATATTTCCATTATTGCTCAGATTGCGGTGTAGATATTTCCATTTTTAAACAGATAGTGGTGAAGAAATTTCCATCGTTGCACAGATTGTGCTCTAGATATTTCAATCTTTACACAGATAGTGGTGTAGTTATTTCCATGTTTACACAGACAGCAGTGTAGATATTTCCATGTTTACACAGATAGCGTTGTATATATTTGCATGTTTATACAGATAGCGTTGTAGATATTTCCATGATTATACAGATAGCGGTGTAGATATTTCCATGTTCATAGAGATAACGGTGTAGATATTTCCATATTTATACAGATGGCGTTGTAGATATTTCCATGTTTATTCAGATGTCGGTGTAGATATTTCCATGTTTATACAGATGGCGGTGTAGATATTTCCATATTTATACAGATGGCGGTGTAGATAGTTCAATGATTATGGAGACGGCAGTGTAGATATTTTCATATTTATAGAGATGGAGGTGTAGATATTTACATGTTTATACAGATAGTGGTGTAGATATTTCCATGTTTATAGAGATAGTGGTGTATTTATTTCCATGTTAACAGAGATAACGGTGTAGATATTTCCTTGTTTATACAGATGGCTGTGTAGATATTTCCATGTGTACACAGATGGCAGTGTAGATATTTCCATGTTTATACAGATGGCGGTGTAGATAGTTCCATGTTTATGGAGATGACAGTGTAGATATTTTCATGTTTATGGAGATGGCGGTGTAGTTATATTCATGTTTATAGAGATAGTGGTGTAGATATTTCCATGTTTATAGAGATAGCGGTGTAGGTATTTCCATGTTTATAGAGATAGCGGGGTAGATATTTCCATGTTTATAAAGATGGTTGTGTACATATTTCCATGTTTATACAGATAGCGGTGTAGATATTTCAATGTTTATACAGATAGCGGTGTAGATATTTCCATGTTTACACAGATAGCATTGTTGATATTTCCATGCTTATAGAGATAGCAGTTTATATATTTCCATGTTTACAGAGATAGATTTGTAGATATACCAACGTTTATAGGGATGGCGGTTTAGATATTTCCAAGTTTATACAGATAGCGGTGTAGACATTTCCATGTTTATAGAGATAGCGGTGTAGATATTTCCATATTTAAGGATATATTGGTGTAGGTATTTCCATGTTTATACAGGTAGCGGTGTAGATATTTCCATGTTTATACATATAGAGGTGTAGGAATTTTCATGTTTATAGAGATAACGGTGTAGATATTTCCGTGTTTATACTCATGGCTGTGTAGATATTTCCATGTGTATACAGATGGCAGTGTAGATATTTCCAAGTTTATACTCACGGAGGTGTAGATATTTCCATTTTTATACAGATGACTGTGTAGATATTTCCATGTTTTTACAGATAGCGCTGTAGATATTTCCATGTTTATACAGATAGCGGTGTAGATATTTCCATGTTTATACAGATAGCGGTGTAGATATATCCATGTTTATACAGATAGCGGTGTAGATATTTCCATGTTTAAATAGATCGCGGTGTACCTATTTCCATGTTTATACAGATAGCGGTGTTGGTATTTCCATGTTTATACAGATGGCATTGTAGATATTTCCATGTTTACAAAGATTGCGGTGTAGATATTTCCATGTTTATACAGATGGCGGTGTAGTTAGTTCCGTGTTTATACAGATGGCAGCGTAAATATTTCCATGTTTATTGAGATGGCGGTGTAGATAGTTCCATGTTTATGGAGATGGCGGTGTAGATATTTTCATGTGTATTGAGATGGCAGTGGAGATATTTCCATGTTTATAGAGATAGCGGTGTAAGTATTTCCATATTTATAGAGATAGCAGTGTAGGTATTTCCATGTTTTTAGAGATAGCGCTGTACATATTTCCATGTTTATGCAGATGGCTGTGAAGGTATTTCCATGTGTATACAGATGGCAGTGTAGATATTTCCATGTTTATACAGACGGTGGTGTAGATAATTCCATGTTTATACAGATGAATGTGAAGGTATTTCCATGTTTTTGCAGATGGCGGTGTAGAAATTTCCATGTATATAGAGATAGCATTGTAGATATCTCCATGTTCATACACATAGCGGTGTAGATATTTCCATGTGTATAAAGACAGCGGTGTAGTTATTTCCATATTTATAGAGATAGCGGTGTAGATATTTCCATGTTTATAGAGATAGCGCTGTAGGTATTTCCGTGTTTATAGAGATAGCGGTGTAGATATTTCCATGTTTCTACACATGGTTGTGTAGACATTTCCATGTTTATACACATAGCGGTGTAGATATTTTCATGTTTATACAGATAACGGTCTAGATATTTCCGTGTTTATACAGATAGCAGTGAAGGTAATTTCATGTTCATACAGATCGCGGTGAAGATATTTCCATGTTTATTCAGATGGCGATGTAGATATTTCCATGTTTATACAGATAGTGTTGTACGTTTTTCCAAGTTTATAAAGATAGTGGTGAAGGTATTTCCATGTACATGCAGATAGCGGTGTAGATATTTCCATTTTTATACAGATAGCGGTGTAGGAATTTCCGTGTTTTTAGAGATAGCGGTGTATATATTTCCATGTTTATACAGATTGCTGTGAAGGTATTTCCATGTGTATACAGAAGGCAGTGTAGATATTTCCATGTTTATACTCTCGGAGGTGTAGATATTTCCATGTTTATGCAAATGACTGTGTAGATATTTCCATGTTTTCACAGATGGCGGTGTAGATATTTCCATGTTTATACTGTTGGCGGTGTGGGTATTTCCATTATTATACAGATGGCGGTGTTGATATTTCCAAGTTTATACAGATGGCGGTGTAGGTATTTCCATGTTTATACAGATGGTGGTGTAGATATTTAGATGTTTATGCAGATAGCCGTGTAGATATTTCCATTATTGCTCAGATTGCGGTGTAGATATTTCCATTTTTAAACAGATAGTGGTGAAGAAATTTCCATCGTTGCACAGATTGTGCTGTAGATATTTCAATCTTTACACAGATAGTGGTGTAGTTATTTCCATGTTTACACAGACAGCAGTGTAGATATTTCCATGTTTACACAGATAGCGTTGTATATATTTGCATGTTTATACAGATAGCGTTGTAGATATTTCCATGATTATACAGATAGCGGTGTAGATATTTCCATGTTCATAGAGATAACGGTGTAGATATTTCCATATTTATACAGATGGCGTTGTAGATGTTTCCATGTTTATTCAGATGTCGGTGTAGATATTTCCATGTTTATACAGATGGCGGTGTAGATATTTCCAACTTTATACAGATAGTGGTGTAGATACTTCCATGTTTATACAGTTAACGTTGTAGATATTACCAAGTCTACACAGATTGCGGTGTAGGTATTTCCATATTTGCACAGATTGCGGTGTAGTTATTTCCACCTTTACACAGATAGAGGTGTAGGTATTTCCATCGTTGCACAGATTATGCTGTAGATATTTCAATCTTTACACTGACAGTGGTGTAAATATTTCCATGTTTACACAGACAGCGGTGTAGATATTTCCATGTTTACACAGATAGCATTTTATATGTTTGCATGTTTATACAGATAATGGTGTAGATAGTTCCAAGTTTTTACAGGTAGTGGTGTAGGTATTTCCATGTTTATACAGATAGCAGTTTAGGTATTTTCATGTTTATACAGATAATGGTGTATGTATTTCCATGGTTATACAGATAGCATTGTAGATATTTCCATGTTCATACAGATCGTGGTGGAGATATTTCCATGTTTATACAGAAGGCGGTGTAGATATTTCCATGTTTATACAGATAGCGGTGTAGATATTTCCAAGTGTATAGAGATAGTGGTGTAGGTATTTCCTTGTTTATACAGATACCGGTGTTGGTATTTCCATGTTTATACAGATAGCGGTGTAGATATTTCCATGTTTATTCAGCTCACATTGTTGATATTTCCATCGTTATACAGATGCCAGTGTAGATATTTCCATGTTTATACAGATATCGGTATCGTTATTTCCATGTTTACACAAATGGTGGTGTAGTTATTTCCATCTTTATGGAGATGGTGGTGTAGATATTTTCATGTTTATAGAGATGGCGGTGTAGATATTTCCCTGTTTATAGAGATTGCGCTGTAGATATTTCCATGTTTATAGAGATAGCGGTGTGGGTATTTCCATGTGTATAGAGATAGCGGTGTAGATATTTCCATGTTTATACTGATGGCTGTGTAGGTATTTCCATTTGTATACCGTTGGCAGTGCAGGCATTTCCATGTTTATAGAGATGGTGGTGTAGATATTTCCATGTTTATACCGATGACTGTGTAGATATTTCCAGGTTTATACAGATGGCGGTGTAGATATTTCCATGTTTATAGAGATAGCGGTGTAGATATTTCCAGGTTTATACAGATAGCGGTGTTGATATTATCATGTTTATACAGATAGCGGAGTAGATATTTCCATTTTTATGCACATAGCGGTGGAGATATTTCCATGTTTATACAGATGGCGGAGTAGATATTTCCATGTTTATAGAGATAGCAGTGTAGTTCTTTCTATGTTTATACAGATAGCGGTGCAGATATTTCCATGGTTATAGAGATAGTGGTGTAGTTATTTCCATATTTATACATATAGCGGTGTAGATATTTCCATGATTATACAGACTGCGGTGTAGACATTTCCATGTTTATACAGATAGCGGTGTGGCTATTTCCATTTTTATACAGATAGTGGTGTAGTTATTTCCATGTTTGTAGAGATGGCTGTGTAGATATTTCCATGTTTATACCTATGGCAGTGTAGATATTTCCATTATTATACAGATGCTGGTGTAGGTATTTCCATGATTATAGAGATGACTCTGTACGTATTTCCAGGTTTATACAGATGGCGGTGTAGGTTTTTCCATCTTTATAAAGATAGCCATTTAGATATCTCCATGTTTATACAGATAACGGTGTAGATATTTCCGTGTTTATACAGATAGCAGTGTAGATATTTCCATATTTATAGAGTTAGCTGGGTAGGTATTTCCATGTTTATACAGATAGCGGTGTAGATAGTTCCATGTTTTCAGATATCTGTGTAGATATTTCCATGTTTGTACAGATGGCGGTGTTGATATATCCTTGTTTATGTAGATGTCGGTATAGATATTCTATGTTTATAGAGATGGCATTGTATATATTTCCATGTTTATAGAGATAGCGGTGTAGATATTTCCATGTTTATACAGATAGCGATGTAGATATTTCCATGTTTATACAGCTCGCGGTGTAAATATTTCCACCTTTATACAGATAGCGGTGTAGATATTTCCATGTTTATACAGATAGCGGTGTAGATCTTTACATGTTTATACAGATAGCGGTGCAGATATTTCCATGTTTATACAGATAGCGGTGTACTTATTTCCATGTATTTAGAGATGGCTGTGTATATATTTCCATGTTTATACAGATGACTGTGTTGATATTTTCATGTTTATATACATGGTGGTGTAGATATTTCCATGTTTATACAGATAGCGTTGTAGATATTTCCATCTTTATACAGACAGCAGTGTTGGTATTTCCATGTTTATACAGATAGCGGTGTAGATATTTCCAAGTTAATACAGCTCACGGTGTAGATATTACCATCTTTATACAGATATCATTGTAGTTATTTCTATGTTTATACAGACAGTGTTGTAGATATTTCCATGTTTACACAGATGTTGGTGAAGATAATTCCATGTTTATGGAGATGGCGGTGTAGATATTTTCATGTTTATAGAGATGACGGTGTAGATATTTCCATGTTTATAGAGATAGTGGTATTGGTATTTCCATGTGTATAGAGATAGCGGTGTGGATGTTTCCATATTTATACTGATGGCTCTGTAGATAGTTCCATGTGTATACAGATGGCAGTGTTGATATTTCCATGTTTACCCAATTAGTGTTGTAGATATTTCCATGTTTATACGGATAGCTGTTAATGTATTTCCATGTTTATAGAGATGTCGGTGTAGGTATTTCCATGTTTATAGAGATAGTGGTGTAGATATTTCCATGTTTATACAGAGAGCGGTGTAGATATTTCCACGTTTATAGAGATAGCGGTGTTGGTATTTCCATGTTTATACGGATAGCAGTTTATATATTTCCATGTTTATACAGCTCGCGGTATAGATATTTCCATCTATATACAGATAGAAGTGTAGAAGTTTCCATGTTTATACAGAAAGTGGTGTAGATATTTCCAAGTTTATACAGATGGTGGTGTAGTTAGTTCCATGATTATGTAGATGGCGGTGTAGATATTTTCATGTTTATAGAGATGGCGGTGTAGATATTTCCTTGTTTATACAGATTGCGGTGTAGATATTTCCATGATTCTAGAGATAGCTGTGTAGGTATTTCCATGTTAATAGAGATAACAGTGTAGTTATTTCCATGTTTATACAGATGGCTTTGTAGATATTTCCATTTGTATGCAAACGGCAGTGTAGATATTTCCATGTTTATAGAGATGGTGGTGTAGATTTTCCATGTTTATAGAGATAGTGGTGTAGATATTTCCATGTTTATACAGATAGCGGTGTAGATATTTCAATGTTTATACAGATAGCGGTGGAGATGTTTCCATCTTTATGCAGATAGCGATGTTGACATTTCCATGTTTTTACAGATAGCGGTGTAGATATTTCCATGTTTATAGAGATGGTGGTGTAGATATTTCCATGTTTATACAGATGGCTGTGAGGATATTCGCATGCTTAAACACATGGCAGTGCAGTTATTTCCAGGTTTATAGAGATAGCAGCGTAGATATTTACATATTTATACAGATAGCAGTGTAGATATTTCCATGTTGATACAGACGGCGGTGTAGATATTTCCATGTTTCTACAGGTAGTGGTGGAGATATATCCATGTTTATAGAGATAGTGGTGTAGATATTTCCATGTTTATACAGATGGGTGTGTAGATATTTCCATGTGTATACCGACTGCGGTGTAGATATTTCCATGTTTATAGACATAGTGGTGTAGATATTTCCATGTGTATACAGAGAGCGGTGCAGATATTTCCATGTTAAAGAGACAGCGGTGTAGATATTTCCATGTTTATACAGATCGCGATGTAGATATTTCCATGTTTATACAGATAGCGGTGTAGATATTTCCATGTTTACAGAGATAGCGGTGTAGATATTTCCATCTTTGCACAGATTGCGGTGTAGATATTTCCATCTATACACAGATAGCGGTGTAGATATTTCCAAGTTTACACAGATAGCTGTGTAGATACTTAAACCTTTACACAGATAGTGAGGAATATATTTCCATGTTTATACAGATAGCGGTATAGATATTTCCATGTTTATACAGATAGCGGTGTAGGAATTTCCATGTTTATAGAGACAGCGATGTAGATACTTCCATGTTTATACTGATGCCCGTGTAGATATTTCCATGTGTATACAGATGGCAGTTTAGATATTTCCATGTTTATACTCACGGAGGTGTACATATTTCCATGTTTATACGGATGACTGTGTAGGTATTTCCATGTTTTTATAGATGTCGGTGTAGATATATCCATGTTTATAGAGTTAGCGCTGTAGTTATTTCCATGTTTATACAGATAGTGGAGTAGGTATTTCCATGTTTATACAGATAGCGGTGTAGATATTTCCATGTTTACACAGATAGCGTTGTAGATATTTCCATGTTTATAGAGATAGTGGTTTATGTATTTCCATGTTTCACAGATAGCGTTGTAGTTATTTCTAAATTTATACAGACAGCAGTTTAGATATTTCCAAGTTTATACAGATAGCGGTGTAAACATTTCCATGTTTATAGTGATAGCAGTGTGGATATTTCCATATTTAAAGATATAGTGGTGTAGGTATTTCCATGTTTATACAGATAGCGGTGTAGACATTTCCATGTTTATACAGATAGCGGTGTAGTAATATCCATGTTTATAGAGATAGCGGTGTAGATATTTCCATGTTTATACTGATGTCCGTGTAGATATTTCCATGTGTGTACAGATGACTGTGTAGATATTTCCAGATTTTTACAGATGGCGGTTTAGATATTTCCATGATTATACTGATGGCGGTGTGGATATTTCCATGATTATACAGATGGCGGTGTTGATATTTCCATGATTATACAGATCACGGTATAGATATTTCCATGTTTACACAGATAGCGGTGTAGATATTTCCATGTTTCTACAGCTCACGGTGTAGATATTTCCTTGTTTATACTGATGGTGGTGTAGATATTTCCATGTATATACAGATGGCGGTGTAGATAGTTCCATGATTATGGAGATGGCAGTGTAGATATTTTCATGTTTATAGAGATGGCGGTGTAGATATTTCCATGTTTATAGAGATAGTGGTGTAGGTATTTCCATGTTTATATAGATAGCGGTATAGATATTTCTATGTTTATAGAGATAGCGATGTAGATATTTCCAAGATATACAGATGGTTTTGTAGATATTTCCATGTTTATACAGATTGCGGTGTAGGTATTTCCATGTTTATACAGATAGAGTTGTAGATATTTCCATGTTTACACAGATAGCATTGTATATGTTTCCATGTTTATAGAGATAGTGGTTTATATATTTCCATGTTTACACAGATAGCATTGTAGATATCTCCACGTTTATGGAGAGAGCGGTTTTGGTATTTCCAAGTTTATCCAGATAGCGGTGTAGACATTTCCATGTTTATAGAGATATCGGTGTGGATATTTCCATGTTTATACAGATAGTGGTGTAGATATTTCCATGTTTATACAGATCTTGGTGTAGATATTTCCAAATTTATACAGATAGCGGTGAAGATATATCCACGTTTATACAGATAGCATTGTAGATATTTCCATGTTTATAGAGATGGCGTTGTAGGTACTTCCATGTTTATGGGTATAGTGGTGTAGATATTTCCATGTTTATACTGATAGCGGTGTCGATATTTCCATGTTTATACAGGTAGCTGTGTTGGTATTTCCATGTTTATACAGATAGCGGAGTAGATATTTCCATGTTTATACAGATAGCGGTGTTGGTATTTCCATGTTTATACAGATAGCGTTGTAGACATTTCCATGTTTATTCAGCTCACGATGAAGATATTTCCATCGTTATACAGATGGCAGTGTAGATATTTCCATGTTAATACAGATATCGGTGTCGTTATTTCCATGTTTACGCAAATGGTGGTGTAGATAGTTCCATCTTTATGGAGATGGTGGTGTAGATATTTTCATGTTTATAGAGATGGCGGTGTAGATATTTCCATGTTTATAGAGATTGCGGTGTAGATATTTCCATGTTTATAGAGATAGCGGTGTAGGTATTTCCATGTGTATAGAGATAGAGGTTTAGATGTTTCCATGTTTATACTGATGGCTCTGTAGATATTTCCATTTGTATACCGAAGGCAGTGTAGATATTTCCATGTTTATACAGATAGTGGTGTAGATATTTCCATGTTTATACAGATCTTGGTGTAGATATTTCCAAATTTATACAGATAGCGGTGAAGATATATCCACGTTTATACAGATAGCATTGTAGATATTTCCATGTTTATAGAGATGGCGTTGTAGGTACTTCCATGTTTATGGGTATAGTGGTGTAGATATTTCCATGTTTATACTGATAGCGGTGTCGATATTTCCATGTTTATACAGGTAGCTGTGTTGGTATTTCCATGTTTATACAGACAGCGGAGTAGATATTTCCATGTTTATACAGATAGCGGTGTTGGTATTTCCATGTTTATACAGATAGCGTTGTAGACATTTCCATGTTTATTCAGCTCACGATGAAGATATTTCCATCGTTATACAGATGGCAGTGTAGATATTTCCATGTTAATACAGATATCGGTGTCGTTATCTCCATGTTTACGCAAATGGTGGTGTAGATAGTTCCATCTTTATGGAGATGGTGGTGTAGATATTTTCATGTTTATAGAGATGGCGGTGTAGATATTTCCATGTTTATAGAGATTGCGGTGTAGATATTTCCATGTTTATAGAGATAGCGGTGTAGGTATTTCCATGTGTATAGAGATAGAGGTTTAGATGTTTCCATGTTTATACTGATGGCTGTGTAGATATTTCCATTTGTATACCGAAGGCAGTGTAGATATTTCCATGTTTATAGAGATGGTGGTGTAGGTATTTCCATGTTTATACAGATGACTGTGTAGAGATTTCCACGTTTATACAGATGGCGGTGTAGATATTTCCATGTTTATAGAGATATCGGTGTAGATATTTCCATGTCTATACAGATAGCGGTGTACTGTTGGCGGTGTTGATATTTCCATGTTTTTACAGATGACAGTGTAGATATTTCCTTGTTTTTACAGATGGTGGTGTAGATATTTCCATGTTTATACAGATGGCAGGGTTGATATTTCCATCTTTGTGCAGATAATGGTGTAGATATTTCCATGTTTATACAGAGAGCGGTGTAAAATATTTCCATGTTTATTCAGATGGCTGTGTAGATACTTCCATTTTTATACTGGTAGAGGTGTAATTTCCATGTTTATACAGATAGCGGTGTAGGTATTTCCATGTTTTTACAGAAGGCGGTGTAGATATTTCCATGTTTACGCAGATAGTGGTTTGGCTATTTCCATGTTCATAGAGATCGTGGTGTAGATATTTCCATATTTATACAGATAACGGTGTAGATATTTCCATGTTTATAGAGATAGCGGTGTAGATATTTCCATATTTGCACAGATAGCGGAGTCGGTATTTCCATCTTTACACAGATAGCGGTGTACATATTTCCATGTTTCCACAGATAGCGGTGTAGATATTTCCATGTTAACACAGATAGTTTTGTAGATATTTCCATGTTTATACAGATAGCGGTGGATATATTTCCATGTTTATACAGATGGTGGTGTAGATATATCCATGTTTATAGAGATAGCCATGTAGATATTTCCATGTTTATACAGATAGCGCTGTAGATTTTCCATGTTTATACAGATTGTGGTGTAGATATTTCCATGTTTATAAAAATAGCGGTGTAGATATTTCCATGTTTATAGAGATAGCGGTATAGACATTTCCATGTTTATACAGATAGTGATGCAGATATTTCCAGGTTTATACAGAAAGCGGTGTAGATATTTCCATGTTTATACAGATAGCTGTTTAGATATTTCCATGTTTACACAAATAGCTTTGTAGATATTTCCAGGTTTATACAGATAGCGGTGTAGATATTTCCATGTTTTTACAGACAGCAGTGTAGATGTTTCCATGCCTATACAGATAGCGGTGGAGGTATTTCCATGTTTATACAGATCGTGGTGTAGACATTTCCATGTTTATACAGATGGAAGTGTGGATATTTCCATGTTTATACAGATAGCGGTGTAGGTATTTCCATGTTTACCGAGATAGCGGAAAAGGTATTTCCATATTTGCCAAGATTGCGGTGTAAATGTTTCCATCTTTACACAGATAGCTGTGTACATATTTCCATGTTTACACAGATAGCGGTGAAGATATTTCCATGTATATAGAGATAGCCATGTAGATATTTCCATGTTTATAAAGGTAGCGGTGTTGCCATTTCGATGTTTATAGTGATAGCGGTGTAGATATTTCCATATTTACACAGATAGTGTTGTAGGTATTTCCATGTTTATACAGATAGCAGTGTAGATATTTCCATGTTTATACAGATGGCAGTGTAGATATTTCCATGTTTATACAGATCGTGGTGTAGATATTTCCATGTTTATACAGATAGCGGTGTAGGTACTTCCATGTTTATAAAGATGGCGGTGTAGGTATTTCCATATTTATAGAGATAGCCTTGTAAATATTTCCATGTTTATACTGAAAGCGTTGTAGATATTTCCATGTTTATACAGATAGCGGTGCAGATAATTCCATGTTTATAGAGATAGCATTGTAGATATTTCCATTTTGCACAGATTTCAGTGTAGATATTTCCATCTTTCCACAGAAAGCGGTGTAGATATTTCCATGTTTACACAGATAGCTCTTTAGATATTTCCATGTTTACACAGATAGCATTGTAGATATTTCCATGTTTATACAGACAGGGGTGTAGATATTTCCATGTTTATACAGATAGCGGTGCAGGTAAATCCATTTTTATAGAGATAGCGTTGTAGCTATTTCCATCTTTGCACAGATTGCAGTTTAGATATTTCCATCTTTCCACAGAGAGCGGTGTAGGTATTTCCATGTTTACACAGATAGCTCTTTAGATATTTCCATGTTTACACAAATAGCTTTGTAGATATTTCCAGGTTTATACAGATAGCGGTTTAGATATTTCCATGTTTATACAGATAGCGGTGTAGATGTTTCCATGCCTCTACAGATAGCGGTGGAGGTATTTCCATGTTTATACAGATCGTGGTGTAGACATTTCCATGTTTATACAGATGGAAGTGTGGATATTTCCATGTTTATACAGATAGCGGTGTAGGTATTTCCATGTTTACCGAGATAGCAGTGTAGATATTTCCATATTTGCCAAGATTGCGGTGTAAATATTTCCATCTTTACACAGATAGCGGTGTACATATTTCCATGTTTACACAGATAGCGGTTAAGATATTTACATGTTTATAGAGATAGCCATGTAGATATTTCCATGTTTATACAGATAGCGGTGTAGACATTTGGTGTTTATAGTGATAGCGGTGTAGATATTTCCATATTTACACAGATAGTGTTGTAGGTATTTCCATGTTTATACAGATAGCGGTGTAGATATTTCCATGTTTATACAGATAGCGGTGTAGATATTTCCATGTTTATACAGATAGCGGTGTAGATATTTCCATGTTTATACAGATCGTGGTGTAGATATTTCCATGTTTATACAGATAGCGGTGTAGGTATTTCCATGTTCATACAGATGGCGTTGTAGGTATTTCCATGTTTATAGAGATAGCCATGTAGATATTTCCATGTTTATACAGATTGAGGTGTAGACATTTCCATGTTTACAGAGATTGCGGTGTAGATATTTCCATATTTATACAGACACAGTGTAGATATTTCCATGTTTATAGAGATCGTGGTGTAGATACATCCATATTTATACAGATAGCGGTGTAGATATTTCCATGTTTATTCAGACAGCGGTTTAGATATTTCCATGTTTACAGAGAGAGTTGTGTAGATATTTCCATATTTGCACAGATTGCGCTGTAGATATTTCCGTCTTTACACAGATAGCTGTGTACATATTTCCATGTTTACACAGATAGAGGTGTATTTATTTCCGTGTTAACACAGATAGTGCTGTAGATATTTCCATGTTAATACAGATAGTTGTGTAATTATTTCCATGTTTATAGAGATAACGGTGTAGATATTTCCATGTTTATACCGATGTCAGTGTAGATATTTCCATGTGTATAGAGATGGCAGTGTAGATATTTCCAGGTTTATACAGATGAAGTTGTAGATATTTCCAGGTATATACAGATGACTGTGTAGGTATTCTCATGTTTTTACAGTTGGCAGTGTAGATATTTCCATGTTTATACAGATAGCCGTGTGGTTATTTCCATGTTTATACAGATAGCAGTGTAGATATTTCCATGTTTATAGAGATGTCTGAGTAGATATTTCCAAGTTTATACAGATGGCAGTGTAGATATTTCCATGTTTATAGAGATAGCGGTGCAGATGTTTCCATCTTTATACAGATAGCGATGTAGGTATTTCTATGTTTATAAAGATAGCGGTGTAGATGTTTCCATCTTTATACAGATAGCGGTGTAGATATTTCCATGTTTATACAGATGGCGGTGTAGGTATTTCCATATTTATAGAGATAGCGGTGTAGATCTTTCCATCTTTGCACAGAGTGTGGTGTAGATATTTCCATGTTTACACAGATAGTGTTGCAGATATTTCTATGTTTATACAAATAGCGGTGTAGATATTTCTATGTTTATAAAGATAGCGGTGCAGATGTTTCCATCTTTATACAGATAGCGATGTAGGTATTTCTATGTTTATAAAGATAGCGGTGTAGATGTTTCCATCTTTATACAGATGGCGGTGTAGATATTTCCATGATTATAGAGATAGCGGTGTAGATATTTCCATGTTTATGCAGATCTTGGTGTAGATATTTCCATCTTTATGCAGATAGCAGTGGAGATAATTCCATGTTTATACAGATAGCGGTGGAAATATTACCATGTTTATACTGATGGCAATGTAGGTATTTCCATGTTTTCACAGATGGCACTGTAGATATTTCCATGTTTATACAGATGACTGTGTTGTGATTTCCATGTTTATACAGATGGCAGTGTAGATATTTCCATGTTTATATAGATGGTGGTGTAGATATTACCATGTTTATACAGATAGCAGTGTAGATATTTCCATGTTTATACAGATCGTTTTGAAGATATTTCCATGTTTATACAGATCACGGTGTAGATATTTCCATGTTTATAGAGATTGCGGTGTAGATATTTCCATATTTATACAGATAACGGTGTAGAAGTTTCCATGTTTATACAGATGGCGGTGTAAATATTTCCATGTTTATACAGATCACGGTGTAGATATTTCCATGTTTATAGAGATAGCGGTGTATATATTTCCATGTTTATACAGACCGCGGTGTAGATATTTCCATGTTTATACAGATAGCGGTGCAGATATTTCCATGTTTGTACAGATGTCGGTGTTGATATTTCCATCTATACACAGATGACCGTGTAGATATTTCCATGTTTATACAGATGGCGGCGCAGGTATTTCCATGGATATGTAGATTGCGGTGTAGATATTTCCATCTTTATACAGATAGCGGTGTAGTTATTTCCATGTTTATATAGATAGCGGTGTAGGTATTTCCATGTATGTACACATGGCTGTGTACATATATCCATGTTTATACAGATGGCGGTGTAGATATTTCCATGTTTATACAGATAACTTTGTAAATATTTCCATGTTTATACAGATGGCGGTGAAGATATTTCGATGTTTATAGGGATAGCAGTGGAGATATTTCCATGTTTATACTGATCGTGTTGTAGATATTTCCATGTTTATAGAGATGGTGGTGTAGATATTTCCATGTTCATAGAGATAGCGGTGTTGATTTTTCCATGTTTATAGAGATAGCGGTGTGCATATTTCCATGTTTATGCAGATAGGGGTGTAGAAATTTCCATGTTTATAGAGATAGCGGTGTAGATATTTCCATGTTTTTACAGATATCGGTGTAGATATTTCCATGTTTACACAGATTTCGGTGTAGATATTTCCATCTCTCTACAGATGGCATTGTAGATATTTCTATGTTTACACAGAAGGCGGTGTAGTTATTTCCATGTATATACAAATCGTTTTGAAGATATTTCCATGTTTATACAGATCGCGGTGTAGATATTTACATGTTTATACAGATCGCGGTGTAGATATTTCCATGTTTATACAGATAGCGGTGTAGGTATCTCCATGTTTATACAGATAGTCGTGTAGATATTTCCATGTTTATAGAGATAGCGGTGTAGATATTACCATATTTATATAGATGGCGTTGTAGATATTTCCATGATTATACCGATAGCTTTATTGGTATTTCCATGTTTATACAGATGGCGATGTAGATATTTCCATGTTTATACAGATAGCGATGTAGATATTTCCATGTTTATAGAGCTCGCGGTGCAGATATTTATATCTTTATACAGAGGGCATTGTAGATATTTCCTTATTCACACAGATGGTGGTGTAGATATTTCCATGTTTATACAGATGGCGAAGTAGTTAGTTCCATGTTTACGGAGATGGCAGTGTAGATATTTTCATGTTTGTAGAGATGGCAGTGTAGATATTTCCATGTTTATAGAGATAGCAGTGTAGATATTTACATGTTTATACAGATGGCTGTGTAGTTATTTCCATGTGTATACAGATGGCATTGTAGATATTTCCATGTTTATACAGATGACTGTATATGCATTTCCATGTTTTTACAGATGGCAGTGCAGATATTTCCATGTTTATAGAGATAGCGATGTAGATATTTCCATGTTTGTACAGATGGCGGTGTTGTTACTTCCATCTATACACAGATGGCCGTGCAGATATTTCCATGTTTATACAGATGGCGGCGTAGATATTTCCATGGACATGCAGATGGTGGTGTAGATATTTCCATGTTTATACAGATAGCGATCTAAATATTTCCATGTTTACACAGATGGTGGTGTAGATATTTCCGTATTTATACACATGGCGAAGTAGATACTTCCATCTTTATGGAGATGGCAGTGTAGATATTTTCATGTTTATAGAGATGGCGGTGTAGATATTTCCATATTTATAGAGATAGCGGTGTACATATTTCCATCTTTCTACAGATGGCAGTGTAGATATTTCCATGTTTATACAGATGGCCTTGTAGATATTTCCATATTTATATAGATGTCTGTGTAGATATTTCCATTTGTATACAGATGGTATTGTAGTTATTTCCATATTTATACAGATGATGGTGTACAGATTTCCATGTTTATTGAGATGGCTGTGTAGATATTTCCATGTTTTTACAGATGGCAGTGTAGATATTTCAATGTTTATAGAGATGGCGCTGTAGATATTTCCATGTTTAAACAGATACCGGTGTAGATATTTCCATGTTTATACAGACCGCAGTGTAGATATTTACATGTTTGTACAAATGGCGCTGTTGTCGTTTCCATCTATACACAGATTTCCGTGCAGGTATTTCCATGTGCATACAGATGGCATTGTAGATATTTCCATGTTTATACAGATGGTGGTGTAGATATTTCCATGTTTACATAGATGACTGAATAGGTATTTCCATGTTTATACAGATGGCAGTGTAGATATTTCCATGTTTATAGAGATAGCGGTGTAGATATTTCCATATTTATACTGACAATGGTGTAGAAATTTCCATGTTTATACAGAAAGCTGTGTAAATATTTCCATGTTTATACAGATCACGGTGTAGATATTTCCATGTGTGTACAGATGGCATTGTAGATATTTCCATGTGTATACAGATAGCGGTATAGATATTTCCATGTTTACACAGATGGTGGTTTAGATATTTACATATTTATAGAGATAGCGGTGTAGATATATCCATCTTTCTACAGATGGCAGTGTAGATATTTCCATGTTTATACAGATGGCCGTGTAGATATTTCCATATTTATACAGATGTCTGTGTAGATATTTCCATGTGTATACAGATGGTATTGTAGGAATTTCCATGTTTATAGAGATGGTGGTGTAGATATTTCCATGTTTATTCAGATGACTGTGTAGATATTTCCATGTTTTTACAGATGCAGGGTAGATATTTCTATGCTTATAGTGATGGCGCTGTAGATATTTCCATGTTTATACAGATAACGGTGGAGATATTTCCATGTTTATACAGAGAGCAGTGGAGATATTTCCATGTTTATACAGATAGCGGTGCAGATATTTCCATGTTTACACAGATGCCTATGCATATATTTCCATATTTATACAGAGAGCTGTGTAGATATTTCTATGTTTATACCGATGGCAGTGTAGATATTTCCATGTTCCTACACATGACTGTGTAGGTATTTTCATGTTTATACAGATGGCTTTGTAGATATTTCCATGTTTATAGAGATAGCGGTGCAGAAATTTCCATGTTTATACAGATAGCGGTGTATATATTTCCATGTTTATACACATCGTGGTGTAAATATTTCCATGTTTATACAGATACCGGTGTAGATATTTCCATGTTTATACAGACCGCAGTGTAGATATTTCCATGTTTATAGAGATAGCAGTGTAGATATTTCCATGTTTGAAAAGATGGCGGTGTTGATGTTTCCATCTATACACAGATTGCCGTGTAGGTATTTCCATGTGTATACAGATGGCATTGTAGATATTTCCATGTTTATACAGATGGCGGTGTAGATATTTCCAAGTTTATAGAGATAACGGTGCAGATATTTCCATATTTATACAGATAACGGTGTAGAAGTTTCCATGTTTACACAGATAGCGGTGCAGATATTTCCATGTTTGTACAGACGGCGGTGTTGATATTTCCATCTATACACAAATGACCGTGTAGATATTTCCATGTTTATACAGATGGTGGCGCAGATATTTCCATGGATATGTAGATGGCGGTGTAGATATTTCCATGTTTATACAGATAGCGGTGTTGTTATTTCCATGTATATATAGATAGCGGTGTAGATATTTCCATGTTTACACAGATTGCGGTGTAGGTATTTCCATCTTTCTACAGATGGCATTGTAGATATTTCCTTATTCACACAGATGGCGGTGTAGATGTTTCCATGTTTATACAGATGACGGAGTAGCTAGTTCTATGTTTATGGAGATGGCAGTGTAGATATTTACATGTTTATACAGATGACTGTGTAGATATTTCCATGTGTATACCGATGACATTGTAGATATTTCCATGTTTATACAGATGACTGTATAGTTATTTCCATGTTTTTACAGATGGCAGTGCAGATATTTCCATGTTTATAGAGATAGCGGTGTAGATATTTCCATGTTTGTACAGATGGCGGTGTTGATATTTCCATCTATACACAGATGGCCGTGTAGATATTTCCATGTTTATACAGATGGCGGCATAGATATTTCCAAGGACATGCAGATGGCGGTGTAGATATTTCCATGTTTATACAGATAGCGGTGTAGATATTTCCATGTTTACACAGATGGTGGTGTAGATATTTCCGTGTTTATACACATGGCGGTGTAGATACTTCCATCTTTATGGAGATGGCAGTGTTGATATTTTCATGTTTATAGAGCTGGCGGTGTAGATATTTCCATATTTATAGAGATAGCGGTGTAGATATTTCCATCTTTCTACAGATGGCAGTGTAGATATTTCCATGTTTATACTGATGGCCTTGTAGGTATTTCCATATTTATACAGATGTCTGTGTGGATATTTCCATGTGTATACAGATGGTATTGTAGGTATTTCCATGTTTATACAGATGGTGGTGTAGGTATTTCCATGTTTTTTCAGATGACTGTGTAGATATTTCCATGTTTTTACAGATGGCAGTGTACATATTTCAATTTTTATAGAGATGGCGCTGTAGATATTTCCGTGTTTATACAGATAACGGTGGAGATATTTCCATGTTTATACAGAGTGCAGTGGAGATATTTCCATGTTTATACACATAGCGGTGTACGTATTTCCATGTTTATAGAGACAGCGGTGTAGGTATTTCCATCTTTATACAGATAGCGGTGCAGATATTTCCATGTTTACACAGATGCCTATGCAGATATATCCATATTTATACAGAGGGCTCTGTAGATATTGCTATGTTTATACAGATGGCAGTGTTGATATATAAATGTTCCTACACATGACGGTGTAGGTATTTCCATGTTTATTCAGCTCACGGTGCAGGTATTTCCATGTTTATACAGATGGCAGTGTAGGTATTTCCATGTTTATGCAGATAGCGGCGTAGTTATTTCCATGTTTATACACATAGCAGTTTAGATCTTTCCATTTTTATAGAGTTAGCGGTGTAGTTATTTCCATGTGTATTCAGATAGCGGTGCAGATGTTTCCAAGTTTATACTGATGGCTGTGTAGATATTTCCATCTGTATGCACATGGCAGTGTAGATATTTCCATGTTTATAGAGATGGTGGCGTAGATATTTCCATGTATATACAGATGACTGTGTAGATATATCCATGTTTATACAGATGGCGGTGTAGATATTTCCATGTGTATAGAGATAGCGGTGTAGATATTTCCATGTTTATACAGTTAGCGGTGCAGATATTTCCATGTTTACAGAGATAGCGGTGTAAATATTTCTATGTTTGCAAAGATTGCATTGCAGATATTTCCATCTTTGCAAAAATAGCGGTGTAGATATTTCCATGTTTACACAGATAGCTGTGTAGACATTTCCATGTTTATAGAGATAGCGGTTTAAATATTTCCATCTTTATACAGAGAGTGGTGTAGATATTTCCATGTTTATACAGATGGCGGTGTAGATACAGCCATTTTTCTGAGTATGGCAGTGTAGATATTTTCATGTTTACATAGATGGCGGTGTAGATATTTCCATGTTTACAGAGATTGCGGTGTAGATATTTCCATCTTTATAGTGAAAGTGGTGTAGGTATTTCCATGTTTATAGAGATGGCAGTGTAGACATTTCTATATTTATACAGGTAGCAGTGTAGGTATTTCCATGTTTATACAAATGGCGGTGTAGATATTTCCATGTTTCTAAAGATGGCGGTGTAGATATTTCCTTGTTTATACAGATAGCGGTGTATATATTTCCATGAATATACAGATAGCGGTGTAGATATTTCCATGTTTACACAGATATCGGTGGAGATATTTCCCTGTTTATACAGAGAGCGATGTAGATATTTCCATATTTATACAGATAGCGGTGTAGATATTTCCATGTTTATAGAGATAGCTGTGTAGATATTTCCATGTTTACACAGATAGCAGTCTAGATATTTCCATGTTTATACAGATCGCGTTGTTGATATTTCCATGTTTATACAGATCGCGGTGTAGATATTTCCATGTTTATACGGATAGCGGTGTGGATATTTCCATGTTTATACAGATGGCGGTGTAGATATTTCCATGTTTATAGAGATGGCGGTGTAGATATTTCCTAGTTTATAGAGATGGCGGTGTAGATATTTCCATGTTTATAGAGATAGCAGTGGAGATATATCCATGTTCATAGAGATAGCAGTGAGGATATATCCATGTTTATACAGATAGCAGTGTAGATATTTCCAGTTTTATAGAGATAGCGGTTTAGATATTTCATATTTATTCAGATAGCGCTGTAGATATTTCCATGTTTATACAGATTGCGGTGTAGATATTTCCATGTTAATACAAATAGCGGTGGAGATATTTCCACGTTAATACAGATGGCGGTGTAGATATTTCCATCTTTCTACAAATGGCAGTGTAGATATTTCCATGCTTATATAGATGGCAGTGTAGATATTTTCTTGTTTATGTAGATGGCGTTGCAGATACCTCCATGGTTAAAGCGATGGCGTTGTGTATATTGTAATGTTCATGGAGATAGCGGTGTAGATATTTCCATGTTTATAGAGATAGCATTGTAGTTATTTCCATGTTATAGAGATAGCGGTGTAGATATTTCCATGTTTCCACAGATGACTGTGTAGATATTTCCATGTTTGTACAGATGGCAGTGTAGATATTTCCATGTTTATAGAGATAGCTGTGTAGATAATTTCATGTTTATACAGATTGCGGTGGAGATTTGTCCATGTTTATACAGATAGCAATGGAGATATTTCCACGTTAATACACATAGCGGTGTAGATATTTCCATGTTTATACAGATAGCGTTGAAGATATTTCCATGTTTATACAGATGGCTGTGCCAATATTTCCATGTTTATACAGAGTTCTCTGTAGATATTTCCATGTTTATATAGATGACAATGTAGATATTTCCAGGTTTATACAGATGACTGTGTAGATATTTCCATGTTAATACAGATGGCGGTGTAGTTATTTCCATGTTTATAGAGATAGCGGTGTAGATATTTCCATGTTTATAGAGATAGCGGTTTAAATATTTCCATCTTTATACAGAGAGTGGTGTAGATATTTCCATGTTTATACAGATGCCGGTGTAGATACAGCCATGTTTCTCAGTATGGCAGTGTAGATATTTTCATGTTTACATAGATGGCGGTGTAGATATTTCCATGTTTACAGAGATTGCGGTGTAGATATTTCCATGTTTATAGTGCAAGTAGTGTAGGTATTTCCATGTTTATAGAGATAACAGTGTAGACATTTCCATATTTTTACAGGTAGCTTTGTAGGTATTTCCATGTTTATACAGATGGCGTTGTAGATATTTCCATGTTTCTAAAGATAGCAGTGTAGATATTTCCATGTTTATACAGATGGCTTTGTAGATATTTCCATGTAGATACAGATGGCAGTGTAGATATTTCCATGTTTATACATATAGCGGTGTAGATATTTCCATGTTTACAGATATAGCGGTAAAGATATTTCCACCTTTGAACAGATTGCGGTGTAGACATTGCAAACTTTACACAGATAGTGGTGTAGATATTTCCAAGTTTACACAGATACCTGTGTCGATATTTCCATGTTTACAGAGATATCATTGTAGGTATTTCCATGTTTATACAGATAGCGGTGTAGTTATTTACATGTTGATACAGATAGTGGTGTAGATATTTTCAGGGTAGTACAGATAGTGGTGTAGATATTTCCACGTTTTACAGATAGCTGTGTAGATATTTCCCTGTTTACAAAGATAGCATTGTAAATATTTCCATGTTTACACAGATAGCATTGTAGATAATTCCATGCTTACACAGATAGCGGTGTAGATATTTCCAAGTTTACCTAGATAGCTGTGTAGATATTTCCATGTTTACACAGATTGCGTTGTAGATATTCCATTGTTTAAAGAGATAGCGGTGTAGGTATTTCCATGTTTTTAAAGACAACGGTGTAGGTATTTCCGTGTTTATAAAGATAGCGGTGGAGATATTTCCATGTTTATACAGATAGCGGTGTAAAAATTTCCATGCTTATACCGATAGCGGTGGAGTTATTTCCATATTTATACAGATAGTGTTGTAGATATTTCCATGTTTATGCAGGTAGCGGTGTAGAAATTCCCATGTTTATACAGATCGCTTTGTAGATATTTCCATCTTTCTACAGATGTCAGTGCAGATATTTCCAAGTTTATACAGATGTCTGTGTATATATTTGCATGTTTATGCAGATGGCGGTGTAGATATTTCCATGTTTATTGTGATGGCGGTGTAGTTATTTCTATGTTTATAGAGATAGCGGTGTAAATATTTCCACGTTTGTAGAGATGGTGGTGTAAGTATTTTCATGTTTATAGAGATAGCGGTGTAGATATTTCCATGTTTATACAGCTCACAGTGTAGATATTTCCATCTTTATACAGACGTGAGTGGAGATATTTCCATGTTTATACAGATAGCGGTATAGATATTTCCATGTCTATAGAGATAGCGGTGTAGATATTTACATTTTTATTCAGATTGCGGTGTAGATACTTCCATCTTTATACAGATGGCAGTGTATATATTTCCATGTTTATACAGATAGAATTGAAGATATTTCCATGTTTATACAGATAGTGGTGTAGATATTTCCAAGTTTATACAGATGGCGGTGTAGATACATCCATGTTTCTGAAGATGGCGGTGTAGGTATTTCCATGTTTATAGAGATAGCGGTGTAGACATTACCGTATTTATACAGATAGCGGTGTAGGTATTTCCATGTTTATACAGATTGCGGTGTAGATATTTCCATGTTTCTACAGATGGCAGTGTAGATATTTCCTTGTTTATACAGACAGCGGTGTAGATATTTCCATGTTTATACAGGTAGCTGTGTAGATATTTCCATGTTTACAGAGATAGCGGTGTAGTTATTTCCATCTTTGAACAGACTGCTGTGTAGATGTTTCCATGTTTACGCAGATAGCTGTGTAGATACTTCCAAGTTTACACAGATAGCTGTGTAGATATTTCCATGTTTACACACATAGCGTTGTAGATATTTCCATGTTTATAGAGATTGCGGTGTAGATATGTCCATGTTTATACAGAAAGCGGTGTAGATATTTTCATGTTTATACAGATAGCGGTGGAGATATTTCCATGTTTATAGAGACTGCAGTATAGATATTTCCATTTTTATACAGATAGCGGTGTAGATATTTCCATGTTTACAGAGATAGCATTGTAGATATTTCCATCTTTGCACAGATTGCTGTGTAGATATTTCCATTTTTACACAGATATCTGTGTAGATATTTCCAAGTTTACACAGATAGCTGTGTAGATATTTACATGTTTATACAGATAGCGGTGGAGATATTTCCTGTTTCCACAGATAGCGATGTAAGTATTTCCATGTTTATACAGATAGCGGTGTAGATATTTCCATGTTTATAGAGATAGCAGTGTAGATATTTCCAAGTTTATACAGATGGCTGTGTAGATATTTCCATGTGTGTACAAATGGCGGTGTAGATATTTCCATGTTTATACAGATGGCGCTGTAGATATTTCCATGTTTATACAGATGGCAGTCTTGATATTTCCATGTTTATACAAATATCGGTGTAGATATTTCCATGTTTACAGAGATAGCGGTGTAGGTATTTCCATCTTTGCACAGATTGCAGTGTAGGTATTGCCAAATTTACACAGATAGCGGTGTAGATATTTCCAAGTTTTCACAGATAGCTGTGTAGATACTTCCATGTTGACAGAGATAGCATTTTAGATATTTCCGTGTTTATACAGATTGCGGTGTAGTTATTTCCATGTTGATACAGATAGCGGTGTAGATATTTCCATGTTTATACAGGTAGCGGTGTAGAAATTCCCATGTTTTTACAGATCGCTTTGTAGACATTTCCATTTTTCTACAGATGTCAGTGTAGATATTTCCAAGTTTATACAGATGGCAGTGTAGATATTTCCATGGTTATACAGATGTCTGTGTAGATATTTCCATGTTTATAGAGATGGGGGTGTAGTTATTTCTATGTTTATAGAGATAGCGGAGTAAATATCTCCATGTTAATAGTGATGGTGGTGTAAGTATTTTCATGTTTTTAGAGATAGCGGTGTAGATATTTCCATATTTCTACAGATGACTGTGTAGATATTTCCATGTTTATTCAGATGGCATTGTAGGTATTTCCATGTTTAAAGAGATAGCGGTGTAGATATTTTCATGTTTATACAGATTGCGGTGGAGATATGTCCATGTTTATACAGAGAGTAATGGAGATATTTCCACGTTAATACACATAGCGGTGTAGATATTTCCATGTTTATAGAGATAGCGGTGTAGATATTTCCATGTTTTTTGAGATAGCGGTGTAAATATTTCCATATTCATACAGATAGTGGTGTAGATATTTCCACGTTTTTACAGATAGCGGTGTAGATATTTCCATCTTTATTCAGACAGCGCTGTACATATTTCCATGTGTATAAAGATCACTGTGTAGATATTTCCATGTTTATATAGATAACGTTGTAGATATTTCCATCTTTACACAAACGGTGGTGTAGATATTTCCATGTTCCTACACATGACTGTGTAGTTATTTCCATGTTTATACAGATGGTGGTGTAGATATTTCCATAGTTATAGCCATAGCTGTGTAGATATTTCCAGGTTTATACAGATAGCGGTGTAAATATTTCCATGTTTATACAGATAGCGGTGTATATATTTCCATGTTTATACAGATCGTGGTGTAGATATTTCCATGTTTATACAGATACCGGTGTAGATATTTCCATGTTTATACAGACAGCGGTGTAGATATTTCCATGTTTACACAGATGGTGTTGTAGATATTTCCGTGTTTATACACATGGCGGAGTAGATACTTCCATCTTTATGGAAATGGCAGTGTAGATATTTTCATGTTTATAGAGATGGCGGTGAAGATATTTCCATATTTATAGAGATAGCGGTGTAGATATTTCCATCTTTGTACAGATGGCAGTGTAGATATTTCCATGTTTATACAGATGGCGGTGTAGATATTTCCATATTTATACAGATGTCTGTGTATATATTTCCATGTGTATACAGATGGTATTGTAGGTATTTCCATGTTTATACAGATGGTGGTGTAGTTATTTCCATGTTTATTCAGATGATTGTGTAGATATTTCCATGTTTTTACAGATGGCAGTGTGGATATTTCAATGTTTATAGAGATGGCACTGTAGATATTTCCATGTTTATGCAGATAACAGGAGATATTTCCATGTTTATACAGAGAGCAGTGGAGATATTTCCATGTTTATACACATAGTGGTGTACATATTTACATGTTTATAGAGACAGCGGTGTAGGTATTTCCTTGTTTATACAGATAGTGGTACAGATATTTCCATGTTTATACAGATGCCTATGCAGATATCTCCATATTTATACAGAGGGCTGTGTAGATATTTCTATGTTGATACAGACGGCACTGTAGATATTTAAATGTTCCTACACATGACTGTGTAGGTATTTCCATGTTTATACAGATGTCTTTGTAGATATTTCCATGTCTATAGAGATAGCGGTGCAGATATTTCCATGTATATACAGATAGCGGTGTATATATTTCCATGTTTATACAGATCGTGGTGTAGATATTTCCATGTTTATACAGATACCGGTGTAGATATTTCCATGTTTATACAGACCGCAGTGTAGATATTTCCATGTTTATAGAGATAGCAGTGTAGATATTTCCATGTTTGTACAGATGGCGGTGTTGATGTTTCCATCTATACACAGATTGCCGTGTAGGTATTTCCATGTGTATACAGATGGCATTGTAGATATTTCCATGTTTATACAGATGGTGGTGTAAATATTTCCATGTTTATACAGATGACTGTATAGGTATTTCCATGTTTATACAGATGGCGGTGTAGATATTTCCAAATTTATACAGATAACGGTGTTGAAATTTCCATGTTTATACAGATAGCGGTGTAAATATTTCCAAGTTTATACAGATCACGGTGTAGATATTTCCATGTTTATAGAGACAGCGGTGTAGATATTTCCATGTTTATACAGATAGCTGAGTAGATATTTCCATGTTTATACAGACCGCTGTGTAGATATTTCCCTGTTTATACAGATAGCGGTGCAGATATTTCCATGTTTGTACAGATGGCGGTGTTGATATTTCCATCTATACACAGATGACCGTGTAGATATTTCCATGTTTATACAGATGCCGGTGCAGATATTTCTATCGATATGTAGATGGTGGTGTAGATATTTTCATGTATATACAGATAGTGCTGTACTTGTTTCCATGTTTATATAGAGAGGGGTGTAGACACTTCCATGTATGTACACATGGCTGTGTAGATATTTCCATGTTTATACAGATGGCGGTGAAGATATTTCCATGTTTATACAGATAACTTTGTAAGTATTTCCATGTTTATACTGATAGCGGTGTAGTTATTTCCATGTTTATGTAGATAGCGGTGTAGATATTTCCATGTATATACACATGGCTGTGTTGATATTTCCATGTTTATACAGATAGCGGTGTAGATATTTCCATGTTTATACTGATCGCGGTGTAGATATTTCCATGTTTATAGAGATGGCGGTGTAGATATTTCCATGTTCAGAGAGATAGCGGTGTTGATTTTTCCATGTTTATAGAGATAGCTCCGTGGATATTTCCATGTTTATACAGATAGGGGGGTAGATATTTCCATGTTTATAGAGATGGCGGTGTAGATATTTCCATGTTTATACAGATAGGGGTGTAGATATTTCCATGTTTATAGAGATGGCGGTGTAGATATTTCCATGTTTATAAAGATCATGGTGTAGATATTTCCATGTTTATACAGATCGCGGTGTTGATATTACCATGTTTATAGGGATAGCGGTGCAAATATTTCCACATTTATACAGAGAGCGGTGTAGTTATTAGCATGTTTATACAGAAAGCGATTTAGATATTTCCATGTATAAACAGATGTCTGTGTATATATTTCCATGTTTAAACAGATGGCAGTGTAGATATTTCCTTGTTTATACAAATAGCGGTGTAGTTATTTCCATGTTTATACAGATAGCAGAGTATATATTTCCATGTATATACAGATGGCTGTGTAGGTATTTCCATCTTTATACAGATGGCTATGTAGATATTTCCATGTTTATACAGATGACTTTGTATGTATTTCCATGTTTATACAGATGGCGGTGTAGGTATTTCCATGTTTACAGAGATCGCTGTGTAGATATTTACATGTTTATACAGATAGCGGTGTATATATTTCCATGTTTATACAGGTAGCGGTGTAGATATTTCCATCTTTATACAGATCGTGGTGAAGATATTTCCATGTTTATACAGATCACGGTGTAGATATTTCCATGTTTACACAGATCGAGGTGTAGATATTTCCATGTTTATACAGATAGCGATGTAGATATTTCCATGTTTATACAGATAGCGGTGTAGATATTTCCATGTTTATAGAGATAGCGGTGTAGGTATTTCCAAGTTTATAGACATAGCGGTGTAGATATTTCCATGTTTATACAGATAGCGATGTAGATATTTCCATGTTTATACAGATAGCGGTGTAGATATTTCCATGTTTATAGAGATAGTGGTGTAGGTATTTCCAAGTTTATAGACATAGCGGTGTAGATATTTCCATGTTTATATAGATGGCGTTGTAGGTATTTCCATGTTTATACCGATAGCGGTGTTGGTATTTCCACGTTTATACAGATAGCGATGTAGATATTTCCATGTTTATAAAGCTCGCGGTGCAGATATTTATAACTTTAAAAGATGACATTGTAGATATTTCCTTATTCACACAGATGGCGGTGTAGATGTTTCCATGTTTATACAGATGACGCAGTAGTTAGTTCCATGTTTGTGGAGATGGCAGTGTAGATATTTTCATGTTTATAGAGATGGCGGTGTAGATATTTCCATATTTATAGAGACAGCAGTGTAGATATTTACATGTTTATACAGATGGCTGTGTAGATATTTCCATGTGTATACAGATGGCATTGTAGATAATTCCATGTTTTTACAGATGACTGAATAGGTATTTCCATGTTTTTACAGATGGCAGCGCAGATATTTCCATGTTTATAGAGATAGCGGTGTAGATATTTCCATGGTTGTACTGATGGCGGTGCTGATATTTCCATCTATACACAGATGGCCGTGTAGATATTTCCATGTTTATACAGATGGCGGCGTAGATATTTCCATGGAGATGCAGATAGCGGTGTAGATATTTCCATGTTTATACAGATAGCGGTGTAGATATTTGCATGTTTACACAGATGGTGGTGTAGATATTTCCGTGTTTATAAACATGGTGGAGTAGATACATCCATCTTTATGGAGATGGCAGTGTAGGTATTTTCATGTTTATAGAGATGGCGGTGTAGATATTTCCATATTTATAGAGATAGCGGTGTAGGTATTTCCATCATTCTACAGATGTCAGTGTAGATATTTCCATGATTATACAAATGGCGGTGTAGATATTTCCATCTTTCTACAGATGGCAGTGTAGATATTTCCATGATTATACAGATGGCGGTGTAGATATTTCCATATTTATACAGATGTCTGTGTAGATAATTCCATGTGTATACAGATGGTATTGAAGGTATTTCCATGTTTATACAGATGGTGGTGTAGATATTTCCATGTTTATTCAGATGACTGTGTAGATATTTCCATGTTTTTACAGATGGCAGTGTGGATATTTCAATGTTTATAGAGATGGCGCTGTAGATATTTCCATGTTTATACAGATAACTTTGGATATATTTCCATGTTTATACAGAGAGCAGTGGAGATATTTCCATGTTTATACACATAGCCGTGTACATACTTCCATGTTTATAGAGACAGTGGTGTAGGTATTTCCATGTTTATACAGATAGCGGTACAGATATTTCCATGTTTACACAGATGCCTATGCAGATATCTCCATATTTATACTGAGGGCTGTGTAGATATTTCTATGTATATACAGAAGGCAGTGTATATATTTCCATGTTCCTACACATGACTGTGTAGGTATTTCCATGTTTATACAGATGTCTTTGTAGATATTTCCATGTATATACAGATGGCTGTGTAGAAATTTCCATGTTTATACAGATGGCGGCACAGATATTTCTATGGATGTGTAGATGGTGGTGTATATATTTCCATGTTTATACAGATCGTGGTGTAATTATTTCCATGTTTATACAGATACCAGTGTAGATATTTCCATGTTTATACAGACCGCAGTGTATATATTTCCATGTTTATAGAGATAGCAGTGTAGATATTTCCAAGTTTGTACAGATGGCGGTGTTGATGTTTCCATCTATACACAGATTGCCGTGTAGGTATTTCCATGTGTATACAGATGGCATTGTAGATATTTCCATGTTTATACAGATGGTGGTGTAGATATTTCCATGTTTACACAGATGACTGTATAGGTATTTCCATGTTTATACAGATGGCGGTGTAGATATTTCCATGTTTAAAGAGATAGCGGAGTAGATATTTCCATATTTATACAGATAACGTTGTAGAAATTTCCATGTTTATACAGATAGCGGTGTAAATATTTCCATGTTTATACAACTCACGGTGTAGATATTTCCTTGTTTATACAAATAGCTGTGTAGTTATTTCCATGTTTATACAGATAGCGGCGTAGATATTTCCATGTATATACAGATGGCTGTGTAGAAATTTCCATGTTTATACAGATGGCTTTGTAGATATTTCCATGTATATACAGATGACAGTGTAGATATTTCCATGTTTATACTGATGGCGGCACAGATATTTCTATGGATGTGTAGATGGTGGTGTAGATATTTCCATGTATATACAGATAGCGGTGTACATATTTCCATGTTTATATAGAGAGCGGTGTAGATATTTCCATGTATGTACACATGGCTGTGTAGATATTTCGATGTTTATAGAGATAGCAGTGGAGATACTTCCATGTTTATTCAGATAGCGGTGTAGTTATTTCCATGTTTATATAGATAGCGGTGTAGATATTTCCATGTATATACACATAGCTGTGTAGATATTTACATGTTTATACAGATGGCGGTGTAGATATTTCCATGTTTACACAGATAACTTTGTAAGTATTTCCATGTTTATACAGATGGCGGTGTAGATATTTCGATGTTTATAGAGATAGCAGTGGAGATATTTCCATGTTTATACAGATAGTGGTGTACATATTTCCATGTTTATACTGATCGCGGTGTAGATATTTCCATGTTTATAGAGATGACGGTGTAGTTATTTCCATGTTCATAGAGATAGCGGTGTTGATTTTTCCATGTTTATAGAGATAGCTGTGTGGATATTTCCATGTTTATACAGATAGGGCTGTAGATATTTCCATGTTTATAGAGATGGCGGTGAAGATATTTCCATGTTTATAGAGATAGCTGTGTGGATATTTCCATGTTTATACAGATAGGGCTGTAGATATTTCCATGTTTATAGAGATGGCGGTGTAGATATTTCCATGTTTATACAGATCACGGTGTAGATATATCCATGTTTATACAGATCGCGGTGTAGATGTTTCCATGTTTATAGAGATCATGGTGTAGATATTTCTATGTTTACACAAATCGCGGTGTTGATATTACCATGTTTATAGGGATAGCTGTGCAAATATTTACACATTTATACAGATAGCGGTGTAGATATTAGCATGTTTATACAGATAGCGGTATAGATATTTCCATGTCTATAGAGATAGCGGTGTACTTATTTCCATATTTATACAGATTGCGGTATAGATATTTCCATCTTTATACAGATGGCGGTGTAGATATTTCCATGTTTATACAGATAGAAGTGAAGATATTTCCATGTTTATACAGATAGTGGTGTAGATATTTCCAAGTTTATACAGATGGCGGAGTAGATACATCCATGTTTCTGAAGATGGCGGTGTAGATATTTTCATGTTTATACAGATAGAAGTGAAGGTATTTCCATGTTTATACAGATGGCATTGTAGATATTTCCAAGTTTATACAGATAGCGGTGTAGATATTTCTATGTTAATAAAGACCGCGGTGTAGATATTTCCATGTTTACACAGATAGCGGTGCAGATATTTCAAGGATGTATTCAGATGGCTGTCTAGATATTTCCATGTTTATACAGATGGCTGTGTAGATATTTCCATGTTTATACAGATGGCTTTGTAGGTATTTCCATGTTTATACAGATGGCGGTGTAGATATTTCCATATTTATAGAGATAGCTGTGTAGATATTTCCATGTTTATACAGATGGCGGTGTAGATATTTCCATGTTTATACAGATATCGGTGTAGATATTTCCATATTTATACAGATAACGGTGTAGAAATTTCCATGTTTATACAGATAGCGGAGTAAATATTACCATGTTTATACAGATCACGGTGTAGATATTTCCATGTTTATAGAGATAGCGGTGTAGATATTTCCATGTTTATACAGATAGCGGTGTAGATATTTCCAAGTTTATACAGACCGCGGTTCAGATATTTCCATGGTTATACAGATAGCGGTGCAGATATTTCCATATTTGTACAGATGGCGGTGTTGATATTTCCATCTCTACACAGATTGCCGTGTGGGTATTTCCATGTGTATACAGATGGCATTGAGGATATTTCCATGTTTCTACAGATGGTGGTGTAGATATTTCCATGTTTACACAGATGACTGTATAGGTATTTCCATGTTTATACAGATGGCGGTGTAGATATTTCCATGTTTATAGAGATAGCGGTGTAGATATTTCCATATTTCTACTGATAACGGTGTAGAAATTTCCATGTTTATACAGATAGCGGTGTAAATATTTCCATGTTTATACAGATCACGGTGTAGATATTTCCATGTTTATAGAGATAGCGGTGTAGATATTTGCATGTTTATACAGATAGCGGTGTAGATATTTCTATGTTTATAAAGACCGCGGTGTTGTTATTTCCATGTTTATACAGATAGCGGTGCAGATATTTCCAGCTATATACAGATGGCTGTGTAGATATTTCCATGTTTATACAGATGGCTGTGTAGATATTTCCATGTTTATACAGATGACTTTGTAGGTATTTCCATGTTTATACAGATGGCGGTGTAGATATTTCCATGTTTATAGAGATAGCTGTGTAGATATTTCCGTATTTATACAGATAACGGTGTAGAAATTTCCATGTTTATACAGATAGCGGTGTAAATATTTCCATGTTTATACAGATCGCGGTGTAGAGATTTCCATGTTGATACCGATCGCGGTGTAGATATTTCCGTGTTTATACAGATAGTGGTGTAGATATTTCCATGTTTTTACAGATATCGGTGTAGATATTTCCATGTTTACACAGATTGCGGTGTAGATATTTCCATCTTTCTTCAGATGACGTTGTAGATATTTCCATGTTTATATAGATGGTGGTGCAGATATTTCCATGTTTATAGAGATGGTGGTGTAGATATTAACATGTTTATACAGATAGCGATGTAGATATTTCCATGTATATACAGATCGTGGTGAAGATATTTCCATGATTATACAGATCGCGGTGTAGATATTTCCATGTTTATACAGATAGCGGTGTAGATATTTCCATGTTTACACAGATAGTGGTGTAGATATTTCCGTGTTTATACACATGGCAGATTAGATACTTCCATCTTTGTGGAGATGGCAGTGTACATATTTTCATGTTTATAGAGATGGCGGTGTAGATATTTCCATATTTATAGAGATAGCGGTGTAGATATTTCCATCTTTCTACAGATGGCAGTGTAGATATTTCCATGTTTATACAGATGGCGGTGTAGATATTTCCATATTTATACAATTGTCTGTGTAGATATTTCCATGTGTATACAGATGGTATTGTAGGTATTTCCATGTTGATACAGATGGTGGTGAAGATATTTCCATGTTTATTCAGATGACTGTGTAGATATTTCCATGTTTTTACAGATGGCAGTGTAGATACTTCAATGTTTACAGAGATGGCGCTGTTGATATTTCCATGTTTATACAGATATCGGTGGAGATATTTCCATGTTTATACAGAGAGCAGTGGAGATATTTCCATGTTTATACACATAGCGGTGTACATATTTCCATGATTATAGAGACAGCGGTGTAGGTATTTCCATGTTTATAGAGATGGCGGTGTAGATATTTCCATGTTCATAGAGATAGCGGTGATGATTTTTCCATGTTTATAGTGATAGCGGTGTGGATATTTCCATGTTTATACAGATACGGGTGTAGATATTTCCATGTTTATAGAGATGGCGGTGTAGATATTTCCATGTTTATACAGATGGCCGTGTAGTTATTTCCATATTTATACAGATGTCTGTGTAGATATTTCCATGTGTATACAGATGGTATTGTAGGTATTCCCATGTTTATACAGATGGTGGTGTAGATATTTCCATGCTTATACAGTTGGCGGTGTAGATATTTCCATGTTTTTACAGATGGCAGTGTAGATATTTCAATGTTTATAGAGATGGCGCTGTAGATATTTCCATGTTTATACAGATAACGGTGGAGATATTTCCATGTTTATACAGAGAGCAGTGGAGATATTTCCATGTTTATACACATAGCGGTGTACATATTTCCATGTTTATAGAGACAGCGGTGTAGGTATTTCCATGTTTATACAGATAGAGGGGCAGATATTTCCATGTTTACACAGATGCCTATGCAGATATTTCCATATTTATACAGAGGGCTTTGTAGATATTTCTATGTTTATACAGATGACATTGTAGATATTTAAATATTGCTACACATGACTGTGTAGGTATTTCCATGTTTATACAGATGTCTTTGTAGATATTTCCATGTTTATAGAGATAGCGGTGCAGATATTTCCATGTTTATTCAGATAGCGGTGTATATAATTCCATGTTTATAGAGATCATGGTGTAGATATTTCCATGTTTATACAGATACCGGTGTAGGTATTTCCATGTTTATACAGACCGCAGCGTAGATATTTCCATGTTTATAGAGATAGCAGTGTGGATATTTCCAGGTTTGTACAGATGGCGGTGTTGATGTTTCCATCTATACACAGAGTGCCGTGTAGGTATTTCCATGTGTATTCAGATGGCATTGAAGATATTTCCATGTTTATACAGATGGTGGTGTAGATATTTCCATGTTTACACAGATGTCTGTATAGGTATTTCCATGTTTATACATATGGCAGTGTAGATATTTCCATGTTTATAGAGATAGCTGTGTAGATATTTCCATGTTTATACAGATAGCGGTGTAGATATTTTCATGTTTATACAGATCGCGGTGTAGATATTTCCATGTTTATACAGATCGCGGTGTAGATATTTCCATGTTTATACAGATAGCGGTGTAGATATTTCCGTGTGTTTACAGATAGCGGTGTAGGTAGTACCATGTTTACACAGATTACGGTGTAGATATTTCCATCTTTCTACAGAAGGCATTGTAGATATTTCCATGTTTATACAGATGGCGGTGTAGATATTTCCATGTTTATATAGATGGTGGTGTAGATATTACCATGTTTATACAGGTAGCGGTGCAGATATTTCCATGTTTATACAGATTGTGGTTAAGATATTTCCATGTTTATACAGATCGCGGTGTATATATTTCCATGTTTATACAGATAGCGGTGTAGATATTTCCGTGTTTATTCTGATCGTGGTGTAGATATTTCCAAGTTTATAGAGATGGCGGTGTAGATATTTCCATGTTCACAGAGATAGCGGTGTTGATTTTTCCATGTTTATAGATATACCGGTGTGGATATTTCCATGCTTTTACAGATAGGGGTGTAGATATTTCCATGTTTATTGAGATAAGGGTGTCGATATTTCCATGTTTATTCAGATAGCGGTGTAGATATTTCCATGTTTATACAGACCGCGGTGTAGATATTTCCATGTTTATACAGATAGCGGTGCAGATATTTCCATGTTTGCACAGATGGCCGTGTTGATATTTCCATCTATACACAGATGACCGTGTAGATATTTCCATGTTTATACAGATGGCGACACAGGTATTTCCATGGATATGTAGATAGCGGTGTAGATATTTCCATGTTTATACAGATAGCGGTGTAGATATTTCCATGTTTATATAGATAGCGGTGTAGTTATTTCCATGTATATACACATGGCGGTGTAGATATTTCCATGTTTATACAGATGGCGGTGTAGATATTTGCATGTTTACAGATAACTTTGTAATTATTTCCATGTTTATACAGATGGCGGTGTAGATATTTTGATGTTTATACAGATAGCGGTGTAGATATTTCCATGTTTATACAGATAGCGGTGTAGATATTTCCATGTTTATACTGATTGTGGTGTAGATATTTCCATGTTTATAGAGATGGCGGTGTAGATATTTCCATATATGCACAGATGACCGTGTAGATATTTCCATGTTTATACAGATGGCGGCGCAGATATTTCCATGGATATGTAGATGGTGGTGTAGATATTTCCATGTTTATACAGATAGCGGTGTAGTTATTTCCATGTTTATATAGATAGCGGTGTAGATATTTCCATGTATATACACATGGCTGTGTAGCTATTTCCATGTTTATACAGATGGCGGTGTAGATATTTCCATCTTTATACAGATAACTTTGTAAGTATGTCCATGTTTATAGAGATGCCGGTGTAGATATTTCTACGTTTATAGAGATAGCATTGGAGATATTTCCATGTTTTTACAGATAGCAGTGTAGATATTTCCATGTTTATACTGATCGTGCTGTAGATATTTCCATGTTTATACAGATGGCGGTGTAGATATTTCCATGTTCATAGAGATAGCGGTGTTGATTTTAACATGTTTACAGAGATAGCGGTGTGGATATTTCCATGTTTATACAGATAGGGGTGTAGATATTTCCATGTTTATAGAGATGGCGATGTAGATATTTCCAGGTTTATACACATCACGGTGTAGATATTTTCTTGTTTATACAAATAGTGGTGTAGTTATTTCCATGTTTATACAGATAGCGGTGTAGATATTTCCATGTATATACAGATGGCAGTGTAGATATTTCCATTTTTATACCGATGGCTGTGTTGATATTTCCATGTTTATACAGATGACTTTGTTGGTATTTCCATGTTTATACAGATGGCGGTGTAGATATTTCCATGTTTATAGAGATAGCTGTGTAGATATTTCCATGTTTATACAGACAGCGGTGTAGATATTTCCATGTTGATACAGATCCCTGTGTAGATATTTCCTTGTTTATACAGATAGCGGTGTAGATATTTCCATGTTTATACAGATAGCGGTGTAGATATTTCCATGTTTATAGAGATAGCGGTGTAGGTATTTCCATGTTTATAGACATAGCGGTGTACATATTTCCATGTTTATATAGATGGCGTTGTAGATATTTCCATGTTTATACAGATAACGGTGCAGATATTTCCATGTTCATACAGAGAGCACTGGAGATATTTCCATGTTTATACACAGAGCGGTGTACATATTTCCATGATCATAGAGACAGCGGTGTAGGTATTTCCATGTTTATACAGATAGCGGTGCAGATATTTCCATGTTTACACAGATGCCTATGCAGATATTTCCATATTTATACAGAGGGCTTTGTAGATATTTCTATGTTTATACAGAAGGCAGTGTAGATATTTAAATGTTCCTATACATGACTGTGTAGGTATTTCCATGTTTATACAGATGTCTTTGTAGATATTTCCATGTTTATAGAGATAGCGGTGCAGATATTTCCATGTTTATACAGATAGCGGTGAATATATTTCCATGATTATGGAGACTGCAGTGTAGATATTTCCATGTTTATAGAGATAGCAGTGTAGATATTTCCATGTTTGTACACATGGCGTTGTTGATGTTTCCATCTATACACAGATTGCCGTGTAGTTATTTCCATGTGTATTCAGAAGGCATAGAAGATATTTCCATGTTTATACAGATGGTGGTGTAGATATTTCCATGTTTGCACAGATGACTGTATAGGTATTTCCATGTTTATACAGATGGCGGTGTAGATATTTCCATGTTTATAGAGATAGCTGTGTAGATATTTCCATGTTTATACACATAGCGGTGTAGATATTTCCATGTTTATACAGATCACTGTTTAGATATTTCCATGTTTATACAGATCGTGGTTTAGATATTTCCATGTTTATACAGATAGCGTTGTAGATATTTCCATGTGTTTACAGATAGCGGTGTAGATAGTTTCTTTTTTACACAGATTGCGGTGTAGATATTTCCATCTTTCTACAGATGGCATTGTAGATATTTCCATGTTTATACAGATGGCGGTGTAGATATTTCCATGTTTATATAGATGGTGGTGTAGATATTACCATGTTTATAGAGGTAGCGGTGTAGATATTTCCATGTTTATACAGATTGTGGTGAAGATATTTCCATGTTTATACTGATCGCGGTGTAGATATTTCCATGTTTATACAGATCGCGGTGTAGATATTTCCATGTTTATACAGATAGCGGTGTAGATATTTCCATGTTTATACAGATAGCGGAGTAGGTATTTCCATGTTTATACAGGTAACGGTGTAGCAATTTCCATGTTTATACAGATAGCGGTGTAGATATTTCCATGTTTATACAGATCACGGTGTAGATATTTCCATGTTTATAGAAATAGCGGTGTAGATATTTCCATGTTTATACAGATAGCGGTGTAGATATTTCCATGGATATGTAGATATTGGTGTAGATATTTCCATGTTTATACAGAAAGCGGTGTAGCTATTTCCATGTTTATATAGATAGCGGTGTTGATATTTCCATCTATACACAGATGACCATGTAGATATTTCCATGTTTATACAGTTGGCGGCGCAGATATTTCCATGGATATGTAGATATTTTTGTAGATATTTCCATGTTTATACAGAAAGCGGTGTAGCTATTTCCATGTTTATATAGATAGCGGTGTAGGTACTTCCATGTATATACACATGGCTGTGTAGATATTTCCATGTTTATAGAGATGGCGGTGTAGATATTTCCATGTTTATACTGATCGTGGTGTAGATATTTCCATATTTATAGAGATGGCGGTGTAGATATTTCCATGTTCATAGAGATAGTGTGTTGATTTTTCCATGTTTACAGAGATAGCGGTGTGGATTTTTCCATGCTTATACAGATAGGGGTGTAGATATTTCCATGTTTATAGAGATGGCGGTGGAAAGATTTCCATGTTTATACAGACCGCGGTGTAGATATTTGCTTCTTTATACAAATAGCGGTGTAGTTATTTCCATGTTTATACAGATAGCAGTGTAGATATTCCATGTATATACAGATGGCTGTGTAGATATTTCCATGTTTATACAGATGACTTTGTAGGTATTTCCATGTTTATGCAGATGGCAGTGTAGATATTTCCATGTTTATAGAGATAGCTGTGTAGATATTTCCATGTTTATACATAGCGGAGTAGATATTTCCATGTTTATTCAGATCGCGGTGTAGATATTTCCATGTTGATACAGATCGCGGTGTAGATATTTCCATGTTTATACAGATAGTGGTGTAGATATTTCCATGTTTTGACAGATATCGGTGTAGATATTTCCATGTTTACACAGATTGCGGTGTAGATATTTCCATCTTTCTACAGATGGCATTGTAGATATTTCCATGTATATATAGATGGTGGTGCAGATATTTCCATGTTTATAGAGATGGCGGTGTAGATATTACCATGTTTATACTGATAGCGGTGTAGATATTTCCATGTATATACAGATCGTGGTGAAGATATTTCCATGTTTATACAGATCGCAGTGTAGATATTTCCATGTTTATACAGACAGCGGTGTATATATTTCCATTTTTACACAGATAGTGGTGTAGATATTTCCGTGTTTATACTCATGGCAGAGTAGATACTTCCATCTTTATGGAGATGGCAGTGTGGATATTTTCATGTTTATAGAGATGGCGGTGTAGATATTTCCATATTTATACAGATAGCGGTGTAGATATTTCCATCTTTCTACAGATGGCAGTGTAGATATTTCCATGTTTATACAGATGGCGGTGTAAATATTTCCATATTTATACAATTGTCTGTATAGATAATTCCATGTGTATACAGATGGTATTGTAGGTATTTCCATGTTGATACAGATGGTGGTGAAGATATTTCCATGTTTATTCAGATGACTGTGTAGATATTTCCATGTTTTTACAGATGGCAATGTAGATACTTCAATGTTTATAGAGATGGCGCTGTTGATATTTCCATGTTTATACAGATAACGGTGGAGATATTTCCATGTTTATACAGAGAGCAGTGGAGATATTTCCATGTTTATACACATAGCGGTGTACATATTTCCATGATTATAGAGACAGCGGTGTAGGTATTTCCATGTTTATAGAGATGGCGGTGTAGATATTTCCATGTTCATAGAGATAGCGGTGTTGATTTTTCCATGTTTATAGTGATAGCGGTGTGGATATTTCCATGTTTATACAGATACGGGTGTAGATATTTCCATGTTTATAGAGATGGTGGTGTAGATATTTCCATGTTTATACAGATGGCCGTGTAGTTATTTCCATATTTATACAGATGTCTGTGTAAATATTTCCATGTGTATACAGATGGTATTGAAGGTATTTCCATGTTTATACAGATGGTGGTGTAGATATTTCCATGCTTATACAGTTGGCGGTGTAGATATTTCCATGTTTTTACAGATGGCAGTGTTGATATTTCAATGTTTATGGAGATGGCGCTGTAGATATTTCCATGTTTATACAGATAACGGTGGAGATATTTCCATGTTTATACAGAGAGCAGTGGAGATATTTCCATGTTTATACACATAGCGGTGTACATATTTCCATGTTTATAGAGACAGCAGTGTAGGTATTTCCATGTTTATACAGATAGAGGGGCAGATATTTCCATGTTTACACAGATGCCTATGCAGATATTTCCATATTTATACAGAGGGCGATGTAGATATTTCTATGTTTATACAGATGACATTGTAGATATTTAAATATTCCTACACATGACTGTGTAGGTATTTCCATGTTTATACAGATGTCTTTGTAGATATTTCCATGTTTATAGAGATAACGGTGCAGATATTTCCATGTTTATACAGATAGCGGTGTATATAATTCCATGTTTATACAGATCATGGTGTAGATATTTCCATGTTTATACAGATACCGGTGTAGTTATTTCCATGTTTATACAGACCGCAGTGTAGATATTTCCATGTTTATAGAGATAGCGGTGTAGGTATTTCCATGTTTATACAGACCGCAGTGTAGATATTTCCATGTTTATAGAGATAGCAGTGTAGATATTTCCAGGTTTGTACAGATGGCGGTGTTGATGTTTCCATCTATACACAGAGTGCCGTGTAGGTATTTCCATGTGTATTCAGATGGCATTGAAGATATTTCCATGTTTATACAGATGGTGGTGTAGATATTTCCATGTTTACACAGATGTCTGTATAGGTATTTCCATGTTTATAAAGATGGCAGTGTAGATATTTCCATGTTTATAGAGATAGCTGTGTAGATATTTTCATGTTTGCACAGATGGCGGTGTAGATATTTCCATGTTTATACAGATCGCGGTGTAGATATTTCCATGTTTATACAGATAGCGGTGTAGATAGTACCATGTTTACACAGATTGCGGTGTAAATATTTCCATCTTTCTACAGATGGCATTGTAGATATTTCCATGTTTATACAGATGGCGGTGTAGATATTTCCATATTTATATAGATGGTGGTGTAGATATTACCATGTTTACACAGGTAGCGGTGTAGATATTTCCATGTTTATACAGATTGTGGTTAAGATATTTCCATGTTTATACAGATCGCGGTGTAGATATTTGCATGTTTATACAGATAGCGGTGTAGATATTTCCCTGTTTATTCTGATCGTGGTGTAGATATTTCCATGTTTATAGAGATGGCGGTGTAGATATTTCCATGTTCACAGAGATAGCGGTGTTGATTTTTCCATGTTTATAGAGATAGCGGTGTGGATATTTCCATGCTTATACAGATAGGGGTGTAGATATTTCCATGTTTATAGAGATAACGGTGTAGATATTTCCATGTTTATTCAGATAGCGGTGTAGATATTTCCATGTTTATACAGACCGCGGTGTAGGTATTTCCATGTTTATACAGATAGCGGTGCAGATATTTCCATGTTTGCACAGATGGCGGTGTTGATATTTCCATCTATACACAGATGACCGTGTAGATATTTCCATGTTTATACAGATGGCGACACAGATATTTCCATGGATGTGTAGATAGCGGTGTAGATATTTCCATGTTTATACAGATAGCGGTGTAGATATTTCCATGTTTATATAGATAGCGGTGTAGTTATTTCCATGTATATACACATGGCTGTGTAGATATTTCCATGTTTATACAGATGGCGGTGTAGATATTTCCATGTTTACAGATAACTTTGTAATTATTTCCATGTTTATACAGATGGCGGTGTAGATATTTCGATGTTTATAGAGATAGCAGTGGAGATATTTCCATGTTTATACACATAGCGGTGTAGATATTTCCATGTTTATAGAGATGGCGGTGTAGATATTTCCATGTTCATAGAGATAGCGGTGTTGATTTTTCCATGTCTATAGAGATAGCGGTATGGATATTTCCATGTTTATACAGATAGGGGTGTAGATATTTCATTGTTTATACTTATAGCGGTGTAGTTATTTCCATGTTTATACAGATAGCGGTGAAGATATTTCCATGTTTATACAGATCACGGTGTAGATATTTCCTTCTTTATACTAATAGCGGTGTAGTTATTTCCATGTTTATACATATAGCGGTGTAGATATTTCCATGTATGTACAGATGGCTGTGTAGATATTTCCATGTTTATACAGATGGCTGTGTAGATATTTCCATATTTATACAGATGTCTTTGTAGGTATTTCCATCTTTATACAGATGTCGATGTAGGTATTTCCATGTTTATACAGATAGCTTTGTAGATATTTCCATGTTTATACAGATAGCGTTGTAGATAATTCCATGTTTGTACAGATTGCGGTGTAGATGTTTCCATGTTTATACAGATGGTGGTGTAGATATTTCCATGTTTATACAGATGGCGGTGGAGATATTTCCATGTATATACAGAGAGCAGTGGAGATATTTCCATGTTTATACACATAGCGGTGTACATATTTCCATGTTTATAGATACAGCGGTGTAGGTATTTCCATATTTATACAGATAGCGGTGCAGATATTTCCATGTTTACACAGATGCCTATGCAGATATTTCCATATTTATACAGAGGGCTGTGTAGGTATTTCTATGTTTATACAGATGGCAGTGTAGATATTTAAATGTTCCTACACATGACTGTGTAGGTATTTCCATGTTTATACAGATGTCTTTGTAGATATTTCCATGTTTATAGAGATAGCGGTGCAGATATTTCCATGTTTATACAGATCACGGTGTAGGTATTTCCATGTTTACAGAGATAGCGGTGTAGATATTTCCATGTTTCTTCAGATCGTGGTGTGGATATTTCCATGTTTATACAGATCGCGGTATAGATATTTCCATGTTTCTTCAGATCGTGGTGTAGATATTTCCATGTTTATACAAATTGTGGTTAAGATATTTCCATGTTTATACAGATCGCGGTGTAGATATTTGCATGTTTATACAGATAGCGGTGTAGATATTTCCCTGTTTATTCTGATCGTGGTGTAGATATTTCCATGTTTATAGAGATGGCGGTGTAGATATTTCCATGTTCACAGAGATAGCGGTGTTGATTTTTCCATGTTTATAGAGATAGCGGTGTGGATATTTCCATGCTTATACAGATAGGGGTGTAGATATTTCCATGTTTATAGAGATAACGGTGTAGATATTTCCATGTTTATTCAGATAGCGGTGTAGATATTTCCATGTTTATGCAGACCGCGGTGTAGATATTTCCATGTTTATACAGATAGCGGTGCAGATATTTCCATGTTTGCACAGATGGCGGTGTTGATATTTCCATCTATACACAGATGACCGTGTAGATATTTCCATGTTTATACAGATGGCGACACAGATATTTCCATGGATATGTAGATAGCGGTGTAGATATTTCCATGTTTATACAGATAGCGGTGTAGATATTTCCATGTTTATATAGATAGCGGTGTAGTTATTTCCATGTATATACACATGGCTGTGTAGATATTTCCATGTTTATACAGATGGCGGTGTAGGTATTTCCATGTTTACAGATAACTTTGTAATTATTTCCATGTTTATACAGATGGCGGTGTAGATATTTCGATGTTTATAGAGATAGCAGTGGAGATATTTCCATGTTTATACACATAGCGGTGTAGATATTTCCATGTTTATAGAGATGGCGGTGTAGATATTTCCATGTTCATAGAGATAGCGGTGTTGATTTTTCCATGTCTATAGAGATAGCGGTATGGATATATCCATGTTTATACAGATAGGGGTGTAGATATTTCATTGTTTATACTTATAGCGGTGTAGTTATTTCCATGTTTATACAGATAGCGGTGAAGATATTTCCATGTTTATACAGATCACGGTGTAGATATTTCCTTCTTTATACTAATAGCGGTGTAGTTATTTCCATGTTTATACATATAGCTGTGTAGATATTTCCATGTATGTACAGATGGCTGTGTAGATATTTCCATGTTTATACAGATGGCTGTGTAGATATTTCCATATTTATACAGATGTCTTTGTAGGTATTTCCATCTTTATACAGATGTCGATGTAGGTATTTCCATGTTTATACAGATAGCTTTGTAGATATTTCCATGTTTATACAGATAGCGTTGTAGATAATTCCATGTTTGTACAGATTGCGGTGTAGATGTTTCCATGTTTATACAGATGGTGGTGTAGATATTTCCATGTTTATACAGATGGCGGTGGAGATATTTCCATGTATATACAGAGAGCAGTGGAGATATTTCCATGTTTATACACATAGCGGTGTACATATTTCCATGTTTATAGATACAGCGGTGTAGGTATTTCCATATTTATACAGATAGCGGTGCAGATATTTCCATGTTTACACAGATGCCTATGCAGATATTTCCATATTTATACAGAGGGCTGTGTAGGTATTTCTATGTTTATACAGATGGCAGTGTAGATATTTAAATGTTCCTACACATGACTGTGTAGGTATTTCCATGTTTATACAGATGTCTTTGTAGATATTTCCATGTTTATAGAGATAGCGGTGCAGATATTTCCATGTTTATACAGATCACGGTGTAGGTATTTCCATGTTTACAGAGATAGCGGTGTAGATATTTCCATGTTTCTTCAGATCGTGGTGTAGATATTTCCATGTTTATACAGATCGCGGTATAGATATTTCCATGTTTCTTCAGATCGTGGTGTAGATATTTCCATGTTTATACAGATAGCGGTGTAGATATTTCCATCTTTTTACAGATAGCGCTGCAGATATTTCCATGTTTACACAGATTGCGGTGTAGGGATTTCCATGTTTATATAGATAGCGGTGTAGATATTTCCATGTATATGCACATGGCTGTGTAGATATTTCCATGTTTCTACAGATGGCGGTGTTGATGTTTCCATCTATACACAGATTGCCTTGTGGGTGTTTCCATGTGTATACAGATGGCATTGAAGATATTTCCACGTTTATACAGATGGTGGTGTAGATATTTCCATGTTTACACAGATGACTGTATAGGTATTTCCATGTTTATACAGATGGCGGTGTAGATATTTCCATGTTTATAGAGATAGCGGTATAGATATTTCCATATTTCTACAGATAACGGTGTAGAAATTTCCATGTTTATACAGATAGCGGTGTAAATACTTCCATGTTTATACAGATCACGGTGTAGATATTTCCATGTTTATAGAGATAACGGTGTAGATATCTCCATGTTTATACAGATAGCGGTGTAGATATTTCTATGTTTATACAGACCGCAGTGTAGATATTTCCATGTTTATACAGATAGCAGTGCAGATATTTCCATGTTTGTACAGATGGCGGTGTTGATATTTCCATCTATACACAGATGACCGTGTAGATATTTCCATGTTTATACAGATGGCGGCACAGATATTTCCATGGATATGTAGATGGCGGTGTAGGTATTTCCATGTTTATACAGATAGCGGAGTAGTTACTTCCATGTTTACATAGACAGCGGTGTAGATATTTCCATGTATATACACATGGCTGTGTAGATATTTCCATGTTTATACAGATGGCGGTGTAGATATTTCCATGTTTATAGAGATAGCTGTGTAGATATTTCCATGTTTATACAGAGAACTTTGTAAGTATTTCCATGTTTCTACAGATGGCGGTGCAGATATTATGATGTTTATAGAGATAGCAGTGGAGATATTTCCATGTTTATACAGATAGGGGTGTAGATATTTCCATGTTTATAGAGATGGCGGTGTAGATATTTCCGTGTTTATACAGATCACGGTGTAGATATTTCCTTGTTTATACAAATAGCGGTGTAGTTATTTCCATGTTTATACTGATAGCGGTGAAGATATTTCCATGTATATACAGATGGCTGTGTAGATATTTCCATGTTTATACAGATGGCTGTGTAGATATTTCCATGTTTATACAGATAGCGGTGTAGATATTTCCCTGTTTATACAGATCGCGGTGTAGATATTTCCATGTTTATTCAGATCGTGGTGTAGATATTTCCATGTTTATACAGATAGCGGTGTAGATATTTCCATGTTTTTACAGATAGCGCTGCAGATATTTCCATGTTTACACAGATTGCGGTGTAGATATTTCCATCTTCCTACAGATGGAATTGTTGATATTTCCATGTTTATAAAAATGGCGGTGTAGATATTTCCATGTTTATACAGATAGCGGTGTAGTTATTTCCATGTTTACACAGATGGTGGTGTAGATATTTTCGTATTTATACACATGACGGGGTATATACTTCCATCTTTATGGAGATGTCAGTGTAGATATTTTCATGTTTATAGAGATGGCGGTGTAGATATTTCCATATTTATAGAGATAGCGGTGTACCTATTTCCATCTTTCTACAGATGGCAGTGTAGATATTTCCATGTTTATACAGATGGTCGTGTAGATATTTCCATATTTATACAGATGTCTGTGTAGATATTTCCATGTGTATACAGATGGTATTGTAGGTATTTCCATGTTTACACAGATGGTGGTGTAGATATTTCCATGTTTATTCAGATGACTGTGTAGATATTTCCATGTTTTTAGAGATGGCAGTGTAGATATTTCAATGTTTTTAGAGATGGCGTTGTAGATATTTCCATGTTTAAACAGATAACGGTGGAGATATTTCCATGCTTATACAGACAGCAGTGGAGACATTTCCATGTTTATACACATAGCGGTGTACATATTTCCATGTTTATAGAGACAGTGGTGCAGGTATTTCCATGTTTATACAGATAGCGGTGCAGATATTTCCATGTTTACAAAGATGCCTATGCAGATATTTCCATATTTGTACAGAGGTCTGTGTAGATATTTCTATGTTTATACAGATGGCAGTGTAGATGTTTCCATGTTCCTACGCATGACTGTGTAGGTATTTCCATGTTTATACAGATATATTTGTAGATATTTCCATGTTTATACAGATCACGGTGTAGATATTTTCATGTTTATTCAGATAGCGGTGTAGTTATTTCCATGTTTATACAGATAGTGGTGTAGATATTTCCATGTATACACAGATGGCTGTGTAGATATTTCCATGTTTATACCGATGGCTGTGTAGATATTTCCATGTTTATACAGATGACTTTGTAGGTATTTCCATGTTTATACAGACGGCGGTGTAGATATTTCCATGTTTATAGAGATAGTTGTGTAGATATTTCCATGTTTATACAGATAGTGGTGTAGATATTTCCATGTTTATACAGATAGCGGTGTAGATATTTCCATGTTTATACAGATAGCGGTGTAGATATTTCCATGTATATAGAGATAGTGGTGTAGGTATTTCCATGTTTATAGACATAGCGGTGTAGATATTTCCATGTTTATATAGATGGCGTTGTAGATATTTCCATGTTTATACCGATAGCGGTGTTGGTATTTCCACGTTTATACAGATAGCGATGTAGATATTTCCATGTTTATACAGCTCGCGATGCAGATATTTATATCTTTATATAGATGGCATTGTGGATATTTTCTTGTTCACACAGATGGCGGTGTAGATGTTTCCATGTTTATACAGATGGCGTAGTAGTTAGTTCCATATTTATGGAGATCGCAGTGTAGATATTTTCATGTTTATAGAGATGGCGGTGTAGATATTTCCATGTTTATGGAGATAGCAGTGTAGATATTTACATGCTTATACAGATGGCTGTGTAGATATTTCCATGTGTATACAGATGGCATTGTAGATATATCCATGTTTATACAGATGACTGTATAGGTATTTCCATGTTTTTACAGATGGCAGTGCAGATATTTCCATGTTTATAGAGATAGCGGTGTAGATATTTCCATGTTTGTACAGATGGTGGTGTTGATATTTCCATGTATACACAGATGGCCGTGTGGATATTTCCATGTTTATACAGATAGGGGTGCAGATATTTCCATGTTTATAGAGATGGCGGTGTAGATATTTCCATGTTTATACAGACCGCGGTGTAGATATTTCCATGGTTATACAGATAGCGGTGCAGATATTTCCATGTTTGTACAGATGGCGGTATTGATATTTCCATCTATACACAGAACACCGTGTAGATATTTCCATGTTTATACAGATGGCGGCGCAGATATTTCCATGGATATGTAGATGGTGGTGTAGGTATTTCCATGTTTATACAGATAGCGGCGTAGTGATTTCCATGTTTATATAGATAGCGGTGTAGATATTTCCATGTATATACACATGGCTGTGTAGATATTTCCATGTTTCTACAGATGGCGGTGTTGATGTTTCCATCTATACACAGATTGCCTTGTGGGTGTTTCCATGTGTATACAGATAGCTTTGAAGATATTTCCACGTTTATACAGATGGTGGTGTAGATATTTCCATGTTTACACAGATGACTGTATAGGTATTTCCATGTTTATACAGATGGCGGTGTAGATATTTCCATGTTTATAGAGATAGCGGTATAGATATTTCCATATTTCTACAGATAACGGTGTAGAAATTTCCATGTTTATACAGATAGCGGTGTAAATACTTCCATGTTTATACAGATCACGGTGTAGATATTTCCATGTTTATAGAGATAGCTGTGTAGATATCTCCATGTTTATACAGATAGCGGTGTAGATATTTCTATGTTTATACAGACCGCAGTGTAGATATTTCCATGTTTATACAGATAGCGGTGCAGATATTTCCATGTTTGTACAGATGGCGGTGTTGATATTTCCATCTATACACAGATGACCGTGTAGATATTTCCATGTTTATACAGATGGCGGCACAGATATTTCCATGGATATGTAGATGGCGGAGTAGGTATTTCCATGTTTATACAGATAGCGGTGTAGTTACTTCCATGTTTACATAGACAGCGGTGTAGATATTTCCATGTATATACACATGGCTGTGTAGATATTTCCATGTTTATACAGATGGCGGTGTAGATATTTCCATGTTTATACAGATAACTTTGTAAGTATTTCCATGTTTATACAGATGGCGGTGTAGATATTTCGATGTTTATAGAGATAGCCGTGGAGATATTTCCATGTTTATACAGATAGTGGTGTAGATATTTCCATGTTTATACTGATCGTGGTGTAGATATTTCCATGTTTATAGAGATGGCGGTGTAGATATTTCCATGTTCATAGAGATAGCGGTGTTGATTTTCCCATGTTTGTAGAGATAGCGGTGTGGATATTTCCATGTTTATACAGATAGGGGTGTAGATATTTCCATGTTTATAGAGATGGCGGTGTAGATATTTCCATGTTTATACAGATCACGGTGTAGATATTTCCTTGTTTATACAAATAGCGGTGTAGATATTTCCATATTTATACAGATAGCGGTGTAGATATTTCCATGTATATACAGATGGCTGTGTAGATATTTTCATGTTTATACAGATGGCTGTGTAGATATTTCCATGTTTATACAGATGACTTTGTAGGTATTTCCATGTTTATACAGATGGTGGTGTAGATATTTCCAGGTTTATAGAGATAGCTGTGTAGATATTTCCATGTTTATACAGATTGCGGTGTAGATATTTCCATGTTTTTACAGATAGCGGTGTAGATATTTCCATATTTATAGAGATAACGGTGTAGAAATTTCCATGTTTATACAGATAGCGGTGTAAATATTTCCATGTTTATACAGATCACGGTGTAGATATTTCCATGTTTATAGAGATAGCGGTGTAGATATTTCCATGTTTATACAGATAGCGGAGTAGATATTTCCATGTTTATACAGACCGCAGTGTAGATATTTCCATGGTTATACAGATAGCGGTGCAGATATTTCCATGTTTGTACAGATGTCGGTGTTGATATTTCCATCTATACACAGATGACCGTGTAGATATTTCCATGTTTATACAGATGGCGGCGCATATATTTCCATGAATATGTAGATGGTGGTGTAGATATTTCCATGTTTATACAGATGGCGGTGTAGTTATTTCCATGTTTATATAGATAGCGGTGTAGATATTTCCATGTATATGCGCATGGCTGTGAAGATATTTCCATGTTTATACATATGGCTGTGTAGATATTTCCATGTTTATACAGATAACTTTGTAAGTATTTCCATGTTTATACAGATGGCGGTGTAGATATTTCGATGTTTATAGAGATAGCAGTGGAGATATTTCCATGTTTATATAGATAGCGGTGTAGAAGTTTCCATGCTTATAGTGATCGTGGTGTAGATATTTCCATGTTTATAGAGATGGCGGTGTGGATATTTCCATGTTCATAGAGATAGCGGTGTTGATTTTTCCATGTTTATAGAGATAGCGGTGTGGATATTTCCATGTTTATACAGATAGGGGTGTAGATATTTCCATGTTTATAGAGATGACGGTGTAGATATTTCCATGTTTATACAGATCACAGTGTAGATATTCGCTTGTTTATACAAATAGCGGTGTAGTTATTTCCATGTTTATACAGATAGCGGTGTAGATATTTCCATGTATACACAGATGGCTGTGTAGATATTTCCATGTTTATACCGATGGCTGTGTAGATATTTCCATGTTTATACAGATGACTTTGTAGGTATTTCCATGTTTATACAGACGGCGGTGTAGATATTTCCATGTTTATAGAGATAGTTGTGTAGATATTTCCAAGTTTATACAGATAGCGGTGTAGATATTTCCATGTTTATACAGATAGTGGTGTAGATATTTCCATGTTTATACAGATAGCGGTGTAGATATTTCCATGTATATAGAGATAGTGGTGTAGGTATTTCCATGTTTATAGACATAGCGGTGTAGATATTTCCATGTTTATATAGATGGCGTTGTAGATATTTCCATGTTTATACCGATAGCGGTGTTGGTATTTCCACGTTTATACAGATAGCGATGTAGATATTTCCATGTTTATACAGCTAGCGATGCAGATATTTATATCTTTATATAGATGGCATTGTGGATATTTTCTTGTTCACACAGATGGCGGTGTAGATGTTTCCATGTTTATACAGATGGCGTAGTAGTTAGTTCCATATTTATGGAGATCGCAGTGTAGATATTTTCATGTTTATAGAGATGGCGGTGTAGATATTTCCATGTTTATGGAGATAGCAGTGTAGATATTTACATGCTTATACAGATGGCTGTGTAGATATTTCCATGTGTATACAGATGGCATTGTAGATATATCCATGTTTATACAGATGACTGTATAGGTATTTCCATGTTTTTACAGATGGCAGTGCAGATATTTCCATGTTTATAGAGATAGCGGTGTAGATATTTCCATGTTTGTACAGATGGTGGTGTTGATATTTCCATGTATACACAGATGGCCGTGTGGATATTTCCATGTTTATACAGATAGGGGTGCAGATATTTCCATGTTTATAGAGATGGCGGTGTAGATATTTCCATGTTTATACAGACCGCGGTGTAGATATTTCCATGGTTATACAGATAGCGGTGCAGATATTTCCATGTTTGTACAGATGGCGGTATTGATATTTCCATCTATACACAGAACACCGTGTAGATATTTCCATGTTTATACAGATGGCGGCGCAGATATTTCCATGGATATGTAGATGGTGGTGTAGATATTTCCATGTTTATACAGATAGCGGCGTAGTGATTTCCATGTTTATATAGATAGCGGTGTAGATATTTCCATGTATATACACATGGCTGTGTAGATATTTCCATGTTTCTACAGATGGCGGTGTTGATGTTTCCATCTATACACAGATTGCCTTGTGGGTGTTTCCATGTGTATACAGATAGCATTGAAGATATTTCCACGTTTATACAGATGGTGGTGTAGATATTTCCATGTTTACACAGATGACTGTATAGGTATTTCCATGTTTATACAGATGGCGGTGTAGATATTTCCATGTTTATAGAGATAGCGGTATAGATATTTCCATATTTCTACAGATAACGGTGTAGAAATTTCCATGTTTATACAGATAGCGGTGTAAATACTTCCATGTTTATACAGATCACGGTGTAGATATTTCCATGTTTATAGAGATAGCGGTGTAGATATCTCCATGTTTATACAGATAGCGGTGTAGATATTTCTATGTTTATACAGACCGCAGTGTAGATATTTCCATGTTTATACAGATAGCGGTGCAGATATTTCCATGTTTGTACAGATGGCGGTGTTGATATTTCCATCTATACACAGATGACCGTGTAGATATTTCCATGTTTATACAGATGGCGGCACAGATATTTCCATGGATATGTAGATGGCGGAGTAGGTATTTCCATGTTTATACAGATAGCGGTGTAGTTACTTCCATGTTTACATAGACAGCGGTGTAGATATTTCCATGTATATACACATGGCTGTGTAGATATTTCCATGTTTATACAGATGGCGGTGTAGATATTTCCATGTTTATACAGATAACTTTGTAAGTATTTCCATGTTTATACAGATGGCGGTGTAGATATTTCGATGTTTATAGAGATAGCCGTGGAGATATTTCCATGTTTATACAGATAGTGGTGTAGATATTTCCATGTTTATACTGATCGTGGTGTAGATATTTCCATGTTTATAGAGATGGCGGTGTAGATATTTCCATGTTCATAGAGATAGCGGTGTTGATTTTCCCATGTTTGTAGAGATAGCGGTGTGGATATTTCCATGTTTATACAGATAGGGGTGTAGATATTTCCATGTTTATAGAGATGGCGGTGTAGATATTTCCATGTTTATACAGATCACGGTGTAGATATTTCCTTGTTTATACAAATAGCGGTGTAGATATTTCCATATTTATACAGATAGCGGTGTAGATATTTCCATGTATATACAGATGGCTGTGTAGATATTTTCATGTTTATACAGATGGCTGTGTAGATATTTCCATGTTTACAGATGACTTTGTAGGTATTTCCATGTTTATACAGATGGTGGTGTAGATATTTCCAGGTTTATAGAGATAGCTGTGTAGATATTTCCATGTTTATACAGATTGCGGTGTAGATATTTCCATGTTTATACAGATAGCGGTGTAGATATTTCCATATTTATAGAGATAACGGTGTAGAAATTTCCATGTTTATACAGATAGCGGTGTAAATATTTCCATGTTTATACAGATCACGGTGTAGATATTTCCATGTTTATAGAGATAGCGGTGTAGATATTTCCATGTTTATACAGATAGCGGAGTAGATATTTCCATGTTTATACAGACCGCAGTGTAGATATTTCCATGGTTATACAGATAGCGGTGCAGATATTTCCATGTTTGTACAGATGTCGGTGTTGATATTTCCATCTATACACAGATGACCGTGTAGATATTTCCATGTTTATTCAGATGGCGGCGCATATATTTCCATGAATATGTAGATGGTGGTGTAGATATTTCCATGTTTATACAGATGGCGGTGTAGTTATTTCCATGTTTATATAGATAGCGGTGTAGATATTTCCATGTATATGCGCATGGCTGTGAAGATATTTCCATGTTTATACATATGGCTGTGTAGATATTTCCATGTTTATACAGATAACTTTGTAAGTATTTCCATGTTTATACAGATGGCGGTGTAGATATTTCGATGTTTATAGAGATAGCAGTGGAGATATTTCCATGTTTATATAGATAGCGGTGTAGAAGTTTCCATGCTTATAGTGATCGTGGTGTAGATATTTCCATGTTTATAGAGATGGCGGTGTGGATATTTCCATGTTCATAGAGATAGCGGTGTTGATTTTTCCATGTTTATAGAGATAGCGGTGTGGATATTTCCATGTTTATACAGATAGGGGTGTAGATATTTCCATGTTTATAGAGATGACGGTGTAGATATTTCCATGTTTATACAGATCACAGTGTAGATATTCGCTTGTTTATACAAATAGCGGTGTAGTTATTTCCATGTTTATACAGATAGCGGTGTAGATATTTCCATGTATACACAGATGGCTGTGTAGATATTTCCATGTTTATACCGATGGCTGTGTAGATATTTCCATGTTTATACAGATGACTTTGTAGGTATTTCCATGTTTATACAGACGGCGGTGTAGATATTTCCATGTTTATAGAGATAGTTGTGTAGATATTTCCAAGTTTATACAGATAGCGGTGTAGATATTTCCATGTTTATACAGATAGTGGTGTAGATATTTCCATGTTTATACAGATAGCGGTGTAGATATTTCCATGTATATAGAGATAGTGGTGTAGGTATTTCCATGTTTATAGACATAGCGGTGTAGATATTTCCATGTTTATATAGATGGCGTTGTAGATATTTCCATGTTTATACCGATAGCGGTGTTGGTATTTCCACGTTTATACAGATAGCGATGTAGATATTTCCATGTTTATACAGCTCGCGATGCAGATATTTATATCTTTATATAGATGGCATTGTGGATATTTTCTTGTTCACACAGATGGCGGTGTAGATGTTTCCATGTTTATACAGATGGCGTAGTAGTTAGTTCCATATTTATGGAGATCGCAGTGTAGATATTTTCATGTTTATAGAGATGGCGGTGTAGATATTTCCATGTTTATGGAGATAGCAGTGTAGATATTTACATGCTTATACAGATGGCTGTGTAGATATTTCCATGTGTATACAGATGGCATTGTAGATATATCCATGTTTATACAGATGACTGTATAGGTATTTCCATGTTTTTACAGATGGCAGTGCAGATATTTCCATGTTTATAGAGATAGCGGTGTAGATATTTCCATGTTTGTACAGATGGTGGTGTTGATATTTCCATGTATACACAGATGGCCGTGTGGATATTTCCATGTTTATACAGATAGGGGTGCAGATATTTCCATGTTTATAGAGATGGCGGTGTAGATATTTCCATGTTTATACAGACCGCGGTGTAGATATTTCCATGGTTATACAGATAGCGGTGCAGATATTTCCATGTTTGTACAGATGGCGGTATTGATATTTCCATCTATACACAGAACACCGTGTAGATATTTCCATGTTTATACAGATGGCGGCGCAGATATTTCCATGGATATGTAGATGGTGGTGTAGATATTTCCATGTTTATACAGATAGCGGCGTAGTGATTTCCATGTTTATATAGATAGCGGTGTAGATATTTCCATGTATATACACATGGCTGTGTAGATATTTCCATGTTTCTACAGATGGCGGTGTTGATGTTTCCATCTATACACAGATTGCCTTGTGGGTGTTTCCATGTGTATACAGATAGCATTGAAGATATTTCCACGTTTATACAGATGGTGGTGTAGATATTTCCATGTTTACACAGATGACTGTATAGGTATTTCCATGTTTATACAGATGGCGGTGTAGATATTTCCATGTTTATAGAGATAGCGGTATAGATATTTCCATATTTCTACAGATAACGGTGTAGAAATTTCCATGTTTATACAGATAGCGGTGTAAATACTTCCATGTTTATACAGATCACGGTGTAGATATTTCCATGTTTATAGAGATAGCGGTGTAGATATCTCCATGTTTATACAGATAGCGGTGTAGATATTTCTATGTTTATACAGACCGCAGTGTAGATATTTCCATGTTTATACAGATAGCGGTGCAGATATTTCCATGTTTGTATAGATGGCGGTGTTGATATTTCCATCTATACACAGATGACCGTGTAGATATTTCCATGTTTATACAGATGGCGGCACAGATATTTCCATGGATATGTAGATGGCGGAGTAGGTATTTCCATGTTTATACAGATAGCGGTGTAGTTACTTCCATGTTTACATAGACAGCGGTGTAGATATTTCCATGTATATACACATGGCTGTGTAGATATTTCCATGTTTATACAGATGGCGGTGTAGATATTTCCATGTTTATACAGATAACTTTGTAAGTATTTCCATGTTTATACAGATGGCGGTGTAGATATTTCGAAGTTTATAGAGATAGCCGTGGAGATATTTCCATGTTTATACAGATAGTGGTGTAGATATTTCATGTTTATACTGATCGTGGTGTAGATATTTCCATGTTTATAGAGATGGCGGTGTAGATATTTCCATGTTCATAGAGATAGCGGTGTTGATTTTCCCATGTTTGTTGAGATAGCGGTGTGGATATTTCCATGTTTATACAGATAGGGGTGTAGATATTTCCATGTTTATAGAGATGGCGGTGTAGATATTTCCATGTTTATACAGATCACGGTGTAGATATTTCCTTGTTTATACAAATAGCGGTGTAGATATTTCCATATTTATACAGATAGCAGTGTAGATATTTCCATGTATATACAGATGGCTGTGTAGATATTTCCATGTTTATACAGATGGCTGTGTAGATATTTCCATGTTTATACAGATGACTTTGTAGGTATTTCCATGTTTATACAGATGGTGGTGTAGATATTTCCAGGTTTATAGAGATAGCTGTGTAGATATTTCCATGTTTATACAGATTGCGGTGTAGATATTTCCATGTTTATACAGATAGCGGTGTAGATATTTCCATATTTATACAGATAACGGTGTAGAAATTTCCATGTTTATACAGATAGCGGTGTAAATATTTCCATGTTTATACAGATCACGGTGTAGATATTTCCATGTTTATAGAGATAGCGGTGTAGATATTTCCATGTTTATACAGATAGCGGAGTAGATATTTCCATGTTTATACAGACCGCAGTGTAGATATTTCCATGGTTATACAGATAGCGGTGCAGATATTTCCATGTTTGTACAGATGGCGGTGTTGATATTTCCATCTATACACAGATGACCGTGTAGATATTTCCATGTTTATACAGATGGCGGCGCAGATATTTCCATGAATATGTAGATGGTGGTGTAGATATTTCCATGTTTATACAGATGGCGGTGTAGTTATTTCCATGTTTATATAGATAGCGGTGTAGATATTTCCATGTATATGCGCATGGCTGTGAAGATATTTCCATGTTTATACATATGGCTGTGTAGATATTTCCATGTTTATACAGATAACTTTGTAAGTATTTCCATGTTTATACAGATGGCGGTGTAGATATTTCGATGTTTATAGAGATAGCAGTGGAGATATTTCCATGTTTATATAGATAGCGGTGTAGAAGTTTCCATGTTTATAGTGATCGTGGTGTAGATATTTCCATGTTTATAGAGAAGGCGGTTTAGATATTTCCATGTTCATAGAGATAGCGGTGTTGATTTATCCATGTTTATAGAGATAGCGGTGTGGATATTTCCATGTTTATACAGATAGGGGTGTAGATATTTCCATGTTTATAGAGATGACGGTGTAGATATTTCCATGTTTATACAGATCACAGTGTAGATATTTGCTTGTTTATACAAATAGCGGTGTAGTTATTTCCATGTTTATACAGATAGCGGTGTAGATATTTCCATGTATACACAGATGGCTGTGTAGATATTTCCATGTTTATACCGATGGCTGTGTAGATATTTCCATGTTTATACAGATGACTTTGTAGGTATTTCCATGTTTATACAGACGGCGGTGTAGATATTTCCATGTTTATAGAGATAGTTGTGTAGATATTTCCATGTTTATACAGATAGAGGTGTAGATATTTCCATGTTTATACAGATCGCGGTGTAGCTATTTCCATGTTTATACAGATCGCGGTGTAGATATTTCCATGTTTATACAGATCGCAGTGTAGATATTTCCATGTTTATACAGATAGCGGTGTAGATATTTCCATGTTTTTACAGACATCGGTGTAGATATTTCCATGTTTACACAGATTGCGGTGTAGATATTTCCATCTTTCTACAGATGGCATTGTAGATATTTCCATGTTTATACAGATGGCGGTGTAGATATTTCCATGTTTATATAGTTGGTGGTGTAGATATTACCATGTTTATACAGATAGCGGTGTAGAAATTTCCATGTATATACAGATCGTGGTGAAGATATTTCCATGTTTATACAGATCGCGGTGTAGATATTTCCAAGTTTATACAGATCGCGGTGCAGATATTTCCTGTTTATACAGATAGCGGTGTAGATATTTCCATGTATGTACAGATGGCGGTGTTCATATTTCCATCTATACCCAGATGGCCGTGTAGATATTTCCATGTTTATACAGATAGCGGTGTAGATATTTCCATGTTTACACAGATGGTGGTGTTGATATTTCCTTGTTTGTACACAGGGCGGAGTACATACTTCCATCTTTATTGAGATGCCAGTGTAGATATTTTCATGTTTATAGAGATGGCGGTGTAGATATTTCCATCTTTCTACAGATGGCAGTGTAGATATTTCCATGTTTATACAGATGGCCGTTTAGTTATTTCCATATTTATACAGATGTCTGTGTAGATATTTCCATGTGTATACAGATGGTATTGTAGGTATTTCCATGTTTATACAGATGGTGGTGTAGATATTTCCATGCTTATACAGTTGGCGGTGTAGATATTTCCATGTTTTTACAGATGGCAGTGTAGATATTTCAATGTTTATAGAGATGGCGCTGTAGATATTTCCATGTTTATACAGATAACGGTGGAGGTATTTCCATGTTTATACAGAGAGCAGTGGAGATATTTCCATGTTTATACACATTGCGGTGTTCATATTTCCATGATTATAGAGACAGCGGTGTAGGTATTTCCAGGTTTATACAAATAGCGGTGCAGATATTTCCATGTTTACACAGATGCCTATGCAGATATTTCCATATTTATACAGAGGGCTTTGTAGATATTTCTAAGTTTATACAGACGGCAGTGTCGATATTTAAATATTCCTAAACATGACTGTGCAGGTATTTCCATGTTTATACAGATGTCTTTGTAGATATTTCCATGTTTATAGAGATAGCAGTGCAGATATTTCCATGTTTATACAGATAGCGGTGTATAGATTTCCATGTTCACACAGATCATGGTGTAGATATTTCCATGTTTATACAGATACCGGTGTAGAAATTTCCATGTTTATACAGACCGCAGTGTAGATATTTCCATGTTTATAGAGATAGCAGTGTAGATATTTCCATGTTTGTATAGATGGCGGTGTTGATGTTTCCATCTATACACAGATTGCCGTGTAGGTATTTCCATGTGTATTCATATGGCAATGAAGATATTTCCATGTTTATACAGATGGTTGTGCAGATATTTCCATGTTTACACAGATGACAGTATAGGTAATTCCATGTTTATACAGATGGCGGTGTAGATATTTCCATGTTTATACAGATAGCTGTGTAGATATTTCCATGTTTATACAGATCGCGGTGTAGATATTTCCATGTTTATACAGATCGCGGTGTAGATATTTCCATGTTTATACAGATCGCGGTGTAGATATTTCCATGTTTATACAGATAGCGGTGTAGATATTTCCATGTGTTTACAGATACCGGTGTAGATAGTTCCATGTTTACACAGATTGCGGTGTAGATATTTCCATCTTTCTACAGATGGCATTGTAGATATTTCGAAGTTTATACAGATGGCGGTGTAGATATTTCCATGTTTATATAGATGGTCGTGTAGATATTACCATGTTTATACAGGTAGCGGTGTAGATATTTCCATGTTTATACAGATAGCGGTGTAGATATTTCCATGTTTATACAGATAGCGGTGTAGATATTTCCATATTTATACAGATAACGGTGTAGAAATTTCCATGTTTATACAGATAGCGGTGTAAATATTTCCATGTTTATACAGGTCACGGTGTAGATATTTCCACGTTTATAGAGATAGCGGTGTAGATATTTCCATGTTTATACAGATAGCGGTGTAGATATTTCCATGTTTATACAGACCGCGGTGTAGATATTTCCATGGTTATACAGATAGCGGTGCAGATATTTCCATGTTTGTACAGATAGCCGTGTTGATATTTCCATCTATACACAGATGACCGTGTAGATATTTCCATGATTATACAGATGGCGGTGCAGATATTTCCATGGATATGTAGATGGTAGTGTAGATATTTCCATGTTTATACAGATATCGGTCTAGTTATTTCCATGTTTATATAGATAGCGGTGTAGATATTTCCATGTATATACACATGGCTGTGTAGATATTTCCATGTTTATACAGATGGCGGTGTAGATATTTCCAAGTTTATACAGATAACTTTATAAGTATTTCCATGTTTATACAGATGTCGGTGTAGGTATTTCGATGTTAATAGAGATAGCATTGGAGATATTTCCATGTTTACACAGATAGCGGTGTATATATTTCCATGTTTATACTGATCGTGGTGTAGATATTTCCATGTATATAGAGATAGCAGTGGAGACATTTCCATGTTTATACAGATAGCGGTGTAGATGTTTCCATGTTTATAGTGATCGTGGTGTAGATATTTCCATGTTTATAGAGATGGCGGTGTAGATATTTCCATGTTCATAGAGATAGCGTTGTTGATTTTTCCATGTTTATAGAGATAGCGGTGTGGATATTTCCATGTTTATACAGATAGGGGTGTAGATATTTCAATGTTTATAGAGATGGCAGTGTAGATATTTCCATGTTTATACAGATCACAGTGTAGATATTTGCTTGTTTATACAAATAGCGGTGTAGTTATTTCCATGTTTATACAGATAGCGGTGTAGATATTTCCATGTTTATACAGATGGCTGTGTAGATATTTCCATGTTTATACCGATGGCTGTGTAGATATTTCCATGTTTATACAGATGACTTTGTAGGTATTTCCATGTTTATACAGACGGCGGTGTAGATATTTCCATGTTTATAGAGATAGTTGTGTAGATATTTCCATGTTTATACAGATAGCGGTGTAGATATTTCCATGTTTCTACAGATAGGGGTGTAGATATTTCCATGTTTATACAGATCGCAGTGTAGATATTTCCATGTTTATACAGATAGGGGTGTAGATATTTCCATGTTTTTACAGATATCGGTGTAGATATTTCTGTGTTTACACAGATTGCGGTTTAGATATTTCCATCTTTCTACTGATGGCATTGTAGATATTTCCATGTTTATATAGGTGGCGGTGTAGATATTTCCAAGTTTATATAGATGGTGGTGTAGATATTACCATGTTTATACAGATAGCGGTGTAGAAATTTCCATGTATATACAGATCGTGGTTAAGGTATTTCCATGTTTATACAGATGGCCGTTTAGTTATTTCCATATTTATACAGATGTCTGTGTAGATATTTCCATGTGTATAAAGATGGTATTGTAGGTATTTCCATGTTTATACAGATGGTGGTGCAGATATTTCCATGCTTATACAGTTGGCGGTGTAGATATTTCCATGTTTTTACAGATGGCAGTGTAGATATTTCAATGTTTATAGAGATGACACTGTAGATATTTCCATGTTTATACAGATAACGGTGGAGATATTTCCATGTTTATACAGAGAGCAGTGGAGATATTTCCATGTTTATACACATAGCGGTGTACATATTTCCATGATTATAGAGACAGCGGTGTAGGTATTTCCATGTTTATACAGATAGCGGTGCAGATATTTCCATGTTTACACAGATGCCTATGCAGATATTTCCATATTTATACAGAGGGCTTTGTAGATATTTCTATGTTAAAACAGATGGCAGTGTAGATATTTAAATATTCCTACACATGACTGTGTAGGTATTTCCATGTTTATACAGATGTCTTTGTAGATATTTCCATGTTTATAGAGATAGCAGTGCAGATATTTCCATGTTTATACAGATAGCGGTGTATATATTTCCATGTTCACACAGATCATGGTGTAGATATTTCCATGTTTATACAGATACCGGTGTAGAAATTTCCATGTTTATACAGACGGAGGTGTAGATATTTCCATGTTTATAGAGATAGCAGTGTAGATATTTCCATGTTTGTACAGATGGCGGTGTTGATGTTTCCATCTATACACAGATTGCCGTGTAGTTATTTCCATGTGTATTCAGATGGCAATGAAGATATTTCCATGTTTATACAGATGGTTGTGTAGATATTTCCATGTTTACACAGATGACAGTATAGGTATTTCCATGTTTATACAGATGGCGCTGTAGATATTTCCATGTTTATAGAGATAGCTGTGTAGATATTTCCATGGTTATACAGATCGCGGTGTAGATATTTCCATGTTTATACAGATCGCGGTGTAGATATTTCCATGTTTATACAGATCGCGGTGTAGATATTTCCATGTTTATACAGATAGAGGTGTAGATATTTCCATGTGTTTACAGATACCGGTGTAGATAGTTCCATGTTTACACAGATTGCGGTGTAGATAATTCCATCTTTCTACAGATGGCATTGTAGATATTTCGAAGTTTATACAGATGGCGGTGTAGATATTTCCATATTTATACAGATAATGGTGTAGAAATTTCCATGTTTATACAGGTAGCGGTGTAGGTATTTCCATGTTTATACAGATCACGGTGTAGATATTTCCATGTTTATAGAGATAGCGGTGTAGATATTTCCATGTTTATACAGATTGTGGTGTAGATATTTCCATGTTTATACAGATCACGGTGTAGATATTTCCATGTTTATACAGATAGCGGTGTAGATATTTCCATGTTTATACAGATAGCAGTGTAGATATTTCCATATTGATACAGATAACGGTGTAGAAATTTCCAAGTTTATACAGGTAGCGGTGTAGATATTTCCATGTTTATACAGATCACGGTGTAGATATTTCCATGTTTATAGAGATAGCGGTGTAGATATTTCCATGTTTATACAGATAGCGGTGTAGATATTTCCATGTTTATACAGACCGTGGTGTAGATATTTTCATGGTTATACAGATAGCGGTGCAGATATTTCCATGTTTGTACAGATGGCGGTGTTGATATTTCCATCTATACACAGATAACCGTGTAGATATTTCCATGTTTATACAGATGGCGGCGCAGATATTTCCATGGATATGTAGATGGTAGTGTAGATATTTCCATGTTTATACAGATAGCGGTCTAGTTATTTCCATGTTTATATAGATAGCGGTGTAGATATTTCCATGTATATACACAAGGCTTTGTAGATATTTTTATGTTTATACAGATGGCGGTGTAGATATTTCCAAGTTTATACAGATAACTTTGTAAGTATTTCCATGTTTATACAGATGGCGGTGTAGATATTTCGATGTTAATAGAGATAGCATTGGAGATATTTCCATGTTTATACAGATAGCGGTTTAGATATTTCCATGTTTATACTGATCGTGGTGTAGATATTTCCATGTTTATAGAGATGGCGGTGTAGATATTTCCATGTTCATAGAGATAGCGTTGTTGATTTTTCCATGTTTACAGAGATAGCGGTGTGCATATTTCCATGTTTATACAGATAGGGGTGTAGATATTTCCATGTTTATAGAGATGGCGGTGTAGATATTTCCATGTTTATACAGATCACGGTGTAGATATTTGCTTGTTTATACAAATAGCGGTGTAGTTATTTCCATGTTTATACAGATAGCGGTGTACATATTTCCATGTATATATAGATGGCTTTGTAGATATTTCCATGTTTATACCGATGGCTGTGTAGATATTTCCATGTTTATACAGACGACTTTGTAGGTATTTCCATGTTTATACAGATGGCAGTGTAGATATTTCCGTGTTTATAGAGATAGCTGTGTAGATATTTCCATGTTTATACAGATAGCGGTGTAGGTATTTCCATGTTGATACAGATAGCGGTGTAGATATTTCCATGTTTTTACAGATATCGGTGTAGATATTTCCATGTTTAAACATATTGCGGTGTAGATATTTCCATCTTTCTACAGATGGCATTGTAGGTATTTCCATGTTTATATAGATGGCGGTGTAGATATTTCCATGTTTATAGGGATGGTGGTGTAGATATTACCATGTTTATACAGATAGCGGTGTAGATATTTCCATGTATATACAGATCGTGGTGAAGATATTTCCATGTTTATACAGATCGCGGTGTAGATATTTCCATGATTATACAGATCGCGGTGTAGATATTTCCATGTTTATACAGATAGTGGTGTACATATTTCCATGTTTATACAGATAGCGGTGTTGATATTTCCATGTTTATAGAGATAGCGGTGTAGGTATTTCCATGTTTATAGACATAGCGGTGTACATACTTCCATGTTTATATAGATGGCGTTGTAGATATTTCCATGTTTATACCGATAGCGGTGTTGGTATTTCCACGTTTATACAGATAGCGATGTAGATATTTCCATGTTTATAGAGCTCGCGGTGCAAATATTTATATATTTATACAGATGGCAATGTAGATATTTCCTTGTTCACACAGATGGCGGTGTAGATTTTTCCATGTTTATACAGATGGCGGAGTAGTTAGATCCATATTTATGGAGATGGCAGTGTAGATATTTTCATGTTTATACACATGGCTGTGTAGATATTTCCATGTATATACAGATGGCATTTTAGATATTTCCATGTTTATACAGATGACTGTATAGGTATTTCCATGTTTTTACAGATGGCAGTGCAGATATTTCCATGTTTATAGAGATAGTGGTGTAGATATTTCCATGTTTGTACAGATGGCGGTGTTGATATTTCCATCTATGCACAGATGGCCCTGTAGATATTTCCATGTTTATACAGATGGCAGCGTAGATATTTCCATGGACAAGCAGATGGCGGTGTAGATATTTCCATGTTTATACAGATAGCGGTGAAGATATTTCCATGTTTACACAGATGGTGGTGCAGATATTTCTTTGTTTATCCACATGGCGGAGTAGATACTTCCATCTTTATGGAGATGGCAGTGTAGATATTTTCATGCTTATAGAGATGGCGGTGTAGATATTTCCATATTTATAGAGATAGCGGTGTAGATATTTCCAACTTTCTACAGATGGCAGTGTAGATATTTCCATGTTTATACAGATGGCGGTGTAGATATTTCCATATTTATACAGATGTCTGTGTAGATATTTCCATGTGTATACAGATGATATTGTAGGTATTTCCATGTTTATACAGATGGCTCTGTAGATATTTCCATGTGTATACAGATGGTATTGTAGGTATTTCCATGTTTATGCAAATGGTGGTGAAGATATTTCCATGTTTATTCAGATGACTGTGTAGATATTTCCATTTTTTTACAGATGGCAGTGTCGATATTTCAATGTTTATAGATATGGCCCTGTAGGTATTTCCATGTTTATACAGATAACGGTGGAGATATTTCCATGTTTATACACATAGCGGTGTACATATTTCCATGTTTATAGAGACAGCGGTGTAGGTATTTCCATGTTTATACAGATAGCGGTGCAGATATTTCCATGTTTACACAGATGCCTATGCAGATATTTCCATATTTATAAAGATGGCTTTGTAGATATTTCTATGTTTATACAGATGGCAGTGTAGATATTTAAATATTCCTACACTTGACTGTGTAGGTATTTCCATGTTTATACAGATGTCTTTGTAGATATTTCCATGTTTATAGAGATAGCGGTGCAGATATTTCCATGTTTATACAGATAGCGGTGTATATATTTCCATGTTTACACAGATCATGGTGTAGATATTTCCATGTTTATACAGATACCGGTGTAGAAATTTCCATGTTTATACAGACCGCAGTGTAGATATTTCCATGTTTATAGAGATAGCAGTGTAGATATTTCCATGTTTGTACAGATGGCGGTGTTGATGTTTCCATCTATACACATATTGCCGTGTAGGTATTTCCATGTGTATTCAGATGGCATTGAAGATATTTCCATGTTAATACAGATGGTGGTGTAGATATTTCCATGTTTACACAGATGACTGTATAGGTATTTCCACGGTTATACAGATGGCGGTGTAGATATTTCCATGTTTCTACAGATAGGGGTGTAGATATTTCCATGTTTATACAGATCGCAGTGTAGATATTTCCATGTTTATACAGATAGGGGTGTAGATATTTCCATGTTTTTACAGATATCGGTGTAGATATTTCCGTGTTTACACAGATTGCGGTTTAGATATTTCCATCTTTCTACTGATGGCATTGTAGATATTTCCATGTTTATATAGGTGGCGGTGTAGATATTTCCAAGTTTATATAGATGGTGGTGTAGATATTACCATGTTTATACAGATAGCGGTGTAGAAATTTCCATGTATATACAGATCGTGGTTAAGGTATTTCCATGTTTATACAGATGGCCGTTTAGTTATTTCCATATTTATACAGATGTCTGTGTAGATATTTCCATGTGTATAAAGATGGTATTGTAGGTATTTCCATGTTTATACAGATGGTGGTGCAGATATTTCCATGCTTATACAGTTGGCGGTGTAGATATTTCCATGTTTTTACAGATGGCAGTGTAGATATTTCAATGTTTATAGAGATGACACTGTAGATATTTCCATGTTTATACAGATAACGGTGGAGATATTTCCATGTTTATACAGAGAGCAGTGGAGATATTTCCATGTTTATACACATAGCGGTGTACATATTTCCATGATTATAGAGACAGCGGTGTAGGTATTTCCATGTTTATACAGATAGCGGTGCAGATATTTCCATGTTTACACAGATGCCTATGCAGATATTTCCATATTTATACAGAGGGCTTTGTAGATATTTCTATGTTAAAACAGATGGCAGTGTAGATATTTAAATATTCCTACACATGACTGTGTAGGTATTTCCATGTTTATACAGATGTCTTTGTAGATATTTCCATGTTTATAGAGATAGCAGTGCAGATATTTCCATGTTTATACAGATAGCGGTGTATATATTTCCATGTTCACACAGATCATGGTGTAGATATTTCCATGTTTATACAGATACCGGTGTAGAAATTTCCATGTTTATACAGACGGAGGTGTAGATATTTCCATGTTTATAGAGATAGCAGTGTAGATATTTCCATGTTTGTACAGATGGCGGTGTTGATGTTTCCATCTATACACAGATTGCCGTGTAGTTATTTCCATGTGTATTCAGATGGCAATGAAGATATTTCCATGTTTATACAGATGGTTGTGTAGATATTTCCATGTTTACACAGATGACAGTATAGGTATTTCCATGTTTATACAGATGGCGCTGTAGATATTTCCATGTTTATAGAGATAGCTGTGTAGATATTTCCATGGTTATACAGATCGCGGTGTAGATATTTCCATGTTTATACAGATCGCGGTGTAGATATTTCCATGTTTATACAGATCGCGGTGTAGATATTTCCATGTTTATACAGATAGAGGTGTAGATATTTCCATGTGTTTACAGATACCGGTGTAGATAGTTCCATGTTTACACAGATTGCGGTGTAGATAATTCCATCTTTCTACAGATGGCATTGTAGATATTTCGAAGTTTATACAGATGGCGGTGTAGATATTTCCATATTTATACAGATAATGGTGTAGAAATTTCCATGTTTATACAGGTAGCGGTGTAGGTATTTCCATGTTTATACAGATCACGGTGTAGATATTTCCATGTTTATAGAGATAGCGGTGTAGATATTTCCATGTTTATACAGATTGTGGTGTAGATATTTCCATGTTTATACAGATCACGGTGTAGATATTTCCATGTTTATACAGATAGCGGTGTAGATATTTCCATGTTTATACAGATAGCAGTGTAGATATTTCCATATTTATACAGATAACGGTGTAGAAATTTCCAAGTTTATACAGGTAGCGGTGTAGATATTTCCATGTTTATACAGATCACGGTGTAGATATTTCCATGTTTATAGAGATAGCGGTGTAGATATTTCCATGTTTATACAGATAGCGGTGTAGATATTTCCATGTTTATACAGACCGTGGTGTAGATATTTTCATGGTTATACAGATAGCGGTGCAGATATTTCCATGTTTGTACAGATGGCGGTGTTGATATTTCCATCTATACACAGATAACCGTGTAGATATTTCCATGTTTATACAGATGGCGGCGCAGATATTTCCATGGATATGTAGATGGTAGTGTAGATATTTCCATGTTTATACAGATAGCGGTCTAGTTATTTCCATGTTTATATAGATAGCGGTGTAGATATTTCCATGTATATACACAAGGCTTTGTAGATATTTTTATGTTTATACAGATGGCGGTGTAGATATTTCCAAGTTTATACAGATAACTTTGTAAGTATTTCCATGTTTATACAGATGGCGGTGTAGATATTTCGATGTTAATAGAGATAGCATTGGAGATATTTCCATGTTTATACAGATAGCGGTTTAGATATTTCCATGTTTATACTGATCGTGGTGTAGATATTTCCATGTTTATAGAGATGGCGGTGTAGATATTTCCATGTTCATAGAGATAGCGTTGTTGATTTTTCCATGTTTACAGAGATAGCGGTGTGCATATTTCCATGTTTATACAGATAGGGGTGTAGATATTTCCATGTTTATAGAGATGGCGGTGTAGATATTTCCATGTTTATACAGATCACGGTGTAGATATTTGCTTGTTTATACAAATAGCGGTGTAGTTATTTCCATGTTTATACAGATAGCGGTGTACATATTTCCATGTATATACAGATGGCTGTGTAGATATTTCCATGTTTATACCGATGGCTGTGTAGATATTTCCATGTTTATACAGACGACTTTGTAGGTATTTCCATGTTTATACAGATGGCGGTGTAGATATTTCCGTGTTTATAGAGATAGCTGTGTAGATATTTCCATGTTTATACAGATAGCGGTGTAGGTATTTCCATGTTGATACAGATAGCGGTGTAGATATTTCCATGTTTTTACAGATATCGGTGTAGATATTTCCATGTTTAAACATATTGCGGTGTAGATATTTCCATCTTTCTACAGATGGCATTGTAGGTATTTCCATGTTTATATAGATGGCGGTGTAGATATTTCCATGTTTATAGGGATGGTGGTGTAGATATTACCATGTTTATACAGATAGCGGTGTAGATATTTCCATGTATATACAGATCGTGGTGAAGATATTTCCATGTTTATACAGATCGCGGTGTAGATATTTCCATGATTATACAGATCGCGGTGTAGATATTTCCATGTTTATACAGATAGTGGTGTACATATTTCCATGTTTATACAGATAGCGGTGTTGATATTTCCATGTTTATAGAGATAGCGGTGTAGGTATTTCCATGTTTATAGACATAGCGGTGTACATACTTCCATGTTTATATAGATGGCGTTGTAGATATTTCCATGTTTATACCGATAGCGGTGTTGGTATTTCCACGTTTATACAGATAGCGATGTAGATATTTCCATGTTTATAGAGCTCGCGGTGCAAATATTTATATATTTATACAGATGGCAATGTAGATATTTCCTTGTTCACACAGATGGCGGTGTAGATTTTTCCATGTTTATACAGATGGCGGAGTAGTTAGATCCATATTTATGGAGATGGCAGTGTAGATATTTTCATGTTTATACACATGGCTGTGTAGATATTTCCATGTATATACAGATGGCATTTTAGATATTTCCATGTTTATACAGATGACTGTATAGGTATTTCCATGTTTTTACAGATGGCAGTGCAGATATTTCCATGTTTATAGAGATAGTGGTGTAGATATTTCCATATTTGTACAGATGGCGGTGTTGATATTTCCATCTATGCACAGATGGCCCTGTAGATATTTCCATGTTTATACAGATGGCAGCGTAGATATTTCCATGGACAAGCAGATGGCGGTGTAGATATTTCCATGTTTATACAGATAGCGGTGAAGATATTTCCATGTTTACACAGATGGTGGTGCAGATATTTCTTTGTTTATCCACATGGCGGAGTAGATACTTCCATCTTTATGGAGATGGCAGTGTAGATATTTTCATGCTTATAGAGATGGCGGTGTAGATATTTCCATATTTATAGAGATAGCGGTGTAGATATTTCCAACTTTCTACAGATGGCAGTGTAGATATTTCCATGTTTATACAGATGGCGGTGTAGATATTTCCATATTTATACAGATGTCTGTGTAGATATTTCCATGTGTATACAGATGATATTGTAGGTATTTCCATGTTTATACAGATGGCTCTGTAGATATTTCCATGTGTATACAGATGGTATTGTAGGTATTTCCATGTTTATGCAAATGGTGGTGAAGATATTTCCATGTTTATTCAGATGACTGTGTAGATATTTCCATTTTTTTACAGATGGCAGTGTCGATATTTCAATGTTTATAGATATGGCCCTGTAGGTATTTCCATGTTTATACAGATAACGGTGGAGATATTTCCATATTTATACACATAGCGGTGTACATATTTCCATGTTTATAGAGACAGCGGTGTAGGTATTTCCATGTTTATACAGATAGCGGTGCAGATATTTCCATGTTTACACAGATGCCTATGCAGATATTTCCATATTTATAAAGATGGCTTTGTAGATATTTCTATGTTTATACAGATGGCAGTGTAGATATTTAAATATTCCTACACTTGACTGTGTAGGTATTTCCATGTTTATACAGATGTCTTTGTACATATTTCCATGTTTATAGAGATAGCGGTGCAGATATTTCCATGTTTATACAGATAGCGGTGTATATATTTCCATGTTTACACAGATCATGGTGTAGATATTTCCATGTTTATACAGATACCGGTGTAGAAATTTCCATGTTTATACAGACCGCAGTGTAGATATTTCCATGTTTATAGAGATAGCAGTGTAGATATTTCCATGTTTGTACAGATGGCGGTGTTGATGTTTCCATCTATACACATATTGCCGTGTAGGTATTTCCATGTGTATTCAGATGGCATTGAAGATATTTCCATGTTAATACAGATGGTGGTGTAGATATTTCCATGTTTACACAGATGACTGTATAGGTATTTCCACGGTTATACAGATGGCGGTGTAGATATTTCCATGTTTCTACAGATAGGGGTGTAGATATTTCCATGTTTATACAGATCGCAGTGTAGATATTTCCATGTTTATACAGATAGGGGTGTAGATATTTCCATGTTTTTACAGATATCGGTGTAGATATTTCTGTGTTTACACAGATTGCGGTTTAGATATTTCCATCTTTCTACTGATGGCATTGTAGATATTTCCATGTTTATATAGGTGGCGGTGTAGATATTTCCAAGTTTATATAGATGGTGGTGTAGATATTACCATGTTTATACAGATAGCGGTGTAGAAATTTCCATGTATATACAGATCGTGGTTAAGGTATTTCCATGTTTATACAGATGGCCGTTTAGTTATTTCCATATTTATACAGATGTCTGTGTAGATATTTCCATGTGTATAAAGATGGTATTGTAGGTATTTCCATGTTTATACAGATGGTGGTGCAGATATTTCCATGCTTATACAGTTGGCGGTGTAGATATTTCCATGTTTTTACAGATGGCAGTGTAGATATTTCAATGTTTATAGAGATGACACTGTAGATATTTCCATGTTTATACAGATAACGGTGGAGATATTTCCATGTTTATACAGAGAGCAGTGGAGATATTTCCATGTTTATACACATAGCGGTGTACATATTTCCATGATTATAGAGACAGCGGTGTAGGTATTTCCATGTTTATACAGATAGCGGTGCAGATATTTCCATGTTTACACAGATGCCTATGCAGATATTTCCATATTTATACAGAGGGCTTTGTAGATATTTCTATGTTAAAACAGATGGCAGTGTAGATATTTAAATATTCCTACACATGACTGTGTAGGTATTTCCATGTTTATACAGATGTCTTTGTAGATATTTCCATGTTTATAGAGATAGCAGTGCAGATATTTCCATGTTTATACAGATAGCGGTGTATATATTTCCATGTTCACACAGATCATGGTGTAGATATTTCCATGTTTATACAGATACCGGTGTAGAAATTTCCATGTTTATACAGACGGAGGTGTAGATATTTCCATGTTTATAGAGATAGCAGTGTAGATATTTCCATGTTTGTACAGATGGCGGTGTTGATGTTTCCATCTATACACAGATTGCCGTGTAGTTATTTCCATGTGTATTCAGATGGCAATGAAGATATTTCCATGTTTATACAGATGGTTGTGTAGATATTTCCATGTTTACACAGATGACAGTATAGGTATTTCCATGTTTATACAGATGGCGCTGTAGATATTTCCATGTTTATAGAGATAGCTGTGTAGATATTTCCATGGTTATACAGATCGCGGTGTAGATATTTCCATGTTTATACAGATCGCGGTGTAGATATTTCCATGTTTATACAGATCGCGGTGTAGATATTTCCATGTTTATACAGATAGAGGTGTAGATATTTCCATGTGTTTACAGATACCGGTGTAGATAGTTCCATGTTTACACAGATTGCGGTGTAGATAATTCCATCTTTCTACAGATGGCATTGTAGATATTTCGAAGTTTATACAGATGGCGGTGTAGATATTTCCATATTTATACAGATAATGGTGTAGAAATTTCCATGTTTATACAGGTAGCGGTGTAGGTATTTCCATGTTTATACAGATCACGGTGTAGATATTTCCATGTTTATAGAGATAGCGGTGTAGATATTTCCATGTTTATACAGATTGTGGTGTAGATATTTCCATGTTTATACAGATCACGGTGTAGATATTTCCATGTTTATACAGATAGCGGTGTAGATATTTCCATGTTTATACAGATAGCAGTGTAGATATTTCCAGATTTATACAGATAACGGTGTAGAAATTTCCAAGTTTATACAGGTAGCGGTGTAGATATTTCCATGTTTATACAGATCACGGTGTAGATATTTCCATGTTTATAGAGATAGCGGTGTAGATATTTCCATGTTTATACAGATAGCGGTGTAGATATTTCCATGTTTATACAGACCGTGGTGTAGATATTTTCATGGTTATACAGATAGCGGTGCAGATATTTCCATGTTTGTACAGATGGCGGTGTTGATATTTCCATCTATACACAGATAACCGTGTAGATATTTCCATGTTTATACAGATGGCGGCGCAGATATTTCCATGGATATGTAGATGGTAGTGTAGATATTTCCATGTTTATACAGATAGCGGTCTAGTTATTTCCATGTTTATATAGATAGCGGTGTAGATATTTCCATGTATATACACAAGGCTTTGTAGATATTTTTATGTTTATACAGATGGCGGTGTAGATATTTCCAAGTTTATACAGATAACTTTGTAAGTATTTCCATGTTTATACAGATGGCGGTGTAGATATTTCGATGTTAATAGAGATAGCATTGGAGATATTTCCATGTTTATACAGATAGCGGTTTAGATATTTCCATGTTTATACTGATCGTGGTGTAGATATTTCCATGTTTATAGAGATGGCGGTGTAGATATTTCCATGTTCATAGAGATAGCGTTGTTGATTTTTCCATGTTTACAGAGATAGCGGTGTGCATATTTCCATGTTTATACAGATAGGGGTGTAGATATTTCCATGTTTATAGAGATGGCGGTGTAGATATTTCCATGTTTATACAGATCACGGTGTAGATATTTGCTTGTTTATACAAATAGCGGTGTAGTTATTTCCATGTTTATACAGATAGCGGTGTACATATTTCCATGTATATACAGATGGCTGTGTAGATATTTCCATGTTTATACCGATGGCTGTGTAGATATTTCCATGTTTATACAGACGACTTTGTAGGTATTTCCATGTTTATACAGATGGCGGTGTAGATATTTCCGTGTTTATAGAGATAGCTGTGTAGATATTTCCATGTTTATACAGATAGCGGTGTAGGTATTTCCATGTTGATACAGATAGCGGTGTAGATATTTCCATGTTTTTACAGATATCGGTGTAGATATTTCCATGTTTAAACATATTGCGGTGTAGATATTTCCATCTTTCTACAGATGGCATTGTAGGTATTTCCATGTTTATATAGATGGCGGTGTAGATATTTCCATGTTTATAGGGATGGTGGTGTAGATATTACCATGTTTATACAGATAGCGGTGTAGATATTTCCATGTATATACAGATCGTCGTGAAGATATTTCCATGTTTATACAGATCGCGGTGTAGATATTTCCATGATTATACAGATCGCGGTGTAGATATTTCCATGTTTATACAGATAGTGGTGAACATATTTCCATGTTTATACAGATAGCGGTGTTGATATTTCCATGTTTATAGAGATAGCGGTGTAGGTATTTCCATGTTTATAGACATAGCGGTGTACATACTTCCATGTTTATATAGATGGCGTTGTAGATATTTCCATGTTTATACCGATAGCGGTGTTGGTATTTCCACGTTTATACAGATAGCGATGTAGATATTTCCATGTTTATAGAGCTCGCGGTGCAAATATTTATATATTTATACAGATGGCAATGTAGATATTTCCTTGTTCACACAGATGGCGGTGTAGATTTTTCCATGTTTATACAGATGGCGGAGTAGTTAGATCCATATTTATGGAGATGGCAGTGTAGATATTTTCATGTTTATACACATGGCTGTGTAGATATTTCCATGTATATACAGATGGCATTGTAGATATTTCCATGTTTATACAGATGACTGTATAGGTATTTCCATGTTTTTACAGATGGCAGTGCAGATATTTCCATGTTTATAGAGATAGTGGTGTAGATATTTCCATGTTTGTACAGATGGCGGTGTTGATATTTCCATCTATGCACAGACGGCCCTGTAGATATTTCCATGTTTATACAGATGGCAGCGTAGATATTTCCATGGACAAGCAGATGGCGGTGTAGATATTTCCATGTTTATACAGATAGCGGTGAAGATATTTCCATGTTTACACAGATGGTGGTGCAGATATTTCTTTGTTTATCCACATGGCGGAGTAGATACTTCCATCTTTATGGAGATGGCAGTGTAGATATTTTCATGCTTATAGAGATGGCGGTGTAGATATTTCCATATTTATAGAGATAGCGGTGTAGATATTTCCAACTTTCTACAGATGGCAGTGTAGATATTTCCATGTTTATACAGATGGCGGTGTAGATATTTCCATATTTATACAGATGTCTGTGTAGATATTTCCATGTGTATACAGATGATATTGTAGGTATTTCCATGTTTATACAGATGGCTCTGTAGATATTTCCATGTGTATACAGATGGTATTGTAGGTATTTCCATGTTTATGCAAATGGTGGTGAAGATATTTCCATGTTTATTCAGATGACTGTGTAGATATTTCCATTTTTTTACAGATGGCAGTGTAGATATTTCAATGTTTATAGATATGGCCCTGTAGGTATTTCCATGTTTATACAGATAACGGTGGAGATATTTCCATGTTTATACACATAGCGGTGTACATATTTCCATGTTTATAGAGACAGCGGTGTAGGTATTTCCATGTTTATACAGATAGCGGTGCAGATATTTCCATGTTTACACAGATGCCTATGCAGATATTTCCATATTTATAAAGATGGCTTTGTAGATATTTCTATGTTTATACAGATGGCAGTGTAGATATTTAAATATTCCTACACTTGACTGTGTAGGTATTTCCAGGTTTATACAGATGTCTTTGTAGATATTTCCATGTTTATAGAGATAGCGGTGCAGATATTTCCATGTTTATACAGATAGCGGTGTATATATTTCCATGTTTACACAGATCATGGTGTAGATATTTCCATGTTTATACAGATACCGGTGTAGAAATTTCCATGTTTATACAGACCGCAGTGTAGATATTTCCATGTTTATAGAGATAGCAGTGTAGATATTTCCATGTTTGTACAGATGGCGGTGTTGATGTTTCCATCTATACACATATTGCCGTGTAGGTATTTCCATGTGTATTCAGATGGCATTGAAGATATTTCCATGTTAATACAGATGGTGGTGTAGATATTTCCATGTTTACACAGATGACTGTATAGGTATTTCCACGGTTATACAGATGGCGGTGTAGATATTTCCATGTTTCTACAGATAGGGGTGTAGATATTTCCATGTTTATACAGATCGCAGTGTAGATATTTCCATGTTTATACAGATAGGGGTGTAGATATTTCCATGTTTTTACAGATATCGGTGTAGATATTTCCGTGTTTACACAGATTGCGGTTTAGATATTTCCATCTTTCTACTGATGGCATTGTAGATATTTCCATGTTTATATAGGTGGCGGTGTAGATATTTCCAAGTTTATATAGATGGTGGTGTAGATATTACCATGTTTATACAGATAGCGGTGTAGAAATTTCCATGTATATACAGATCGTGGTTAAGGTATTTCCATGTTTATACAGATGGCCGTTTAGTTATTTCCATATTTATACAGATGTCTGTGTAGATATTTCCATGTGTATAAAGATGGTATTGTAGGTATTTCCATGTTTATACAGATGGTGGTGCAGATATTTCCATGCTTATACAGTTGGCGGTGTAGATATTTCCATGTTTTTACAGATGGCAGTGTAGATATTTCAATGTTTATAGAGATGACACTGTAGATATTTCCATGTTTATACAGATAACGGTGGAGATATTTCCATGTTTATACAGAGAGCAGTGGAGATATTTCCATGTTTATACACATAGCGGTGTACATATTTCCATGATTATAGAGACAGCGGTGTAGGTATTTCCATGTTTATACAGATAGCGGTGCAGATATTTCCATGTTTACACAGGTGCCTATGCAGATATTTCCATATTTATACAGAGGGCTTTGTAGATATTTCTATGTTAAAACAGATGGCAGTGTAGATATTTAAATATTCCTACACATGACTGTGTAGGTATTTCCATGTTTATACAGATGTCTTTGTAGATATTTCCATGTTTATAGAGATAGCAGTGCAGATATTTCCATGTTTATACAGATAGCGGTGTATATATTTCCATGTTCACACAGATCATGTTGTAGATATTTCCATGTTTATACAGATACCGGTGTAGAAATTTCCATGTTTATACAGACGGAGGTGTAGATATTTCCATGTTTATAGAGATAGCAGTGTAGATATTTCCATGTTTGTACAGATGGCGGTGTTGATGTTTCCATCTATACACAGATTGCCATGTAGTTATTTCCATGTGTATTCAGATGGCAATGAAGATATTTCCATGTTTATACAGATGGTTGTGTAGATATTTCCATGTTTACACAGATGACAGTATAGGTATTTCCATGTTTATACAGATGGCGCTGTAGATATTTCCATGTTTATAGAGATAGCTGTGTAGATATTTCCATGGTTATACAGATCGCGGTGTAGATATTTCCATGTTTATACAGATCGCGGTGTAGATATTTCCATGTTTATACAGATCGCGGTGTAGATATTTCCATGTTTATACAGATAGAGGTGTAGATATTTCCATGTGTTTACAGATACCGGTGTAGATAGTTCCATGTTTACACAGATTGCGGTGTAGATAATTCCATCTTTCTACAGATGGCATTGTAGATATTTCGAAGTTTATACAGATGGCGGTGTAGATATTTCCATATTTATACAGATAATGGTGTAGAAATTTCCATGTTTATACAGGTAGCGGTGTAGGTATTTCCATGTTTATACAGATCACGGTGTAGATATTTCCATGTTTATAGAGATAGCGGTGTAGATATTTCCATGTTTATACAGATTGTGGTGTAGATATTTCCATGTTTATACAGATCACGGTGTAGATATTTCCATGTTTATACAGATAGCGGTGTAGATATTTCCATGTTTATACAGATAGCAGTGTAGATATTTCCATATTTATACAGATAACGGTGTAGAAATTTCCAAGTTTATACAGGTAGCGGTGTAGATATTTCCATGTTTATACAGATCACGGTGTAGATATTTCCATGTTTATAGAGATAGCGGTGTAGATATTTCCATGTTTATACAGATAGCGGTGTAGATATTTCCATGTTTATACAGACCGTGGTGTAGATATTTTCATGGTTATACAGATAGCGGTGCAGATATTTCCATGTTTGTACAGATGGCGGTGTTGATATTTCCATCTATACACAGATAACCGTGTAGATATTTCCATGTTTATACAGATGGCGGCGCAGATATTTCCATGGATATGTAGATGGTAGTGTAGATATTTCCATGTTTATACAGATAGCGGTCTAGTTATTTCCATGTTTATATAGATAGCGGTGTAGATATTTCCATGTATATACACAAGGCTTTGTAGATATTTTTATGTTTATACAGATGGCGGTGTAGATATTTCCAAGTTTATACAGATAACTTTGTAAGTATTTCCATGTTTATACAGATGGCGGTGTAGATATTTCGATGTTAATAGAGATAGCATTGGAGATATTTCCATGTTTATACAGATAGCGGTTTAGATATTTCCATGTTTATACTGATCATGGTGTAGATATTTCCATGTTTATAGAGATGGCGGTGTAGATATTTTCATGTTCATAGAGATAGCGTTGTTGATTTTTCCATGTTTACAGAGATAGCGGTGTGCATATTTCCATGTTTATACAGATAGGGGTGTAGATATTTCCATGTTTATAGAGATGGCGGTGTAGATATTTCCATGTTTATACAGATCACGGTGTAGATATTTGCTTGTTTATACAAATAGCGGTGTAGTTATTTCCATGTTTATACAGATAGCGGTGTACATATTTCCATGTATATACAGATGGCTGTGTAGATATTTCCATGTTTATACCGATGGCTGTGTAGATATTTCCATGTTTATACAGACGACTTTGTAGGTATTTCCATGTTTAAACAGATGGCGGTGTAGATATTTCCGTGTTTATAGAGATAGCTGTGTAGATATTTCCATGTTTATACAGATAGCGGTGTAGCTATTTCCATGTTGATACAGATAGCGGTGTAGATATTTCCATGTTTTTACAGATATCGGTGTGGATATTTCCATGTTTAAACATATTGCGGTGTAGATATTTCCATCTTTCTACAGATGGCATTGTAGGTATTTCCATGTTTATATAGATGGCGGTGTAGATATTTCCATGTTTATAGGGATGGTGGTGTAGATATTACCATGTTTATACAGATAGCGGTGTAGATATTTCCATGTATATACAGATCGTCGTGAAGATATTTCCATGTTTATACAGATCGCGGTGTAGATATTTCCATGATTATACAGATCGCGGTGTAGATATTTCCATGTTTATACAGATAGTGGTGTACATATTTCCATGTTTATACAGATAGCGGTGTTGATATTTCCATGTTTATAGAGATAGCGGTGTAGGTATTTCCATGTTTATAGACATAGCGGTGTACATACTTCCATGTTTATATAGATGGCGTTGTAGATATTTCCATGTTTATACCGATAGCGGTGTTGGTATTTCCACGTTTATACAGATAGCGATGTAGATATTTCCATGTTTATAGAGCTCGCGGTGCAAATATTTATATATTTATACAGATGGCAATGTAGATATTTCCTTGTTCACACAGATGGCGGTGTAGATTTTTCCATGTTTATACAGATGACGGAGTAGTTAGATCCATATTTATGGAGATGGCAGTGTAGATATTTTCATGTTTATACACATGGCTGTGTAGATATTTCCATGTATATACAGATGGCATTGTAGATATTTCCATGTTTATACAGATGACTGTATAGTTATTTCCATGTTTTTACAGATGGCAGTGCAGATATTTCCATGTTTATAGAGATAGTGGTGTAGATATTTCCATGTTTGTACAGATGGCGGTGTTGATATTTCCATCTATGCACAGATGGCCCTGTAGATATTTCCATGTTTATACAGATGGCAGCGTAGATATTTCCATGGACAAGCAGATGGCGGTGTAGATATTTCCATGTTTATACAGATAGCGGTGAAGATATTTCCATGTTTACACAGATGGTGGTGCAGATATTTCTTTGTTTATCCACATGGCGGAGTAGACACTTCCATCTTTATGGAGATGGCAGTGTAGATATTTTCATGCTTATAGAGATGGCGGTGTAGATATTTCCATAATTATAGAGATAGCGGTGTAGATATTTCCAACTTTCTACAGATGGCAGTGTAGATATTTCCATGTTTATACAGATGGCGGTGTAGATATTTCCATATTTATACAGATGTCTGTGTAGATATTTCCATGTGTATACAGATGATATTGTAGGTATTTCCATGTTTATACAGATGGCTCTGTAGATATTTCCATGTGTATACAGATGGTATTGTAGGTATTTCCATGTTTATGCAAATGGTGGTGAAGATATTTCCATGTTTATTCAGATGACTGTGTAGATATTTCCATTTTTTTACAGATGGCAGTGTAGATATTTCAATGTTTATAGATATGGCCCTGTAGGTATTTCCATGTTTATACAGATAACGGTGGAGATATTTCCATGTTTATACACATAGCGGTGTACATATTTCCATGTTTATAGAGACAGCGGTGTAGGTATTTCCATGTTTATACACATAGCGGTGTACATATTTCCATGTTTATAGAGACAGCGGTGTAGGTATTTCCATGTTTATACAGATAGCGGTGCAGATATTTCCATGTTTACACAGATGCCTATGCAGATATTTCCATATTTATAAAGATGGCTTTGTAGATATTTCTATGTTTATACAGATGGCAGTGTAGATATTTAAATATTCCTACACTTGACTGTGTAGGTATTTCCATGTTTATACAGATGTCTTTGTAGATATTTCCATGTTTATAGAGATAGCGGTGCAGATATTTCCATGTTTATACAGATAGCGGTGTATATATTTCCATGTTTACACAGATCATGGTGTAGATATTTCCATGTTTATACAGATACCGGTGTAGAAATTTCCATGTTTATACAGACCGCAGTGTAGATATTTCCATGTTTATAGAGATAGCAGTGTAGATATTTCCATGTTTGTACAGATGGCGGTGTTGATGTTTCCATCTATACACATATTGCCGTGTAGGTATTTCCATGTGTATTCAGATGGCATTGAAGATATTTCCATGTTAATACAGATGGTGGTGTAGATATTTCCATGTTTACACAGATGACTGTATAGGTATTTCCACGGTTATACAGATGGCGGTGTAGATATTTCCATGTTTATAGAGATAGCTGTGTAGATATTTCCATGTTTATATAGATAGCGGTGTAGATATTTCCATGTTTATACAGATTGCGGTGTAGGTATTTCCATGTTTATACAGATCACGGTGTAGATATTTCCATGGTTATACAGATAGCGGTGTAGATATTTCCTTGTGTTTACAGATAGCGATGTAGATATTTCCATGTTTACACAGATTGCGGTGTAGATATTTCCATCTTTCTACAGATGGCATTGTATATATTTCCATGTTTATACAGATGGCGGTGTAGATATTTCCATGTTTATATAGATGGTGGTGTAGTTATTACCATGTTTATACAGGTAGCGGAGTAGATATTTCCATGTTTATGCAGATTGTGGTGAAGATATTTCCATGTTTATACAGATCGTGGTGTAGATATTTCCGTGTTTATACAGATCGCGGTGTAGATATTTCCATGTTTATACAGATAGCGGTGTAGATATTTCCATGTTTATAGAGATAGCAGTGTAGATATTTCCATGTTTACACAGATGACTGTATAGGTATTTCCATGTTTATACAGATGGCGGCGCAGATATTTCCATGAATATGTAGATGGTGGTGTAGATATTTCCATGTTTATACAGATGGCGGTGTAGTTATTTCCATGTTTTTATAGATAGCGGTGTAGATATTTCCATGTATATGCGAATGGCTGTGAAGATATTTCCATGTTTATACATATGGCTGTGTAGATATTTCCATGTTTATACAGATAACTTTGTAAGTATTTCCATGTTTATACAGATGGCGGTGTAGATATTTCGATGTTTATAGAGATAGCAGTGGAGATTTTTCCATGTTTATATAGATAGCGGTGTAGAAGTTTCCATGCTTATAGTGATCGTGGTGTAGATATTTCCATGTTTATAGAGATGGCGGTGTGGATATTTCCATGTTCATAGAGATAGCGGTGTTGATTTCTCCAAGTTTATAGAGATAGCGGTGTGGATATTTCCATGTTTATACAGATAGGGGTGTAGATATTTCCATGTTTATAGAGATGACGGTGTAGATATTTCCATGTTTATACAGATCACAGTGTAGATATTCGCTTGTTTATACAAATAGCGGTGTAGTTATTTCCATGTTTATACAGATAGCGGTGTAGATATTTCCATGTATACACAGATGGCTGTGTAGATATTTCCATGTTTATACCGATGGCTGTGTAGATATTTCCATGTTTATACAGATGACTTTGTAGGTATTTCCATGTTTATACAGACGGCGGTGTTGATATTTCCATGTTTATAGAGATAGTTGTGTAGATATTTCCATGTTTATACAGATAGCGGTGTAGATATTTCCATGTTTATACAGATAGCGGTGTAGATATTTCCATGTTTATACAGATAGCGGTGTAGATATTTCCATGTATATAGAGATAGTGGTGTAGGTATTTCCATGTTTATAGACATAGCGGTGTAGATATTTCCATGTATATACACATGGCTGTGTAGATATTTCCATGTTTATACAGATGGCGGTGTAGATATTTCCATGTTTATAGAGATAGCTGTGTAGATATTTCCATGTTTATACAGAGAACTTTGTAAGTATTTCCATGTTTCTACAGATGGCGGTGCAGATATTATGATGTTTATAGAGATAGCAGTGGAGATATTTCCATGTTTATACAGATAGGGGTGTAGATATTTCCATGTTTATAGAGATGGCGGTGTAGATATTTCCGTGTTTATACAGATCACGGTGTAGATATTTCCTTGTTTATACAAATAGCGGTGTAGTTATTTCCATGTTTATACTGATAGCGGTGAAGATATTTCCATGTATATACAGATGGCTGTGTAGATATTTCCATGTTTATAGAGATAGTGTTGTAGATATTTCCATCTTCCTTCAGATGGCAGTGTAGATATTTCCATGTTTATAAAGATGGCGGTGTAGATATTTCGATATTTATAGAGATGTCTGTGTAGATATTTCCATGTGTATACAGATGGTATTGTAGGTATTTCCATGTTTATACAGATGGCTGTGTAGATATTTCCATGTGTATACAGATGGTATTGTAGGTATTTCCATGTTTATACAGATGGTGGTGAAGTTATTTCCATGTTTATTCAGAATACTGTGTAGATATTTCCATGTTTTTACAGATGGCAGTGTAGATACTTCAATGTTTATAGAGATGGCGCTGTAAATATTTCCATGTTTATACAGATAACGGTGGAGATATTTCCATGTTTATACAGAGAGCAGTGGAGATATTTCCATGTTTAAACACATAGCGGTGTACATATTTCCATGATTATAGAGACAGCGGTGTAGGTATTTCCATGTTTATGCAGATAGCGGTGCAGATATTTCCATGTTTACACAGATGCCTATGCAGATATTTCCATATTTATACAGAGGGCTTTGTAGATATTTCTATGTTTATACAGATGGCAGTGTAGATATTTAAATATTCCTACACATGACTGTGTAGGTATTTCCATGTTTATACACATGTCTTTGTAGATATTTCCATGTTTATATAGATAGCTGTGAAGATATTTCCATGTTTATACAGATAGCGGTGTATATATTTCCATGTTTACAAAGATCATGGTGTAGATATTTCCATGTTTATTCAGATACCGGTGTAGAAATTTCCATGTTTATACAGACCACAGTGTAGATATTTCCATGTTTATAGAGATAGCAGTGTATATATTTCCATGTTTGTACAGATGGCGGTGTTGATGTTTCCATCTATAGACAGATTGCCGCGTAGGTATTTCCATGTGTATTCAGATGGCATTGAAGATATTTCCATGTTTATACTGATGGTTGTGTAGATATTTCCATGTTTACACAGATGACTGTATAGGTATTTCCATGTTTATAAAGATGGCGGTGTAGATATTTCCATGTTTATACAGATGGCGGTGTAGATATTTCCATGTTTATACAGATAACTTTGTAAGTATTTCCATGTTTATACAGATGGCGGTGTAGATATTTCGATGTTTATAGAGATAGCAGTGGAGATATTTCCGTTTATACAGATAGCGGTGTTGATATTTCCATGTTTATACTGATCGTGGTGTAGATATTTCCATGTTTATAGAGATGGCGGTGTAGATATTTCCATGTTCATAGAGATAGTGGTGTTGATTTTTCCATGTTTATAGTGATAGCGGTGTGGATATTTCCATGTTTACATAGATAGGGTTGTAGATATTTCCATGTTTATAGAGATGGCGGTGTAGATATTTCCATGTTTATACAGATCACGGTGTAGATATTTCCTTGTTTATACAAATAGCGGTGTAGTTATTTCCATGTTTATACAGATAGCGGTGTAGATATTTCCAAGTTTACACAGATTGCGGTGTAGATATTTCCATCTTTCTACAGATGGCATTGTAGATATTTCCATGTTTATACAGATGGCGGTGTAGATATTTCCATGTTTATATAGATGGTGGTGTAGATATTACCATGTTTATACAGGTAGCGGTGTAGATATTTCCATGTTTATACAGACCGCGGTGTAGATATTTCCATGGTTATACAGATAGCGGTGCAGATATTTCCATGTTTGTACAGATGGCGGTGTTGATATTTCCCTGTTTATACAGATAGCGGTGTAGATATTTCCATGTTTATACAGATAGCGGTGTAGATATTTCCATATTTATACAGATAACGGTGTAGAAATTTACATGTTTATACAGATAGCGGTGTAAATATTTCCATGTTTATGCAGATCACGGTGTAGATATTTCCATGTTTATAGAGATAGCGGTGTAGATATTTCCATGTTTATACAGACCGCGGTGTAGATATTTCCATGGTTATACAGAAAGAGGTGCAGATATTTCCATGTTTGTACAGATGGCGGTGTTGATATTTACATCTATACACAGATGACCGTGTAGATATTTCCATGTTTATACAGATGGCGGCGCAGATATTTCCATGGATATGTAGATGGTGGTGTAGATATTTCCATGTTTATACAGATAGCGGTGTAGTTATTTCCATATTTATGTAGATAGCACTGTAGATATTTCCAAGTATATACACATGGCTGTGTAGATATTTCCATGTTTATACAGATGGCGGTGTTGATATTTCCATTTTTATACAGATAACTTTGTAAGTATTTCCATGTTTATACAGATGGCGGTGTGGTTATTTCGATGTTTATAGAGATTGCAGTGGAGATATTTCCATGTTTATACAGATAGCGTTGTAGATGTTTCCATGTTTATACTGACTGTGGTGTAGATATTTCCATGTTTATAGAGATGGCGGTGTAGATATTTCCATGTTCATAGAGATAGTGGTCTTGATTTTTCCATGTTTATAAAGATAGCGGTGTGGATATTTCCATCTATACACAGATGACCGTTTAGATATTTCCATGTTTATACAGATGGCGGCACAGATATTTCCATGGATATGTAGATGGCGGTGTAAATATTTCCATATTTATACAGATAGCGGTGTAGATATTTCCATGTTTATATAGATAGCGGTGTAGATATTTCCATGTATATACACATGGCTGTGTAGATATTTCCATGTTTATACAGATGGCTGTGTAGATATTTCCATGTTTATACAGATAGCGGTGTGGATATTTCCATGTTTATACAGACTGCGGTGTAGATATTTCCATGTTTATACAGATAACGGTGTAAATATTTCCATGTTTATACAGATCACCGTGTAGACATTTACATGTTTATACAGATAGCGGTGTAGATATTTCCATGTTTATATACATAGCGGTGTAGATATTTCCATGTTTATATAGATGGCGTTATAGATATTTCCATGTTTATACCGATAGCGGTGTTGGTATTTCCACGTTTGTACATATAGCGATGTAGATATTTCCATCTTTATACAGCTCGCGGTGCAGATATTTATATCTTTATACAGATGGCATTGTATATAATTCCTTGTTCACACAGATGGCGGTGTAGATGTTTCAATGTTTATACAGAGGGAGGAGTTGTTAGTACCATATTTATGGAGATGGCAGTGTAGATATTTTCATGTTTATAGAGATGGCGGTGTAGATATTTCCATGTTTATAGAGATAGCAGTGTAGATATTTACATGCTTATGCAGATGGCTATTTAGATATTTCCATGTGTATACAGATGGCATTGTAGATATTTCCATGTAAATACAGATGACTGTATAGGTATTTCCATGTTTTTACAGATGGCAGTGCAGATATTTCCATGTTTATAGAGATAGCGGTGTAGATATTTCCATGTTTGTACAGATGGCGGCGTAGATATTTCCATGGACATGCCGATGGAGGTGTAGATATTTCCATGTTTATACAGGTAGCGGTGTAGATATTTCCATGTTTACACAGATGTTGGTGTAGATATTTCCGTGTATATACACATGGCGGAGTAGATACTTCCATCTTTATGGAGATTGCAGTGTACCTATTTTCATGTTTACAGAGACGGCGGTGTAGATAATTCCATATTTATAGAGATAGCGGTGTAGATATTTCCATCTTTCTACAGATGGCAGTGTAGATATTTCCATGTTTATACAGATGGCCGTGTAGTTATTTCCATATTTATACAGATGTCTGTGTACATATTTCCATGTGTATACAGATGGTATTGTAGGTATTTCCATGTTTATACAGATGGTGGTGTAGTTATTTCCATGCTTATACAGTTGGCGGTGTAGATATTTCCATGTTTTTACAGATGGCAGTGTAGATATTTCAATGTTTATAGAGATGGCCCTGTAGATATTTCCATGTTTATACAGATAAGGATGGAGAAATTTCCATGTTTATACAGAGAGCAGTGGAGAGATTTCCATGTTTATACACATAGCGGTGTACATATTTCCATGTTTATACAGATTGTGGTGAAGATATTTCCGTGTTTATACAGATCGCGGTATAGATATTTCCATGTTTATACAGATAGCGGTGTAGATATTTCCATGTTTATAGAGATAGCAGTGTAGATATTTACATGTTTATTCAAATGGCTCTGTAGATATTTCCATGTGTATACAGAAGGCATTGTAGATATTTCCATGTTTATACAGATGACTGTATACGTATTTCCATGTTTTTACAGATGGCAGTGCAGTTATTTCCATGTTTATAGAGATAGCGGTGTAGATATTTCCATGTTTCTACAGATGGCGGTGTTGATATTTCGATCTATACACAGATGGCCGGGTAGATATTTCCATGTTTATACAGATGGTGGCGTAGATATTTCCATGGACATGCAGATGGCGGTGTAGATATTTCCATGTCTAAACAGATAGCGGTGTAGATATTTCCATGTTTACACAGATAGTGGTGTAGATATTTCCATCTTACTACAGATTGCAGTGTAGATATTTCCATGTTTATACAGATCGCGGTGTAGATATTTCCATGTTTATACAGATCGCGGTGTAGATATTTCCATGTTTATACAGACAGCGGTGTAGGTATTTCCATGTGATTACAGATAGCGGTGTAGATAGTTCCATGTTTACACAGATTGCGGTGTAGATATTTCCATCTTTCTACAGATGGCATTGTAGATATTTCCATGTTTATACAGATGGCGGTGTAGATATTTCCATGTTTATATAGATGGTGGTGTGGATATTACCATGTTTATAGAGGTAGCGCTGTAGATATTTCCTTGTTTATACAGATTGTGGGGAAGATATTTCCATGTTTATACAGATCGCGGTGTAGATATTTCCGTGTTTATACAGATTGCGGTGTAGATATTTCCGTGTTTATACAGATCGCGGTGTAGATATTTCCAAGTTTATAGAGGTAGCCATGTAGATATTTACATGTTTATACAGATGGCTGTGTAGATATTTCCATGTGTATACAGATGGCATTGTAGATATTTCCATGTTTATACAGATGACTGTATACGTATTTCCATGTTTTTACAGATGGCAGTGTCGATATTTCCATGTTTATAGAGATAGCGGTATAGATATTTCCATGTTTCTACCGATGGCGGTGTTGATATTTCCATTTATACACAGATGGCCGTGCAGATATTTCCATGTTTATACAGATGGTGGCTTAGATATTTCCATGGACATGCAGATGGCGGTGTAGATATTTCCATGTTTAAACAGATAGCGGTGTAGATATTTCCATGTTTACACAGATAGTGGTGTAGATATTTCCGTGTTTATAAACATGGCAGAGTAGATACCTCCATATTTATGGAGATGGCAGTGTAGTTATTTTCATGTTTATAGAGATGGCGGTGTAGATATTTCCATATTTATAGAGATAGCGGTGTAGATATTTCCATCTTTCTACAGATGGCAGTGTAGATATTTCCATGTTTATACAGATGGCGGTGTTGATATTTCCATATTTATACAGATGTCTGTGTAGATATTTCCATGTGTATACAGATGGTATTGTAGGTATTTCCATGTTTATACTGATGGCTGTGTAGATATTTCCATGTGTATACAGATGGTATTGTAGGTATTTCCATGTTTATACAGATGGTGGTGAAGATATTTCCATGTTTATTCAGATGACTGTGTAGATATTTCCATGTTTTTACAGATGGCAGTGTAGATATTTCAATGTTTATAGAGATGGCGCTGTAGATATTTCCATGTTTATACAGATAACGGTGGAGATATTTCCATGTTTATACAGAGAGCAGTGGAGATATTTCCATGTTTATACACATAGCGGTGTACATATTTCCATAATTATAGAGACAGCGGTGTAGGTATTTCCATGTTTATACAGATAGCGGTGAAGATATTTCCATGTTTACACAGATGCCTATGCAGATATTTCCATATTTATACAGAGGGCTTTGTAGATATTTCTATGTTTATACAGATGGCAGTGTAGATATTTAAATATTCCTACACACGACTGTGTAGGTATTTCCATGTTTATACAGATGTCTTTGTAGATATTTCCATGTTTACAGAGAAAGCGGTGCAGATATTTCCATGTTTATACAGATAGCGGTGTATATATTTCCATGTTTACACAGATCATGGTGTAGATATTTCCATGTTTATACAGATACCGGTGTAGAAATTTCCATGTTTATACAGACCGCAGTGTAGATATTTCCATGTTTATAGAGATAGCAGTGCGGATATTTCCATGTTTGTACACATGGCGGTGTTGATGTTTCCATCTATACACAGATTGCCGTGTACGTATTTCCACGTGTATTCAGATGGCATTGAAGATATTTCCATGTTTATACAGATGGTGCTGTAGATATTTCCATGTTTACACAGATGACTGTATAGGTATTTCCATGTTTATACAGATGGCGGTGTAGATATTTCCATGTTTATAGGGATAGCTGTGTAGATATTTCCATGTTTATATAGATAGCGGTGTAGATATTTCCATGTTTATACACATCGCGGTGTAGATATTTCCATGTTTATACTGATCGCGGTGTAGATATTTCCATGTTTATACAGGTAGCGGTGTAGATATTTCCATAAGTTTACAGATAGCGGTGTACATAATTCCATGTTTACACAGATAGCGGTGTAGATATTTCCATCTTTCTACAGATGGCATTGTAGATATTTCCATGTTTATACAGATGGCGGTGTAGATATTTCCATGTTTATATAGATGGTGGTGTAGATATTACCATGTTTATACAGGTAGCAGTGTAGATATTTCCATGTTTATACAGATTGTGGTGAAGATATTTCTATGTTTATACAGATCGCAGTGTAGATATTTCCGTGTTTATACAGATCGCAGTGTAGATATTTCCATGTTTATACAGATAGCGGTGTAGATATTTCCATGTTTATAGAGATAGCAGTGTAGATATTTACATGTTTATTCAAATGGCTGTGTAGATATTTCCATGTGTATACAGAAGGCATTGTAGATATTTCCATGTTTATACAGATGACTGTATACGTATTTCCATGTTTTTTCAGATGGCAGTGCAGTTATTTCCTTGTTTATAGAGATAGCGGTGTAGATATTTCCATGTTTCTACAGATGGCGGTGTTGATATTTCCATCTATACACAGATGGCCGGGTAGATATTTCCATGTTTATACAGATGGTGGCGTAGATATTTCCATGGACATGCAGATGGCGGTGTAGATATTTCCATGTCTAAACAGATAGCGGTGTAGATATTTCCATGTTTACACAGATAGTGGTGTAGATATTTCCGTGTTTATACACATGGCACAGTAGATACTTCCATCTTTATGGAGATGGCAGTGTAGATATTTTCATGTTTATAGAGATGGCGGTGTAGATATTTCCATATTTATAGAGATAGCGGTGAAGATATTTCCATCTTTCTACAGATGGCAGTGTAGATATTTCCACGTTTATACAGATGGCGGTGTAGATCTTTACATATTTAAAGAGATGTCTGTGTAGATATTTCCATGTGTATACAGATGGTATTGTAGGTATTTCCATGTTTATACAGATGGCTGTGTAGATATTTCCATGTGTATACAGATGGTATTGTAGGTATTTCCATGTTTATACAGATGGTGGTGAAGATATTTCCATGTTTATTCAGATGACTGTGGAGATATTTCCATGTTTTTACAGATGGCAGTGTAGATATGTCCATGTTTATACAGACCGCGGTGTAGATATTTCCATGTTTACACAGATCATGGTGTAGATATTTCCATGTTTATACAGATAGCGGTGTAGTTATTTCCATGTTTATATAGATAGTGGTGTAGTTATTTCCATGTATATACACATGACTGTGTAGATATTTCCATGTTTATACAGATGGCGGTGCAGATATTTCCATGTTTCTACAGCTCGCGGTGCAGATATGTATATCTTTATACAGATGGCATTTTAGATATTTCCTTATTCACACAAATGGCGGTGTAGATGCTTCCATGTTTATACAGATGGCAGAGTAGTTAGTTCCATGTTTATGGAGATGGCAGTGTAGATATTTTCATGTTTATAGAGATGGCGGTGTAGATATTTCCATGTTTATAGAGATAGCGGTGCAGATATTTCCATGTGTATAGAGATAGCGGTGTAGATATTTCCATGTTTATACATATAGCGGTGTAGATATTTCCATGTTTATACAGACCGAGGTGTAGATATTCCCATGTTTATACAGATAGCGGTGCAGATATTTCCATGTTTGTACAGATGGCGGTGTTGATATTTCCATCTATACACAGATGACCGTGTAGATATTTCCATGTTTATACAGATGGCGGCGCAGATATTTCCCTGGATATGTAGATGGCGGTGTAGATATTTCCATGTTTATACAGATAGCGGTGTAGTTATTTCCATGTTTATATGGATAGCGGTGTAGATATTTCCATGTATATACACATGTCAATGTAGATATTTCCACGTTTATACAGATGGCGGTGTAGATATTTCCAGGTTTATGGAGATAGCAGTGGAGATATTTCCATGTTTATTCAGATAAGAGTGTATATATTTCCATGTTTATAGAGATGGCATTGTAGATATTTCCATGTTTATACAGATGGTGGTGTAGATATATCCATGTTTACACAGATGACTATATAGGTATTTCCATGTTTATACAGATGGCAGTGTAGATATTTCCATGTTTATAGAGATAGCGGTGTAGATATTTCCATATTTATGCAGATAACGGTGTAGAAATTTCCATGTTTATACAGATAGCGGTGTAAATATTTCCATGTTTATACAAATCACGGTGTAGATATTTCCATGTTTATAGAGATAGCGGTGTAGATATTTCCATGTTTATACAGATAGCGGTGAAGATATTTCCATGTTTATACAGACCGCGGTGTGGATATTTCCAAGTTTGTAGAGATGGCGGTGTTGATATTTCCATCTATACACAGATGACTGTGTAGATATTTCCATGTTTATACAGATGGCGGCGCAGATATTTCTATGGATATGTAGATGGCAGTGTAGATATTTCCATGTATATAGAGATAGCAGTGTAGTTATTTCAATGTTTTTATAGAGAATGGTGTAGATATTCCCATGTATGTACACATGGCTGTGTAGATATTTCCATGTTAATACAGATGTTGGTGTAGATATTTCCATGTTTATACAGATAACTTTGTAAGTATTTCCATGTTTATACAGATGGCAGTGTAGATACTTCGATGTTTATAGAGATAGCAGTGGAGATATTTCCACGTTTATACAAATAGCCGTGTAGTTATTTCCATGTTTATACAGAGAACTTTGTAAGTATTTCCATGTTTCTACAGATGGCGGTGTAGATATTTCGATGTTTATAGAGATAGCAGTGGAGATATTTCCATGTTTATTCAGATAGGAGTGTAGATATTTCCATGTTCATAGTGATGGCGGTGTAGATATTTCCATGTTTATACAGATCACGGTGTAGATATTTCCTTGTTTATACAAATAGCGGTGTAGTTATTTCCATATTTATACAGATAGCGGTGTAGATATTTACATGTATGTAGAGATGGCTGTGTAGATATTTCCGTGTTTATACAGATGGCTGTGTAGATATTTCCATGTTTATACAGATGAGTTTGTAGGTATTGCCATGTTTATACAGATGGCGGTGTAGATATTTCCATGTTTATACAGAGAGCTGTGTAGATATTTCCATGTTTATACAGATATCGGTGTAGATATTTCCTTTTTTATACAGATCGCGGTGTAGATATTTCCATGTTTATTCAGATCGTGGTGTAGATATTTCCATGTTTACACAGATAGCGGTGTAGCTATATCCATGTTTTTACAGATAGCGGTGCAGATATTTCCATGTTTACACAGATTGCGGTGTAGATATTTCCATCTTTCTACAGATTGCATTGTTGATATTTCCATGTTTATAAAGATGGGGGTGTAGATATTTCCATGTATATAGATGGTGGTGTAGATATTACCATGTTTATACAGGTAGCGGTGTAGATATTTCCATGTTTATACAGATTGTGGTGAAGATATTTCCATGTTTATATAGATCGCGGTGTAGATATTTCCATGTTTATACAGATCGCGGTGTAGGTATTTCCATGTTTATACAGATGGCGGTGTAGATATTTCCATGTTTATACAGATAGCGGTGTAGGTATTTCCATGTTTATAGACATAGCGGTGTAGATATTTCCATGTTTATATAGATGGCGTTGTAGATATTTCCATGTTTATACAGATCGCGGTGTAGGTATTTCCATGTTTATGCCGATAGCGGTGTTGGTATTTCCACGTTTATACAGATAGCTATGTAGATTTTCCATGTTTATACAGCTCGCGGTGCAGATACTTATATCTTTATACAGATGGCATTGTAGATATTTCCTTATTCACACAGATGGCGGTGTAGATGTTTCCATGTTTATACAGATGGTGGAGTAGTTAGTTCCATGTTTATGGAGATGGCAGTGTAGATATTTTCATGTTTATAGAGATGGCGGTGTAGATATTTACAGGTTTATAGAGATAGCAGTGTAGATATTTACATGTTTATACAGATGGCTGTGTAGATATTTCCATGGACATGCAGATGGCGGTATAGATATTTCCATGTTTATATGTTATATTTCTATGTTTATTCAGATACTGGTGTAGATATTTCCATGTTTATACAGACCGCAGTGTAGATACTTCCATGTTTATGGAGGTAGCGGTGTAGATATTTCCCTGTTTGTACAGATGGCGGTGTTGATGTTTCCATCTATACACAGATTGCCGTGTAGTTTTTCCAAGTGTATATAGATGGCATAGTAGATAATTTCATGTTTATACAGATGGTGGTGTAGATATTTCCATGTTTATACAGATGACTGTATAGGTATTTCCATGTTTTTACAGATGGCATTGTAGATATTTCCATGTTTATAGAGATAGCAGTGTAGATATTTCCATGTTTATACAGATGGCGGTGTAGATATTTCCATGTTTATAGAGATAACGGTGTAGATATTTCCATGTTTACACAGATAGCGGTGTAGATATTTCCATGTTTATACAGATGGCGGTGTAGATACAGCCATGTTTCTGAAGATGGCGGTGTAGATATTTCCATGTTTACAGAGATTGCGGTGTAGATATTTCCATGTTTATAGTGCAAGTGGTGTAGGTATTTCCATGTTTATACAGATGGCGGTGTAGATATTTCCATGTATATACAGATAGCGGTGTAGATATTTCCATGTTTACACAGATAGCGGTGGAGATATTTCCCTGTTTATACACATAGCAATGTAGATATTTCCCTGTTTATACAGATAGCGGTGTAGATATTTCCATGTTTATAGAGATAGCGGTGTAGATATTTCCATGTTTGTACAGATGGCTGTGTAGATATTTCCATGTGTATACAGATGGCGGTGTAGGTATTTCCATGTTTACACATATAGCGGTGTAGATGTTTCCATGTTTACAGATATAGCGGTAAAGATATTTCCATCTTTCACAGATTGCGGTGTAGACATTGCAAACTTTACACAGATAGCGGTGTAGATATTTCCATGTTTACAGAGATAGCAGTGTAGATATTTCCATCTTTGCACAGATTGCTCTGTAGTTATTTCCATTTTTACACAGATAGCTGTGTAGATATTTCCAAGTTTACACAGATAGCTGTGTAGATATTTCCATTGTTACAGAGATAGCAGTGTAGATATTTCCATCTTTGCACAGATTGCGGTGTAGGTATTGCCGAATTTACACAGATTGCGGTGTAGATATTTCCAAGTTTACACAGATAGCTGTGTAGATATTTCCATGTTTACAGAGATAGCATTGTAGATATTTCCATGTTTATACAGATTGCGGTGTAGTTATTTCCATGTTGATACAGATAGTGGTGTAGATATTTCCATGTTTATACAGGTAGCGGTGTAGAAATTCCCATGTTTATACAGATCGCTTTGTAGACATTTCCATCTTTCTACAGATGTCAGTGTAGATATTTCCAAGTTTATACAGATGGCAGTGTAGATGGTTCCATGTTTATACAGATGTGTGTGCAGATATTTCCATGTATATGCAGATGGCGGTGTAGATATTTCCATGTTTATAGGGATGGCGGTGTCGTTATTTCTATGTTTATAGAGATAGTGTTGTAAATATTTCCATGATTATACAGATAGCGATGTAGATATTTTCATGTTTATACAGATAGCGGTGGAGATATTTCCATATTTATAGAGACTGCGGTATAGATATTTCCATGTTTATACAGTTGGCAGTGTAGATATTTCCATGTTTATACAGATCGTGATGTTGGTATTCCCATGTTTATACAGATTGCGGTGAAGATACTTCCATGTTTATACACATGGCGTTGTAGATACTGCCATGTTTATACAGATGGCGGTGATGATATTTCCATGTTTATGGAGATGGCAGTGTAGATATTTTGATGTTTATAGAGATGGCGGTGTAGATATTTCCATGTTTGTAGAGTTAGTTGTGTAGATATTTCCATGTTTATAGAGATAGCGGTTTAGGTATTTCCATGTTTATAGAGATAGCGGTGTAGACATTTCCATGTTTATACAGATGGCTTTGTAGATATTCCCATCTGTATACAGTTGGCAATGTAGATATTTCCATGTTTATACAGATAACTGTGAAGATATTTCCACGTTTTTACAGGTGGCGGTGTAGATATTTCGATCTTTATAGTGATAGCGGTGTAGTTATTTCCATGTTTATACAGAAAGCGGTGAAGACATTTCCATGTTTATAGAGATAGCGGTGTAGATATTTCCATGTGTATAGAAAGAGCGGTGTAGATATTTAAATGTTTATACAGATAGCGGTGTAGGTATTTCCATGTTTATACAGATAGCGGTGTAGATATTTCCATGTTTATACAGACATTGTTGTAGATATTTCCATGTTTATACTGATAGCGGTTTAGATATTTCCATGTTTATACAGATAGTGGTTTAGGTATTTCCATGTTTGTACAGATCGCAATGTAGATATTTCCGTGTTTATACAGATAGCGGTGTAGATATTTCCATGTTTATACAGATTGCGGTGTTGATATTTCCATGTTTATGCAGATATTGGTGTAGATATTGCCATGTTTATACAGCTTGCAGTGTAGATATTTCCATGTTTATACAGATGGCGGTGTAGATATTTCCATGTTTATACAGATGGGAGTGTAGATATTTCCATGTTTATACAGATTGCGGTGTAGATAGATCCATGTTTATGGAGATGGCTGTGTGGATATTTTCATGTTTATAGAGATGGCGGTGTAGTTATTTCCATGTTTATAGAGATAGCGGTGTAGGTATTTGCATGTTTCTACAGATAGCGATGTAGTTATTTCCACGTTTTTAGAGATAGCGGTGTAGATATTTCCATCTTTATACAGATGGCTGTGTAGATATTACCATGTGTTTACAGATGGCGGTGTAGATATTTCTATGTTTATAGAGATAGCGGTGTAGACAATTCCAGGTTTATACAGATATCTGTGTAGATATATCCATGTTTATACAGATAGCGGTGTAGTTATTTCCATGTTTATTCAGATAGCGGTGTAGAGATTTCCACGTTTTTACAGATGGCGGTGTAGATATTTCCATGATTATAGAGATAGCGCTGTAGATATTTCCATGTTTATAGAGATAGCGGTGTAGATATATCCATGTTTATACACATAGCGGTGTAGATGTTTCCATGTTTATACAGATAGCGGTGGGGATGGTTCTATATTTATACAGATAGCGATGTAGATATTTCCATGATTATACCGATATCGGTGTAGATATTTGCATGTTTATAGAGATAGCGGTGCAGATATTTCCAAGTATATACAGATACCGGTGTAGATATTTCCATGTTTATAGAGATAGCGGTGTAGATGTTTCCATGTTTATAGAGATGGCTGTGTATATATTTCCATGTTGATGCTCATGGAGTTGTAGATATTTCCAAGTTTATACAGATGTCACTGTAGATATTTCCATGTTTTTAGGGATGGCGGTGTAGATATTTCCATGTTTATAGAGATACCGGTGTAGATATTTCCAAGTTTATATAGATAGCGGTGGAGATATTTCCATGTTTATACATATACCGGTGTAGATATTTCCATGTTTATACAGATGGCTGCAGAGATATTTCCATGTGCATACAGATGGCAGTGTAGATATTTCCATGTTTATACAGATGTAGGTGTAGATATTTCCATGTTTATACAGATGTAGGTGTAGATATTTCCATGTTTATAAAGATGATTGTGGAGATATTTCCATGTTTTTACAGATGGCGGTGTACATATTTCCATGTTTATACAGATAGCTGTGTTGGTATTTCCATGTTTATACAGATAGCGGTGTAGCTATTTCCATGTTTGAAGAGATGGATCTGTAGATATTTCCATGTTTATAGAGATGGCAGTATAGATATTTCCATGTTTATGCAGATGGTGGTGAAGATATTTCCATGTTTATACAAATGATAGTGTAGGTATTTCCATGTTTATACAGATAGCGGTGTAGGCATTTCCATGTTTGTGGAGATTGCGGTGCAGATATTGCCTTATTTATACAGATAGCGGTGTAGATATTTCCATGTTTATATAGATAGCAGTGTAGTTATTTCCATGTTTATAGAGAAAGCGGTGTAGATATTTCCATGTTTATAGAGATGGATGTGAAGGTATTTCCAAGTTTATAAAGATGACTCTGTAGATTTTTCCATATTTTTACAGATGACGATGTAGATATTTCCATGTTTATAGAGATAGCGGTGTAGCTATTTCCATGTTTATACAGATAGCGGTGTAGTTATTTCCATGTTTACACAGATAGCGGTGGAGATATTTCCATATTTATACAGATTGCAGTGGAGATATTTCCATGTTTATACAGATGGCAGTGTTGATATTTCCAACTTTATACAGAAAGTGGTGTAGATACTTCCGTGTTTATACAGATAGCATTGTAGATGTTTCCATGTTTATACAGATAGCGGTGTAAGTATTTCCATGTTTATAGAGATAGCCGTGTAGATACTTCCATGTTTATACGGATGGCTGTGTAGATATTTCCATGTGTATGCAGATGGCAGTGTAGATATTTCCATGTTTATACAGACAGCGGTGTAGATATTCCATGTTTATACAGATAGCGGTGTAGATATTTCCATGTTTATTCAGATGGCAGTGTGGTTATTTCCATTTTTTTACAGATAGCGTTTGAGATATTTCCATATTTATACATATGGTGGTGAACATATTTCCTTGTTTATACAGATGGCGGTGTAGATATTACCATGTTTACACAGATAGCGTTGTAGATATTTCCATGTTTATACAGATAGCAGTGTAGTTATTTCCATGTTTATACAGATAGCGGAGATGATATTTCCATGTGTATTGGGATGGCAGTGCAGATTTTTCCATGTTTATACAGATAGGGTTGTAGGTATTTCCATGTTTATACAGATAGCGGTGTAGATATTTTCATGTTTCTACAGATGGCTGTGTAGATATATCCATGTTTATACAGATGGCCGTGTAGATATTTACATGTGTATACAGATTGAGGAGTAGATATTTCCATGTTTAAACAGGCGACTTTGTAGGTATTTCCATGTTTATACAGATGGCGGTGTAGATATTTCCATGTTTATAGAGATTGCCGTGTAGATATTTCCATGTTTATACAGATGACGGTGTACATATTTCCATGTATATACAGATGGCGGTGTAGATATTTCCAGCTTTATACTGATGGCGGTGTAGATATTTCCATGTTTATAAAGACGGCGGTGTAGATATTTCTATGTTTATACAGATGGCTGTATAGATATTTCCATGTTTATTGAGATGGCCGTGTAGACATTTCCATGTTTATACTGATGGCGGTGTAGATATTTCCATGTTTATACAGATAGACATCGGTGTAGATATTTCCATGCTGATAAAAATAGTGGTGTAGATATTTCCATGTTTATACAGAGAGCGGTGTAGATATTACCATGTTTATACAGATAGCTGTGTAGTTATTTCCATGTTCACACTGATAGCGGTGGAGATATTTCCATATTTATACAGATTGCAGTGGAGATATTTCCATGTTTATACAGATGGCAGTGTTGATATTTCCAACTTTATACAGAAAGTGGTGTAGATACTTCCGTGTTTATACTGATAGCAGTGTAGATATTTCCATGTTTATACAGATAGCGGTGTAAGTATTTCCATGTTTATAGAGATAGCGGTGTAGATACTTCCATGTTTATACAGATGGCTGTGTAGATATTTCCATGTGTATGCAGATGGCAGTGTAGATATTTCCATGTTTATGCAGATGGAGGTGTAGATATTTCCATGTTTAAACAGATGACTGTGTATATATTTCCTTGTTTTTACAGATGGCGGTGTAGATATTTCCATGTTTATACAGATTGCGGTGAGACTATTTCCATGTTTATACAGATAGCGATGTAGATATTTCCATGTTTATAGAGATGGCTGTGTAGATATTTCCATGTTTATGCAGACGGCAGTGTAGATATGTCCATGTTTATACAGATATTGGTGGAGATTTTTCCACATTTATACGGATAGCAGTGTAGAAATTTCCATGTTTATACAGATGGCGGTGTAGATATTTCCAAGTTTATAGAGATGGCGGTTTAGATATTTCCATGATTATACAGATGACGGTGTATATATTTCCATGTTTATACAGACGGCGGTGTAGATATTTCCAGCTTTATACTAATGGCGGTGTAGATATTTCCATGTTTATAAAGATGGCGGTGTAGATATTTCTATATTTTTACAGATGGCTGTATAGATATTTCCATGTTTATTGAGATGGCCGTGTAGACATTTCCATGTTTATACAGATGGCGGTGTAGATATTTCCATGTTTATACAGATAGATATCGGTGTAGATATTTCCATGTTTATAAACATAGTGGTGTAGATATACCCATGTTTATAGAGATAGCGGTGTAGATATTACCATGTTTATACAGATAGCGGTGTAGTTATTTCCATGTTTACACAGATAGCGGTGGAGCTATTTCCATATTTATACAGATTGCGGTGGAGATATTTCCATGTTTATACAGATGGCAGTGTTGATATTTCCAACTTTATACAGAAATTGGTGTAGATACTTCCGTGTTTATACAGATAGCAGTGTAGTTGTTTCCATGTTTATGCAGATAGCGGTGTAAGTATTTCCATGTTTATACAGATAGCGGTGTAGTTATTTCCATGTTCATAGAGATATCGTTGTAGATATTTCCAGGTTTATACAGATGGCTGCCTAGATATTTCCACGTGTATACAGATAGCAGTGTAGATATTTCCATGTTTATACACATGGTGGTGTAGATATTTCCTTGTTTATACAGATGACTGTGTAGATATTTCCATGATTTTACAGATGGCGGTGTAGATATTTCCATGTGTATACAGATAGCGGTGTGGCTATTTCCATGTTTATACAGATAGCGATGTATATATTTCCATGTTTATAGAGATGGCTGTGTAGATAATTCCATGTTTATACAGATGGCAGTGTAGATATTTCCATGTTCATACCGATAGTGGTGTACATATTTCCATGTTTATTCAGATGTCTTTGTAGTTATTTCCATGTTTATACAGATGGCGGTGAAGATATTTCCATGTTTAGAGAGATACCCATGTAGATATTTCCATGTTTATACAGATTGCGGTGTAGACATTTCCATGTTTATAGAGATAGCGGTGTAGATATTTCCATGTTTATACAGATAGCGGTGGAGATATTTCCATGTTTATACAGATAGCAGTGGAGATACTTCCATGTTTATGCAGATAGCGGTGGATATATTTCCACGTTTATGCAGATGGCGGTGTAGATATTTCCAAGTTTATACAGATAGCATTGTAGATATTTCCATGTTTATACAGATGGCGGTGTAGATATTTTCATCTTTATACAGATAGCGGTGTAGGTAGTTCCAGGTTTATAGAGATAGCAGTGTAGGTATTTCCAGGTATATACAGATGGCTGCGTAGTTATTTCCATGTGTATACAGATGGCAGTGTAGATATTTCCATGTTTATACAGATGGAGGTGTAGATACTTCCATGTTTATACAGATGACTGTGTAGATATTTCCATGTTTTAACAGATGGCGGTGTAGGTATTTCCATGTTTATACAGATAGCGTTGTGGATATTTCCATGTTTATACAGACAGTCATGTAGATATTTCTATGTTTATAGAGATGGCTGTGTAGATATTTCCATGTTTATACAGATGGCTGTGTAGACTTTTCCTTGTTTATACAGAGAGCAATGAAGTTATTTCCATATTTATACAGATAGCGGTGTGGCTATTTCCATGTTTATACAGATAGTGGTGTAGATATTTCCAGGTTTATACAGAAAGCGTTGTAGATATTTCCATGTTTATAGAGAAAGCAGTGTAGATATTTCCATGTTTATAGAGAAAGCGGTTTAGATATTTCCATGTTTATAGAGAAAGCAGTGTAGATATTTCCATATTTATACAGATAGCCGTGTAGATATTTCCGTGTTTATTCAGATGGCGGTGTAGATATTTCCATGTTTATACAGATAGCGGTGAGGCTATTTCCATGTTTATACAGATGGCAGTGTAGATATTTCCATGTTTATACAGATAACAATGTAGATATTTCCATGTTTATACAGATAGCAGTGTAGGTATTTCCATGTTTATACAGACAGCGGTGTAGATATTTCCATGTTTATAGAGATAGCGGTGTAGATATTTCCATGTTTATACAGATAGCGGTCGAGATATTACCATGTTTATACAGATGGCGGTGTAGGGATTTCCAAGTTCATACAGATGTCGGTGTAGATATTTCTATGTTTATACAGATGGCGGTGTAGGTATTTCCATGTTTATGCATATAGCGGTGTAGGTATTTCCATATATAGAGAGATAGCGGTGTAGGTATTTCCATATATAGAGAGATAGCGGTGTAGATATTTCCAGGTTTATACAGATGACTATGTAGGTATTTCCATGTTTTCACAGATGACAGTGTAGGTATTTCCATGTTTATACTGATAGCGGTGTGGCTATTTACATGTTTATACAGATAGCGATGTAGTGATTTCTAGGTTTATACAGATGGCTGTGTAGATATTTCCATGTTTATAGAGATAGTGATGTAGATATTTCCAGGTTTACACAGATGGCTGTGTAGGTATTTCCATGTGTATACAGACGGCAGTGTAGATATTTCCATGTTTATACAGATGGAGGTGTAGATACTTCCACGTTTATACAGATAACTGTTTAGATATTTCCAAGTTTTTACAGATGACGGTGTAGATATTTCCATGTTTATACAGATATCGGTGTGGCTATTTCCATGTTTTTACAGATAGCGATGTAGATATTTCTATGGTTATAGAGATGGCTGTGTAGATATTTCCATGTTCATGCAGATGGCAGTGTAGAAATTTCCATGTTTATACAGATGGCAGTGTAGTTATTTCCATGTTTATATAGATAGTGGTGTAGAGATTTCCATGTTTATACAGATGACTGTGTAGGTATTTCCATGTTTATACAGATGGCGGGGTAGATATTTCCATGTGTATAGAGATAGCCATGTAGACATTTCCATGATTATACAGATAGCGGTGTAGTCATTTCCACGTTTATAGAGATAGCGATGTATATATTTCCATGTATATAGAGATGGCTGTGTAGATATTTCCATGTTAATCCAGACGGCAGTGTAGATATTTCCATGTTTATACAGATAGTGGTGTGGATATTTCCATGTATTTACCGATGAGTTTGTAGGTATTTCCATGTTTATACAGATGGCGGTGTAGATACTTCCATGTTTATAGAGATAGCCATGTTGATATTTCCATGTTTATACTGACGGCAGTGTAGATATTTCCTTGTTTATAGAGATAGCGGTGTAAGTATTTCCATATTTGCACAAATATCAGTGTTGATATTTCCATGTTTATACAGATACCGGTGTAGATAATTCCATGTTTACACATATAGCGTTGTAGTTATTTACATGTTTATTCTGATGACTGTGTATATATTTCCATGTTTATACAGATGGTGGTGTAGATATTTCCATTTTTATAGAGATAGCAGTGTAGATAATTCCATTTTTAAACAGAAGGCTGTGTAGATATTTCCATGTTTATAGAGATAGTGGTGCAGATATTTCCATATTTATACAGAGAGCCGTGTAGATATTTGCATGTTTATTCAGATGGCGATGTAGATATTTCCATGTTTTTACAGATATCGGTGTAGATATTTCCATGTTTATAGAGATAGCGGTGTAGATATTTCCATGTTTATACAGATAGCAGTGTAGGTATTTCCAAATATATAGAGATAGCAGTGTAGATATTTCCAGGATTATACAGATGGCAGTGCAGATACTTCCATGTTTATAGACTTGGAGGTGTAGATACTTCCATGTTTATACAGATGAGTGTGTAGATATTTCCATGTTTTTACTGATGGCGGTGTAGGTGTTTCCATGTTTATAGAGTTAGCGGTGTAGATATTTCCATGTTTATACAGATAGCGGTGTAGGTATTTCCAAATATATAGAGATAGCGTTGTAGATATTTCCAGGATTATACAGATGGCAGTGCAGATACTTCCATGTTTATAGACTTGGAGGAGTAGATACTTCCATGTTTATACAGATGACTGTGTAGATATTTCCATGTTTTTACAGATGGCGGTGTAGGTGTTTCCATGTTTATAGAGATAGCGGTGTAGATATTTCCATGTTTATACAAATGGCTGTGTAGATATTTCCATGTTTATAGTGATAGCAGTGTAGATACTTCCATGTTTATACAGATAGCTGTGTAGATATTTCCATGTTTATAGAGATAGCGGTGTAGATATTACCATATTTATACATAAAGCCGTGTAGATATTTCCATGTTTATACAGATAGTGGAGTGGCTATTTCCATGTTTATACAGATGGCAGTGTAGATATTTCCATGTTTATACAGATAGCGGTGTAGATATTTCGATGTTTTTAGAGATAGCGGTGTAGATATTTACATGTTTATACAGATTGCGGTGGAGATATTTCCATGTTTATACAGATAGCGGGGGAGATATTTACAGGTTTATACAGATTGCGGTGTAGAGATTTCCAAGTTCATACAGATGGCGGTGTAGATATTTCCATGTTTATACAGATAGCGGTGTAGATATTTCCATGTTTATACAGATAGCGGTGTAAGTATTTCCAAATATATATAGGTAGCGGTGTAGATATTTGCATGTGTATACAGATTGCAGTGTTGTTATTTCCATGTGTATACAGATGGAGGTGTAGATATTCCCATGTGTATACAGATGGCAGTGTAGGTATTTCCATGTTTATACAGATGGATGTGTAGATATTTCCATGTTTATACAGATAACTGTGTAGGTGTTTCCATGTTCATACAGATGGCGGTGTAGATATTTCCATGTTTATACAGATAGCGGTGTGGCTATTTCCATGTTTATACAGATGGCAGTGTAGATATTTCCAAGTTTATACAGCTAGCAATGTAGATAATTCGATGTTTATACAGATAGCGGTGAATATATTTCCATGTTTATAGAGATAGCAGTGTAGATATTTCCATGTTTATACAGATAGCGGTGGAGATATTTCCATGTATATTGAGATAGCGGTGGAGATATTTCCATGTTTATACAGATAGCGGTGTGGCTACTTCCATGTTTATACAGATGGCAGTATAGGTATTTCCATGTTTATACAGATAGCGATGTAGATATTTCCATGTTTATAGAGATAGCGGTGTAGATATTTCCATGTTTATACAGATGGCTGTGTGGATATTTCCATGTTTATGCAGAAAGCGTTGTGGCTGTTTCCATATTTATAGAGATGGCAGTGTATGTATTTCCATGTTTATACAGATAGTGGTGTAGATATTTCCATGTTTATGAAGATAGCGGTGTAGATATTTCCATGATTATAGGGATAGTGGTGGGGATATTTCCATGTTTTTAGAGATTGCGGTCGAGATATTTCCTTGTTTATTCAGACAACGGTTTGGATATTTCCTTGTTGATACAGATAGCGGTGTAGACATTTCCATGTTTATACTGATAGCGGCGTAGATATTTACATGTTTATACAGGTAGCGGTGTAGGTATTTCCATGTTTATACTGATTGCCGTGGAGATATTTCCATGTGTAGAGAGATAGCGGTGTAGATAATTCCTTGTTTATAGAGATAGCGGTGGAGATATTTCCATGTTTGTACAGATAGCGATGAAGATATTTACATGTTAATACAGATAGCGTTGGAGATATTTCCATGTTTATAGAGATGGCGGTGTAGATATTTCCATGTTCATAGAGATAGCGGTGGAGATATTTCCATGTTTATAGAGATAGCGTTGTAGATATTTCCATGTGTATACAGATAGCTTTGTAGATATTTCCATGTTTATAGAGATAGCGTTGTAGATATTTCCATATTTATACAAATAGCCGTGTAGACATTTTGATGTTCATTCAGATGTTGGTGTAGTTATTTCCATGTTTATACAGATGGAGGTGTAGATACTTTCCATGTTTTCACAGATGACTGTGTAGATATTTCCATGTTTTTACAGATGGCGGTGTAGATATTTCCATGTTTATAGGGTTAGCGGTGTAGTTATTTCCATGTTTATACAGATTGCGGTGTAGATATTTCCATGTTTATAGTGATAGCGGTGTAGATATTTCCATAATTATACACATAGCGGTGTAGATATTTCTACATTTATACAGATAGCAGTGGAGATATTTCCAAGTTTTTACACAGGGCGGAGTATATATTTCTATGTTTATACATATATCGGTGAGTCTATTTCTATGTTTATGCAGATAGCGATGTAGATATTTCCATGTTAATAGAGATGGCTGTGTAGATATTTCCATGTTTATACAGATAGTGGTGTAGTTATTTCCATGTTTATAGAGATAGCGGTGTAGATATTTTCATATTTATACAGATAGTGGTGTAGATAATTCCATGTTTATTCAAATGGCGGTGTAGATATTTCCAGGTTTACACACATAGCGGTGTGGCTGTTCCCATGATTATACAGATGGCAGTGTAGATATTTCCAGGTTTATGCAGATAGTGGTGTAGGTATTTCCATGTTTATAAAGATAGCGGTGTAGATATTTCCATGTTTATAAAGATAGCGGTGTACATGTTTCCATGTTTATAGATATAGCGGTGGAGATATTTCCATGTTTATAGAGATAGCGGTCAAGATGTTTCCATGTTTATACATATAACGATTTAGATATTTCCATGTTTATACAGGTAGCGGTGTAGATATTTCCATGTTTATACAGATAGCGGCGTAGATATTTCCACGTTTATACAGATAGCGGTGTAGATAATTCCATGTTTATAGAGATAGCGGTGGAGATATTTCCATGTTTGTACATATAGCAATGTAGATATTTCCATGTTCATACAGATAGCGGTGGAGATATTTCCATGTTTATACCGATAGCGGTGGAGATATTTCCATGTTTATACAGATAGCGTTGGAGATATTTCGATGTTTACAGAGATGGTGGTGTAGATATTTCCATGTTTATACAGAGAGCGGTTTGGCTACATCCATGTTATACAGATGGCATTGTAGATATTTCCATGTTTATACAGATAGCGATGTAGATATTTCCATGTATATCGAGATAGCGGTGTAGATATTTCCATGTTTATACAGATGGCTGTGTGGATATTTCCATGTGTATACAGATGGCAGTGTAGATATTTCCAGGTTTACACAGAAGGAGGTGTAGGTATTTCCATGTTTATACAGATGACTCTGTAGATATTTCCATGTTTTTACCGATGGCGGTGTAGATATTTCCATGTTTATACAGATAGCGGTGTGGTTATTTCCATGTTTATACACATGGCAGTGCAGATATTTCCATGTTAATACAGATAGCTTTGTAGATAATTCCATGTTTATACAGATAGCGTTGTAGATATTTCCATGTTTATACAGATAGCGTTGGAGATATTTCCAAGTTTATACAGATAGCGGTGGAGAAATTTCCATGTTAATACAGATAGCGTTGGAGGTATTTCCATGTTTATAGAGATGGCGGTGTAGGTATTTCCATATTTATACAGATAGCCGTGTAGATATTTCGATGTTTATTCCGATGGTGGTGTAGATATTTCCATGTTTATACAGATAGCGGTGTGGCTACTTCCATGTTTATACAGATGGCATTGTAAATATTTCCATGTTTTACAGATAGCGATGTAGATATTTCCATGTATTTCGACATAGCGGTGTAGATATTTCCATGTTTAAACAAATGGCTGTGTGGATATTTCCATGTGTATACAGATGGCAGTGTAGATATTTCCATGTTTATAGAGATAGCGGTGTAGGTATTTCCATGTTTATAGAGATAGCAGTGTAGATATTTCCATGTTAATACACATGGCTGTGTTGATACTTCCATGTGTATACAGATGGCAGTGTAGATATTTCCATGTTAATACAGATGGAGATGTAGATATGTCCATGTTTCTACAGATGGCTGTGTAGATATTTCCATGTTTTTACAGATGGCGGTGAAGATATTTCCATGTTTATACAGATAGCGGTGTGGCAATTTCCATGTTTACACAGATAGCGATGAAGATATTTCCATGTTTATACAGATAGCGGTGAAGATATTTCCATGTTTACACAGATGGCAGTGTAGATATTTCCAAGTTTATGCAGATAGCGGTGGAGATATTTTCATGTTTATATAGATAGCGGTGGAGATATTTCCATGTTTATACAAATGAAGATGTAGATATTTCCATGTTAATACAGACAGTGCTGTTGATATTTCCATGTTAATACAGATAGCGGTGTAGATATTTCCATGTTTATACAGATAGCAGTGTAGGTATTTCCATGTTTATACAGATTGCGTTGGACATATTTCCATGTTTATAGAGATAGAAGTGTAGATAATTCCATGTTAACAGAGATAGTGGTGGAGGTATTTCCATGTTTGTACAGATAGCGATGTAGATATTTCCATGTTCATAGAGATCGCGGTGTAGATATTTCCATGTTTATAGAGATAGCGGTGTAGATATTTCCATGTTTATACAAATAGCTTTGTAGATTTTCCATGTTTATGGAGATAGCGGTGTAGATATTTCCATATTTATACAAATAATCGTGTAGACATTTCGGTGTTCATTTAGACGGTGGTGTAGATATTTTCATGTTTATACAGATGGAGGTGTAGATATCTTCCATGTTTACACAGATGACTGTGTAGATATTTCCATGTTTTTACACATGTCGGTGTAGATATTTCCACGTTTATACAGATAGCGGTGTGGCTATTTCCATGTTTATACAGATAGCGATGCAGATATTTCCATGTTTATAGATATGGCTGTGTAGATATTTCCCTGTTTATACACATCGCAGTGTAGATATTTCCATGTTTATACAGATGGCGATTTAGAAATTTCCAATTTTTTAGAGACAGCCATGTAGATATTTCCATTTATATACAGAGAGCGGTGTAGAAATTTCCATATTTATACAGATATCGGTGTAGATATTTCCAAGTTTATACAGATAGCGGTGTAGATATTTTCAAGTTTATACAGATAGCGGTGTAGATATTTCCATGTTTATACAGATAGCGATGTAGTTGTTTCTGTGTTTACAGAGATAGTGGTGTAGATACTTCCATGTTTATACAAATGGCTGTGTAGATATTTCCATGATTATATAGATAGCAGTGTAGATATTTCCATGTTTATAGAGATAGCGGTGTAGATATTTCCAAATTTATACAGATAGCCGTGTAGATATTTCCATGTTCATTTAGATGTCAGTGTAGATATTCCCATGTTTATACACATAGCTGTGTGGCTGTTTCCATGTTTATACAGATGGCAGTGTACGTATTTCCATGTTTATACAGATAGTGGTGTAGATATTTCCAGGTTTATAAAGATAGCGGTGTAGATATTTCCATGTTTATAGAGACAGCGTTGGAGATATTTCCATGTTTATAGAGATAACGGTCGAGATATTTCCATGTTTATACAGATAACGATGTAGATATTTCCATGTAAATGCAGATAGCGATGTAGATATTTCCATGTTTACACAGACAGCGGTGAAGATATTTACATGTTTATACAGGTAGCGGTGTAGGTATTTCCATGTTTATACTGATAGCGGTGTAGATAATTCCATGTTTATAGAGATAGCGCTGTGGGTATTCCCATGTTTATACAGACGGCAGGGTAGATATTTCCATGTTAATACAGATAACGTTGTAGATATTTCCATGTTTACAGATAGCGGTGTATATATTTCCATGTTTATACAGATAGCGGTTGAGATATTTCCATGTTTATACAGATAGCGGTGGAGATATTTCCATGTTAATACAGATAGCGTTGGAGATATTTCCAAGTTTATAGAGATGGCGGTGTAGATATTTCCAAGTTTATACTGACAGCGCTGTAGATATTTCCATGTTTATAGAGATAGCGGTGTAGATATTTCCATGTTTATACAGATAGCGGTGTAGATATTTCCATGTTAATAAAGATAGCGGTGTAGATATTTCCATGTTTATGGAGATAGCGGTGGAGATATTTTCATGTTTATAGAGATAGCGGTGCAGATTTTTCCATGTTCATACAGATAAAGATGTAGATATTTCCATGTTAATACAGATAGTTGTGTTGATATTTCCATGTTAATACAGATAGCGGTGTAGATATTTCCATGTTTATACAGATAGCAGTGTAATTATTTCCATGTTTATACAGATCACTGTGTAGATATTTCCATGTTTACACAGACAGCGGTGTAGATATTTCCAGGTTTATACAGATCGTGGTGTAGATATTTCCATGTTGATACAGATGGTGGTGTTAATATTTCCATGTTTATACAGATGTCCGCGTAGATATTTCCACGTTTATACAGATGGTGGAGTAGATATTTACATGATTATGCTGATGGTGGTGTAGATATTTCCATATTCATAGAGATGGCGGCGTAGATACTTCCGTGTTTATAGAGATAGCGGTGTAGATATTTCCATGTGTATAGAGATAGCGGTGTAGATATTTCCATGTTTATACACATAGTGTTGTATATATTTCCATGTTTATGGAAATAGCGGTGTAGATATTTCCATATTTATACAGATAGCAGTGTAGATATTTCCATGTTTATACAGATAGCGGTGTAGATATTTCCATGTTTATACACATGGGGTGTAGATATTTCCATGTTTATAAAGTTCATGGTGTAGACATTTCCATTTTTATACAGATATTGTTGTAAATATTTCCATGTTTATACAGATAGTAGTGTAGATATTTCCGTGTTAATACAGATCGCGTTTCAGATATTTCCATCTATTTACAGATGGCATTGTAGATATTTCCATGTTTATGCAGATGGCGGTGTAGATATTTCCATGTTTATATAGATGGCGCTGTAGATATTTCCTTGTTTATGAAGATGGCGGTGTAGTTATTTCCATGTTTATAGAGATGGCGGTCTATATATTTCCATGTTTATAGAGATAGCGGTGTAGATACTTCCATGTTTATATAGATGGCGGTGTAGATATTTCCTTGTTTATGTAGATGATGGTGTAGATATTTCCATGATTATGGAGATGGCGTTGTATACATTTGATGTTTATAGAGATAGTGGTGTAGATATTTCCATGTTTATAGAGATAGCGGTGTAGGTATTTCCATGTTTATAGAGATAGCGGTGGTGATATTTCCATGTTTATACAGAGAGCGGTGTAGATATTTCTATGTTTATACAGAAAGCGGTGTTGTTATTTCCATGTTTATACAGATAGCGGTGTAGATATTTCGATCTTTATTCAGCTCGCGGTGTCGATATTTACATCTTTATACAGATGGCAGTGTAGATATTTCCATGTTTATACGGATGGCGTTGAAGATATTTCCATGTTTATAGAGATAGCGGTGTTGATATTTCCAAGTTTATACAGATCACCGTGTAGATATTTCCATGTTTACACTGACAGTAGTGTAGATATTTCCATGTTTATACAGATCGTGGTGTAGATATTTCCATGTTTATACAGATAGCGGTGTAGATATTTCCATGTTGATACAGATGGTGGTGTTGATAATTCCATGTTTATACAGATGTCCGTGTAGATATTTCCACGTTTATACAGATGGCGGAGTAGATATTTCCATGATTATGCAGATGGTGGTGTAGATATTTCCATATTCATAGAGTTGGCGGCTTAGATACTTCCATGTTTATAGAGATAGTGGTGTAGATATTTCCATGTGTATAGAGATAGCGGTGTAGATATTTCCATGTTTATACAGATAGTGTTGTTGATATTTCCATGTTTATGGAAATAGCGGTGTAGATATTTCCATATTTATACAGATAGCAGTGTAGATATTTCCATGTTTATACAGATAGTGGTGTAGATATTTCCATGTATATACACATAGCGGTGTAGATATTTCCATGTTTATAAAGTTCATGGTGTAGACATTTCCATGTTTATACAGATATTGTTGTAAGTATTTCCATGTTTATACCGATAGTAGTGTTGATATTTCCGTGTTAATACAGATCGCGTTGTAGATATTTCCATCTATTTACAGATGGCATTGTAGATATTTCCATGTTTATGCAGATGGCGGTGTAGATATTTCCATGTTTATATAGATGGCGCTGTAGATATTTCCTTGTTCATGTACATTGCGGTGTAGTTATTTCCATGTTTATAGAGATGGCGGTCTATATATTTCCATGTTTATAGAGATAGCGGTGTAGATATTTCCATGTTTATATAGGTGGCGGTGTAGATATTTCCTTGTTTATGTAGATGATGGTGTAGATATTTCCATGATTATGGGGATGGCGTTGTATATATTTGATGTTTATAGAGATGGTGGTGTAGATATTTCCATGTTTATAGAGATAGCGGTGTAGGTATTTCCATGTTTATAAAGATAGCGGTGTTGATATTTCCATGTTTATACAGATAGCGGTGTAGATATTTCCATGTTTATACAGAAAGCGTTGTTGGTACTTCCATGTTTATAAAGATAGCGATGTAGATATTTTGATATTTATACAGCTCGCGGTGTCGATATTTACATCTTTATACAGATGGCAGTGTAGATATTTCAATGTTTATATGGATGGCGGTGAAGATATTTCCATGTTTATAGAGATAGCGGTGTAGATATTTCCATGTTTATAGAGATAGCGGTGTAGATATTTCCATGTTTATAGAGATATCGGTTTAGATATTTCCATGTTTATACAGAGAGTGGTGTAGATATTTCCATCTTTATGGTGATAGCTCTGTAGATATTTCCATATTTATACAGATAGCAGTGTAGATATTTCCATATTTATACTGATAGCAGTGTAGATATTTCCATGTTTATACAGATAGCGGTGTAGATATTTCCATGTTTATACAGATAGCGTTGTAGATATTTCCATGTCTATACAGATAGTAGTGTTGATATTTCCATGTTAATACAGATCGCGGTGTAGATGTTTCCATATATTTACAGATGGCAGTGTAGATATTTCCATATTTATACAGATAGAGATGTAGATATTTCCATGTTTATATAGATGGAGGTGTAGATATTTCCTTGTTTATGAAGATGGCGGTGTAGATATTTCCATGTTTATAGAGATGGTGGTCTATATATTTCCATGTTTATAGAGATAGCGGTGTACATACTTCCATGCTTATATAGATGGCCGTGTAGATATTTTCTTGTTTATAGAGATGGTGGTGTAGATATTTCCATGCTTCTACAGTTGACTGTGTAGAAATTTCCATGTTTTTACAGATGGCGTTGTAGATATTTACATTTATTTACAGATGGCGGTGTAGATATTTCCATGTTTATACAGATAGCGGTGCAATTATTTCCATGTTTATACAGAACACTGTGTAGATATTTCCATGTTTAAACTGATAGCGGTGTAGGTATTTCCATGTTTATACAGATCGCGGTGTAGCTATTTCCATGTTTATACAGATAGCGGTGTAGAAATTTCCATGTTTTTACAGATGGCATTGTAGATGTTTTCATTTTTTTACAGATGGCATTGTAGATATTTCCATGTTTGTACAGATGGCGGTGTAGATATTTCCATGTTTATACAATTGGCGGTGTAGATATATCCATGTTTGCACAGATAGCAGTGTAGATATTTCCATGTTTATAGAGATAGCGGTGTAATTATTTCCATGTTTATACAGATCACCGTGTAGATATTTCCATGTTTACACAGACAGCGGTGTAGATATTTCCATGTTTATACAGATCGCGGTGTATATATTTCCATGTTCATACAGATAGCGGTGTAGGTATTTCCATGTTGATACAGATGGTTGTGTTGATATTTCCATGTTTATACAGATGTCCGTGTAGATATTTCCACGTTTATACAGAAGGCGGAGTAGATATTTCCATGCTTATGCAGATGGTGGTGTAGATATTTCCATATTCATAGAGATGGCGGCGAAGGTACTTCCATGTTTATAGAGATAGCGGAGTAGATATTTCCATGTGTATAGAGATAGCGGTGTAGATATTTCCAGGTTTATACAGATAGCGTTGTAGATAGTTCCATGTTTATGGAAATAGCGGTGTAGATATTTCCATATTTTTACAGATAGCAGTGTAGATATTTCCATGTTTATATAGATAGCGGTGTAGATATTTCCATGTTTATACAGATAGCAGTGGAGATATTTCCATGTTTATACAGATAGCCGTGTAGATATTTCCATGTTTATAGAGATAGCGGTGTAGATATTTCCATGTTTATACAGATGGCAGTGTAGATATTTCCAAGGGTATTCAGATGGCAGTGTAGATATTTCCATGTTTATACAGATGGACGTGTAGATATTTCCATGTTTATAAAGATGAGAGTGTAGGTATTTCCATGTGTGTACAGATGGCGGTGTCGATATTTCCATGTTTATTGAGATAGCATTGTAGATATTTCCATCTTTGCACAGACTGCGGTGTAGATATTTCCATGTTTATACAGATAACGCTGCAGATAATTCCATGTTTATACAGCTAGCGGTGTAGATGTTTCAATGTTCATACAGACAGCGGTGGAGATATTTCTTTGTTTATACAGATAACGGTGTAGATATTTCCATGTTTATAGAGATAGTGGTGTAGATATTTCCATATTTATACAGATAGCAGTGTCAATATTTCCATGTTTATACTGATAGCGGTGTAGATATTTCCATGTTTATTCACATAGCGGTGTAGATATTTCCATGTTTATACACGTCGTGGTGTAGATATTTCCATGTTTATACAGATAGCGGTGTGGCTACTTCCATGTTTATACAGATAGCGGTGTAGATATTTCCATGTTTATACATATAGCGGTGCAGATATTTCCATGTTTACACAGATCGTGGTGTAGACATTTCCATGTTTATACAGATAGCGGTGTTGATATTTCCTTGTTTATTCACATAGTGTTGTAGATATTTCCATGTTTATACACGTCGTGGTGAAGATATTTCCATGTATTCACAGATGGCGGTGTAGATATTTCCATGTTGATGCTGATAGCGGTGTAGATATTTCCATGTTTATACATATAGCGGTGTAGATATTTCCATGTTTACACAGATAGTGTTATAGATATTTCCATGTTTATACAGATAGCGGTGTAGATATTTCCATGTTTACACAGATAGTGTTATAGATATTTCCATGTTTATACAGATTGCGGTGTAGATATTTCCATCTTTACACAGAGACCTGTGTAGATATTTCCATGTTTACACAGATAGCTGTGTAGATATTTCCATGTTTACACAGATAGTGTTATAGATATTTCCATGTTTATACAGATAGTGGTGTAGATATTTCGATGTTTATAAAGATAGCGGTGTAGATATTTCCATCTTTATAGAGATAGCGGTGGAGATATTTCCATGTTTATACAGATAGCGATGTAGATATTTCCATGGTTCTACAGATAGCGGTGGAGGTATTTCCATGTTTATACAGATAGCAGTGTAGACATTTCCATGTTTATAGAGATAGCGGTGTAGATATTTCCATGTTTATTCACATAGCGGTGTAGATATTTCCATGTTTATACACGTCGTGGTGTAGATATTTCCATGTTTTCACAGATGGCGGTGTAGACATTTCCATGTTTATTCACATAGCGGTGTTGATATTTCCATGTTTATACACGTCATGGTGTAGATATTTCCATGTTTATACAGATAGCGGTGTAGATATTTCCATGTTTATACTGATAGCGGCGTGGCTACTTCCATGTTTATACAGATAGCGGTGTAGATATTTCAATGGTTATAGAGATGTCTGTGTAGGTTATTCCATGTTTATACAGATTGCAGTGTAGATATTTCCAGGTTTATACAGATAGTGGTGTAGATATTTCCATGTTTATACAGATGACTGTGTAGGTATTTCCATGTTTGTACAGATGGCGGTGTCGATATTTCCATGTTTATAGAGATAGTGGTGTAGATATTTCCATCTTTGCACAGACTGTGGTGTAGATATTTCCATGTTTATACAGATAACGCTGCAGATAATTCCATGTTTATACAGCTAGCGGTGTAGATGTTTCCATGTTCATACAGACAGCAGTGGAGATATTTCTTTGTTTATACAGATAACGGTGTAGATATTTCCATGTTTATAGAGATAGTGGTGTAGATATTTCCATATTTATACAGATAGCGGTGTCGATATTTCCATGTTTTTACTGATAGCGGTGTGGATATTTCCATGTTTATTCACATGGCCTTGTAGATATTTCCATGTTTATACATGTCGTGGTGTAGATATTTCCATGTTTATACAGATAGCGGTGTAGATATTTCCATGTTTATACTGATAGCAGTGTAGATATTTCCATGTTTATACATATAGCGGTGTAGATATTTCCATGTTTATACAGATCGTGGTGTAGACATTTCCATGTTTATACAGATAGCGGTGTTGATATTTGCATGTTTATACAGATAGCGGTGTAGATATTTCCATGTTTACTGAGATAGCGGAGTAGATATTTTGATATTTGCACAGATTGCGGTGTAGATATTTCCATCTTTACACAGAGAACTGTGTACATATTTCCATGTTTACACAGATAGCTGTGTAGATATTTCCATGTTTACACAGATAGTGTTATAGATATTTCCATGTTTATAGAGATAGCGGTGTAGATATTTCCATGTTTATAAAGATAGCGGTGTAGATATTTCCATCTTTATAGAGATAGCATTGGAGATATTTCCATGTTTATACAGATAGCGATGTAGATATTTCCATGTTTCTACAGAAAGCGGTGGAGATATTTCCATGTTTATACAGATAGCCGTGTAGGCATTTCCATATTTATAGAGATAGGGGTGTAGATATTTCCATGTTTATACAGATGGCAGTGTAGATACTTCCAAGTATATACAGATGGCAGTGTAGTTATTTGCATGTTTATACAGATGGACGTGTAGATAATTCCATGTTTATAAAGATGACAGTGTAGATATTTCCATGTTTTCACAGATGGCGGTGTAGATATTTCCATGTTTATACAGATAGCGGTGTGGCTACTTCCATGTTTATACAGATAGCGGTGTAGATATTTCAATGGTTATAGAGATGTCTGTGTAGATAATTCCATGTTTATACAGATGGCAGTGTAGGTATTTCCATGTTTATACAGATAGTGGTGTAGATACTTCCATGTTTATAGAGATGACTGTGTAGGTATTTCCATGTGTGTACAGATGGCGGTATCGATATCTCCATGTTTATTGAGATAGCATTGTAGATATTTCCATCTTTGCACAGACTGCGGTGTAGGTATTTCCATGTTTATATAGATAACGCTGCAGATAATTCCATGTTTATACAGATAGAGGTGTAGATGTTTCCATGTTCATACAGACAGCGGTGGAGATATTTCTTTGTTTATACAGATAACGATGTAGAAATTTCCATGTTTATAGGGATAGTGGTGTAGATATTTCCATATTTATACAGATAGCGGTGTCAATATTTCCATGTTTATACTGATAGCGGTGTAGATATTTCCATGTTTATTCACATAGCGGTGTAGATATTTCCATGTTTATACACGTCGTGGTGTAGATATTTCCATGTTTATACAGATAGCGGTGTAGATATTTTCATGTTTATACTGATAGCGGTGTGGCTACTTCCATGTTTATACAGATAGCGGTGTAGATATTTCAATGGTTATAGAGATGTCTGTGTAGGTAACTCCATGTTTATACAGATGGAAGTGTAGATATTTCCATGTTTATACAGATAGTGGTGTAGATATTTCCATGTTTATACAGATGACTGTGTAGGTATTTCCGTGTGTACAGATGGCGGTGTCGATATTTCCATGTTTATTGAGATAGCATTGTAGATATTTCCATCTTTGCACAGACTGCGGTGTAGATATTTCCATGTATTTATAGATAACGCTGCAGATAATTCCATGTTTATACAGGTAGCGGTGTAGATGTTTCCATGTTCATACAGACAGTGGTGGAGATATTTCTTTGTTTATACAGATAACGGTGTAGATATTTCCATGTTTATAGAGATAGTGGTGTAGATATTTCCATCTTTGCACAGACTGTGGTGTAGATATTTCCATGTTTATACAGATAACGCTGCAGATAATTCCATGTTTATACAGCTAGCGGTGTAGATGTTTCCATGTTCATACAGACAGCAGTGGAGATATTTCTTTGTTTATACAGATAACGGTGTAGATATTTCCATGTTTATAGAGATAGTGGTGTAGATATTTTCATATTTATACAGATAGCGGTGTCGATATTTCCATGTTTTTACTGATAGCGGTGTGGATATTTCCATGTTTATTCACATGGCGGTGTAGATATTTCCATGTTTATACATGTCGTGGTGTAGATATTTCCATGTTTATACAGATAGCGGTGTAGATATTTCCATGTTTATACTGATAGCGGTGTAGATATTTCCATGTTTATACATATAGCGGTGTAGATATCTCCATGTTTATACAGATCGTGGTGTAGACATTTCCATGTTTATACAGATAGCGGTGTTGATATTTGCATGTTCATACAGATAGCGGTGTAGATATTTCCATGTTTACTGAGATAGCGGAGTAGATATTTTGATATTTGCACAGATTGCGGTGTAGATATTTCCATCTTTACACAGAGAACTGTGTACATATTTCCATGTTTACACAGATAGCTGTGTAGATATTTCCATGTTTACACAGATAATGTTATAGATATTTTCATGTTTATAGAGATAGCGGTGGAGATATTTCCATGTTTATACAGATAGCCGTGTAGACATTTCCATATTTATAGAGATAGGGGTGTAGATATTTCCATGTTTATACAGATGGCAGTGTAGATATTTCCAAGTATATACAGATGGCAGTGTAGTTATTTCCATGTTTATACAGATGGACGTGTAGATAATTCCATGTTTATAAAGATGACAGTGTAGATATTTCCATGTTTTCACAGATGGCGGTGTAGATATTTCCATGTTCATACAGACAGCGGTGGAGATATTTCTTTGTTTATACAGATAACGATGTAGAAATTTCCATGTTTATAGAGATAGTGGTGTAGATATTTCCATATTTATACAGATAGCGGTGTCAGTATTTCCATGTTTATACTGATAGCGGTGTAGATATTTCCATGTTTATTCACATAGCGGTGTAGATATTTCCATGTTTATACACGTCGTGGTGTAGATATTTCCATGTTTATACAGATAGCGGTGTAGATATTTTCATGTTTATACTGATAGCGGTGTGGCTACTTCCATGTTTATACAGATAGCGGTGTAGATATTTCAATGGTTATAGAGATGTCTGTGTAGGTAACTCCATGTTTATACAGATGGAAGTGTAGATATTTCCATGTTTATACAGATAGTGGTGTAGATATTTCCATGTTTATACAGATGACTGTGTAGGTATTTCCGTGTGTACAGATGGCGGTGTCGATATTTCCATGTTTATTGAGATAGCATTGTAGATATTTCCATCTTTGCACAGACTGCGGTGTAGATATTTCCATGTATTTATAGATAACGCTGCAGATAATTCCATGTTTATACAGCTAGCGGTGTAGATGTTTCCATGTTCATACAGACAGTGGTGGAGATATTTCTTTGTTTATACAGATAACGGTGTAGATATTTCCATGTTTATAGAGATAGTGGTGTAGATATTTCCATATTTATACAGATAGCGGTGCCGAGATTTCCATGTTTTTACTGATAGCGGTGTAGATATTTCCATGTTTATTCACATGGCGGTGTAGATATTTCCATGTTTATACATGTCGTGGTGTAGATATTTCCATGTTCATACAGATAGCGGTGTAGATATTTCCATGTTTATACTGATAGCGGTGTAGATATTTCCATGTTTATACATATAGCGGTGTAGATATTTCCATGTTTATAGAGATCGTGGTGTAGACATTTCCATGTTTATACAGATAGCGGTGTTGATATTTCCATGTTTATACAGATAGCGGTGTAGATATTTCCATGTTTACTGAGATAGCGGTGTATATATTTCCATATTTGCACAGATTGCGGTGCAGATATTTCCATCTTTACACAGAGACCTGTGTACATATTTCAATGTTTACACAGATACCTGTGTAGATATTTCCATGTTTACACAGATAGTGTTATAGATATTTCCATGTTTATACAGATATCGGGGTAGATATTTCCATGTTTATAAAGATAGCAGTGTAGATATTTCCATCTTTATAGAGATAGCGTTGGAGATATTTCCATGTTTATACAGATAGAGATGTAGATATTTCCATGTTTCTACAGATAGCGGTGGAGATATTTCCATGTTTATACAGATAGCCGTGTAGACATTTCCATGTTTATAGAGATAGCGGTTTAGATATTTCCATGTTTATACAGATGGCAGTGTAGATATTTCCATGTTTATACAGATGGACGTGTAGATATTTCCAGGTTTATAAAGATGACAGTGTAGATATTTCCATGTTTTCACAGATCGTGGTGTAGACATTTCCATGTTTATACAGATAGCGGTGTTGATATTTCCATGTTTACTGAGATAGCAGTGTAGATATTTCCATATTTGCACAGATTGCGGTGTAGATATTTCCATCTTTACACAGAGACCTGTGTACATATTTCCATGTTTACACAGATAGCTGTGTAGATATTTCCATGTTTACACAGATAGTGTTATAGATATTTCCATGTTTATACAGATAACGGTGTATATATTTCCATGTTTATAAAGATAGCGGTGTAGATATTTCCATCTTTATAGAGATAGCGGTGTAGATATTTCCATCTTTATAGAGATAGCGGTGGAGATATTTCCATGTTTATACAGATAGCGATGTAGATATTTGCATGTTTCTACAGATAGCAGTGGATATATTTCTATGTTTATACAGATAGCCGTGTAGACATTTCCATATTTATAGAGATAGGGGTGTAGATATTTCCATGTTTATACAGATGGCTGTGTAGATATTTCCAAGTATATACAGACGGCAGTGTAGTTATTTCCATGTTTATACAGATGGACGTGTAGATAATTCCATGTTTATAAAGATGATAGTGTAGATATTACCATGTTTTCACAGATGGCGGTTTAGATATATCCATGTTTATACAGATAGCTGTGTGGCAACTTCCATGTTTATACAGATAGCGGTGTAGATATTTCAATGGTTATAGAGATGTCTGTGCATATAATTCCATGTTTATACAGAAGCACTGTAGGTATTTCCATGTTTATACAGATAGTGGTGTAGATATTTCCATGTTTATACAGATGACTGTGTAGGTATTTCCATGTGTGTACAGATGGCGGTGTCGATATATCCATGTTTATTGAGATAGCATTGTAGATACTTCCATCTTTGCACAGACTGAGTGTAGATATTTCTATGTTTATACAGATAACGCTGCAGATAATTCCTTGTTTATACAGCTAGCGGTGTAGATGTTTCCATGTTCATACAGACAGCGGTGGAGATATTTCTTTGTTTATACAGATAACGGTGTAGATATTTCCATGTTTATAGAGATAGTGGTGTAGATATTTCCATATTTATATAGATAGCGGTGTCAATATTTCCATGTTTATACTGATAGCGGTGTAGATATTTCCATGTTTATTCACATAGCGGTGTAGATATTTCCATGTTTATACATGTCGTGGTGTAGATATTTCCATGTTTATACAGATAGCGGTGTAGATATTTCCATGTTAATACAGATAGCGGTGTGGCTACTTCCATGTTTATACACATAGCGGTGTGGATATTTCAATGATTATGGAGATGTCTGTGTAGGTAATTCAATGTTTATACAGATGGCAGTGTAGATATTTCCATGTTTATACAGATAGTGGTGTAGATATTTCCATGTTTATACAGATGACTGTGTAGGTATTTCCGTGTGTACAGATGGCGGTGTCGATATTTCCATGTTTATTGAGACAGCATTGTAGATATTTCCATCGTTGCACAGACTGCGGTGTAGATATTTCCATGTTTATACAGATAACGCTTCAGATAATTCCATGTTTATACAGCTAGCGGTGTAGATGTTTCCATGTTCATACAGACAGCGGTGGAGATATTTCTTTGTTTATACAGATAACGGTGTAGATATTTCCATGTTTATAGAGATAGTGGTGTAGATATTTCCATATTTATACAGATAGCGGTGTCGATATTTCCATGTTTTTACGGATAGCGGTGTAGATATTTCCATGTTTATTCACATGGCGGTGTAGATATTTCCATGTTTATACATGTCGTGGTGTAGATATTTCCATGTTTATACAGATAGCGGTGTAGATATTTCCATGTTTATACTGATAGCGGTGTAGATATTTCCATGTATATACATATAGCGGTGTAGATATTTCCATGTTTATATAGATCGTGGTGTAGACATTTACATGTTTATACAGATAGCGGTGTTGATATTTCCATGTTTATACAGATAGCGGTGTAGATATTTACATGTTTACTGAGATAGCGGTGTAGATATTTCCATATTTTCACAGATTGCGGTGTAGATATTTCCATCTTTACACAGAGACCTGTGTACATATTTCCATGTTTACACAGATAGCTGTGTAGATATTTCCATGTTTACACAGATAGTGTTATAGATATTTCCATGTTTATACAGATATCGGGGTAGATATTTCCATGTTTATAAAGATAGCAGTGTAGATATTTCCATCTTTATAGAGATAGCGTTGGAGATATTTCCATGTTTATACAGATAGAGATGTAGATATTTCCATGTTTCTACAGATAGCGGTGGAGATATTTCCATGTTTATACAGATAGCCGTGTAGACATTTCCATGTTTATAGAGATAGCGGTTTAGATATTTCCATGTTTATACAGATGGCAGTGTAGATATTTCCATGTTTATACAGATGGACGTGTAGATATTTCCATGTTTATAAAGATGACAGTGTAGATATTTCCATGTTTTCACAGATCGTGGTGTAGACATTTCCATGTTTATACAGATAGCGGTGTTGATATTTCCATGTTTACTGAGATAGCAGTGTAGATATTTCCATATTTGCACAGATTGCGGTGTAGATATTTCCATCTTTACACAGAGACCTGTGTACATATTTCCATGTTTACACAGATAGCTGTGTAGATATTTCCATGTTTACACAGATAGTGTTATAGATATTTCCATGTTTATACAGATAACGGTGTATATATTTCCATGTTTATAAAGATAGCGGTGTAGATATTTCCATCTTTATAGAGATAGCGGTGTAGATATTTCCATCTTTATAGAGATAGCGGTGGAGATATTTCCATGTTTATACAGATAGCGATGTAGATATTTGCATGTTTCTACAGATAGCAGTGGATATATTTCTATGTTTATACAGATAGCCGTGTAGACATTTCCATATTTATAGAGATAGGGGTGTAGATATTTCCATGTTTATACAGATGGCTGTGTAGATATTTCCAAGTATATACAGACGGCAGTGTAGTTATTTCCATGTTTATACAGATGGACGTGTAGATAATTCCATGTTTATAAAGATGATAGTGTAGATATTACCATGTTTTCACAGATGGCGGTTTAGATATATCCATGTTTATACAGATAGCTGTGTGGCAACTTCCATGTTTATACAGATAGCGGTGTAGATATTTCAATGGTTATAGAGATGTCTGTGCATATAATTCCATGTTTATACAGAAGCACTGTAGGTATTTCCATGTTTATACAGATAGTGGTGTAGATATTTCCATGTTTATACAGATGACTGTGTAGGTATTTCCATGTGTGTACAGATGGCGGTGTCGATATATCCATGTTTATTGAGATAGCATTGTAGATACTTCCATCTTTGCACAGACTGAGTGTAGATATTTCCATGTTTATACAGATAACGCTGCAGATAATTCCTTGTTTATACAGCTAGCGGTGTAGATGTTTCCATGTTCATACAGACAGCGGTGGAGATATTTCTTTGTTTATACAGATAACGGTGTAGATATTTCCATGTTTATAGAGATAGTGGTGTAGATATTTCCATATTTATATAGATAGCGGTGTCAATATTTCCATGTTTATACTGATAGCGGTGTAGATATTTCCATGTTTATTCACATAGCGGTGTAGATATTTCCATGTTTATACATGTCGTGGTGTAGATATTTCCATGTTTATACAGATAGCGGTGTAGATATTTCCATGTTAATACAAATAGCGGTGTGGCTACTTCCATGTTTATACACATAGCGGTGTGGATATTTCAATGATTATGGAGATGTCTGTGTAGGTAATTCCATGTTTATACAGATGGCAGTGTAGATATTTCCATGTTTATACAGATAGTGGTGTAGATATTTCCATGTTTATACAGATGACTGTGTAGGTATTTCCGTGTGTACAGATGGCGGTGTCGATATTTCCATGTTTATTGAGACAGCATTGTAGATATTTCCATCTTTGCACAGACTGCGGTGTAGATATTTCCATGTTTATACAGATAACGCTTCAGATAATTCCATGTTTATACAGCTAGCGGTGTAGATGTTTCCATGTTCATACAGACAGCGGTGGAGATATTTCTTTGTTTATACAGATAACGGTGTAGATATTTCCATGTTTATAGAGATAGTGGTGTAGATATTTCCATATTTATACAGATAGCGGTGTCGATATTTCCATGTTTTTACGGATAGCGGTGTAGATATTTCCATGTTTATTCACATGGCGGTGTAGATATTTCCATGTTTATACATGTCGTGGTGTAGATATTTCCATGTTTATACAGATAGCGGTGTAGATATTTCCATGTTTATACTGATAGCGGTGTAGATATTTCCATGTATATACATATAGCGGTGTAGATATTTCCATGTTTATATAGATCGTGGTGTAGACATTTACATGTTTATACAGATAGCGGTGTTGATATTTCCATGTTTATACAGATAGCGGTGTAGATATTTACATGTTTACTGAGATAGCGGTGTAGATATTTCCATATTTTCACAGATTGCGGTGTAGATATTTCCATCTTTACACAGAGACCTGTGTACATATTTCCATGTTTACACAGATAGCTGTGTAGATATTTCCATGTTTACACAGATAGTGTTATAGATATTTCCATGTTTATACAGATAGCGGTGTAGATATTTTCATGTTTATAAAGATAGCGGTGTAGATATTACCATCTTTATAGAGATAGCGGTGGAGATATTTCCATGTTTATACAGATAGCGATGTAGATATTTCCATGTTTCTACAGATATCGGTGGAGATATTTCCTTGTTTACACCGATAGTGTTATAGATATTTCCATGTTTATACACATAGCGGTGTAGATATTTCTCTGTTTATAAAGATAGCGGTGTAGATATTTCCATCTTTATAGAGATAGCGGTGGAGATATTTCCATGTTTATACAGATAGCGATGTAGATATTTCCATGTTTCTACAGATAGCAGCGTAGATATTTCCAAGTTTATACAGATAGCGATATAGATATTTGCATGTTTCTACAGATAGCGGTGGATATATATCCATGTTTGTACAGATAGCCGTGTAGACATTTCCTTGTTTATAGAGATAGCGGTGTAGATATTTCCATGTTTATACAGATGTCAGTGTAGGTATTTCCAGGTATATACAGATGGCAGTGTAGATATTTCCATGTTTATACAGATGGACGTGTAGATATTTCCATGTTTATAAAGATGACAGTGTAGATATTTCCATGTTTTCACAGATGGCGGTGTAGATATTTCCATGTTTATACAGATGCCGGTGTGGCTACTTCCATGTTTATACAGATAGCGGTGTAGATATTTCCGTGGTTATAGAGATGTCTGTGTAGATAATTCCATGTTTATACAGATGGCAGTGTAGGTATTTCCATGTTTATACAGATAGTGGTGTAGATATTTCCATGTTTATACAGATGACTGTGTAGGTATTTCCATGTGTGTACAGATGGCGGTGTCGATATTTCCACGTTTATTGAGATAGCATTGTAGATATTTCCATCTTTGCACAGACTGCGGTGTAGATATTTCCATGTTTATACAGATAACGCTGAAGATAATTCCTTGTTTATACAGCTAGCGGTGTAGATGTTTCCATGTTCATACAGACAGCGGTGGAGATATTTCTTTGTTTTTACAGATAACGGTGTAGATATTTCCATGTTTATAGAGATAGTGGTGTAGATATTTCCATATTTATACAGATAGCGGTGTCAATATTTCCATGTTTATACTGATAGCGGTGTAGATATTTCCATGTTTATTCACATAGCGGTGTAGATATTTCCATGTTTATACACGTCGTGGTGTAGGTATTTCCATGTTTATACAGATAGCGGAGTAGATATTTCCATGTTTATACTGATAGCGGTGTGGCTACATCCATGTTTATACAGATAGCGGTGTAGATATTTCAATGTTTATAGAGATGTCTGTGTAGGTAATTCCATGTTTATACAGATGGCAGTGTAGATATTTCCATGTTTATACAGACAGTGGTGGAGATATTTCCATGTTCATACAGATGACTGTGTAGGTATTTCCATGTGTGTACAGATGGCGGTGTCGATATTTCCATGTTTATTGAGACAGCATTGTAGATATTTCCATCTTTGCACAGACTGCGGTGTAGATATTTCCATGTTTATACAGATAACGCTGCAGATAATTCCATGTTTATACAGCTAGCGGTGTAGATGTTTCCATCTTCATACAGACAGCGGTGGAAATATTTCTTTCTTTATACAGATAACGGTGTAGATATTTCCATGTTTATAGAGATAGTGGTGTAGATATTTCCATATTTATACAGATAGCGGTGTCGATATTTCCATGTTTTTACTGATAGCGGTGTAGATATTTCCATGTTTATTCACATGGCGGTGTAGATATTTCCATGTTTATACATGTCGTAGTGTAGATATTTCCATGTTTATACAGATAGCGGTGTAGATATTTCCATGTTTATGCTGATAGCCGTGTAGATATTTCCATGTTTATACATATAGCGGTGTAGATATTTCCATGTTTATACAGATCGTGGTGTAGACATTTCCATGTTTATACAGATAGCGGTGTTGATATTTCCATGTTTATACAGATAGCGGTGTAGATATTTCCATGTTTACTGAGATAGCGGTGTAGATATTTCCATATTTGCACAGATTGCGGTGTAGATATTTCCATCTTTACACAGAGACCTGTGTACATATTTCCATGTTTACACAGATAGCTGTGTAGATATTTCCATGTTTACACAGATAGTGTTATAGATATTTCCATGTTTATACAGATAGCGGTGTAGACATTTCCATGTTTATAGAGATAGCGGTGTAGATATTTCCATGTTTATACAGATGGCAGTGTAGGTATTTCCAGGTATATACAGATGGCAGTGTAGATATTTCCATGTTTATACAGATGGACGTGTAGATATTTCCATGTTTATAAAGATGACAGTGTAGATATTTCCATGTTTTCACAGATGGCGGTGTAGATATTTCCATGTTTATACAGATGCCGGTGTGGCTACTTCCATGTTTATACAGATAGCGGTGTAGATATTTCCATGGTTATAGAGATGTCTGTGTAGATAATTCCATGTTTATACAGATGGCAGTGTAGGTATTTCCATGTTTATACAGATAGTGGTGTAGATATTTCCATGTTTATACAGATGACTGTGTAGGTATTTCCATGTGTGTATAGATGGCGGTGTCGATATTTCCATGTTTATTGAGATAGCATTGTAGATATTTCCATCTTTGCACAGACTGCGGTGTAGATATTTCCATGTTTATACAGATATCGCTGCAGATAATTCCTTGTTTATACATCTAGCGGTGTAGATGTTTCCATTTTCATACAGACAGCGGTGGAGATATTTCTTGGTTTATACAGATAACGGTGTAGATATTTCCATGTTTATAGAGATAGTGGTGTAGATATTTCCATATTTACACAGATAGCGGTGTCAATATTTCCATGTTTATACTGATAGCGGTGTAGATATTTCCATGTTTATTCACATAGCGGTGTAGATATTTCCATGTTTATACACGTCGTGGTGTAGATATTTCCATGTTTATACAGATAGCGGTGTAGATATTTCCATGTTTATACTGATAGCGGTGTGGCTACTTCCATGTTTATACAGATAGCGGTGTAGATATTTCAATGATTATAGAGATGTCTGTGTAGGTAATTCCATGTTTTTACAGATGGCAGTGTAGATATTTCCATGTTTATACAGATGACTCTGTAGGTATTTCCGAGTGTACAGATGGCGGTGTCGATATTTCCATGTTTATTGAGACAGCATTGTAGATATTTCCATCTTTGCACAGACTGCAGTGTAGATATTTCCATGTTTATACAGATAACGCTGCAGATAATTCCATGTATATACAGCTAGCGGTGTAGATGTTTCCATGTTCATACAGACAGCGGTGGAGATATTTCTTTGTTTATGCAGATAACGGTGTAGATATTTCCATGTTTATAGAGATAGTGGTGTAGATATTTCCATATTTATACAGATAGCGGTGTCGATATTTCCATGTTTTTACTGATAGCGGTGGAGATATTTCCATGTTTATTCACATGGCGGTGTAGATATTTCCATGTTTATACATGTCGTGGTGTAGATATTTCCATGTTTATACAGATAGCGGTGTAGATATTTCCATGTTTATACTGATAGCGGTGTAGATATTTCCATGTTTATACATATAGCGGTGTAGATATTTCCATGTTTATACAGATCGTGGTGTAGACATTTCCATGTTTATACAGATGGCGGTGTTGATATTTCCATGTTTATACAGATAGCGGTGTAGATATTTCCATGTTTACTGAGATAGCGGTGTAGATATTTCCATATTTGCACAGATTGCGGTGTAGATATTTCCATCTTTACACAGAGACCTGTGTACATATTTCCATGTTTACACAGATAGCTGTGCAGATATTTCCATGTTTACACAGATAGTGTTATAGATATTTCCATGTTTATACAGATAGCGGTGTAGACATTTCCATGTTTATAGAGATAGCGGTGTAGATATTTCCATGTTTATACAGATGGCAGTGTAGCTATTTCCAGGTATATACAGATGGCAGTGTAGATATTTCCATGTTTATACAGATGGACGTGTAGATATTTCCATGTTTATAAAGATGACAGTGTAGATATTTCCATGTTTTCACAGATGGCGGTGTAGATATTTCCATGTTTATACAGATGCCGGTGTGGCTACTTCCATGTTTCTACAGATAGCGGTGTAGATATTTCCATGGTTATAGAGATGTCTGTGTAGATAATTCCATGTTTATACAGATGGCAGTGTAGATATTTCCATGTTTATACAGATAGTGGTGTAGATATTTCCATGTTTATACAGATGACTGTGTAGGTATTTCCATGTGTGTACAGATGGCGGTGTCGATATTTCCATGTTTATTGAGATAGCATTGTAGATATTTCCATCTTTGCACAGACTGCGGTGTAGATATTTCCATGTTTATACACATATCGCTGCAGATAATTCCTTGTTTATACATCTAGCGGTGTAGATGTTTCCATTTTCATTCAGACAGCGGTGGAGATATTTCTTGGTTTATACAGATAACGGTGTAGATATTTCCATGTTTATAGAGATAGTGGTGTAGATATTTCCATATTTACAAAGATAGCGGTGTCAATATTTCCATGTTTATACTGATAGCGGTGTAGATATTTCCATGTTTATTCACATAGCGGTGTAGATATTTCCATGTTTATACACGTCGTGGTGTAGATATTTCCATGTTTATACAGATAGCGGTGTAGATATTTCCATGTTTATACTTATAGCGGTGTGGCTACTTCCATGTTTATACAGATAGCGGTGTAGATATTTCCATGTTTATACAGATCGTGGTGTAGACATTTCCATGTTTATACAGATAGCGGTGTTGATATTTCCATGTTTATACAGATAGCAGTGTAGATATTTCCATGTTTACTGAGATAGCGGTGTAGATATTTCCATATTTGCACAGATTGCGGTGTAGATATTTCCATCTTTACACAGAGACCTGTGTACATATTTCCATGTTTACACAGATAGCTGTGTAGATATTTCCATGTTTACACAGATAGTGTTATAGATATTTCCATGTTTATACAGATAGCGGTGTAGATATTTCCATGTTTATAAAGATAGCGGTGTAGATATTACCATCTTTATAGAGATAGCGGCGGAGATATTTCCATGTTTATACAGATAGCGATGTAGATATTTCCATGTTTCTACAGATATCGGTGGAGATATTTCCATGTTTACACCGATAGTGTTATAGATATTTCCATGTTTACACAGATTTCGGTGTAGATATTTCCATGTTTATAAAGATAGCGGTGTAGATATTTCCATCTTTATAGAGATAGCGGTGGAGATATTTCCATGTTTATACAGATAGCGATGTAGATATTTCCATGTTTCTACAGATAGCGGTGTAGATATTTCCATGTTTATACAGATTGCGATGTAGATATTTGCATGTTTCTACTGATAGCGGTGGATATATTTCCATGTTTATACAGATAGCCGTGTAGACATTTCCATGTTTATAGAGATAGCGGTGTAGATATTTCCATGTTTATACAGATGGCAGTGTAGTTATTTCCAGGTATATACAGATGGCAGTGTAGATATTTCCATGTTTATACAGATGGACGTGTAGATATTTCCATGTTTATGCTGATAGCGGTGTAGATATTTCCATGTTTATACATATAGCGGTGTAGATATTTCCATGTTTATACAGATCGTGGTGTAGACATTTCCATGTTTTTACAGATAGCGGTGTTGATATTTCCATGTTTATACAGATAGCGGTGTAGATATTTCCATGTTTACTGAGATAGCGGTGTAGATATTTCCATATTTGAACAGATTGCGGTGTAGATATTTCCATCTTTACGCAGAGACCTGTGTACATAGTTCCATGTTTACACAGATAGCTGTGTAGATATTTCCATGTTTACACAGATAGTGTTATAGATATTTCCATGTATATACATATAGCCGTGTAGACATTTCCATGTTTATAGAGATATCGGTGTAGATATTTCCATGTTTATACAGATGGCAGTGTAGGTATTTCCTGGTATATACAGATGGCAGTGTAGATATTTCCATGTTTATACAGATGGACGTGTAGATATTTCCATGTTTATAAACATGACAGTGTAGATATTTCCATGTTTTCACAGATGGCGGTGTAGATATTTCCATGTTTATACAGATGCCGGTGTGGCTACTTCCATGTTTATACAGATAGCGGTGTAGATATTTCCATGTTTATTCACATAGCGGTGTAGATATTTCCATGTTTATACACGTCGTGGTGTAGTTATTTCCATGTTTATACAGATAGCGGTGTAGATATTTCCATGATTATACTGATAGCGGTGTGGCTACTTCCATGTTTATACAGATAGCGGTGTAGATATTTCAATGATTATAGAGATGTCTGTGTAGGTAATTCCATGTTTATACAGATGGCAGTGTAGATATTTCCATGTTTATACAGATAGTGCTGTAGATATTTCCATGTTTATACATATAGCAGTGTAGATACTTCCATGTTTATACAGATCGTGGTGTAGACATACCCATGTTTATACAGATAGCGGTGTTGATATTTCCATGTTTTTACAGATAGCGGTTTAGATATTTCCATGTTTACTGAGATAGCGGTGTAGATATTTCCATATTTGCACAGATTGCGGTGTAGGTATTTCCATCTTTACACAGAGACCTGTGTACATATTTCCATGTTTACACAGATAGCTGTGTAGATATTTCCATGCTTACACAGATAGTGTTATAGATATTTCCATGTTTATACAGATAGCGGTGTAGATATTTCCATGTTTATAAAGATAGCGGTGTAGATATTTCCATCTTTATAGAGATAACGGTGGAGATATTTCCATGTTTATACAGATAGCGATGTAGATATTTCCATGTTTCTACAGACAGCGGTGGAGATATTTCCATGTTTATACAGATAGCCGTGTAGATATTTCCATGTTTATAGAGATAGCGCTGTACATATTTCCATGTATATACAGATGGCAGTGTAGATATTTCCAGGTATATAGAGATGGCAGTGTAGAAATTTCCATGTTTATACAGATGGACGAGTAGATATTTCCATGTTTATAAACATGACAGTGTAGATATTTCCATGTTTTCACAGATGGCGGTGTAGTTATTTCCATGTTTATACAGATAGTGGTGTAGATATTTCCATGTTTATACAGATGACTGTGTAGGTATTTCCATGTGTGTACAGATGGCGGTGTCGATATTTCCATGTTTATTGAGATAGCATTGTAGATATTTCCATATTTGCACTGACTGCGGTGTAGATATTTCCATGTTAATACAGATAACGCTGCAGATAATTCCATGTTTATACAGCTAGCGGTGTAGATGTTTCCATGTTCATACAGACAGCGGTGGAGATATTTCTTTGTTTATACAGATAACGGTGTAGATATTTCCATGTTTATAGAGATAGTGGTGTTGATATTTCCATATTTATACAGATAGCGGTGTCGATATTTCCATGTTTTTACTGATAGCGGTGTGGATATTTCCATGTTTATTCACATGGTGGTGTAGATATTTTCATGTTTATACATGTCGTGGTGTAGATATTTCCATGTTTACACAGATAGCGGTGTAGATATTTCCATGTTTATACTGATAGCGGTGTAGATATTTCCATGTTTATACATATAGCGGTGTAGATATTACCATGTTTATACAGATCGTGGTGTAGACATTTCCATGTTTATACAGATAGCGGTGTTGATATTTCCATGTTTAGTGAGATAGCAGTGTAGATATTTCCATATTTGCACAGATTGCGGTTTAGATATTTCCATCTTTACACAGAGACCTGTGTACATATTTCCATGTTCACACAGATAGCTGTGTAGATATTTCCATGTTTACACAGATAGTGTTATAGATATTTCCATGTTTATACAGATAACGGTGTATATATTTCCATGTTTATAAAGATAGCGGTGTAGATATTTCCATCTTTATAGAGATAGCGGTGGAGATATTTCCATGTTTATACAGATAGCGATGTAGATATTTGCATGTTTCTACAGATAGCGGTGGATATATATCTATGTTTATAGAGATAGCCGTGTAGACATTTCCATGTTTATAGAGAAAGCCGTGTAGATAAGTCCATGTTTATACAGATGGCAGTGTAGGTATTTCCAGGTATATACAGATGGCAGTGTAGATATTTCCATGTTTATACAGACGGACGTGTAGATATTTCCATGTTTATAAAGATGATAGTGTAGATATTTCCATGTTTTCACAGATGGCGGTGTAGATGTATCCATGTTTATACAGATAGCGGTGTGGCTACTTCCATGTTTATACAGATAGCGGTGTAGATATTTCAATGGTTATAGAGATGTCGGTGTAGATAATTCCATGTTTATACAGATGGCAGTGTAGGTATTTCCATGTTTATACACATAGTGGTGTAGGTATTTCCATGTTTATACAGATAGCGGTGTCAATATTTCCATGTTTATACAGATATCGGTGTAGATATTTCCATGTTTATTCACATAGCGGTGTAGATATTTCCATTTTTATACACGTCGTGGTGTAGATATTTCCATGTTTATACAGATAGCGGTGTAGATATTTCCATGTTTATACAGATAGCGGTGTGGCTACTTCCATGTTTATACACATAGCGGTGTGGGTATTTCGATGATTATGGAGATGTCTGTGTAGGTAATTCCATGTTTATACAGATGGCATTGTAGATATTTCCATGTTTATACAGATAGTGGTGTAGATATTTCCATGTTTATACAGATGACTGTGTAGTTATTTCCGTGTGTACAGATGGCGGTGTCGATATTTCCATGTTTATTGAGACAGCATTGTAGTTATTTCCATCTTTGCACAGACTGCGGTGTAGATATTTCCATGTTTATACAGATAACGCTGCAGATAATTCCATGTTTATACATATAGCGGTGTAGATGTTTCCATGTTCATACAGACAGCGGTGGAGATATTTCTTTGTTTATACAGATAACGGTGTAGATATTTCCATGTTTATAGAGATAGTGGTGTAGATATTTCCATATTTATACAGATAGCGGTGTCGATATTTCCATGTTTTTACTGATAGCGGTGTAGATATTTCCATGTTTATTCACATGGCGGTGTAGATATTTCCATGTTTATACATGTCGTGGTGTAGATATTTCCATGTTTATACAGATAGCGGTGTAGATATTTCCATGTTTATACTGATAGCGGTGTAGATATTTCCATGTTTATACATATAGCGGTGTAGATATTTCCATGTTTATATAGATCGTGGTGTAGACATTTACATGTTTATACAGATAGCGGTGTTGATATTTCCATGTTTATACAGATAGCGGTGTAGATATTTACATGTTTACTGAGATAGCGGTGTAGATATTTCCATATTTTCACAGATTGCGGTGTAGATATTTCCATCTTTACACAGAGACCTGTGTACATATTTCCATGTTTACACAGATAGCTGTGTAGATATTTCCATGTTTACACAGATAGTGTTATAGATATTTCCATGTTTATACAGATAGCGGTGTAGATATTTTCATGTTTATAAAGATAGCGGTGTAGATATTACCATCTTTATAGAGATAGCGGTGGAGATATTTCCATGTTTATACAGATAGCGATGTAGATATTTCCATGTTTCTAGAGATATCGGTGGAGATATTTCCATGTTTACACCGATAGTGTTATAGATATTTCCATGTTTATACAGATAGCGGTGTAGATATTTCCCTGTTTATAAAGATAGCGGTGTAGATATTTCCATCTTTATAGAGATAGCGGTGGAGATATTTCCATGTTTATACAGATAGCGATGTAGATATTTCCATGTTTCTACAGATAGCGGCGTAGATATTTCCATGTTTATACAGATAGCGATGAAGATATTTGCATGTTTCTACAGATAGCGGTGGATATATTTCCATGTTTGTACAGATAGCCGTGTAGACATTTCCTTGTTTATAGAGATAGCGGTGTAGATATTTCCATGTTTATACAGATGGCAGTGTAGGTATTTCCAGGTATATACAGATGGCAGTGTAGATATTTCCATGTTTATACAGATGGACGTGTAGATATTTCCATGTTTATAAAGATGACAGTGTAGATATTTCCATGTTTTCACAGACGGCGGTGTAGATATTTCCATGTTTATACAGATGCCGGTGTGGCTACTTCCATGTTTATACAGATAGCGGTGTAGATATTTCCATGGTTATAGAGATGTCTGTGTAGATAATTCCATGTTTATACAGATGGCAGTGTAGGTATTTCCATGTTTATACAGATAGTGGTGTAGATATTTCCATGTTTATACAGATGACTGTGTAGGTATTTCCATGTGTGTACAGATGGCGGTGTCGATATTTCCATGTTTATTGAGATAGCATTGTAGATATTTCCATCTTTGCACAGACTGCGGTGTAGATATTTCCATGTTTATACAGATATCGCTGCAGATAATTCCTTGTTTATACATCTAGCGGTGTAGATGTTTCCATTTTCATACAGACAGCGGTGGAGATATTTCTTGGTTTATACAGATAACAGTGTAGATATTTCCATGTTTATAGAGATAGTGGTGTAGATATTTCCATATTTACACAGATAGCGGTGTCAATATTTCCATGTTTATACTGATAGCGGTGTAGATATTTCCATGTTTATTCACATAGCGGTGTAGATATTTCCATGTTTATACACGTCGTGGTGTAGATATTTCCATGTTTATACAGATAGCGGTGTAGATATTTCCATGTTTATACTGATAGCGGTGTGGCTACTTCCATGTTTATACAGATAGCGGTGTAGATATTTCAATGATTATAGAGATGTCTGTGTAGGTAATTCCATGTTTATACAGATGGCAGTGTAGATATTTCCATGTTTATACAGATAGTGGTGTAGATATTTCCATGTTTATACATATAGCAGTGTAGATACTTCCATGTTTATACAGATCGTGGTGTAGACATACCCATGTTTATACAGATAGCGGTGTTGATATTTCCATGTTTTTACAGATAGCGGTTTAGATATTTCCATGTTTACTGAGATAGCGGTGTAGATATTTCCATATTTGCACAGATTGCGGTGTAGGTATTTCCATCTTTACACAGAGAACTGTGTACATATTTCCATGTTTACACAGATAGCTGTGTAGATATTTCCATGCTTACACAGATAGTGTTATAGATATTTCCATGTTTATACAGATAGCGGTGTAGATATTTCCATGTTTATAAAGATAGCGGTGTAGATATTTCCATCTTTATAGAGATAACGGTGGAGATATTTCCATGTTTATACAGATAGCGATGTAGATATTTCCATGTTTCTACAGACAGCGGTGGAGATATTTCCATGTTTATACAGATAGCCGTGTAGATATTTCCATGTTTATAGAGATAGCGCTGTACATATTTCCATGTATATACAGATGGCAGTGTAGATATTTCCAGGTATATAGAGATGGCAGTGTAGAAATTTCCATGTTTATACAGATGGACGAGTAGATATTTCCATGTTTATAAACATGACAGTGTAGATATTTCCATGTTTTCACAGATGGCGGTGTAGTTATTTCCATGTTTATACAGATAGTGGTGTAGATATTTCCATGTTTATACAGATGACTGTGTAGGTATTTCCATGTGTGTACAGATGGCGGTGTCGATATTTCCATGTTTATTGAGATAGCATTGTAGATATTTCCATATTTGCACTGACTGCGGTGTAGATATTTCCATGTTTATACAGATAACGCTGCAGATAATTCCATGTTTATACAGCTAGCGGTGTAGATGTTTCCATGTTCATACAGACAGCGGTGGAGATATTTCTTTGTTTATACAGATAACGGTGTAGATATTTCCATGTTTATAGAGATAGTGGTGTTGATATTTCCATATTTATACAGATAGCGGTGTCGATATTTCCATGTTTTTACTGATAGCGGTGTGGATATTTCCATGTTTATTCACATGGTGGTGTAGATATTTTCATGTTTATACATGTCGTGGTGTAGATATTTCCATGTTTACACAGATAGCGGTGTAGATATTTCCATGTTTATACTGATAGCAGTGTAGATATTTCCATGTTTATACATATAGCGGTGTAGATATTACCATGTTTATACAGATCGTGGTGTAGACATTTCCATGTTTATACAGATAGCGGTGTTGATATTTCCATGTTTAGTGAGATAGCAGTGTAGATATTTCCATATTTGCACAGATTGCGGTTTAGATATTTCCATCTTTACACAGAGACCTGTGTACATATTTCCATGTTCACACAGATAGCTGTGTAGATATTTCCATGTTTACACAGATAGTGTTATAGATATTTCCATGTTTATACAGATAACGGTGTATATATTTCCATGTTTATAAAGATAGCGGTGTAGATATTTCCATCTTTATAGAGATAGCGGTGGAGATATTTCCATGTTTATACAGATAGCGATGTAGATATTTGCATGTTTCTACAGATAGCGGTGGATATATATCTATGTTTATAGAGATAGCCGTGTAGACATTTCCATGTTTATAGAGAAAGCGGTGTAGATAAGTCCATGTTTATACAGATGGCAGTGTAGGTATTTCCAGGTATATACAGATGGCATTGTAGATATTTCCATGTTTATACAGACGGACGTGTAGATATTTCCATGTTTATAAAGATGATAGTGTAGATATTTCCATGTTTTCACAGATGGCGGTGTAGATGTATCCATGTTTATACAGATAGCGGTGTGGCTACTTCCATGTTTATACAGATAGCGGTGTAGATATTTCAATGGTTATAGAGATGTCGGTGTAGATAATTCCATGTTTATACAGATGGCAGTGTAGGTATTTCCATGTTTATACACATAGTGGTGTAGATATTTCCATGTTTATACAGATAGCGGTGTCAATATTTCCATGTTTATACAGATATCGGTGTAGATATTTCCATGTTTATTCACATAGCGGTGTAGATATTTCCATTTTTATACACGTCGTGGTGTAGATATTTGCATGTTTATACAGATAGCGGTGTAGATATTTCCATGTTTATACAGATAGCGGTGTGGCTACTTCCATGTTTATACACATAGCGGTGTGGTTATTTCGATGATTATGGAGATGTCTGTGTAGGTAATTCCATGTTTATACAGATGGCATTGTAGATATTTCCATGTTTATACAGATAGTGGTGTAGATATTTCCATGTTTATACAGATGACTGTGTAGTTATTTCCGTGTGTACAGATGGCGGTGTCGATATTTCCATGTTTATTGAGACAGCATTGTAGTTATTTCCATCTTTGCACAGACTGCGGTGTAGATATTTCCATGTTTATACAGATAACGCTGCAGATAATTCCATGTTTATACATATAGCGGTGTAGATGTTTCCATGTTCATACAGACAGCGGTGGAGATATTTCTTTGTTTATACAGATAACGGTGTAGATATTTCCATGTTTATAGAGATAGTGGTGTAGATATTTCCATGTTTATACAGATAGCGGTGTCGATATTTCCATGTTTTTACTGATAGCGGTGTAGATATTTCCATGTTTATTCACATGGCGGTGTAGATATTTCCATGTTTATACATGTCGTGGTGTAGATATTTCCATGTTTATACAGATAGCGGTGTAGATATTTCCATGTTTATACTGATAGCGGTGTAGATATTTCCATGTTTATACATATAGCGGTGTAGATATTTCCATGTTTATATAGATCGTGGTGTAGACATTTACATGTTTATACAGATAGCGGTGTTGATATTTCCATGTTTATACAGATAGCGGTGTAGATATTTACATGTTTACTGAGATAGCGGTGTAGATATTTCCATATTTTCACAGATTGCGGTGTAGATATTTCCATCTTTACACAGAGACCTGTGTACATATTTCCATGTTTACACAAATAGCTGTGTAGATATTTCCATGTTTACACAGATAGTGTTATAGATATTTCCATGTTTATACAGATAGCGGTGTAGATATTTTCATGTTTATAAAGATAGCGGTGTAGATATTACCATCTTTATAGAGATAGCGGTGGAGATATTTCCATGTTTATACAGATAGCGATGTAGATATTTCCATGTTTCTAGAGATATCGGTGGAGATATTTCCATGTTTACACCGATAGTGTTATAGATATTTCCATGTTTATACAGATAGCGGTGTAGATATTTCCCTGTTTATAAAGATAGCGGTGTAGATATTTCCATCTTTATAGAGATAGCGGTGGAGATATTTCCATGTTTATACAGATAGCGATGTAGATATTTCCATGTTTCTACAGATAGCGGCGTAGATATTTCCATGTTTATACAGATAGCGATGTAGATATTTGCATGTTTCTACAGATAGCGGTGGATATATTTCCATGTTTGTACAGATAGCCGTGTAGACATTTCCTTGTTTATAGAGATAGCGGTGTAGATATTTCCATGTTTATACAGATGGCAGTGTAGGTATTTCCAGGTATATACAGATGGCAGTGTAGATATTTCCATGTTTATACAGATGGACGTGTAGATATTTCCATGTTTATAAAGATGACAGTGTAGATATTTCCATGTTTTCACAGACGGCGGTGTAGATATTTCCATGTTTATACAGATGCCGGTGTGGCTACTTCCATGTTTATACAGATAGCGGTGTAGATATTTCCATGGTTATAGAGATGTCTGTGTAGATAATTCCATGTTTATACAGATGGCAGTGTAGGTATTTCCATGTTTATACAGATAGTGGTGTAGATATTTCCATGTTTATACAGATGACTGTGTAGGTATTTCAATGTGTGTACAGATGGCGGTGTCGATATTTCCATGTTTATTGAGATAGCATTGTAGATATTTCCATCTTTGCACAGACTGCGGTGTAGGTATTTCCATGTTTATACAGATAACGCTGCAGATAATTCCTTGTTTATACATCCAACGGTGTAGATGTCTCCATGTTCATACAGACAGCGGTGGAGATATTTCTTTGTTTTTACAGATAACGGTGTAGATATTTCCATGTTAATAGAGATAGTGGTGTAGATATTTCCATATTTATACAGATAGCGGTGTCAATATTTCCATGTTTATACTGATAGCGGTGTAGATATTTCCATGTTTATTCACATAGCGGTGTAGATATTTCCATGTTTATACACGTCGTGGTGTAGATATTTCCATGTTTATACAGATAGCGGAGTAGATATTTCCATGTTTATACTGATAGCGGTGTTGCTACTTCCATGTTTATACAGATAGCGGTGTAGATATTTCAATGATTATAGAGATGTCTCTGTAGGTAATTCCATGTTTATACAGATGGCAGTGTAGATATTTCCATGTTTATACAGTTAGTGGTGGAGATATTTCCATGTTCATACAGATGACTGTGTATGTATTTCCATGTGTGTACAGATGGCGGTGTCTATATTTCCATGTTTATTGAGACAGCATTGTAGATATTTCCATCTTTGCACAGACTGCGGTGTAGATACTTCCATGTTTATACAGATAACGCTGCAGATAATTCCATGTTTATACAGCTAGCGGTGTAGATGTTTCCATGTTCATACAGACAGCGGTGGAGATATTTCTTTGTTTATACAGATAACGGTGTAGATATTTCCATGTTTATAGAGATAGTGGTGTAGATATTTCCATATTTATACAGATAGCGGTGTCGATATTTCCATGTTTTTACTGAGAGCGGTGTAGATATTTCCATGTTTATTCACATGGCGGTGTAGATATTTCCATGTTTATACATGTCGTGGTGTAGATATTTCCATGTTTATACAGATAGCGGTGTAGATATTTCCATGTTTATGCTGATAGCGGTGTAGATATTTCCATGTTTATACATATAGCGGTGTAGATATTTCCATGTTTATACAGATAGTGGTGTAGACATTTCCATGTTTATACAGATAGCGGTGTTGATATTTCCATGTTTATACAGATAGCGGTGTAGATATTTCCATGTTAACTGAGATAGCGGTGTAGATATTTCCATATTTGCACAGATTGCGGTGTAGATATTTCCATCTTTACACAGAGACCTGTGTACATATTTCCATATTTACACAGATAGCTGTGTAGATATTTCCATGTTTACACAGATAGTGTTATAGATATTTCCATGTTTATACAGATAGCCGTGTAGACATTTCCATGTTTATAGAGATATCGGTGTAGATATTTCCATGTTTATACAGATGGCAGTGTAGCTATTTCCAGGTATATACAGATGGCAGTGTAGATATTTCCATGTTTATACAGATGGACTTGTTGATATTTCCATGTTTATAAAGATGACAGTGTAGATATTTCCATCTTTGCACAGACTGCGGTGTAGATATTTCCATGTTTATACAGATAACGCTGCAGATAATTCCTTGTTTATACAGCTAGCGGTGTAGAAGTTTCCATGTTCATACAGACAGCGGTGGAGATATTTCTTTGTTTATACAGATAACGGTGTAGATATTTCCATGTTTATAGAGATAGTGGTGTAGATATTTCCATATTTATACAGATAGCTGTGTCAATATTTCCATGTTTATACTGATAGCGGTGTAGATATTTCCATGTTTATTCACATAGCGGTGTAGATATTTCCATGTTTATACACGTCGTGGTGTAGATATTTGCATGTTTATACAGATAGCGGTGTAGATATTTCCATGTTTATACAGATAGCGGTGTGGCTACTTCCATGTTTATACACATAGCGGTGTGGGTATTTCGATGATTATGGAGATGTCTGTGTAGGTAATTCCATGTTTATACAGATGGCATTGTAGATATTTCCATGTTTATACAGATAGTGGTGTAGATATTTCCATGTTTATACAGATGACTGTGTAGTTATTTCCGTGTGTACAGATGGCGGTGTCGATATTTCCATGTTTATTGAGACAGCATTGTAGTTATTTCCATCTTTGCACAGACTGCGGTGTAGATATTTCCATGTTTATACAGATAACGCTGCAGATAATTCCATGTTTATACATATAGCGGTGTAGATGTTTCCATGTTCATACAGACAGCGGTGGAGATATTTCTTTGTTTATACAGATAACGGTGTAGATATTTCCATGTTTATAGAGATAGTGGTGTAGATATTTCCATGTTTATACAGATAGCGGTGTCGATATTTCCATGTTTTTACTGATAGCGGTGTAGATATTTCCATGTTTATTCACATGGCGGTGTAGATATTTCCATGTTTATACATGTCGTGGTGTAGATATTTCCATGTTTATACAGATAGCGGTGTAGATATTTCCATGTTTATACTGATAGCGGTGTAGATATTTCCATGTTTATACATATAGCGGTGTAGATATTTCCATGTTTATATAGATCGTGGTGTAGACATTTACATGTTTATACAGATAGCGGTGTTGATATTTCCATGTTTATACAGATAGCGGTGTAGATATTTACATGTTTACTGAGATAGCGGTGTAGATATTTCCATATTTTCACAGATTGCGGTGTAGATATTTCCATCTTTACACAGAGACTTGTGTACATATTTCCATGTTTACACAAATAGCTGTGTAGATATTTCCATGTTTACACAGATAGTGTTATAGATATTTCCATGTTTATACAGATAGCGGTGTAGATATTTTCATGTTTATAAAGATAGCGGTGTAGATATTACCATCTTTATAGAGATAGCGGTGGAGATATTTCCATGTTTATACAGATAGCGATGTAGATATTTCCATGTTTCTAGAGATATCGGTGGAGATATTTCCATGTTTACACCGATAGTGTTATAGATATTTCCATGTTTATACAGATAGCGGTGTAGATATTTCCCTGTTTATAAAGATAGCGGTGTAGATATTTCCATCTTTATAGAGATAGCGGTGGAGATATTTCCATGTTTATACAGATAGCGATGTAGATATTTCCATGTTTCTACAGATAGCGGCGTAGATATTTCCATGTTTATACAGATAGCGATGTAGATATTTGCATGTTTCTACAGATAGCGGTGGATATATTTCCATGTTTGTACAGATAGCCGTGTAGACATTTCCTTGTTTATAGAGATAGCGGTGTAGATATTTCCATGTTTATACAGATGGCAGTGTAGGTATTTCCAGGTATATACAGATGGCAGTGTAGATATTTCCATGTTTATACAGATGGACGTGTAGATATTTCCATGTTTATAAAGATGACAGTGTAGATATTTCCATGTTTTCACAGACGGCGGTGTAGATATTTCCATGTTTATACAGATGCCGGTGTGGCTACTTCCATGTTTATACAGATAGCGGTGTAGATATTTCCATGGTTATAGAGATGTCTGTGTAGATAATTCCATGTTTATACAGATGGCAGTGTAGGTATTTCCATGTTTATACAGATAGTGGTGTAGATATTTCCATGTTTATACAGATGACTGTGTAGGTATTTCAATGTGTGTACAGATGGCGGTGTCGATATTTCCATGTTTATTGAGATAGCATTGTAGATATTTCCATCTTTGCACAGACTGCGGTGTAGATATTTCCATGTTTATACAGATAACGCTGCAGATAATTCCTTGTTTATACATCCAACGGTGTAGATGTCTCCATGTTCATACAGACAGCGGTGGAGATATTTCTTTGTTTTTACAGATAACGGTGTAGATATTTCCATGTTAATAGAGATAGTGGTGTAGATATTTCCATATTTATACAGATAGCGGTGTCAATATTTCCATGTTTATACTGATAGCGGTGTAGATATTTCCATGTTTATTCACATAGCGGTGTAGATATTTCCATGTTTATACACGTCGTGGTGTAGATATTTCCATGTTTATACAGATAGCGGAGTAGATATTTCCATGTTTATACTGATAGCGGTGTTGCTACTTCCATGTTTATACAGATAGCGGTGTAGATATTTCAATGATTATAGAGATGTCTCTGTAGGTAATTCCATGTTTATACAGATGGCAGTGTAGATATTTCCATGTTTATACAGTTAGTGGTGGAGATATTTCCATGTTCATACAGATGACTGTGTATGTATTTCCATGTGTGTACAGATGGCGGTGTCTATATTTCCATGTTTATTGAGACAGCATTGTAGATATTTCCATCTTTGCACAGACTGCGGTGTAGATACTTCCATGTTTATACAGATAACGCTGCAGATAATTCCATGTTTATACAGCTAGCGGTGTAGATGTTTCCATGTTCATACAGACAGCGGTGGAGATATTTCTTTGTTTATACAGATAACGGTGTAGATATTTCCATGTTTATAGAGATAGTGGTGTAGATATTTCCATATTTATACAGATAGCGGTGTCGATATTTCCATGTTTTTACTGAGAGCGGTGTAGATATTTCCATGTTTATTCACATGGCGGTGTAGATATTTCCATGTTTATACATGTCGTGGTGTAGATATTTCCATGTTTATACAGATAGCGGTGTAGATATTTCCATGTTTATGCTGATAGCGGTGTAGATATTTCCATGTTTATACATATAGCGGTGTAGATATTTCCATGTTTATACAGATAGTGGTGTAGACATTTCCATGTTTATACAGATAGCGGTGTTGATATTTCCATGTTTATACAGATAGCGGTGTAGATATTTCCATGTTAACTGAGATAGCGGTGTAGATATTTCCATATTTGCACAGATTGCGGTGTAGATATTTCCATCTTTACACAGAGACCTGTGTACATATTTCCATATTTACACAGATAGCTGTGTAGATATTTCCATGTTTACACAGATAGTGTTATAGATATTTCCATGTTTATACAGATAGCCGTGTAGACATTTCCATGTTTATAGAGATATCGGTGTAGATATTTCCATGTTTATACAGATGGCAGTGTAGCTATTTCCAGGTATATACAGATGGCAGTGTAGATATTTCCATGTTTATACAGATGGACTTGTTGATATTTCCATGTTTATAAAGATGACAGTGTAGATATTTCCATCTTTGCACAGACTGCGGTGTAGATATTTCCATGTTTATACAGATAACGCTGCAGATAATTCCTTGTTTATACAGCTAGCGGTGTAGAAGTTTCCATGTTCATACAGACAGCGGTGGAGATATTTCTTTGTTTATACAGATAACGGTGTAGATATTTCCATGTTTATAGAGATAGTGGTGTAGATATTTCCATATTTATACAGATAGCTGTGTCAATATTTCCATGTTTATACTGATAGCGGTGTAGATATTTCCATGTTTATTCACATAGCGGTGTAGATATTTCCATGTTTATACACGTCGTGGTGTAGATATTTCCATGTTTATACAGATAGCGGTGTAGATATTTCCATGATTATACTGATAGCGGTGTGGCTACTTCCATGTTTATACAGATAGCGGTGTAGATATTTCAATGATTATAGAGATGTTTGTGTAGGTAATTCCATGTTTATACAGATGGCAGTGTAGATATTTCCATGTTTATACAGATAGTGGTGTAGATATTTCCATGTTTATACATATAGCAGTGTAGATACTTCCATGTTTATACAGATCGTGGTGTAGACATATCCATGTTTATACAGATAGCGGTGTTGATATTTCCATGTTTTTACAGATAGCGGTTTAGGTATTTCCATGTTTACTAAGATAGCGGTGTAGATATTTCCATATTTGCACAGATTGCGGTGTAGCTATTTCCATCTTTACACAGAGACCTGTGTACATATTTCCATGTTTACACAGATAGCTGTGTAGATATTTCCATGTTTACACAGATAGTGTTATAGATATTTCCATGTTTATACAGATAGCGGTGTAGATATTTCCATGTTTATAAAGATAGCGGTGTAGATATTTCCATCTTTATAGAGATAACGTTGGAGATATTTCCATGTTTATACAGATAGCGATGTAGATATATCCATGTTTCTACAGATAGCGGTGGAGTTATTTCTATGTTTATACAGATAGCCGTGTAGATATTTCCATGTTTATAGAGATAGCGCTGTACATATTTCCATGTTTATACAGATGGCAGTGTAGATATTTCCAGGTATATACAGATGGCAGTGTAGATATTTCCATGTTTATACAGATGGATGTGTTGATATTTCCATGTTTATAAAGATGACAGTGTAGATATTTCCATGTTTTCACAGATGGCGGTGTAGATATTTCCATGTTTATACAGATAGCGGTGTGGCTACTTCCATGTTTACACAGATAGAGGTGTAGATATTTCAATGTTTATAGAGATGTCTGTGTAGATAATTCCATGTTTATACAGATGGCAGTGTAGGTGTTTCCATGTTTATACAGATAGTGGTGTTGATATTTCCATGTTTATACAGATGACTGTGTAGGTATTTCCATGTGTGTATAGATGGCGGTGTCGATATTTCCATGTTTATTGAGGTAGCATTGTAGATATTTCCATCTTTGCACAGACTGCGGTGTAGATATTTCCATGTTTATACAGATAACTCTGCAGATAATTCCATGTTTATACAGCTAGCGGTGTAGATGTTTCCATGTTCATACAGACAGCGGTGGAGATATTTCTTTGTTTATACAGATAACTGTGTTGATATTTCCATGTTTATAGAGATAGTGGTGTAGATATTTCCATACTTATACAGATAGCGGTGTCAATATTTCCATGTTTATACTGATAGCTGTGTAGATATTTCCATGTTTATTCACATAGCGGTGTAGATATTTCCTTGTTTATACACGTCGTGGTGTAGATATTTCCAAGTTTATACAGATAGCGGTGTAGATATTTCCATGTATATACTGATAGCGGTGTGGCTAATTCCATGTTTATACAGATAGCGGTGTAGATATTTCAATGATTATAGAGATGTCTGTGTAGGTAATTCCATGTTTATACAGATGGCAGTGTAGATATTTCCATGTTTATACATATAGTGGTGTAGATATTTCCATGTTTATACAGATGTCTGTGTAGGTATTTCCATGTGAGTACAGATGGCGGTGTTGATATTTCCATGTTTATTGAGATAGCATTGTAGATATTTCCATCTTTGCACAGACTGCGGTGCAGATATTTCCATGTTTATACAGATAACGCTGCAGATAATTCCATGTTTATACAGCTAGCGGTGTAGATGTTTCCATGTTCATACAGACAGCGGTGGAGATATTTCTTTGTTTATACAGATAACGGTGTAGATATTTCCATGTTTATAGAGATAGTGGTGTAGATATTTCCATATTTATACAGATAGCGGTGTCAATATTTCCATGTTTATACTGATAGCGGTGTAGATATTTCCATGTTTATTCACATAGCGGTGTAGATATTTCCATGTTTATACACGTCGTGGTGTAGATATTTCCATGTTTATACAGATAGCGGTGTCGATATTTCCATGTTTATACTGATAGCGGTGTGACTACTTCCATGTTTATACACATAGCGGTGTAGATATTTCAATGATTATAGAGATATCTGTGTAGGTAATTCCATGTTTATACAGATGGCAGTGTAGATATTTCCATGTTTATACAGATAGTGGTGTAGATATATCCATGTTTATACATATAGCAGTGTAGATACTTCCATGTTTATACAGATCGTGGTGTAGATATTTCCATGTTTATACTGATAGAGGTGTAGATATTTCCGTGTTATACATATAGCGGTGTAGATATTTCCATGTTTATACATATAGCGGTGTAGATATTTGCATGGTTATACAGATCGTGGTGTAGACATTTCCATGTTTATACAGATAGCGGTGTAGATATTTCCATGTTTATTCACATGGCGGTGTAGATATTTCCATGTTTATACATGTCGTGGTGTAGATATTTCCATGTTTATACAGATAGCGGTGTAGATATTTCCATGTTTATGCTGATAGCGGTGTAGATATTTCCATGTTTATACATATAGCGGTGTAAATATTTCCATGTTTATACAGATAGTGGTGTAGACATTTCCATGTTTATACAGATAGCGGTGTTGATATTTCCATGTTTTTACAGATTGCGGTGTAGATATTTCCATGTTTACTGAGATAGCGGTGTAGATATTTCCATATTTGCACAGATTGCGGTGTAGGTATTTCCATCTTTACACAGAGACCTGTGTACATATTTCCATGTTTACACAGATAGCTGTGTAGATATTTCCATGTTTACACAGATAGTGTTATAGATATTTCCATGTTTATACAGATAGCGGTGTAGATATTTTCATGTTTATAAAGATAGCGGTGTAGATATTACCATCTTTATAGAGATAGCGGTGGAGATATTTCCATGTTTATACAGATAGCGATGTAGATATTTCCATGTTTCTAGAGATATCGGTGGAGATATTTCCATGTTTACACCGATAGTGTTATAGATATTTCCATGTTTATACAGATAGCGGTGTAGATATTTCCCTGTTTATAAAGATAGCGGTGTAGATATTTCCATCTTTATAGAGATAGCGGTGGAGATATTTCCATGTTTATACAGATAGCGATGTAGATATTTCCATGTTTCTACAGATAGCGGCGTAGATATTTCCATGTTTATACAGATAGCGATGTAGATATTTGCATGTTTCTACAGATAGCGGTGGATATATTTCCATGTTTGTACAGATAGCCGTGTAGACATTTCCTTGTTTATAGAGATAGCGGTGTAGATATTTCCATGTTTATACAGATGGCAGTGTAGGTATTTCCAGGTATATACAGATGGCAGTGTAGATATTTCCATGTTTATACAGATGGACGTGTAGATATTTCCATGTTTATAAAGATGACAGTGTAGATATTTCCATGTTTTCACAGACGGCGGTGTAGATATTTCCATGTTTATACAGATGCCGGTGTGGCTACTTCCATGTTTATACAGATAGCGGTGTAGATATTTCCATGGTTATAGAGATGTCTGTGTAGATAATTCCATGTTTATACAGATGGCAGTGTAGGTATTTCCATGTTTATACAGATAGTGGTGTAGATATTTCCATGTTTATACAGATGACTGTGTAGGTATTTCAATGTGTGTACAGATGGCGGTGTCGATATTTCCATGTTTATTGAGATAGCATTGTAGATATTTCCATCTTTGCACAGACTGCGGTGTAGATATTTCCATGTTTATACAGATAACGCTGCAGATAATTCCTTGTTTATACATCCAACGGTGTAGATGTCTCCATGTTCATACAGACAGCGGTGGAGATATTTCTTTGTTTTTACAGATAACGGTGTAGATATTTCCATGTTAATAGAGATAGTGGTGTAGATATTTCCATATTTATACAGATAGCGGTGTCAATATTTCCATGTTTATACTGATAGCGGTGTAGATATTTCCATGTTTATTCACATAGCGGTGTAGATATTTCCATGTTTATACACGTCGTGGTGTAGATATTTCCATGTTTATACAGATAGCGGAGTAGATATTTCCATGTTTATACTGATAGCGGTGTTGCTACTTCCATGTTTATACAGATAGCGGTGTAGATATTTCAATGATTATAGAGATGTCTCTGTAGGTAATTCCATGTTTATACAGATGGCAGTGTAGATATTTCCATGTTTATACAGTTAGTGGTGGAGATATTTCCATGTTCATACAGATGACTGTGTATGTATTTCCATGTGTGTACAGATGGCGGTGTCTATATTTCCATGTTTATTGAGACAGCATTGTAGATATTTCCATCTTTGCACAGACTGCGGTGTAGATACTTCCATGTTTATACAGATAACGCTGCAGATAATTCCATGTTTATACAGCTAGCGGTGTAGATGTTTCCATGTTCATACAGACAGCGGTGGAGATATTTCTTTGTTTATACAGATAACGGTGTAGATATTTCCATGTTTATAGAGATAGTGGTGTAGATATTTCCATATTTATACAGATAGCGGTGTCGATATTTCCATGTTTTTACTGAGAGCGGTGTAGATATTTCCATGTTTATTCACATGGCGGTGTAGATATTTCCATGTTTATACATGTCGTGGTGTAGATATTTCCATGTTTATACAGATAGCGGTGTAGATATTTCCATGTTTATGCTGATAGCGGTGTAGATATTTCCATGTTTATACATATAGCGGTGTAGATATTTCCATGTTTATACAGATAGTGGTGTAGACATTTCCATGTTTATACAGATAGCGGTGTTGATATTTCCATGTTTATACAGATAGCGGTGTAGATATTTCCATGTTAACTGAGATAGCGGTGTAGATATTTCCATATTTGCACAGATTGCGGTGTAGATATTTCCATCTTTACACAGAGACCTGTGTACATATTTCCATATTTACACAGATAGCTGTGTAGATATTTCCATGTTTACACAGATAGTGTTATAGATATTTCCATGTTTATACAGATAGCCGTGTAGACATTTCCATGTTTATAGAGATATCGGTGTAGATATTTCCATGTTTATACAGATGGCAGTGTAGCTATTTCCAGGTATATACAGATGGCAGTGTAGATATTTCCATGTTTATACAGATGGACTTGTAGATATTTCCATGTTTATAAAGATGACAGTGTAGATATTTCCATCTTTGCACAGACTGCGGTGTAGATATTTCCATGTTTATACAGATAACGCTGCAGATAATTCCTTGTTTATACAGCTAGCGGTGTAGAAGTTTCCATGTTCATACAGACAGCGGTGGAGATATTTCTTTGTTTATACAGATAACGGTGTAGATATTTCCATGTTTATAGAGATAGTGGTGTAGATATTTCCATATTTATACAGATAGCTGTGTCAATATTTCCATGTTTATACTGATAGCGGTGTAGATATTTCCATGTTTATTCACATAGCGGTGTAGATATTTCCATGTTTATACACGTCGTGGTGTAGATATTTCCATGTTTATACAGATAGCGGTGTAGATATTTCCATGATTATACTGATAGCGGTGTGGCTACTTCCATGTTTATACAGATAGCGGTGTAGATATTTCAATGATTATAGAGATGTTTGTGTAGGTAATTCCATGTTTATACAGATGGCAGTGTAGATATTTCCATGTTTATACAGATAGTGGTGTAGATATTTCCATGTTTATACATATAGCAGTGTAGATACTTCCATGTTTATACAGATCGTGGTGTAGACATATCCATGTTTATACAGATAGCGGTGTTGATATTTCCATGTTTTTACAGATAGCGGTTTAGGTATTTCCATGTTTACTAAGATAGCGGTGTAGATATTTCCATATTTGCACAGATTGCGGTGTAGCTATTTCCATCTTTACACAGAGACCTGTGTACATATTTCCATGTTTACACAGATAGCTGTGTAGATATTTCCATGTTTACACAGATAGTGTTATAGATATTTCCATGTTTATACAGATAGCGGTGTAGATATTTCCATGTTTATAAAGATAGCGGTGTAGATATTTCCATCTTTATAGAGATAACGTTGGAGATATTTCCATGTTTATACAGATAGCGATGTAGATATATCCATGTTTCTACAGATAGCGGTGGAGTTATTTCTAAGTTTATACAGATAGCCGTGTAGATATTTCCATGTTTATAGAGATAGCGCTGTACATATTTCCATGTTTATACAGATGGCAGTGTAGATATTTCCAGGTATATACAGATGGCAGTGTAGATATTTCCATGTTTATACAGATGGATGTGTTGATATTTCCATGTTTATAAAGATGACAGTGTAGATATTTCCATGTTTTCACAGATGGCGGTGTAGATATTTCCATGTTTATACAGATAGCGGTGTGGCTACTTCCATGTTTACACAGATAGAGGTGTAGATATTTCAATGTTTATAGAGATGTCTGTGTAGATAATTCCATGTTTATACAGATGGCAGTGTAGGTGTTTCCATGTTTATACAGATAGTGGTGTTGATATTTCCATGTTTATACAGATGACTGTGTAGGTATTTCCATGTGTGTATAGATGGCGGTGTCGATATTTCCATGTTTATTGAGGTAGCATTGTAGATATTTCCATCTTTGCACAGACTGCGGTGTAGATATTTCCATGTTTATACAGATAACTCTGCAGATAATTCCATGTTTATACAGCTAGCGGTGTAGATGTTTCCATGTTCATACAGACAGCGGTGGAGATATTTCTTTGTTTATACAGATAACTGTGTTGATATTTCCATGTTTATAGAGATAGTGGTGTAGATATTTCCATACTTATACAGATAGCGGTGTCAATATTTCCATGTTTATACTGATAGCTGTGTAGATATTTCCATGTTTATTCACATAGCGGTGTAGATATTTCCTTGTTTATACACGTCGTGGTGTAGATATTTCCAAGTTTATACAGATAGCGGTGTAGATATTTCCATGTATATACTGATAGCGGTGTGGCTAATTCCATGTTTATACAGATAGCGGTGTAGATATTTCAATGATTATAGAGATGTCTGTGTAGGTAATTCCATGTTTATACAGATGGCAGTGTAGATATTTCCATGTTTATACATATAGTGGTGTAGATATTTCCATGTTTATACAGATGACTGTGTAGGTATTTCCATGTGAGTACAGATGGCGGTGTTGATATTTCCATGTTTATTGAGATAGCATTGTAGATATTTCCATCTTTGCACAGACTGCGGTGCAGATATTTCCATGTTTATACAGATAACGCTGCAGATAATTCCATGTTTATACAGCTAGCGGTGTAGATGTTTCCATGTTCATACAGACAGCGGTGGAGATATTTCTTTGTTTATACAGATAACGGTGTAGATATTTCCATGTTTATAGAGATAGTGGTGTAGATATTTCCATATTTATACAGATAGCGGTGTCAATATTTCCATGTTTATACTGATAGCGGTGTAGATATTTCCATGTTTATTCACATAGCGGTGTAGATATTTCCATGTTTATACACGTCGTGGTGTAGATATTTCCATGTTTATACAGATAGCGGTGTCGATATTTCCATGTTTATACTGATAGCGGTGTGACTACTTCCATGTTTATACACATAGCGGTGTAGATATTTCAATGATTATAGAGATATCTGTGTAGGTAATTCCATGTTTATACAGATGGCAGTGTAGATATTTCCATGTTTATACAGATAGTGGTGTAGATATATCCATGTTTATACATATAGCAGTGTAGATACTTCCATGTTTATACAGATCGTGGTGTAGATATTTCCATGTTTATACTGATAGAGGTGTAGATATTTCCGTGTTATACATATAGCGGTGTAGATATTTCCATGTTTATACATATAGCGGTGTAGATATTTGCATGGTTATACAGATCGTGGTGTAGACATTTCCATGTTTATACAGATAGCGGTGTAGATATTTCCATGTTTATTCACATGGCGGTGTAGATATTTCCATGTTTATACATGTCGTGGTGTAGATATTTCCATGTTTATACAGATAGCGGTGTAGATATTTCCATGTTTATGCTGATAGCGGTGTAGATATTTCCATGTTTATACATATAGCGGTGTAGATATTTCCATGTTTATACAGATAGTGGTGTAGACATTTCCATGTTTATACAGATAGCGGTGTTGATATTTCCATGTTTTTACAGATTGCGGTGTAGATATTTCCATGTTTACTGAGATAGCGGTGTAGATATTTCCATATTTGCACAGATTGCGGTGTAGGTATTTCCATCTTTACACAGAGACCTGTGTACATATTTCCATGTTTACACAGATAGCTGTGTAGATATTTCCATGTTTACACAGATAGTGTTATAGATATTTCCATGTTTATACAGATAGCGGTGTAGACATTTCCATGTTTATAAAGATAGTGGTGTAGATATTTCCATCTTTATAGAGATAACGGTGGAGATATTTCCATGTTTATACAGATAGCGATGTAGATATTTCCATGTTTCTACAGATAGCGGTGGAGTTATTTCCATGTTTATACAGATAGCCGTGTAGATATTTCCATGTTTATAGAGATAGCGCTGTACATATTTCCATGTTTATACAGATGGCAGTGTAGATATTTCCAGGTATATACAGATGGCAGTGTAGATATTTCCATGTTTATACAGATGGACGTGTAGATATTTCCACGTTTATACTGATACCGGTGTGGTTACTTTCATGTTTATACAGATAGCGGTGTAGATATTTCCATGTTTATACTGATAGCGATGTGGCTACTTCCATGTTTATACAGATAGCGGTGTAGATATTTCAATGATTATTGAGATGTCTGTGTAGGTAATTCCATGTTTATACAGATGGCAGTGTAGATATTTCCATGTTTATACAGATAGTGGTGTAGATATTTCCATGTTTATACAGATGACTGTGTAGGTATTCCCATGTGTGTACAGATGGCGGTGTCGATATTTCCATGTTTATTGAGATAGCATTGTAGATATTTCCATCTTTGCACAGACTGCGGTGTAGATATTTCCATGTTTATACAGATAACGCTTCAGATAATTCCATGTTTATACCGCTAGCGGTGTAGATGTTTCCATGTTCATACAGACAGCGGTGGAGATATTTCTTTGTTTATACAGATAACGGTGTAGATATTTCCATGTTTATAGAGATAGTGGTGTAGATATTTCCATATTTATACAGATAGCGGTGTCGATATTTCCATGTTTTTACTGATAGCGGTGTGGATATTTCCATGTTTATTCACATGGTGGTGTAGATATTTCCATGTTTATACATGTCGTCGTGTAGCTACTTCCATGTTTATACAGATAGCGGTGTAGATATTTCCATGTTTATACTGATAGCCGTGTAGATATTTCCATGTTAATACATATAGCGGTGTAGTTATTTCCATGTTTATACAGATCGTTGGGTAGACATTTCCATGTTTATACAGATAGCGGTGTTGATATTTCCATGTTTATACAGATAGCGGTGTAGATATTTCCATGTTTACTGAGATAGCGGTGTAGACATTTCCATATTTGCACAGATTGCAGTGTAGATATTTCCATCTTTACAGAGAGACCTGTGTGCATATTTCCATGTTTACACAGATAGCTGTGTAGATATTTCCATGTTTACACCGATAGTGTTATAGATATTTCCATGTTTTTACAGATAGCGGTGTAGATATTTCCATGTTTATAAAGATAGCGGTGTAGATATTTCCATCTTTATAGAGACAGCGGTGGAGATATTTCCATATTTATACAGATAGCAATGTAGATAATTCCATGTTTCTACAGATAGCGGTGGAGATATTTCCATGTTTATACAGATAGCGATGTAGATATTTGCATGTTTCTACAGATAGCGGTGGATATATTTCCATGTTTATACAGATAGCCGTGTAGACATTCCCATATTTATAGAGATAGCGGTGTAGATATTTCCATGTTTATACAGATGGCAGTGTAGGTATTTCCAGGTATATACATATGGCAGTGTAGATATTTCCATGTTTATACAGATGGACGTGTAGATATTTCCATGTTTATAAAGATGACAGTGTAGATATTTCCATGTTTTCACAGATGGCGGTGTAGATATTTCCATGTTTATACAGATAGCGGTGTGGCTACTTCCATGTTTATACAGATAGCGGTTTAGATATTTCAATGGTTATAGAGATGTCTGTGTAGATAATTCCATGTTTATACAGATGGCAGTGAAGGTATTTCCATGTTTATACAGATAGTGGTGTAGATATTTCCATGTTTATACAGATGACTGTGTAGGTATTTCCATGTGTGTACAGATGGCGGTGTCGATATTCCCATGTTTATTGAGATAGCATTGTAGATATTTCCATCTTTGCACAGACTGCCGTGTTGATATTTCCATGTTTATACAGATAACGCTGCAGATAATTCTATGTTTATACAGCTAGCGGTGTAGATGTTTCCATGTTCATACAGACAGCGGTGGAGATATTTCTTTGTTTATACAGATAACGGTGTAGATATTTCCATGTTTATAGAGATAGTGGTGTAGATATTTCCATATTTATACAGATAGCGGTGTCAATATTTCCATGTTTATACTGATAGCGGTGTAGATATTTCCATGTTTATTCATATAGCGGTGTAGATATTTCCATGTTTATACACGTCGTGGTGTAGATATTTCCATGTTTATACAGATAGCGGTGTAGATATTTCCATGTTTATACTGATAGCGGTGTGGCTACTTCTATGTTTATACAGATAGCGGCATAGATATTTCAATGGTTATAGAGATGACTGTGTAGGTAATTCCATGTTTATACAGATGGCAGTTTAGATATTTCCAAGTTTATACAAATAGTGGTGTTGATATTTCCATGTTTATACAGTTGACTGTTTATGTATTTCCATGTGTGTACAGATGGCGGTGTCGATATTTCCATGTTTATTGAGATACCATTGTAGATATTTCCATCTTTCCACAGACTGCGGTGTAGATATTTCCATGTTTATACAGATAACGATGCAGATAATTCCATGTTTATACAGCTAGCGGTGTAGATGTTTCCATGTTCATACAGACAGTGGTGCTGATATTTCTTTGTTTATACAGATAACGGTGTAGTTGTTTCCATGTTTATAAAGATAGCGGTGTAGATATTTCCATCTTTATAGAGATAGCGTAGGAGATATTTCCATGTTTATACAGATAGAGATGTAGATATTTCCATGTTTCTACAGATAGCGGTGGAGATATTTCCATGTTTATACAGATAGCCGTGTAGACATTTCCACGTTTATAGAGATAGCGGTGTAGATATTTACATGTTTATACAGATGGCAGTGTAGATATTTCCATGCTTATACAGATGGACGTGTAGATATTTCCATGTTTATAAAGATGACAGTGTAGATATTTCCATGTTTTCACAGATGGCGGTGTAGATATTTCCATGTTTATACAGATAGCGGTGTGGCTACCTCCGTGTTTATACAGATAGCGGTGTAGATATTTCAATGTTTATAGAGATATCTGTGTAGGTAATTCCATGTTTACACAGATGGCAGTGTAGATATTTCCGTTTATACAGATAGTGGTGTAGATATTTCCATGTTTATACAGATGACTGTGTAGGTATTTCCATATGTGTACAGATGGCAGTGTCAATATTTCCATGTTTATTGAGATAGCATTTTAGATATTTCCATCTTTGCACAGACTGCGGTGTAGGTATTTCCATGTTTATACAGATAACGCTGCAGATAATTCCATGTTTATACAGCTAGCGCAGTAGATGTTTCCATGTTCATACAGACAGCGGTGGAGATATTTCTTTGTTTATACAGATAACGGTGTAGATATTTCCATGTTTATAGAGATAGTCGTGTAGATATTTCCATATTTATACAGACAGCGGTGTCGATATTTCCATGTTTTTACTGATAGCGGTGTGGATATTTCCATGTTTATTCACATGGTGGTGTAGATATTTCCATGTTTATACATGTCGTGGTGTAGATATTTCCATGTTTATACAGATAGCGGTGTAGATATTTCCATGTTTATACTGATAGCGGTGTAGATATTTCCATGTTTATACATATAGCGGTGTAGATATTTCCATGTTTATACAGATCGTGGTGTAGACATTTCCATGTTTCTACAGATAGCGGTGTTGATATTTCCATGTTTATACAGATAGCGGTGTAGATATTTCCATGTTTACTGAGATAGCGGTGTAGATATTTCCATATTTGCACAGATTGCGGTGTAGATATTTCCATTTTTACACAGATACCTGTGTACATATTTCCATGTTTACACAGATAGCTGTGTAGATATTTCCATGTTTACACAGATAGTGTTATAGATATTTCCATGTTTATACAGATAACGGTGTAGATATTTCCATGTTTATAAAGATAGCGGTGTAGATATTTCCATCTTTATAGAGATAGCGGTGGAGATATATCCATGTTTATACAGATAGCGATGTAGATATTTGCATGTTTCTACAGATAGCGGTGGAGATATTTCCATGTTTATACAGATAGCCGTGTAGACATTTCCATGTTTATAGAGATAGCGGTGTAGATATTTCCATGTTTATACAGATCGCGGTGTAGATATTTCCATGTTTATACAGATAGCGGTGTAGATATTTCCTTGTTTTTACAGATAGCGGTGTAGATATTTCCATGTTTATACAGATAGCCGTGTAGACATTTCCATGTTTATAGAGATAGCGGTGTAGATATTTACATGTTTATACAGATGGCAGTGTAGATATTTCCATGTTTATACAGATGGACGTGTAGATATTTCCATGTTTATAAAGATGACAATGTAGATATTTCCATGTTTATACACGTCGTGGTGTAGATATTTCCATGTTTATACAGATAGCGGTGTAGATACTTCCATGTTTATACAGATAGCGGTGTGGCTACTTCCATGTTTATACAGATAGCGGTGTAGATATTTCAATGATTATAGAGATGTCTGTGTAGGTAATTCCTTGTTTATACAGATGGCAGTGTAGATATTTCCATGTTTATACAGATAGTGGTGTAGATATTTCCATGTTTATACAGATGACTGTGTAGGTATTTCCGTGTGTACAGATGGCGGTGTCGATATTTCCACGTTTATTGAAACAGCATTGTAGATATTTCCATCTTTGCACAGACTGCGGTGTAGATATTTCCATGTTTATACAGATAACGCTGCAGACAATTCCATGTTTATACAGCTAGCGGTGTAGATGTTTCCATGTTCATACAGACAGCGGTGGAGTTATTTCTTTGTTTATACAGATAACGGTGTAGATATTTCCATGTTTATAGAGATAGTGGTGGAGATATTTCCATGTTTATAAAGATAGCGGTGTAGATATTTCCATCTTCATAGAGATCGCGTTGGAGATATTTCCATGTTTATACAGATAGCGATGTAGATATTTCCATGTTTTTACAGATAGCGGTGGAGATATTTCCATGTTTATACAGATAGCCGTGTAGACATTTCCATATTTATAGAGATAGGGGTGTAGATATTTCCATGTTTATACAGATGGCAGTGTAGATATTTCCAAGTATATACAGACGGCAGTGTAGTTATTTCCATGTTTATACAGATGGACGTGTAGATAATTCCATGTTTACAAAGATGACAGTGTAGATATTTCCATGTTTTCACAGATGGCGGTGTAGATATTTCCATGTTTATACAGATAGCGGTGTGGCTACTTCCATGTTTATACAGATAGCGGTGTAGATATTTCAATGGTTATAGAGATGTCTGTGTAGATAATTCCATGTTTATACAGATGGCAGTGTAGGTATTTCCATGTTTATACAGATAGTGGTGTAGATATTTCCATGTTTATACAGATGACTGTGTAGGTATTTCCATGTGTGTACAGATGGCGGTATCGATATCTCCACGTTTATTGAGATAGCATTGTAGATATTTCCATCTTTGCACAGTCTGCGGTGTAGATATTTCCATGTTTATATAGATAACGCTGCAGATAATTCCATGTTTATACAGCTAGCGGTGTAGATGTTTCCATGTTCATACAGACAGCGGTGGAGATATTTCTTTGTTTATACAGATAACGATGTAGAAATTTCCATGTTTATAGAGATAGTGGTGTAGATATTTCCATATTTATACAGATAGCGGTGTCAATATTTCCATGTTTATACTGATAGCGGTGTAGATATTTCCATGTTTATTCACATAGCGGTGTAGATATTTCCATGTTTATACACGTCGTGGTGTAGATATTTCCAAGTTTATACAGATAGCGGTGTAGATATTTGCAGGTTTATACTAATAGCGGTGTGGCTACTTCCATGTTTATACAGATAGCGGTGTAGATATTTCAATGGTTATAGAGATGTCTGTGTAGGTAATTCCATGTTTATACAGATGGCAGTGTAGATATTTCCATGTTTATACAGATAGAGGTGTAGATATTTCCATGTTTATACAGATGACTGTGTAGGTATTTCCATGTGTGTACAGATGGCGGTGTCGATATTTCCATGTTTATTGAGATAGCATTGTAGATATTTCCATCTTTGCACAGACTGCGGTGTAGATATTTCCATGTATATATAGATAACGCTGCAGATAATTCCATGTTTATACAGCTAGCGGTGTAGATGTTTCCATGTTCATACAGACAGTGGTGGAGATATTTCTTTGTTTATACAGATAACGGTGTAGATATTTCCATGTTTATAGAGATAGTGGTGTAGATATTTCCATATTTATACAGATAGCGGTGTCGATATTTCCATGTTTTTACTGATAGCGGTGTGGATATTTCCATGTTTATTCACATGGTGGTGTAGATATTTCCATGTTTATACATGTCGTGGTGTAGCTATTTCCATGTTTATACAGATAGCGGTGTAGATATTTCCATGTTTATACTGATAGCCGTGTAGATATTTCCATGTTTATACAGATAGCAGTGTTGATATTTCCATGTTTATACAGATAGAGGTGTAGATATTTCCATGTTTACTGAGATAGCGGTGTAGACATTTCCATATTTGCACAGACTGCAGTGTAGATATTTCCATCTGTACACAGAGACCTGTGTGCATATTTCCATGTTTACACAGATAGCTGTGTAGATATTTCCATGTTTACACCGATAGTGTTATAGATATTTCAATGTTTATACAGATAGCGGTGTAGATATTTCCATGTTTATAAAGATAGCGGTGTAGATATTTCCATCTTTATAGAGATATCGGTGGAGATATTTCCATGTTTATACAGATAGCAATGTAGATATTTCCATGTTTCTACAGATAGCGGTGGAGATATTTCCATGTTTATACAGATAGCGATGTAGATATTTGCATGTTTCTACAGATAGCGGTGGATATATTTCCATGTTTATATAGATAGCCGTGTAGACGTTTCCATCTTTATAGAGATAGCGGTGTAGATATTTCCATGTTTATACAGATGGCAGTGTAGGTAAATCCAGGTATATACAGATGGCAGTGTAGATATTTCCATGTTTATACAGATGGACGTGTAGATATTTCCATGTTTATAAAGATGACACTGTAGATATTTCCATGTTTTCACAGATGGCGGTGTAGATATTTCCATGTTTATACAGATAGCGGTGTGGCTACTTCCATGTTTATACAGATAGCGGTGTAGATATTTCAATGGTTATAGAGATGTCTGTGTAGATAATTCCATGTTTATACAGATGGCAGTGTAGATATTTCCATGTTTATAGAGATAGTGGTGTAGATATTTCCATATTTATACAGATAGCGGTGTAGATATTTCCATGTTTATACTGATAGCGGTGTAGATATTTCCATGTTTATACAGATAGCGGTGTTGATATTTCCATGTTTATACAGATAGCGGTGTAGATATTTCCATGTTTACTGAGATAGCGGTGTAGATATTTCCATAATTGCACAGATTGCGGTGTAGATATTTCCATCTTTACACAGAGAACTGTGTACATATTTCCATGTTTACACAGATAGCTGTGTAGATATTTCCATGTTTACACAGATAGTGTTATAGATATTTCCATGTTTATACAGATAGCAGTGTATATATTTCCATGTTTATAAAGATAGCGGTGTAGATATTTCCATCTTTATAGAGATAGCATTGGAGATATTTCCATGTTTATACATGTCGTCGTGTAGATATTTCCATGTTTATACTGATAGCCGTGTAGATATTTCCATGTTTATACATATAGCGGTGTAGATATTTCCATGTTTATACAGATCGTTGGGTAGACATTTCCATGTTTACACAGATAGCGGTGTTGATATTTCCATGTTTATACAGATAGCGGTGTAGATATTTCCATGTTTACTGAGATAGCGGTGTAGACATTTCCATATTTGCACAGATTGCAGTGTAGGTATTTCCATCTTTACACAGAGACCTGTGTGCATATTTCCATGTTTACACAGATAGCTGTGTGGATATTTCCATGTTTACACCGATAGTGTTATAGATATTTCCATGTTTTTACAGATAGCGGTGTAGATATTTCCATGTTTATAAAGATAGCGGTGTAGATATTTCCATCTTTATAGAGATATCGGTGGAGATATTTCCATGTTTATACAGATAGCAATGTAGATATTTCCATGTTTCTACAGATAGCGGTGGAGATATTTCCATGTTTATACAGATAGCGATGTAGATATTTGCATGTTTCTACAGATAGCGGTGGATATATTTCCATGTTTATACAGATAGCCGTGTAGACATTTCCATATTTATAGAGATAGCGGTGTAGGTATTTCCATGTTTATACAGATGGCAGTGTAGGTATTTCCAGGTATATACATATGGCAGTGTAGATATTTCCATGTTTATACAGATGGACGTGTAGATATTTCCATGTTTATAAAGATGACAGTGTAGATATTTCCATGTTTTCACAGATGGCGGTGTAGATATTTCCATGTTTATACAGATAACGCTGCAGATAATTCCATGTTTATACAGCTAGCGGTGTAGATGTTTCCATGTTCATACAGACAGCGGTGGAGATATTTCTCTGTTTATACAGATAACGGTGTAGATATTTCCATGTTTATAGAGATAGTGGTGTAGATATTTCCATATTTATACAGATAGCGGTGTCAATATTTCCATATTTATACAGATAGCGGTGTAGATATTTCCATGTTTATTCACATAGCGGTGTAGATATTTCCATGTTTATACATTTCGTGGTGTAGATATTTCCATGTTTATACAGATAGCGGTGTAGATATTTCCATGTTTATACAGATAGTGGTGTGGCTACTTCCATGTTTATACAGATAGCGGTGTAGATATTTCAATGGTTATAGAGATGTCTGTGTAGATAATTCCATGTTTATACAGATGGCAGTGTAGGTATTTCCATGTTTATACAGATGGTGGTGTAGATATTTCCATGTTTATACAGATGACTGTGTAGGTATTTCCATGTGTGTACAGATGGCGGTGTCGATATTTCCATGTTTATTGAGACAGCATTGTAGATATTTCCATCTTTGCACAGACTGCAGTGTAGATATTTCCATGTTTATACAGATAACGCTGCAGATAATTCCATGTTTATACAGCTAGCGGTGTAGATGTTTCCATGTTCATACAGACAGCGGTGGAGATATTTCTCTGTTTATACAGATAACGGTGTAGATATTTCCATGTTTATAGAGATAGTGGTGTAGATATTTCCATATTTATACAGATAGCGGTGTCAATATTTCCATATTTATACAGATAGCGGTGTAGATATTTCCATGTTTATTCACATAGCGGTGGAGATATTTCCATGTTTATACATGTCGTGGTGTAGATATTTCCATGTTTATACAGATAGCGGTGTAGATATTTCCATGTTTATACTGATAGCGGTGTGGCGACTTCCATGTTTATACAGATAGCGGTGTAGATATTTCAATGATTATAGAGATGTCTGTGTAGGTAATTCCATGTTTATACAGATGGCAGTGTAGATATTTCCATGTTTATACAGATAGTGGTGTAGATATTTCCATGTTTATACAGATGACTGTGTAGTTATTTCCATGTGTGTACAGATGGCGGTGTCGATATTTCCATGTTTATTGAGATAGCATTGTAGATATTTCCATCTTTGCACAGACTGCGGTGTAAATATTTCCATGTTTATACAGATAACGCTGCAGATAATTCCATGTATATACAGCTAGCGGTGTAGATGTTTCCATGTTTATACAGACAGCGGTGGAGATATTTCTTTGTTTATACAGATAACGGTGTAGATATTTCCATGTTTATAGAGATAGTGGTGTAGATATTTCCATATTTATACAGACAGCGGTGTCGCTATTTCCATGTTTTTACTGATAGCGGTGTAGATATTTCCAGGTTTATTCACATGGCGGTGTATATATTTCCATGTTTATACATGTCGTGGTGTAGATATTTCCATGTTTATACAGATAGCGGTGTAGATATTTCCATGTTTATAATGATAGCGGTGTAGATATTTCCATGTTTATACATATAGCGGTGTAGATATTTCCATGTTTATACAGATCGTGGTGTAGACATTTCCATGTTTATACAGATAGCGGTGTTGATATTTCCATGTTTTTACAGATAGCGGTGTAGATATTTCCATGTTTACTAAGATAGCGGTGTAGGTATTTCCATATTTGCACAGATTGTGGTGTATATATTTCCATCTTTACACAGAGAGCTGTGTACATATTTCTATGTTTACACAGATAGCTGTGTAGATATTTACATGTTTACACAGATAATGTTATAGATATTTCCATGTTTATACAGATAGCGGTGCAGATATTTCCATGTTTATAAAGATAGCGGTGTAGATATTTCCATCTTTATTGAGATAGCGGTGGAGATATTTCCATGTTTATACAGATAGCGATGTAGATATTTCCATGTTTCTACAGATAGCGGTGGAGTTATTTCCATGTTTATACAGATAGCCGTGTAGACATTTCCATGTTTATAGAGATAGCGGTGTAGATATTTCCATGTTTATACAGATGGCAGTGTAGATATTTCTAGGTATATACAGATGGCAGTGTAGATATTTCCATGTTTATACAGATGGACGTGTAGATATTTCCATGTTTATGAAGATGACAGTGTAGATATTTCCATGTTTTCACAGATGACGGTGTAGATATTTCCACGTTTATACAGATACCGGTGTGGTTACTTCCATGTTTATACAGATAGCGGTGTAGATATTTCAATGGTTATAGAGATGTCTGTGTAGATAATTCCATGTTTATACAGATGGCAGTGTGGGTATTTCCATGTTTATACAGATAGTGGTGTAGATATTTCCATGTTTATACAGATGACTGTGTAGGTATTTCCATGTGTGTACAGATGGCGGTGTCAATATTTCCATGTTTATTGAGATAGCATTGTAGATATTTCCATCTTTGCACAGACTGCGGTGTAGATATTTCCATGTTTATACAGATAACGCTGCAGATAGTTCCATGTTTATAAAGCTAGCGGTTCAGATGTTTCCATGTTCATACAGACAGCGGTGGAGATATTTCTTTGTTTATACAGATAACGGTGTAGATATTTCCATGTTTATAGAGATAGTGGTGTAGATATTTCCATATTTATACAGATAGCGGTGTCAATATTTCCATGTTTATACTGATAGCGGTGTAGATATTTCCATGTTTATTCACATAGCGGTGTAGATATGTCCATGTTTATACACGTCGTGGTGTAGATATTTCCATGTTTATACATATAGCGGTGTAGATATTTCCATGTTTATACTGATAGCGGTGTGGCTACTTCCATGTTTATACAGATAGCGGTGTAGATATTTCAATGATTATAGAGATGTCTGTGTAGGTAATTCAATGTTTATACAGATGGCAGTGTAGATATTTCCATGTTTATACAGATAGTGGTGTAGATATTTCCATGTTTATACAGATGACTGTGTAGGTATTTCCATGTGTGTACAGATGGCGGTGTTGATATTTCCATGTTTATTGAGATAGCATTGTAGATATTTCCATCTTTGCACAGACTGCGGTGCAGATATTTCCATGTTTACTGAGATAGCGGTGTAGATATTTCCATATTTGCGCAGATTGCGGTGTAGGTATTTCCATCTTTACACATAGACCTGTGTATATATTTCCATGTTTACACAGATAGCGGTGTAGATATTTCCATGTTTACACAGATAGTGTTATAGATATTTCCATGTTTATACAGATAGCGGTGTAGATATTTCCATGTTTATAAAGATAGCGGTGTAGATATTTCCATCTTTATAGAAATAGCGGTGGAGATATTTCCATGTTTATACAGATAGCGATGTAGGTATTTCCATGTTTCTATAGATAGCGGTGGAGATATTCCCATGTTTATACAGATAGCCGTGTAGACATTTCCATGTATATAGAGATAGCTCTGTACATATTTCCATGTTTATACAGATGGCAGTGTAGATATTTCCAGGTATATACAGATGGCAGTGTAGATATTTCCATGTTTATACAGATGGACGTGTAGAAATTTCCATGTTTATAAAGATGACAGTGTAGATATTTCCATGTTTTCACAGATGGCGGTGTAGATATTTCCATGTTTATACAGATAGCGGTGTGGCTACTTCCATGTTTATACAGATAGCGGTGTAGATATTTCAATGGTTATAGAGATGTCTGTGTAGATAATTCCATGTTTATACAGATGGCAGTGTAGGTAATTCCATGTTTATACAGATACTGGTGTAGATATTTCCATGTTTATACAGATGACTGTGTAGGTATTTCCATGTGTGTACAGATGGCGGTTTCGATATTTCCATGTTTATTGAGACATCATTGTAGATATTTCCATCTTTGCACAGACTGCAGTGTAGATATTTCCATGTTTATACAGATAACGCTGCAGATAATTCCATGTTTATACAGCTAGCGGTGTAGATGTTTCCATGTTCATACAGACAGCGGTGGAGATATTTCTCTGTTTATACAGATAACGGTGTAGATATTTCCATGTTTATAGAGATAGTGGTGTAGATATTTCCATATTTATACAGATAGCGGTGTCAATATTTCCATATTTATACAGATAGCGGTGTAGATATTTCCATGTTTATTCACATAGCGGTGGAGATATTTCCATGTTTATACATGTCGTGGTGTAGATATTTCCATGTTTATACAGATAGCGGTGTAGATATTTCCATGTTTATACTGATAGCGGTGTGGCGACTTCCATGTTTATACAGATAGCGGTGTAGATATTTCAATGATTATAGAGATGTCTGTGTAGGTAATTCCATGTTTATACAGATGGCAGTGTAGATATTTCCATGTTTATACAGATAGTGGTGTAGATATTTCCATGTTTATACAGATGACTGTGTAGGTATTTCCATGTGTGTACATATGGCGGTGTCGATATTTCCATGTTTATTGAGATAGCATTGTAGATATTTCCATCTTTGCACAGACTGCGGAGTAAATATTTCCATGTTTATACAGATAACGCTGCAGATAATTCCATGTTTATACAGCTAGCGGTGTAGATGTTTCCATGTTTATACAGACAGCGGTGGAGATATTTCTTTGTTTATACAGATAACGGTGTAGATATTTCCATGTTTATAGAGATAGTGGTGTAGATATTTCCATATTTATACAGACAGCGGTGTCGCTATTTCCATGTTTTTACTGATAGCGGTGTAGATATTTCCAGGTTTATTCACATGGCGGTGTATATATTTCCATGTTTATACATGTCGTGGTGTAGATATTTCCATGTTTATACAGATAGCGGTGTAGATATTTCCATGTTTATACAGATCGTGGTGTAGTCATTTCCATGTTTATACAGATAGCGGTGTTGATATTTCCATGTTTTTACAGATAGCGGTGTAGATATTTCCATGTTTACTAAGATAGCGGTGTAGGTATTTCCATATTTGCACAGATTGTGGTGTAGATATTTCCATCTTTACACAGAGACCTGTGTACATATTTCTATGTTTACACAGATAGCTGTGTAGATATTTACATGTTTACACAGATAATGTTATAGATATTTCCATGTTTATACAGATAGCGGTGCAGATATTTCCATGTTTATAAAGATAGCGGTGTAGATATTTCCATCTTTATAGAGATAACGGTGGAGATATTTCCATGTTTATACAGATAGCGATGTAGATATTTCCATGTTTCTACAGATAGCGGTGGAGATATTTCCATGTTTATACAGATAGCCGTGTAGACATTTCCATGTTTATAGAGATAGCGGTGTAGATATTTCCATGTTTATACAGATGGCAGTGTAGATATTTCCAGGTATATACAGATGGCAGTGTAGATATTTCCATGTTTATACAGATGGACGTGTAGATATTTCCATGTTTATGAAGATGAGAGTGTACATATTTCCATGTTTTCACAGATGGCGGTGTAGATATTTCCACGTTTATACAGATACGGGTGTGGTTACTTCCATGTTTATACAGAGAGCGGTGTAGATATTTCAATGGTTATAGAGATGTCTGTGTAGATAATTCCATGTTTATACAGATGGCAGTGTAGGTATTTCCATGTTTATACAGATAGTGGTGTAGATATTTCCATGTTTATACAGATGACTGTGTAGGTATTTCCATGTGTGTACAGATGGCGGTGTAAATATTTCCATGTTTATTGAGATAGCATTGTAGATATTTCCATCTTTGCACAGACTGCGGTGTAGATATTTCCATGTTTATACCGATAACGCTGCAGATAATTCCATATTCATACAGCTAGCGGTGTAGATGTTTACATGTTCATACAGACAGCGGTGGAGATATTTCTTTGTTTATACAGATAACGGTGTAGATATTTCCATGTTTATAGAGATAGTGGTGTAGAAATTTCCATATTTATACAGATAGCGGTGTGAATATTTCCATGTTTATACTGATAGCGGTGTAGATATTTCCATGTTTATTCACATAGCGGTGTAGATATGTCCATGTTTATACATGTCGTGGTGTAGATATTTCCATGTTTATACATATAGCGGTGTAGATATTTCCATGTTTATACTGATAGCGGTGTGGCTACTTCCATGTTTATACAGATAGCGGTGTAGATATTTCAATGATTATAGAGATGTCTGAGTAGGTAATTCAATGTTTATACAGATGGCAGTGTAGATATTTCCATGTTTATACAGATAGTGGTGTAGATATTTCCATGTTTATACAGATGACTGTGTAGGTATTTCCATGTGTGTACAGATGGCGGTGTTGATATTTCCATGTTTATTGAGATAGCATTGTAGATATTTCCATCTTTGCACAGACTGCGGTGCAGATATTTCCATGATTACTGAGATAGCGGTGTAGATATTTCCATATTTGCGCAGATTGCGGTGTAGGTATTTCCATCTTTACACATAGACCTGTGTATATATTTCCATGTTTACACAGATAGCGGTGTAGATATTTCCATGTTTACACAGATAGTGTTATAGATATTTCCATGTTTATACAGATAGCGGTGTAGATATTTCCATGTTTATAAAGATAGCGGTGTAGATATTTCCATCTTTATAGAAATAGCGGTGGAGATATTTCCATGTTTATACAGATAGCGATGTAGATATTTCCATGTTTCTATAGATAGCGGTGGAGATATTCCCATGTTTATACAGATAGCCGTGTAGACATTTCCATGTATATAGAGATAGCTCTGTACATATTTCCATGTTTATACAGATGGCAGTGTAGATATTTCCAGGTATATACAGATGGCAGTGTAGATATTTCCATGTTTATACAGATGGACGTGTAGAAATTTCCATGTTTATAAAGATGACAGTGTAGATATTTCCATGTTTTCACAGATGGCGGTGTAGATATTTCCATGTTTATACAGATAGCGGTGTGGCTACTTCCATGTTTATACAGATAGCGGTGTAGATATTTCAATGGTTATAGAGATGTCTGTGTAGATAATTCCATGTTTATACAGATTGCAGTGTAGGTATTTCCATGTTTATACAGATAGTGGTGTAGATATTTCCATGTTTATACAGATGACTCTGTAGGTATTTCCATGTGTGTATAGATGGCGATGTCGATATTTCCATGTTTATTGAGACAGCATTGTAGATATTTCCATCTTTGCACAGACTGCAGTGTAGATATTTCCATGTTTATACAGATAACGCTGCAGATAATTCCATGTTTATACAGCTAGCGGTGTAGATGTTTCCATGTTCATACAGACAGCGGTGGATATATTTCTCTGTTTATACAGATAACGGTGTAGATATTTCCATGTTTATAGAGATAGTGGTGTAGATATTTCCATATTTATACAGATAGCGGTGTCAATATTTCCATATTTATACAGATAGCGGTGTAGATATTTCCATGTTTAATCACATAGCGGTGTAGATATTTCCATGTTTGTACATGTCGTGGTGTAGATATTTCCATGTTTATACAGATAGCGGTGTAGATATTTCCATGTTTATACTGATAGCGGTGTGGCGACTTCCATGTTTATACAGATAGCGGTGTAGATATTTCAATGATTATAGAGATGTCTGTGTAGGTAATTCCATGTTTATACAGATGGCAGTGTAGGTATTTCCATGTTTATACAGATAGTGGTGTAGATATTTCCATGTTTATACAGATGACTGTGTAGTTATTTCCATGTGTGTACAGATGGCCGTGTAAATATTTCCATGTTTATTGAGATAGCATTGTAGATATTTCCATCTTTGCACAGACTGCGGTGTAGATATTTCCATGTTTATACAGATAACGCTGCAGATAATTCCATGTTTATAAAGCTAGCGGTGCAGATGTTTCTATGTTCATACAGACAGCGGTGGAGATATTTCTTTGTTTATACAGATAACGGTGTAGATATTTCCATGTTTATAGAGATAGTGGTGTAGATATTTCCATATTTATACAGATAGCGGTGTCAATATTTCCATGTTTATACTGATAGCGGTGTAGATATTTCCATGTTTATTCACAGAGCGGTGTAGATATGTCCATGTTTATACACGTCGTTGTGTAGATATTTCCATGTTTATACACATAGCGGTGTAGATATTTCCATGTTTATACTGATAGCGGTGTGGCTACTTCCATGTTTATACAGATAGCGGTGTAGATATTTCAAGGATTATACAGATGTCTGTGTAGGTAATTCCATGTTTATACAGATGGCAGTGTAGATATTTCCATGTTTATACAGATAGTGGTGTAGATATTTCCATGTTTCTACAGATGACTGTGTAGGTATTTCCACGTGTGTACAGATGGCGGTGTCTATATTTCCATGTTTATTGAGATAGCATTGTAGATATTTCCATCTTGGCACAGACTGCGGTGTAGATATTTCCATGTTTATACAGATAACGCTGCAGATAATTCCATGTTTATACTGCTAGCGGTGTAGATGTTTCCATGTTCATACAGACAGCGGTGGAGATATTTCTTTGTTTATACAGATAACGGTGTAGATATTTCCATGTTTATAGAGATAGTGGTGTAGATATTTCCATACTTATACAGATAGCGGTGTCGATATTTCCATGTTTTTACTGATAGCGGTGTAGATAATTCCATGTTTATTCACATGGCGGTGTAGATATTTCCATGTTTATACATGTCGTGGTGTAGATATTTCCATGTTTCTACAGATAGCGGTGTAGATATTTCCATGTTTATACTGATAGCGGTGTAGATATTTCCATGTTTATACATATAGCGGTGTAGATATTTCCATGTTTATATAGATCGTGGTGTAGACACTTCCATGTTTATACAGATAGCGGTGTTGTTATTTCCATGTTTATACAGATAGCGGTGTAGATATTTCCATGTTTACTGAGATAGCGGTGTAGATATTTCCATATTTGCACATATTGCGGTGTAGATATTTCCATCTTTACACAGAGACCTGTGTACATGTTTCCATGTTTACACAGATAGCTGTGTAGATATTTCCATGTTTACACAGATAGTGTTATAGATATTTCCATGTTTATACAGATAGCGGTGTAGATATTTCCATGTTTATAAAGATAGCGGTGTAGATATTTCCATCTTTATAGAGATAACGGTGGAGATATTTCCATGTTTATACAGATAGCGATGTAGATATTTCCATGTTTCTACAGATAGCGGTGGAGATATTTCCATGTTTATACAGATAGCCGTGTAGACATTTCCATGTTTATAGAGATAGCGGTGTAGATATTTCCATGTTTATACAGATGGCAGTGTAGATATTTCCAGGTATATACAGATGGCAGTGTAGATATTTCCATGTTTATACAGATGGACGTGTAGATATTTCCATGTTTATGAAGATGACAGTGTACATATTTCCATGTTTTCACAGATGGCGGTGTAGATATTTCCACGTTTATACAGATACGGGTGTGGTTACTTCCATGTTTATACAGATAGCGGTGTAGATATTTCAATGGTTATAGAGATGTCTGTGTAGATAATTCCATGTTTATACAGATGGCAGTGTAGGTATTTCCATGTTTATACAGATAGTGGTGTAGATATTTCCATGTTTATACAGATGACTGTGTAGGTATTTCCATGTGTGTACAGATGGCGGTGTAAATATTTCCATGTTTATTGAGATAGCATTGTAGATATTTCCATCTTTGCACAGACTGCGGTGTAGATATTTCCATGTTTATACAGATAACGCTGCAGATAATTCCATATTCATACAGCTAGCGGTGTAGATGTTTCCATGTTCATACAGACAGCGGTGGAGATATTTCTTTGTTTATACAGATAACGGTGTAGATATTTCCATGTTTATAGAGATAGTGGTGTAGAAATTTCCATATTTATACAGATAGCGGTGTGAATATTTCCATGTTTATACTGATAGCGGTGTAGATATTTCCATGTTTATTCACATAGCGGTGTAGATATGTCCATGTTTATACACGTCGTGGTGTAGATATTTCCATGTTTATACATATAGCGGTGTAGATATTTCCATGTTTATACTGATAGCGGTGTGGCTACTTCCATGTTTATACAGATAGCGGTGTAGATATTTCAATGATTATAGAGATGTCTGTGTAGGTAATTCAATGTTTATACAGATGGCAGTGTAGATATTTCCATGTTTATACAGATAGTGGTGTAGATATTTCCATGTTTATACAGATGACTGTGTAGGTATTTCCATGTGTGTACAGATGGCGGTGTTGATATTTCCATGTTTATTGAGATAGCATTGTAGATATTTCCATCTTTGCACAGACTGCGGTGCAGATATTTCCATGTTTACTGAGATAGCGGTGTAGATATTTCCATATTTGCGCAGATTGCGGTGTAGGTATTTCCATCTTTACACATAGACCTGTGTATATATTTCCATGTTTATACAGATAGCGGTGTAGATATTTCCATGTTTATAAAGATAGCGGTGTAGATATTTCCATCTTTATAGAAATAGCGGTGGAGATATTTCCATGTTTATACAGATAGCGATGTAGATATTTCCATGTTTCTATAGATAGCGGTGGAGATATTCCCATGTTTATACAGAGAGCCGTGTAGACATTTCCATGTATATAGAGATAGCTCTGTACATATTTCCATGTTTATACAGATGGCAGTGTAGATATTTCCAGGTATATACAGATGGCAGTGTAGATATTTCCATGTTTATACAGATGGACGTGTAGAAATTTCCATGTTTATAAAGATGACAGTGTAGATATTTCCATGTTTTCACAGATGGCGGTGTAGATATTTCCATGTTTATACAGATAGCGGTGTGGCTACTTCCATGTTTATACAGATAGCGGTGTAGATATTTCAATGGTTATAGAGATGTCTGTGTAGATAATTCCATGTTTATACAGATGGCAGTGTAGGTATTTCCATGTTTATACAGATAGTGGTGTAGATATTTCCATGTTTATACAGATGACTGTGTAGGTATTTCCATGTGTGTACAGATGGCGGTGTCGATATTTCCATGTTTATTGAGACAGCATTGTAGATATTTCCATCTTTGCACAGACTGCAGTGTAGATATTTCCATGTTTATACAGATAACGCTGCAGATAATTCCATGTTTATACAGCTAGCGGTGTAGATGTTTCCATGTTCATACAGACAGCGGTGGAGATATTTCTCTGTTTATACAGATAACGGTGTAGATATTTCCATGTTTATAGAGATAGTGGTGTAGATATTTCCATATTTATACAGATAGCGGTGTCAATATTTCCACATGTATACAGATAGTGGTGTAGATATTTCCATGTTTATTCACATAGCGGTGTAGATATTTCCATGTTTGTACATGTCGTGGTGTAGATATTTCCATGTTTATACAGATAGCGGTGTAGATATTTCCATGTTTATACTGATAGCGGTGTGGCGACTTCCATGTTTATACAGATAGCGGTGTAGATATTTCAAGGATTATAGAGATGTGTGTGTAGGTAATTCCATGTTTATACAGATGGCAGTGTAGATATTTCCATGTTTATACAGATAGTGGTGTAGATATTTCCATGTTTATACAGATGACTGTGTAGTTATTTCCATGTGTGTACAGATGGCGGTGTCGATATTTCCATGTTTATTGAGATAGCATTGTAGATATTTCCATCTTTGCACAGACTGCGGTGTAAATATTTCCATGTTGATACAGATAACGCTGCAGATAATTCCATGTTTATACAGCTAGCGGTGCAGATGTTTCCATGTTGATACAGACAGCGGTGGAGGTATTTCTTTGTTTATACAGATAACGGTGTAGATATTTCCATGTTTATAGAGATAGTGGTGTAGATATTTCCATATTTATACAGACAGCGGTGTCGCTATTTCCATGTTTTTACTGATAGCGGTGTAGATATTTCCAGGTTTATTCACATGGCGGTGTATATATTTCCATGTTTATACATGTCGTGGTGTAGATATTTCCATGTTTATACAGATAGCGGTGTAGATATTTCCATGTTTATAATGATAGCGGTGTAGATATTTCCATGTTTATACATATAGCGGTGTAGATATTTCCATGTTTATACAGATCGTGGTGTAGACATTTCCATGTTTATACAGATAGCGGTGTTGATATTTCCATGTTTTTACAGATAGCGGTGTAGATATTTCCATGTTTACTAAGGTAGCGGTGTAGGTATTTCCATATTTGCACAGATTGTGGTGTAGATATTTCCATCTTTACACAGAGACCTGTGTACATATTTCCATGTTTACACAGATAGCTGTGTAGATATTTACATGTTTACACAGATAATGTTATAGATATTTCCATGTTTATACAGATAGCGGTGCAGATATTTCCATGTTTATAAAGATAGCGGTGTAGATATTTCCATCTTTATTGAGATAGCGGTGGAGATATTTCCATGTTTATACAGATAGCGATGTAGATATTTCCATGTTTCTACAGATAGCGGTGGAGATATTTCCATGTTTATACAGATAGCCGTATAGACATTTCCATGTTTATAGAGATAGCGGTGTAGATATTTCCATGTTTATACAGATGGCAGTGTAGATATTTCCAGGTATATACAGATGGCAGTGTAGATATTTCCATGTTTATACAGATGGACGTGTAGATATTTCCATGTTTATGAAGATGACAGTGTACATATTTCCATGTTTTCACAGATGACGGTGTAGATATTTCCACGTTTATACAGATAGCGGTGTGGCTACTTCCATGTTTATACAGATAGCGGTGTAGATATTTCAATGGTTATAGAGATGTCTGTGTAGATAATTCCATGTTTATACAGATGGCAGTGTGGTTATTTCCATGTTTATACAGATAGTGGTGTAGATATTTCCATGTTTATACAGATGACTGTGTAGGTATTTCCATGTGTGTACAGATGGCGGTGTCAATATTTCCATGTTTATTGAGATAGCATTGTAGATATTTCCATCTTTGCACAGACTGCGGTGTAGATATTTCCATGTTTATACAGATAACGCTACAGATAATTCCATGTTTATACAGCTAGCGGTGCAGATGTTTCCATGTTCATACAGACAGCGGTGGAGATATTTCTTTGTTTATACAGATAACGGTGTAGATATTTCCATGTTTATAGAGATAGTGGTATAGATATTTCCATATTTATACAGATAGCATTGTCAATATTTCCATGTTTATACTGATAGCGGTGTAGATATTTCCATGTTTATTCACATAGCGGTGTAGATATTTCCATGTTTATACACGTCGTGGTGTAGATATTTCCATGTTTACACATATAGCGGTGTAGATATTTCCACGTTTATACTGATAGCGGTGTGGCTACTTCCATGTTTATACAGATAGCGGTGTAGATATTTCAATGATTATAGAGATGTCTGTGTAGGTAATTCCATGTTTATACAGATGGCAGTGTAGATATTTCCATGTTTATACAGATAGTGGTGTAGATATTTCCATGTTTCTACAGATGACTGTGTAGGTATTTCCACGTGTGTACAGATGGCGGTGTCGATATTTCCATGTTTATTGAGATAGCATTGTAGATATTTCCATCTTTGCACAGACTGCGGTGTAGATATTTCCATGTTTATACAGATAACGCTGCAGATAATTCCATGTATATACAGCTAGCGGTGTAGATGTTTCCATGTTCATACAGACAGCGGTGGAGATATTTCTTTGTTTATACAGATAACGGTGTAGATATTTCCTTGTTTATAGAGATAGTGGTGTAGATATTTCCATATTTATACAGATAGCGGTGTCGCTATTTCCATGTTTTTACTAATAGCGGTGTAGATATTTCCATGTTTATGCAGATGGCAGTGTAGATATTTCCATGTTTATACATGTCGTGGTGTAGATATTTCCATGTTTATACAGATGGACGTGTAGAAATTTCCATGTTTATAAAGATGACAGTGTAGATATTTCCATGTTTTCACAGATGGTGGTGTAGATATTTCCATGTTTATACACGTCGTGGTGTAGATATTTCCATGTTTATACAGATAGCGGTGTAGATATTTCCATGTTTATACTGATAGCGGTGTGGCGACTTCCATGTTTATACAGATAGTGGTGTAGATATTTCAATGATTATAGAGATGTCTGTGTAGGTAATTCCATGTTTATACAGATGGCAGTGTAGGTATTTCCATGTTTATACAGATAGTGGTGTAGATATTTCCATGTTTATACAGATGACTGTGTAGTTATTTCCATGTGTGTACAGATGGCGGTGTAAATATTTCCATGTTTATTAAGATAGCATTGTAGATATTTCCATCTTTGCACAGACTGCGGTGTAGATATTTCCATGTTTATACAGATAACGCTGCAGATAATTCCATGTTTATAAAGCTAGCGGTGCAGATGTTTCTATGTTCATACAGACAGCGGTGGAGATATTTCTTTGTTTATACAGATAACGGTGTAGATATTTCCATGTTTATAGAGATAGTGGTGTAGATATTTCCATATTTATACAGATAGCGGTGTCAATATTTCCATGTTTATACTGATAGCGGTGTAGATATTTCCATGTTTATTCACATAGCGGTGTAGATATGTCCATGTTTATACACGTCGTGGTGTAGATATTTCCATGTTTATACACATAGCGGTGTAGATATTTCCATGTTTATACTGATAGCGGTGTGGCTACTTCCATGTTTATACAGATAGCGGTGTAGATATTTCAAGGATTATACAGATGTCTGTGTAGGTAATTCCATGTTTATACAGATGGCAGTGTAGATATTTCCATGTTTATACAGATAGTGGTGTAGATATTTCCATGTTTCTACAGATGACTGTGTAGGTATTTCCACGTGTGTACAGATGGCGGTGTCTATATTTCCATGTTTATTGAGATAGCATTGTAGATATTTCCATCTTGGCACAGACTGAGGTGTAGATATTTCCATGTTTATACAGATAACGCTGCAGATAATTCCATGTTTATACTGCTAGCGGTGTAGATGTTTCCATGTTCATACAGACAGCGGTGGAGATATTTCTTTGTTTATACAGATAACGGTGTAGATATTTCCATGTTTATAGAGATAGTGGTGTAGATATTTCCATACTTATACAGATAGCGGTGTCGATATTTCCATGTTTTTACTGATAGCGGTGTAGATAATTCCATGTTTATTCACATGGCGGTGTAGATATTTCCATGTTTATACATGTCGTGGTGTAGATATTTCCATGTTTCTACAGATAGCGGTGTAGATATTTCCATGTTTATACTGATAGCGGTGTAGATATTTCCATGTTTATACATATAGCGGTGTAGATATTTCCATGTTTATATAGATCGTGGTGTAGACACTTCCATGTTTATACAGATAGCGGTGTTGTTATTTCCATGTTTATACAGATAGCGGTGTAGATATTTCCATGTTTACTGAGATAGCGGTGTAGATATTTCCATATTTGCACATATTGCGGTGTAGATATTTCCATCTTTACACAGAGACCTGTGTACATGTTTCCATGTTTACACAGATAGCTGTGTAGATATTTCCATGTTTACACAGATAGTGTTATAGATATTTCCATGTTTATACATATAGCGGTGTAGATATTTCCATGTTTATAAAGATAGCGGTGTAGATATTTCCATCTTTATAGAGATAACGGTGGAGATATTTCCATGTTTATACAGATAGCGATGTAGATATTTCCATGTTTCTACAGATAGCGGTGGAGATATTTCCATGTTTATACAGATAGCCGTGTAGACATTTCCATGTTTATAGAGATAGCGGTGTAGATATTTCCATGTTTATACAGATGGCAGTGTAGATATTTCCAGGTATATACAGATGGCAGTGTAGATATTTCCATGTTTATACAGATGGACGTGTAGATATTTCCATGTTTATGAAGATGACAGTGTACATATTTCCATGTTTTCACAGATGGCGGTGTAGATATTTCCACGTTTATACAGATACGGGTGTGGTTACTTCCATGTTTATACAGATGGCAGTGTAGGTATTTCCATGTTTATACAGATAGTGGTGTAGATATTTCCATGTTTATACAGATGACTGTGTAGGTATTTCCATGTGTGTACAGATGGCGGTGTAAATATTTCCATGTTTATTGAGATAGCATTGTAGATATTTCCATCTTTGCACAGACTGCGGTGTAGATATTTCCATGTTTATACAGATAACGCTGCAGATAATTCCATATTCATACAGCTAGCGGTGTAGATGTTTCCATGTTCATACAGACAGCGGTGGAGATATTTCTTTGTTTATACAGATAACGGTGTAGATATTTCCATGTTTATAGAGATAGTGGTGTAGAAATTTCCATATTTATACAGATAGCGGTGTGAATATTTCCATGTTTATACTGATAGCGGTGTAGATATTTCCATGTTTATTCACATAGCGGTGTAGATATGTCCATGTTTATACACGTCGTGGTGTAGATATTTCCATGTTTATACATATAGCGGTGTAGATATTTCCATGTTTATACTGATAGCGGTGTGGCTACTTCCATGTTTATACAGATAGCGGTGTAGATATTTCAATGATTATAGAGATGTCTGTGTAGGTAATTCAATGTTTATACAGATGGCAGTGTAGATATTTCCATGTTTATACAGATAGTGGTGTAGATATTTCCATGTTTATACAGATGACTGTGTAGGTATTTCCATGTGTGTACAGATGGCGGTGTTGATATTTCCATGTTTATTGAGATAGCATTGTAGATATTTCCATCTTTGCACAGACTGCGGTGCAGATATTTCCATGTTTACTGAGATAGCGGTGTAGATATTTCCATATTTGCGCAGATTGCGGTGTAGGTATTTCCATCTTTACACATAGACCTGTGTATATATTTCCATGTTTATACAGATAGCGGTGTAGATATTTCCATGTTTATAAAGATAGCGGTGTAGATATTTCCATCTTTATAGAAATAGCGGTGGAGATATTTCCATGTTTATACAGATAGCGATGTAGATATTTCCATGTTTCTATAGATAGCGGTGGAGATATTCCCATGTTTATACAGAGAGCCGTGTAGACATTTCCATGTATATAGAGATAGCTCTGTACATATTTCCATGTTTATACAGATGGCAGTGTAGATATTTCCAGGTATATACAGATGGCAGTGTAGATATTTCCATGTTTATACAGATGGACGTGTAGAAATTTCCATGTTTATAAGGATGACAGTGTAGATATTTCCATGTTTTCACAGATGGCGGTGTAGATATTTCCATGTTTATACAGATAGCGGTGTGGCTACTTCCATGTTTATACAGATAGCGGTGTAGATATTTCAATGGTTATAGAGATGTCTGTGTAGATAATTCCATGTTTATACAGATGGCAGTGTAGGTATTTCCATGTTTATACAGATAGTGGTGTAGATATTTCCATGTTTATACAGATGACTGTGTAGGTATTTCCATGTGTGTACAGATGGCGGTGTCGATATTTCCATGTTTATTGAGACAGCATTGTAGATATTTCCATCTTTGCACAGACTGCAGTGTAGATATTTCCATGTTTATACAGATAACGCTGCAGATAATTCCATGTTTATACAGCTAGCGGTGTAGATGTTTCCATGTTCATACAGACAGCGGTGGAGATATTTCTCTGTTTATACAGATAACGGTGTAGATATTTCCATGTTTATAGAGATAGTGGTGTAGATATTTCCATATTTATACAGATAGCGGTGTCAATATTTCCACATGTATACAGATAGCGGTGTAGATATTTCCATGTTTATTCACATAGCGGTGTAGATATTTCCATGTTTGTACATGTCGTGGTGTAGATATTTCCATGTTTATACAGATAGCGGTGTAGATATTTCCATGTTTATACTGATAGCGGTGTGGCGACTTCCATGTTTATACAGATAGCGGTGTAGATATTTCAAGGATTATAGAGATGTGTGTGTAGGTAATTCCATGTTTATACAGATGGCAGTGTAGATATTTCCATGTTTATACAGATAGTGGTGTAGATATTTCCATGTTTATACAGATGACTGTGTAGTTATTTCCATGTGTGTACAGATGGCGGTGTCGATATTTCCATGTTTATTGAGATAGCATTGTAGATATTTCCATCTTTGCACAGACTGCGGTGTAAATATTTCCATGTTGATACAGATAACGCTGCAGATAATTCCATGTTTATACAGCTAGCGGTGCAGATGTTTCCATGTTGATACAGACAGCGGTGGAGGTATTTCTTTGTTTATACAGATAACGGTGTAGATATTTCCATGTTTATAGAGATAGTGGTGTAGATATTTCCATATTTATACAGACAGCGGTGTCGCTATTTCCATGTTTTTACTGATAGCGGTGTAGATATTTCCAGGTTTATTCACATGGCGGTGTATATATTTCCATGTTTATACATGTCGTGGTGTAGATATTTCCATGTTTATACAGATAGCGGTGTAGATATTTCCATGTTTATAATGATAGCGGTGTAGATATTTCCATGTTTATACATATAGCGGTGTAGATATTTCCATGTTTATACAGATCGTGGTGTAGACATTTCCATGTTTATACAGATAGCGGTGTTGATATTTCCATGTTTTTACAGATAGCGGTGTAGATATTTCCATGTTTACTAAGGTAGCGGTGTAGGTATTTCCATATTTGCACAGATTGTGGTGTAGATATTTCCATCTTTACACAGAGACCTGTGTACATATTTCCATGTTTACACAGATAGCTGTGTAGATATTTACATGTTTACACAGATAATGTTATAGATATTTCCATGTTTATACAGATAGCGGTGCAGATATTTCCATGTTTATAAAGATAGCGGTGTAGATATTTCCATCTTTATTGAGATAGCGGTGGAGATATTTCCATGTTTATACAGATAGCGATGTAGATATTTCCATGTTTCTACAGATAGCGGTGGAGATATTTCCATGTTTATACAGATAGCCGTATAGACATTTCCATGTTTATAGAGATAGCGGTGTAGATATTTCCATGTTTATACAGATGGCAGTGTAGATATTTCCAGGTATATACAGATGGCAGTGTAGATATTTCCATGTTTATACAGATGGACGTGTAGATATTTCCATGTTTATGAAGATGACAGTGTACATATTTCCATGTTTTCACAGATGACGGTGTAGATATTTCCACGTTTATACAGATAGCGGTGTGGCTACTTCCATGTTTATACAGATAGCGGTGTAGATATTTCAATGGTTATAGAGATGTCTGTGTAGATAATTCCATGTTTATACAGATGGCAGTGTGGTTATTTCCATGTTTATACAGATAGTGGTGTAGATATTTCCATGTTTATACAGATGACTTTGTAGGTATTTCCATGTGTGTACAGATGGCGGTGTCAATATTTCCATGTTTATTGAGATAGCATTGTAGATATTTCCATCTTTGCACAGACTGCGGTGTAGATATTTCCATGTTTATACAGATAACGCTACAGATAATTCCATGTTTATACAGCTAGCGGTGCAGATGTTTCCATGTTCATACAGACAGCGGTGGAGATATTTCTTTGTTTATACAGATAACGGTGTAGATATTTCCATGTTTATAGAGATAGTGGTATAGATATTTCCATATTTATACAGATAGCATTGTCAATATTTCCATGTTTATACTGATAGCGGTGTAGATATTTCCATGTTTATTCACATAGCGGTGTAGATATTTCCATGTTTATACACGTCGTGGTGTAGATATTTCCATGTTTACACATATAGCGGTGTAGATATTTCCACGTTTATACTGATAGCGGTGTGGCTACTTCCATGTTTATACAGATAGCGGTGTAGATATTTCAATGATTATAGAGATGTCTGTGTAGGTAATTCCATGTTTATACAGATGGCAGTGTAGATATTTCCATGTTTATACAGATAGTGGTGTAGATATTTCCATGTTTCTACAGATGACTGTGTAGGTATTTCCACGTGTGTACAGATGGCGGTGTCGATATTTCCATGTTTATTGAGATAGCATTGTAGATATTTCCATCTTTGCACAGACTGCGGTGTAGATATTTCCATGTTTATACAGATAACGCTGCAGATAATTCCATGTATATACAGCTAGCGGTGTAGATGTTTCCATGTTCATACAGACAGCGGTGGAGATATTTCTTTGTTTATACAGATAACGGTGTAGATATTTCCTTGTTTATAGAGATAGTGGTGTAGATATTTCCATATTTATACAGATAGCGGTGTCGCTATTTCCATGTTTTTACTAATAGCGGTGTAGATATTTCCATGTTTATGCAGATGGCAGTGTAGATATTTCCATGTTTATACATGTCGTGGTGTAGATATTTCCATGTTTATACAGATGGACGTGTAGAAATTTCCATGTTTATAAAGATGACAGTGTAGATATTTCCATGTTTTCACAGATGGTGGTGTAGATATTTCCATGTTTATACAGATAGCGGTGTGGCTACTTCCATGTTTATACAGATAGCGGTGTAGATATTTCAATGGTTATAGAGATGTCTGTGTAGATAATTCCATGTTTATACAGATGGCAGTGTAGGTATTTCCATGTTTATACAGATAGTGGTGTAGATATTTCCATGTTTATACAGATGACTGTGTAGGTATTTCCATGTGTGTACAGATGTCGGTGTCGATATTTCCATGTTTATTGAGACAGCATTGTAGATATTTCCATCTTTGCACAGACTGCAGTGTAGATATTTCCATGTTTATACAGATAACGCTGCAGATAATTCCATGTTTATACAGCTAGCAGTGTAGATGTTTCCGTGTTCATACAGACAGCGGTGGAGATATTTCTCTGTTTATACAGATAACGGTGTAGATATTTCCATGTTTATAGAGATAGTGGTGTAGATATTTCCATATTTATACAGATAGCGGTGTCAATATTTCCATATTTATACAGATAGCGGTGTAGATATTTCCATGTTTATTCACATAGCGGTGTAGATATTTCCATGTTTATACATGTCGTGGTGTAGATATTTCCATGTTTATACAGATAGCGGTGTAGATATTTCCATGTTTATACTGATAGCAGTGTGGCGACTTCCATGTTTATACAGATAGCGGTGTAGATATTTCAATGATTATAGAGATGTCTGTGTAGGTAATTCCATGTTTATACAGATGGCAGTGTAGATATTTCCATGTTTATACAGATAGTGGTGTAGATATTTCCATGTTTATACAGATTACTGTGTAGTTATTTCCATGTGTGTACAGATGGCGGTGTCGATATTTCCATGTTTATTGAGATAGCATTGTAGATATTTCCATCTTTGCACAGACTGCGGTGTAAATATTTCCATGTTTATACAGATAACGCTGCAGATAATTCCATGTTTATACAGCTAGCGGTGTAGATGTTTCCATGTTTATACAGACAGCGGTGGAGATATTTCTTTGTTTATACAGATAATGGTGTAGATATTTCCATGTTTATAGAGATAGTGGTGTAGATATTTCCATATTTATACAGACAGCGGTGTCGATATTTCCATGTTTTTACTGATAGCGGTGTAGATATTTACAGGTTTATTCACATGGCGGTGTATATATTTCCATGTTTATACATGTCGTGGTGTAGATATTTCCATGTTTATACAGATAGCGGTGTAGATATTTCCATGTTTATAATGATAGCAGTGTAGATATTTCCATGTTTATACATATAGCGGTGTAGATATTTCCATCTTTACACAGAGACCTGTGTACATATTTCCATGTTTACTCAGATAGCTGTGTAGATATTTCCATGTTTACACAGATAGTGTTATTGTTATTTCCATGTTTATACAGATAGCGGTGTAGATATTTCCATGTTTATAAAGATAGCGGTGTAGATATTTCCATCTTTATAGAGATAGTGGTGGAGATATTTCCATGTTTATACAGATAGCGATGTAGATATTTCCATGTTTCTACAGATAGCGGTGGAGATATTTCCATGTTTCTACAGATAGCCGTGTAGACATTTCCATGTTTAAAGAGATAACGGTGTAGACATTTCCATGTTTATACAGATGGCAGTGTAGATATTTCCAGGTATATACAGATGGCAGTGTAGATATTTCCATGTTTATACAGATGGACGTGTAGATATTTCCATGTTGATAAAGATGACAGTGTAGATATTTCCATGTTTTCACAGAAGGCGGTGTAGATATTTCCATGTTTATACAGATAGCGGTGTGGCTACTTCCATGTTTATACAGATAGCAGTGTAGATATTTCAATGGTTATAGAGATGGCTGTGTAGATAATTCCATGTTTATACAGTTGGCATTGTTGGTATTTCCATGTTAATACAGATAGTGGTGTAGATATTTCCATGTTTATACAGTTGACTGTGTAGGTATTTCCATGTGTGTACAAATGGCGGTGTCAATATTTCCATGTTTTTTGAGATAGCATTGTAGATATTTCCATCTTTGCACAGACTGTGGTGTAGATATTTCCATGCTTATACAGATAAAGCTGCAGATAATTCCATGTTTATACAGCTAGTGGTGTAGATGTTTCCATGTTCATACAGACAGCGGTGGAGATATTTCTTTGTTTATACAGATAACGGTGAAGATATTTCCAGCTTTATAGAGATAGTGGTGTAGATATTTCCATATTTATACAGATAGCGGTGTCAATATTTCCATGTTTATACTGATAGCGGTGTGGATATTTCCATGTTTATTCACATAGCGGTGTAGATATTTCCATGATTATACACGTCGCGGTGTAGATATTTCCATGTTTATACAGATAGCGGTGTAGATATTTCCATGTTTATACTGATAGAGGTGTGGCTACTTCCATGTTTATACAGATAGGGGTGTAGATATTTCAATGATTATAGAGATATCTGTGTAGGTAATTCCATGTTTATACAGATGGCAGTGTAGATATTTCCATGTTTATACAGACACTGGTGTAGATATTTCCATGTTTATACATATAGCAGTGTAGATACTTCCATGTTTATACAGATCGTGGTGTAGACATTTCCATGTTTATACAGATAGCGGTGTTGATATTTCCATGTTTATACTGATAGCGGTGTGGCTACTTCCATGTTTATACAGATAGCGGTGTAGATATTTCAATGATTATAGAGATGTCTGTGTAGATAATTCCATGTTTATACAGATGCCAGTTTAGGTATTTCCATGTTTATACAGATAGTGGTGTAGATATTTCCATGTTTATACAGATGACTGTGTAGGTATTTCCATGTGTGTACAGATGGCGGTGTCAATATTTCCATGTTTATTGAGATAGCATTGTAGATATTTCCATCTTTGCACAGACTGCGGTGTAGATATTTCCATGTTTATACAGATAACGCTGCAGATAATTCCATGTTTATACAGCTAGCGGTGTAGATGTTTCCATGTTCATACAGACAGCAGTGGAGATATTTCTTTGTTTATACAGATAACGGTGTAGATATTTCCATGTTTATAGAGATAGTGGTGTAGATATTTCCATATTTATACAGATAGCGGTGTCAATATTTCCATGTTTATACTGATAGCGGTGTAGATATTTCCATGTTTATTCACATAGCGGTGTAGATATTTCCATGTTTATACACGTCGTGGTGTAGATATTTCCATGTTTATCAGATAGCGGTGTAGATATTTCCATGTATATACTGATAGCCGTGTGGCAACTTCCATGTTTATACAGATAGCGCTGTAGATATTTCAATGCATATAGAGATGTCTGTGTAGGTAATTCCATGTTTATACAGATGGCAGTGTAGATATTTCCATGTTTATACAGATAGTGGTGTAGATATTTCCATGTTTATACAGATGACTGTGTAGGTATTTCCATGTGTGTACAGATGGCGGTGTCGATATTTCCATGTTTATTGAGATAGCATTGTAGATATTTCCATCTTTACACAGACTGCGGTGTAGACATTTCCATGTTTATACAGATAACGCTGCAGATAATTCCATGTTTATACAGCTAGCGGTGTAGATGTTTCCATGTTCATACAGACAGCGGTGGAGATATTTCTTTGTTTATACAGATAACGGTGTAGATATTTCCATGTTTATAGAGATAGTGGTGTAGATATTTCCATATTTATACAGATAGCGGTGTCGATATTTCCATGTTTTCACTGATAGCGGTGTTGATATTTCCATGTTTATACACATGGCGGTGTAGATATTTCCATGTTTATACATGTCGTGGTGTAGATATTTCCATGTTTATACAGATAGCGGTGTAGGTTTTCCATGTTTATACTGATAGCGGTGTAGATTTTTCCATGTTTATACATATAGCGGTGTAGATATTTCCATGTTTATATAGATCGTGGTGTAGACATTTCCATGTTTATACAGATAGCGGTGTTGATATTTCCATGTTTATACAGATAGCGGTGAAGATATTTCCATGTTTACTGAGATAGCGGTGTAGATATTTCCATATTTGCACAGATTGCGGTGTAGATATTTCCATCTTTACACAGAGACCAGTGTACATGTTTCCATGTTTACACAGATAGCTGTGTAGATATTTCCATGTTTACACAGATAGTGTTATAGATATTTCCATGTTTATACAGATACCGGTGTAGATATTTCCATGTTTATAAAGATAGCGGTGTAGATATTTCCATCTTTATAGAGATAACGGTGGAGATGTTTCCATGTTTACACAGAGAGCGATGTAGATATTTCCATGTTTCTACAGATAGCGGTGGAGATATTTCCATGTTTATACAGATAGCCGTGTAGACATTTCCATGTTTATACAGATAGCGGTGTAGATATTTCCATGTTTATACTGATAGCGGTGTAGATATTTCCATGTTTATACATATAGCGGTGTAGATATTTCCATGTTTATATAGATCGTGGTGTAGACTTTTCCATTTTTATACAGATAGCGGTGTTGATATTTCCATGTTTATACAGATAGCGGTGTAGATATTTCCATGTTTACTGAGATAGCGGTGTAGATATTTCCATATTTGCACAGATTGCGGTGTAGATATTTCCATCTTTACAGAGAGACCTGTGTACATGTTTCCATGTTTACACAGATAGCTGTGTAGATATTTCCATGTTTACACACATAGTGTTATAGATATTTCCATGTTTATACAGATAGCGGTGTAGATATTTGAATGTTTATAAAGATAGCGGTGTAGATATTTCCATCTTTATAGAGATAACGGTGGAGATATTTCCATGTTTATACAGATAGCGATGTAGATATTTCCATGTTTCTACAGATAGCGGTGGAGATATTTCCATGTTTATACAGATAGCCGTGTAGACATTTCCATGTTTATAGAGATAGCTGTGTAGATATTTCCATCTTTATACAGATGGCAGTGTAGATATTTCCAGGTATATACAGATGGCAGTGTAGATATTTCCATGTTTATACAGATGGACGTGTAGATATTTCCATGTTTATGAAGATGACAGTGTAGATATTTCCATGTTTTCACAGATGGCGGTGTAGCTATTTCCACGTTTATACAGATACCGGTGTGGTTACTTCCATGTTTATACAGATAGCGGTGTAGATATTTCAATGGTTATAGAGATGTCTGTGTAGATAATTCCATGTTTATACAGATGGCAGTGTAGGCATTTCCATGTTTATACAGATAGTGGTGTAGATATTTCCATGTTTATTGAGATAGCATTGTAGATATTTCCATCTTTGCACAGACTGCGGTGTAGATATTTCCATGTTTACTGAGATAGCGGTGTAGATATTTCCATATTTGCACAGATTGCGGTGTAGGTATTTCCATCTTTACACATAGACCTGTGTACATATTTCCATGTTTACACAGATAGCGGTGTAGATATTTCCATGTTTACACAGATAGTGTTATAGATATTTCCATGTTTATACAGATAGCGGTGTAGATATTTCCATGTTTATAAAGATAGCGGTGTAGATATTTCCATCTTTATAGAGATAGCGGTGGAGATATTTCCATGTTTATACAGATAGCGATGTAGATATTTCCATGTTTCTACAGATAGCGGTAGAGATATTCCCATGTTTATTCAGATAGCCGTGTAGACATTTCCATGTATATAGAGATAGCGCTGTACATATTTCCATGTTTATACAGATGGCAGTGTAGATATTTCCAGGTATATACAGATGGCAGTGTAGATATTTCCATGTTTATACAGATGGACGTGTAGATATTTCCATGTTTATAAAGATGACAGTGTAGATATTTCCATGTTTTCACAGATGGCGGTGTAGATATTTCCATGTTTATACAGATAGCGGTGTGGCTACTTCCATGTTTATACAGATAGCGGTGTAGATATTTCAATGGTTATAGAGATGTCTGTGTAGATAATTCCATGTTTATACAGATGGCAGTGTAGGTATTTCCATGTTTATACAGATAGTGGTGTAGATATTTCCATGTTTATACAGATGACTGTGTAGGTATTTCCATGTGTGTACAGATGGCGGTGTGGATATCTCCATGTTTATTGAGACAGCATTGTAGATATTTCCATCTTTGCACAGACTGCGGTGTAGATATTTCCATGTTTATACAGATAGCGGTGTAGATATTTCCATGTTTATACATATAGCGGTGTAGATATTTCCATGTTTATACAGATCGTGGTGTAGACATTTCCAAGTTTATACAGATAGCGGTGTTGATATTTCCATGTTTTTACAGATAGCGGTGTAGAAATTTCCATGTTTACTGAGATAGCGGTGTAGATATTTCCATATTTGCACAGATTGCGTTGTAGGTATTTCCATCTTTACACAGAGACCTGTGTGCATATTTCCATGTTTACACAGATAGCTGTGTACATATTTCCATGTTTACACAGATATTGTTATAGATATTTCCAAGTTTATACAGATATCGGTGTAGATATTTCCATGTTTATAAAGATAGCGGTGCAGATATTTCCATCTTTATAGAGATAACGGTGGAGATATTTCCATGTTTATACAGATAGCGATGTAGATATTTCCATGTTTCTACAGATAGCAGTGGAGTTATTTCCGTGTTTATACAGATAGCCGTGTAGATATTTCCATGTTTATAGAGATAGTGCTGTAGATATTTCCATGTTTATACAGATGGCAGTGTAGATATTTCCAGGTATATACAGATGGCAGTGTAGATATTTCCATGTTTATGCAGATGGACGTGTAGATATTTCCATGTTTATAAAGATGACAGTGTAGATATTTCCATGTTTTCACAGATGGCGGTGAAGATATTTCCATGTTTATACAGATAGCGGTGTGGCTACTTCCATGTTTATACAGATAGCGGTGTAGATATTTCAATGTTTATAGAGATGTCTGTGTAGATAATTCCATGTTTATACAGATGGCAGTGTAGGTATTTCCATGTTTATACAGATAGTGGTGTAGATATTTCCATGTTTATACAGATGACTGTGTAGGTATTTCCATGTGTGTACAGATGGCGGTGTCGATATTTCCATGTTTATTGAGATAGCATTGTAGATATTTCCATCTTTGCACAGACTGCGGTGTAGATATTTCCATGATTATACAGATAACGCTGCAGATAATTCCATGTTTATACAGATAGCGGTGTAGATGTTTCCATGTTCATACAGACAGCGGTGGAGATATTTCTTTGTTTATACAGATAACGGTGTAGATATTTCCATGTTTATAGAAATAGTGGTGTAGATATTTCCATATTTATACTGATAGCGGTGTCGATATTTCCATGTTTTTACTGATAGCTGTGTAGATATTTCCATGTTTATTCACATGGCGGTGTAGATATTTCCATGTTTATACATGTCGTGGTGTAGATATTTCCCTGTTTATACAGATAGCGGTGTAGATATTTCCATGTTTATACTGATAGCGGTGTAGATATTTCCATGTTTATACATATAGCGGTGTAGATATTTCCATGTTTTTACAGATCGTGGTGTAGATATTTCCATGTTTATACAGATAGCGGTGTTGATATTTCCATGTTTTTACAGATAGCGGTGTAGATATTACCATGTTTACTGAGATAGTGGTGTAGATATTTCCATATTTGCACAGATTGCGGTGTAGATATTTCCATCTTTACACAGAGACCTGTGTACATGTTTCCATGTTTACACAGATAGCTGTGTAGATATTTCCATGTTTACACAGATAGTGTTATAGATATTTCCATGTTTATACACATAGCGGTGTAGATATTTCCATGTTTATAAAGATAGCGGTGTAGATATTTCCATCTTTATAGAGATAACGGTGGAGATATTTCCATGTTTATACAGATAGCGATGTAGATATTTCCATGTTTCTACAGATAGCGGTGGAGATATTTCCATGTTTATACAGATAGCCGTGTAGACATTTCCATGTTTATAGAGATAGCGGTGTAGATATTTCCATGTTTATACAGATGGCAGTGTAGATATTTCCAGGTATATACAGATGGCAGTGTAGATATTTCCATGTTTATACAGATGGACGTGTAGATATTTCCATGTTTATGAAGATGACAGTGTAGATATTTCCATGTTTTCACAGATGGCGGTGTAGATATTTCCACGTTTATACAGATACCGGTGTGGTTACTTCCATGTTTATACAGATAGCGGTGTAGATATTTCCATGTTTATACTGATAGCGGTGTAGATATTTCCATGTTTATACATATAGCGGTGTAGATATTTCCATGTTTATATAGATCGTGGTGTAGACATTTCCATTTTTATACAGATAGCGGTGTTGATATTTCCATGTTTATACAGATAGCGGTGTAGATATTTCCATGTTTACTGAGATAGCGGTGTAGATATTTCCATATTTGCACAGATTGCGGTGTAGATATTTCCATCTTTACAGAGAGACCTGTGTACATGTTTCCATGTTTACACAGATAGCTGTGTAGATATTTCCATGTTTACACACATAGTGTTATAGATATTTCCATGTTTATACAGATAGCGGTGTAGATATTTGAATGTTTATAAAGATAGCGGTGTAGATATTTCCATCTTTATAGAGATAACGGTGGAGATATTTCCATGTTTATACAGATAGCGATGTAGATATTTCCATGTTTCTACAGATAGCGGTGGAGATATTTCCATGTTTATACAGATAGCCGTGTAGACATTTCCATGTTTATAGAGATAGCGGTGTAGATATTTCCATCTTTATACAGATGGCAGTGTAGATATTTCCAGGTATATACAGATGGCAGTGTAGATATTTCCATGTTTATACAGATGGACGTGTAGATATTTCCATGTTTATGAAGATGACAGTGTAGATATTTCCATGTTTTCACAGATGGCGGTGTAGCTATTTCCACGTTTATACAGATACCGGTGTGGTTACTTCCATGTTTATACAGATAGCGGTGTAGATATTTCAATGGTTATAGAGATGTCTGTGTAGATAATTCCATGTTTATACAGATGGCAGTGTAGGCATTTCCATGTTTATACAGATAGTGGTGTAGATATTTCCATGTTTATTGAGATAGCATTGTAGATATTTCCATCTTTGCACAGACTGCGGTGTAGATATTTCCATGTTTACTGAGATAGCGGTGTAGATATTTCAATATTTGCACAGATTGCGGTGTAGGTATTTCCATCTTTACACATAGACCTGTGTACATATTTCCATGTTTACACAGATAGCGGTGTAGATATTTCCATGTTTACACAGATAGTGTTATAGATATTTCCATGTTTATACAGATAGCGGTGTAGATATTTCCATGTTTATAAAGATAGCGGTGTAGATATTTCCATCTTTATAGAGATAGCGGTGGAGATATTTCCATGTTTATACAGATAGCGATGTAGATATTTCCATGTTTCTACAGATAGCGGTGGAGATATTCCCATGTTTATTCAGATAGCCGTGTAGACATTTCCATGTATATAGAGATAGCGCTGTACATATTTCCATGTTTATACAGATGGCAGTGTAGATATTTCCAGGTATATACAGATGGCAGTGTAGATATTTCCATGTTTATACAGATGGACGTGTAGATATTTCCATGTTTATAAAGATGACAGTGTAGATATTTCCATGTTTTCACAGATGGCGGTGTAGATATTTCCATGTTTATACAGATAGCGGTGTGGCTACTTCCATGTTTATACAGATAGCGGTGTAGATATTTCAATGGTTATAGAGATGTCTGTGTAGATAATTCCATGTTTATACAGATGGCAGTGTAGGTATTTCCATGTTTATACAGATAGTGGTGTAGATATTTCCATGTTTATACAGATGACTGTGTAGGTATTTCCATGTGTGTACAGATGGCGGTGTGGATATCTCCATGTTTATTGAGACAGCATTGTAGATATTTCCATCTTTGCACAGACTGCGGTGTAGATATTTCCATGTTTATACAGATAGCGGTGTAGATATTTCCATGTTTATACATATAGCGGTGTAGATATTTCCATGTTTATACAGATCGTGGTGTAGACATTTCCAAGTTTATACAGATAGCGGTGTTGATATTTCCATGTTTTTACAGATAGCGGTGTAGAAATTTCCATGTTTACTGAGATAGCGGTGTAGATATTTCCATATTTGCACAGATTGCGTTGTAGGTATTTCCATCTTTACACAGAGACCTGTGTGCATATTTCCATGTTTACACAGATAGCTGTGTAGATATTTCCATGTTTACACAGATATTGTTATAGATATTTCCAAGTTTATACAGATATCGGTGTAGATATTTCCATGTTTATAAAGATAGCGGTGCAGATATTTCCATCTTTATAGAGATAACGGTGGAGATATTTCCATGTTTATACAGATAGCGATGTGGATATTTCCATGTTTCTACAGATAGCAGTGGAGTTATTTCCGTGTTTATACAGATAGCCGTGTAGATATTTCCATGTTTATAGAGATAGTGCTGTAGATATTTCCATGTTTATACAGATGGCAGTGTAGATATTTCCAGGTATATACAGATGGCAGTGTAGATATTTCCATGTTTATGCAGATGGACGTGTAGATATTTCCATGTTTATAAAGATGACAGTGTAGATATTTCCATGTTTTCACAGATGGCGGTGAAGATATTTCCATGTTTATACAGATAGCGGTGTGGCTACTTCCATGTTTATACAGATAGCGGTGTAGATATTTCAATGTTTATAGAGATGTCTGTGTAGATAATTCCATGTTTATACTGATGGCAGTGTAGGTATTTCCATGTTTATACAGATAGTGGTGTAGATATTTCCATGTTTATACAGATGACTGTGTAGGTATTTCCATGTGTGTACAGATGGCGGTGTCGATATTTCCATGTTTATTGAGATAGCATTGTAGATATTTCCATCTTTGCACAGACTGCGGTGTAGATATTTCCATGATTATACAGATAACGCTGCAGATAATTCCATGTTTATACAGATAGCGGTGTAGATGTTTCCATGTTCATACAGACAGCGGTGGAGATATTTCTTTGTTTATACAGATAACGGTGTAGATATTTCCATGTTTATAGAAATAGTGGTGTAGATATTTCCATATTTATACTGATAGCGGTGTCGATATTTCCATGTTTTTACTGATAGCTGTGTAGATATTTCCATGTTTATTCACATGGCGGTGTAGATATTTCCATGTTTATACATGTCGTGGTGTAGATATTTCCCTGTTTATACAGATAGCGGTGTAGATATTTCCATGTTTATACTGATAGCGGTGTAGATATTTCCATGTTTATACATATAGCGGTGTAGATATTTCCATGTTTATACAGATCGTGGTGTAGATATTTCCATGTTTATACAGATAGCGGTGTTGATATTTCCATGTTTTTACAGATAGCGGTGTAGATATTACCATGTTTACTGAGATAGTGGTGTAGATATTTCCATATTTGCACAGATTGCGGTGTAGATATTTCCATCTTTACACAGAGACCTGTGTACATGTTTCCATGTTTACACAGATAGCTGTGTAGATATTTCCATGTTTACACAGATAGTGTTATAGATATTTCCATGTTTATACACATAGCGGTGTAGATATTTCCATGTTTATAAAGATAGCGGTGTAGATATTTCCATCTTTATAGAGATAACGGTGAAGATATTTCCATGTTTATACAGATAGCGATGTAGATATTTCCATGTTTCTACAGATAGCGGTGGAGATATTTCCATGTTTATACAGATAGCCGTGTAGACATTTCCATGTTTATAGAGATAGCGGTGTAGATATTTCCATGTTTATACAGATGGCAGTGTAGATATTTCCAGGTATATACAGATGGCAGTGTAGATATTTCCATGTTTATACAGATGGACGTGTAGATATTTCCATGTTTATGAAGATGACAGTGTAGATATTTCCATGTTTTCACAGATGGCGGTGTAGATATTTCCACGTTTATACAGATACCGGTGTGGTTACTTCCATGTTTATACAGTTAGCGGTGTAGATATTTCAATGGTTATAGAGATCTCTGTGTAGATAATTCCATGTTTATACAAATGGCAGTGTAGATATTTCCATGTTTATACACGTCGTGGTGTAGATATTTCCATGTTTATACATATAGCGGTGTAGATATTTCCATGTTTATACTGATAGCGGTGTGGCTACTTCCAAGTTTATACAGATATCGGTGTAGATATTTCAATGATTATAGAGATGTCTGTGTAGGTAATTCCATGTTTATACAGATGGCAGTGTAGATATTTCCATGTTTATACAGATAGTGGTGTAGATATTTCCATGTTTCTACAGATGACTGTGTAGGTATTTCCACGTGTGTACAGATGGCGGTGTCGATATTTCCATGTTTATTGAGATAGCATTGTAGATATTTCCATCTTTGCACAGACTGCGGTGTAGATATTTCCATGTTTATACAGATAACGCTGAAGATAATTCCATGTTTATACAGCTAGCGGTGTAGATGTTTCCATGTTCATACAGACAGCGGTGGAGATATTTATTGTTTATACAGATAACGGTGTAGATATTTCCATGTTTATAGAGATAGTGGTGTAGATATTTCCATATTTATACAGATAGCGGTGTCGATATTTCCATGTTTTTACTGATAGCGGTGTAGATATTTCCATGTTTATTCACATGGCGGTGTGGATATTTCCATGTTTATACATGTCGTGGTGTAGATATTTCCATGTTTATACAGATAGCGGTGTAGATATTTCCATGTTTATACTGATAGCGGTGTAGATATTTCCATGTTTATACATATAGCGGTGTAGATATTTCCATGTTTATATAGATCGTGGTGTAGACATTTCCATGTTTATACAGATAGCGGTGTTGATATTTCCATGTTTATACAGATAGCGGTGTAGATATTTCCATGTTTACTGAGATAGCGGTGTAGATATTTCCATATTTGCACAGATTGCGGTGTAGATATTTCCATCTTTACACAGAGACCTGTGTACATGTTTCCATGTTTACACAGATAGCTGTGTAGATATTTCCATGTTTACACAGATAGTGTTATAGATATTTCCATGTTTATACAGATAGCGTTGTAGATATTTCCATGTTTATAAAGATAGCGGTGTAGATATTTCCATCTTTATAGAGATAACGGTGGAGATATTTCCATGTTTATACAGATAGCGATGTAGATATTTCCATGTTTCTACAGATAGCGGTGGAGATATTTCCATGTTTATACAGATAGCCGTGTAGACATTTCCATGTTTATAGAGATAGCGGTGTAGATATTTCCATGTTTATACAGATGGCAGTGTAGATATTTCCAGGTATATACAGATGGCAGTGTAGATATTTCCATGTTTATACAGATGGACGTGTAGATATTTCCATGTTTATGAAGATGACAGTGTAGATATTTCCATGTTTTCACAGATGGCGGTGTAGATATTTCCACGTTTATACAGATACCGGTGTGGTTACTTCCATGTTTACACACATAGCGGTGTAGATATTTCAATGGTTATAGAGATGTCTGTGTAGATAATTCCATGCTTATACAGATGGCAGTGTAGGTATTTCCATGTTTATACAGATAGTGGTGTAGATATTTCCATGTTTATACAGATGACTGTGTAGGTATTTCCATGTGTGTACAGATGACGGTGTCAATATTTCCATGTTTACTGAGATAGCATTGTAGATATTTCCATCTTTGCACAGACTGCGGTGTAGATATTTCCATGTTTATACATATAACGCTGCAGATAATTCCATGTTTATACAGCTAGCGGTGTAGATCTTTCCATGTTCATACAGACAGCAGTGGAGATATTTCTTTGTTTATACAGATAACGGTGTAGATATTTCCATGTTTATAGAGATAGTGGTGTAGATATTTCCATATTTATACAGATTGCGGTGTCAATATTTCCATGTTTATACTGATAGCGGTGTAGAGATTTCCATGTTTATTCACATAGCGGTGTAGATATTTCCATGTTTATACACGTCGTGGTGTAGATATTTCCACGTTTATACATATCGGTGTAGATATTTCCATGTTTATACTGATAGCGGTGTGGCTACTTCCATGTTTATACAGATAGCGGTGTAGATAATTCAATGATTATAGAGATGTCTGTGTAGGTAATTCAATGTTTATACAGATGGCAGTGTTGATATATCCATGTTTATACAGATAGCAATGTAGATATTTCCATGTTTCTACAGACAGAGGTGGAGATATTTCCATGTTTATACAGATAGCCGTGTAGTTTTTTCCATGTTTATAGAGATAGTGCTGTACATATTTCCATGTTTATACAGATGACAGTGTAGATATTTCCAGGTATATACAGATGGCAGTGTAGAAATTTCCATGTTTATACAGATGGACGTGTAGATATTTCCATGTTTATAAAGATGACAGTGTAGATATTTTCATGTTTTCACAGATGGCGGTGTAGATATTTCCATGTTTATACAGATAGCGGTGTGGCTACTTCCATGTTTATACAGATAGCGGTGTAGATATTTCAATGGTTATAGAGATGTCTGTGTAGATAATTCCATGTTTATACAGATGGCAGTGTAGGTATTTCCATGTTTATACAGATAGTGGTGTAGATATTTCCATGTTTATACAGATGACTGTGTAGGTATTTCCATGTGTGTACAGATGGCGGTGTTGATATTTCCATGTTTATTGAGATAGCATTGTAGATATTTCCATCTTTGCACAGACTGCGGTGTAGATATTTCCATGTTTATACAGATAACGCTGCAGATAATTCCATGTTTATACAGATAGCGGTGTAGGTGTTTCCATGTTCATACAGACAGCGGTGGAGATATTTCTTTGTTTATACAGATAACGGTGTAGATATTTCCATGTTTGTAGAGATAGTGGTGTAGATATTTCCATATTTATACAGATAGCGGTGTCAATATTTCCATGTTTATACTGATAGCGGTGTAGATATTTCCATGTTTATTCACATAGCGGTGTAGATATTTCCATGTTTATACACGTCGTGGTGTAGATATTTCCATGTTTATACAGATAGCGGTGTAGATATTTCCAAGTTTATACTGATAGTGGTGTGGCTACTTCCATGTTTATACAGATAGCGGTGTAGATATTTCAATGATTATAGAGATGGCTGTGTAGGTAATTCCATGTTTATACAGATGGACGTGTAGATATTTCCACGTTTATAAAGATGACAGTGTAGATATTTCCATATTTTCACAGATGGCGGTGTAGATATTTCCATGTATATACTGATAGCGGTGTGGCTACTTCCATGTTTATACAGATAGCGGTGTAGATATTTCAATGATTATAGAGATGCCTGTGTAGGTAATTCCATGTTTATACAGATGGCAGTGTAGATATTTCCATGTTTATACAGATAGTGGTGTAGATATTTCCATGTTTATACAGATGACTGTGTAGGTATTTCCATGTGTGTACAGATGGCGGTGTCGATATTTCCATGTTTATTGAGATAGCATTGTAGATATTTCCATCTTTGCACAGACTTCGGTGTAGACATTTCCATGTTTATACAGATAACGCTGCAGATAATTCCATGTTTATACAGCTAGCGGTGTAGATGTTTCCATGTTCATACAGACAGCGGTGGAGATATTTCTTTGTTTATACAGATAACGGTGTAGATATTTCCATGTTTATAGAGATAGTGGTGTAGATATTTCCATATTTATACAGATAGCGGTGTCAATATTTCCATGTTTATACTGATAGCTGTGTAGATATTTCCATGTTTATTCACATGGCGGTGTAGATATTTCCATGTTTATACACGTCGTGGTGTAGATATTTCCATGTTTATACAGATAGCGGTGTAGATATTTCCATGTATATACAGATAGTGGTGTGGCTACTTCCATGTTTATACAGATAGCGGTGTAGATATTTCAATGATTATAGAGATGTCTGTGTAGGTAATTCCATGTTTATACAGATGGCAGTGTAGATATTTCCATGTTTATACAGATAGTGGTGTAGATATTTCCATGTTTATACAGATGACTGTGTAGGTATTTCCATGTGTGTACAGATGGCGGTGTCGATATTTCCATGTTTATTGAGATATCATTGTAGATATTTCCATCTTTGCACAGACTGCGGTGTAGATATTTCCATGTTTATACAGATAACGCTGCAGATAATTCCATGTTTATACAGCTAGCGGTGTAGATGTTTCCATGTTCATACAGACAGCGGTGGAGATATTTCTTTGTTTATACAGATAACGGTGTAGATATTTCCATGTTTATAGAGATAGTGGTGTAGATATTTCCATATTTATACTGATAGCGGTGTCGATATTTCCATGTTTTTACTGATAGCTGTGTAGATATTTCCATGTTTATTCACATGGCGGTGTAGATATTTCCATGTTTATACATGTCGTGGTGTAGATATTTCCATGTTTATACAGATAGCGGTGTAGATATTTCCATGTTTATACTGATAGCGTTGTAGATATTTCCATGTTTATACATATAGCGGTGTAGATATTTCCATGTTTATACAGATCGTGGTGTAGACATTTCCATGTTTATACAGGTAGCGGTGTTGATATTTCCATGTTTTTACAGATAGCGGTGTAGAAATTTCCATGTTTACTGAGATAGCGGTGTAGATATTTCCATATTTGCACAGATTGCAGTGTAGGTATTTCCATCTTTACACAGAGAGCTGTGTACATATTTCCATGTTTACACAGATAGCTGTGTAGATATTTCCATGTTTACACAGATATTGTTATAGATATTTCCATGTTTATACAGATATCGGTGTAGATATTTCCATGTTTATACAGATAGCGGTGTATATATTTCCATCTTTATAGAGATAACGGTGGAGATATTTCCATGTTTATACAGATAGCGATGTAGATATTTCCATGTTTCTACAGATAGCAGTGGAGTTATTTCCATGTTTATACAGATAGCCGTGTAGATATTTCCATGTTTATAGAGACAGCGCTGTAGATATTTCCATGTTTATACAGATAGCGGTGTCCATATTTCCATGTTTTTACTGATAGCGGTGTAGATATTTCCATGTTTATTCACATGGCGGTGTAGATATTTCCATGTTTATACATGTCGTGGTGTAGATATTTCCATGTTTCTACAGATAGCGGTGTAGATATTTCCATGTTTATACTGATAGCGGTGTAGATATTTCCATGTTTATACATATAGCGGTGTAGATATTTCCATGTTTATACAGATCGTGGTGTAGACATTTCCATGTTTATACAGATAGCGGTGTTGATATTTCCATGTTTTTACAGATAGCGGTGTAGATATTTCGATGTTTACTAAGATAGCGGTGTTGATATTTCCATGTTTTTACAGATTGCGGTGTAGATATTTCCATCTTTACACAGAGACCTGTGTACATATTTCCATGTTTACTCAGATAGCTGTGTAGATATTTCCATGTTTACACAGATAGTGTTATAGATATTTCCATGTTTATACAGATAGCGGTGTAGATATTTCCATGTTTATAAAGATAGCGGTGTAGATATTTCCATCTTTATAGAGATAGCGGTGGAGATATTTCCATGTTTATACAGATAGCGATGTAGATATTTCCATGTTTCTACAGACAGCGGTGGAGATATTTCCATGTTTATACAGATAGCCGTGTAGACATTTCCATGTTTAAAGAGATAACGGTGTAGATATTTCCATGTTTATACAGATGGCAGTGTAGATATTTCCAGGTATATACAGATGGCAGTGTAGATATTTCCATGTTTATACAGATGGACGTGTAGATATTTCCATGTTTATAAAGATGACAGTGTAGATATTTCCATGTTTTCACAGATGGCGGTGTAGATATTTCCATGTTTATACAGATAGCGGTGTGGCTACTCCCATGCTTATACAGATAGCAGTGTAGATATTTCAATGGTTATAGAGATGTCTGTGTAGATAATTCCATGTTTTTACAGTTGGCATTGTTGGTATTTCCATGTTTATACAGATAGTGGTGTAGATATTTCCATGTTTATACAGTTGACTGTGTAGGTATTTCCATGTGTGTACAAATGGCGGTGTCAATATTTCCATGTTTTTTGAGATAGCATTGTAGATATTTCCATCTTTGCACAGACTGCGGTGTAGATATTTCCATGTTTATACAGATAACGCTGCAGATAATTCCATGTTTATACAGATAGCGGTGTAGGTGTTTCCATGTTCATACAGAGAGCGGTGGAGATATTTCTTTGTTTATACAGATAACGGTGTAGATATTTCCATGTTTGTAGAGATAGTGGTGTAGATATTTCCATATTTATACAGAGAGCGGTGTCAATATTTCCATGTTTATACTGATAGCGGTGTAGATATTTCCATGTTTATTCACATAGCGGTGTAGATATTTCCATGTTTATACACGTCGTGGTGTAGATATTTCCATGTTTATACAGATAGCGGTGTAGATATTTCCAAGTTTATACTGATAGCGGTGTGGCTACTTCCATGTTTATACAGATAGCGGTGTAGATATTTCAATGATTATAGAGATGTCTGTGTAGGTAATTCCATGTTTACACAGATGGACGTGTAGATATTTCCATGTTTATAAAGATGACAGTGTAGATATTTCCATATTTTCACAGATGGCGGTGTAGATATTTCCATGTTTATACAGATAGCGGTGTGGCTACTTCCATGTTTATACACATAGCGGTGTAGATATTTCAATGATTATAGAGTTGTCTGTGTAGGTAATTCCATGTTTATACAGATGGCAGTGTAGGTATTTCCATGTTTATACAGATAGTGGTGTAGATATTTCCATGTTTCTACAGATGACTGTGTAGGTATTTCCACGTGTGTACAGATGGCGGTGTCGATATTTCCATGTTTATTGAGATAGCATTGTAGATATTTCCATCTTTGCACAGACTGCGGTGTAGATATTTCCATGTTTAGACAGATAACGCTGCAGATAATTCCATGTTTATACAGCTAGCGGTGTAGATGTTTCCATGTTCATACAGACAGCGGTGGAGATATTTCTTTGTTTATACAGATAACGGTGTAGATATTTCCATGTTTTTAGAGATAGTGGTGTAGATATTTCCATATTTATACAGATAGCGGTGTCGATATTTCCATGTTTTTACTGATAGCGGTGTAAATATTTCCATGTTTATTCACATGGCGGTGTAGATATTTCCATGTTTATACATGTCGTGGTGTAGATATTTCCATGTTTATACAGATAGCGGTGTAGATATTTCCATGTTTATACTGATAGCGGTGTAGATATTTCCATGTTTATACATATAGCGGTGTAGATATTTCCATGTTTATACAGATCGTGGTGTAGACATTTCCATGTTTATACAGATAGCGGTGTTGATATTTCCATGTTTTTACAGATAGCGGTGTAGATATTTCGATGTTTACTAAGATAGCGGTGTTGATATTTCCATGTTTTTACAGATTGCGGTGTGGATATTTCCATCTTTACACAGAGACCTGTGTACATATTTCCATGTTTACTCAGATAGCTGTGTAGATATTTCCATGTTTACACAGATAGTGTTATAGATATTTCCATGTTTACACAGATAGCGGTGTAGATATTTCCATGTTTATAAAGAAAGCGGTGTAGATATTTTCATCTTTATAGAGATAACGGTGGAGATATTTCCATGTTTATACAGATAGCGATGTAGATATTTCCATGTTTCTACAGATAGCAGTGGAGTTCTTTCCATGTTTATACAGATAGCCGTGTAGATATTTCCATGTTTACAGAGATAGCGCTGTAGATATTTCCATGTTTATACAGATGGCAGTGTAGATATTTCCAGGTATATACAGATGGCAGTGTAGATATTTCCATGTTTATGCAGATGGAGGTGTAGATATTTCCATGTTTATAAAGATGAAAGTGTAGATATTTCCATGTTTTCACAGATGGCGGTGAAGATATTTCCATGTTTATAAAGATAGCGGTGTAGATATTTCCATGTTTATACAGATGACTGTGTAGGTATTTCCATGTGTGTACATATGGCGGTGTCGATATTTCCATGTCTATTGAGATATCATTGTACATATTTCCATCTTTGCACAGACTGCGGTGTAGATATTTCCATGTTTATACAGATAACGCTGCAGATAATTCCATGTTTATACAGCTAGCGGTGTAGATGTTTCCATGTTCATACAGACAGCGGTGGGGATATTTCTTTGTTTATACAGATAACGGTGTAGATATTTCCATGTTTATAGAGATAGTGGTGTAGATATTTCCATATTTATACTGATAGCGGTGTCGATATTTCCATGTTTTTACTGATAGCTGTGTAGATATTTCCATGTTTATTCCCATGGCGGTGTAGATATTTCCATGTTTATACATGTCGTGGTGTAGATATTTCCATGTTTATACAGATAGCGGTGTAGATATTTCCATGTTTATACTGATAGCGGTGTAGATATTTCCATGTTTATACATATAGCGGTGTAGATATTTCCATGTTTATACAGATCGTGGTGTAGACATTTCCATGTTTATACAGATAGCGGTGTTGATATTTCCATGTTTTTACAGATAGCGGTGTAGATATTACCATGTTTACTGAGATAGTTGTGTAGATATTTCCATATTTGCACAGATTGCGGTGTAGGTATTTCCATCTTTACACAGAGTCCTGTGTACATATTTCCATGTTTACACAGATAGCTGTGTAGATATTTCCATGTTTACACAGATAGTGTTATAGATATTTCCATGTTTATACAGATAGCGGTGTAGATATTTCCATGTTTATAAAGATGGCGGTGTAGATATTTCCATCTTTATAGAGATAACGGTGGAGATATTTCCATGTTTATACAGATAGCGATGTAGATATTTCCATGTTTCTACAGATAGCGGTGGAGATATTTCCATGTTTATACAGATAGCCGTGTAGACATTTCCATGTTTATAGAGATAGCGCTGTAGATATTTCCATGTTTATACAGATGGCAGTGTAGAAATTTCCATGTTTATACAGATGGACGTGTAGATATTTCCATGTTTATAAAGATGACAGTGTAGATATTTCCATGTTTTCACAGATGGCGGTGTAGATATTTCCATGTTTATACAGATAGCGGTGTGGCTACTTCCATGTTTATACAGATAGCGGTGTAGATATTTCAATGGTTATAGAGATGTCTGTGTAGATAATTCCATGTTTATACAGATGGCAGTGTAGGTATTTCCTTGTTTATACAGATAGTGGTGTAGATATTTCCATGTTTATACAGATGACTGTGTAGGTATTTCCATGTGTGTGCAGATGGCGGTGTCGATATTTCCATGTTTATTGAGATAGCATTGTAGATATTTCCATCTTTGCACAGACTTCGGTGTAGATATTTCCATGTTTATACAGATAACACTGCAGATAATTCCATGTTTATACAGATAGCGGTGTAGATGTTTCCATGTTCATACAGACAGCGGTGGAGATATTTCTTTGTTTATACAGATAACGGTGTAGATATTTCCATGTTTATAGAGATAGTGGTGTAGATATTTCCATATTTATACAGATAGCGGTGTCAATATTTCCATGTTTATACTGATAGCTGTGTAGATATTTCCATGTTTATTCACATAGCGGTGTAGATATTTCCTTGTTTATACACGTCGTGGTGTAGATATTTCCAAATTTATACAGATAGCGGTGTAGATATTTCCATGTATATACTGATAGCGGTGTGGCTACTTCCATGTTTATACAGATAGCGTTGTAGATATTTCAATGATTATAGAGATGTCTGTGTAGGTAATTCCATGTTTATACAGATGGCAGTGTAGATATTTCCATGTTTATACAGATAGTGGTGTAGATATTTCCATGTTTATACAGATGACTGTGTAGGTATTTCCATGTGTGTACAGATGGCGGTGTCGATATTTCCATGTTTATTGAGATAGCATTGTAGATATTTCCATCTTTGCACAGACTGCGGTGTAGATATTTCCATGTTTATACAGATAACGCTGCAGATCATTCCATGTTTATACAGCTAGCGGTGTAGATGTTTCCATGATCATACAGACAGCGGTGGAGATATTTCTTTGTTTATACAGATAACGGTGTAGATATTTCCATGTTTATAGAGATAGTGGTGTAGATATTTCCATATTTATACTGATAGCGGTGTCGATATTTCCATGTTTTTACTGATAGCTGTGTAGATATTTCCATGTTTATTCACATGGCGGTGTAGATATTTCCATGTTTATACATGTCGTGGTGTAGATATTTCCATGTTTATACAGATAGCGTTGTAGATATTTCCATGTTTATACTGATAGCGGTGTAGACATTTCCATGTTTATACATATAGCGGTGTAGATATTTCCATGTTTATACAGATCGTGGTGTAGACATTTCCGTGTTTATACAGATAGCGGTGTTGATATTTCCATGTTTTTACAGATAGCGGTGTAGATATTACCATGTTTACTGAGATAGTGGTGTAGATATTTCCATATTTGCACAGATTGCAGTGTAGGTATTTCCATCTTTACACAGAGACCTGTGTACATATTTACATGTTTACACAGATAGCTGTGTACATATTTCCACGTTTACACAGATAGTGTTATAGATATTTCCATGTTTATACAGATAGCGGTGTAGATATTTCCATGTTTATAAAGATAGCGGTGTAGATATTTCCATCTTTATAGAGATAACGGTGGAGATATTTCCATGTTTATACAGATAGCGATGTAGATATTTCCATGTTTCTACAGATAGCGGTGGAGATATTTCCATGTTTATACAGATAGCCGTGTAGACATTTCCATGTTTATAGAGATAGCGCTGTAGATATTTCCATGTTTATACAGATGGCAGTGTAGATATTTCCAGGTATATACAGATGGCAGTGTAGATATTTCCATGTTTATACAGATGGACGTGTAGATATTTCCATGTTTGTAAAGATGACAGTGTAGATATTTCCATGTTTTCACAGATGGCGGTGTAGATATTTCCATGTTTATACAGATAGCGGTGTGGCTACTTCCATGTTTATACAGATAGCGGTGTAGATATTTCAATGGTTACAGAGATGTCTGTGTAGATAATTCCATGTTTATACAGATGGCAGTGTAGGTATTTCCATGTTTATACAGATAGTGGTGTAGATATTTCCATGTTTATACAGATGACTGTGTAGGTATTTCCATGTGTGTACAGATGGCGGTGTTGATATTTCCATGTTTATTGAGATAGCATTGTAGATATTTCCATCTATGCACAGACTGCGGTGTAGATATTTCCATGTTTATACAGATAACGCTGCAGATAATTCCATGTTTATACAGCTAGCGGTGTAGATGTTTCCATGTTCATACAGACAGCGGTGGAGATATTTCTTTGTTTATACAGATAACGGTGTAGATATTTCCATGTTTGTAGAGATAGTGGTGTTGATATTTCCATATTTATACAGATAGCGGTGTCAATATTTCCATGTTTATACTGATAGCGGTGTAGATATTTCCATGTTTATTCACATAGCGGTGTAGATATTTCCATGTTTATACACGTCGTGGTGTAGATATTTCCATGTTTATACAGATAGCGGTGTAGATATATCCATGTTTATACTGATAGGGGTGTGGCTACTTCCATGTTTATACAGATAGCGGTTTAGTTATTTCAATGATTATAGAGATGTCTGTGCAGGTAATTCCATGTTTATACAGATGGCAGTGTAGATATTTCCATCTTTATACAGATAGTGGTGTAGATATTTCCATGTTTATACAGATGACTGTGTAGGTATTTCCATGTGTGTACAGATGGCGGTGTTGATATTTCCATGTTTATTGAGATAGCATTGTAGATATTTCCATCTTTGCACAGACTGCGGTGTAGATATTTCCATGTTTATACAGATAACGCTGCAGATAATTCCATGTTTATACAGCTAGCGGTGTAGATGTTTCCATGTTCATACAGACAGCGGTGGAGATATTTCTTCGTTTATACAGATAACGGTGTAGATATTGCCATGTTTATAGAGATAGTGGTGTAGATATTTCCATATTTATACTGATAGCGGTGTCGATATTTCCATGTTTTTACTGATAGCTGTGTAGATATTTCCATTTTTATTCACATGGCGGTGTAGATATTTCCATGTTTATACATGTCGTGGTGTAGATATTTCCATGTTTATACAGATAGCGGTGTAGATATTTTCATGTTTATACTGATAGCTGTGTAGATATTTCCATGTTTATTCACATGGCGGTGTAGATATTTCCATGTTTATACATGTCGTGGTTTAGATATTTCCATGATTATACAGATAGCGGTGTAGATATTTCCATGTTTAGACTGATAGCGGTGTAGATATTTCCATGTTTATACATATAGCGGTGTAGATATTTCCATGTTTATACAGATCGTGGTGTAGACATTTCCATTTTTATACAGATAGCGGTGTTGATATTTCCATGTTTTTACAGATAGCGGTGTAGATATTACCATGTTTACTGAGATAGTGTTGTAGATATTTCCATATTTGCACAGATTGCTGTGTAGGTATTTCCATCTTTACACAGAGACCTGTGTACATATTTCCAATTTTACACAGATAGCTGTGTAGATATTTCCATGTTTACACAGATATGGTTATAGATATTTCCATGTTTATACAGATAGCGGTGTAGACATTTCCATGTTTATACAGATAGCGATATAGATATTTCCATGTTTACTGAGATAGCGGTGTAGATATATCCATATTTGCACAGATTGCGGTGTAGGTATTTCCATCTTTACACAGAGACCTGTGTACATATTTCCATGTTTACACAGATAGCTGTGTAGATATTTCCATGTTTACACAGATATTGTTATAGATATTTCCATGTTTATACAGATATCGGTGTAGGTATTTCCTTGTTTATAAAGATAGCTGTGGAGATATTTCCATCTTTATAGAGATAACGGTGGAGATATTTCCATGTTTATACAGATAGCGATGTAGATATTTCCATGTTTCTACAGATAGCGGTGGAGATATTTCCATGTTTATACAGATAGCCGTGTAGACATTTACATGTTTATAGAGATAGCACTGTAGATATTTCCTTGTTTATACAGATGGCAGTGTAGATATTTCCAGGTATATACAGATGGCAGTGTAGATATTTCCATGTTTATACAGATGGACGTGTAGATATTTCCATGTTTATAAAGATGACAGTGTAGATATTTCCATGTTTTCACAGATGGCGGTGTAGATATTTCCATGTTTATACAGATAGCGGTGTGGCTACTTCCATGTTTATACAGATAGCGGTGTAGATATTTCAGTGATTATAGAGATGTCTGTGTAGATAATTCCATGTTTATACAGATGGCAGTGTAGGTATTTCCATGTTTATACAGATATTGGTGTAGATATTTCCATGTTTATACAGATGACTGTGTAGGTATTTCCATGTGTGTACAGATGGCGGTGTCGATATTTCCATGTTTATTGAGATAGCATTGTAGATATTTCCATCTTTGCGCAGACTGCGGTGTAGATATTTCCATGTTTATACAGATAACGCTGCAGATAATTCCATGTTTATACAGCTAGCGGTGTAGATGTTTCCATGTTCATACAGACAGCGGTGGAGATATTTCTTTGTTTATACAGATAACGGTGTAGATATTTCCATGTTTTTAGAGATAGTGGTGTAGATATTTCCATATTTATACAGATAGCGGTGTCGATATTTCCATGTTTTTACTGATAGCGGTGTGGATATTTCCATGTTTATTCACATGGCGGTGTAGATATTTCCATCTTTATACATGTCGTGGTGTAGATATTTCCATGTTTATACAGATAGCGGTGTAGATATTTCCATGTTTATACTGATAGCGGTGTAGATATTTCCATGTTTATACATATAGCGGTGTAGATATTTCCATGTTTATACAGATAGCGGTGTAGATATTTCCATGTTTATACTGATAGAGGTGTGGCTACTTCCATGTTTATACAGATAGCGGTGTAGATATTTCAATGATTATAGAGATATCTGTGTAGGTAATTCCATGTTTATACAGATGGCAGTGTAGATATTTCCATGTTTATACAGATAGTGGTGTAGATATTTCCATGTTCATACATATAGCAGTGTAGTTACTTCCATGTTTATACAGATCGTGGTGTAGACATTTCCATGTTTATACAGATAGCGGTGTTGATATTTCCATGTTTATACAGATAGCGGTGTAGATATTTCCATGTTTACTGAGATATCGGTGTAGATATTTCCATATTTGCACAGATAGCGGTGTAGATATTTCCATGTTTATACTGATAGAGGTGTGGCTACTTCCATGTTTATACAGATAGCGGTGTAGATATTTCAATGATTATAGAGATGTCTGTGTAGGTAATTCCATGTTTATACAGATGGACGTGTAGATATTTCCATGTTTATAAAGATGACAGTGTAGATATTTCCATATTTTCACAGATGGCGGTGTAGATATTTCCATGTTTATACAGATAGCGGTGTGGCTACTTCCATGTTTATACAGATAGCGGTGTAGATATTTCAATGGTTATAGAGATGTCTGTGTAGATAATTCCATGTTTATACAGATGGCAGTGTAGGTATTTCCATGTTTATACAGATAGTGGTGTAGATATTTCCATGTTTATACAGATGACTTTGTAGGTATTTCCATGTGTGTACAGATGGCGGTGTCGATATTTCCATGTTTATTGAGATAGCATTGTAGATATTTCCATCTTTGCACAGACTGCGGTGTAGATATTTCCATGTTTATACAGATAACGCTGCAGATAATTCCATGTTTATACAGATAGCGGTGTAGATGTTTCCATGTTCATACAGACAGCGGTGGAGATATTTCTTTGTTTATACAGATAACGGTGTAGATATTTCCATGTTTATAGAGATAGTGGTGTAGATATTTCCATATTTATACAGATAGCGGTGTCAATATTTCCATGTTTACACTGATAGCTGTGTAGATATTTCCATGTTTATTCACATAGCGGTGTAGATATTTCCTTGTTTATACACGTCGTGGTGTAGATATTTCCATGTTTATACAGATAGCGGTGTAGATATTTCCATGTATATACTGATAGCAGTGTGGCTACTTCCATGTTTATACAGATAGCGGTGTAGATATTTCAATGATTATAGAGATGCCTGTGTAGGTAATTCCATGTTTATACAGATGGCAGTGTAGATATTTCCATGTTTATACAGATAGTGGTGTAGATATTTCCATGTTTATACAGATGACTGTGTAGGTATTTCCATGTGTGTACAGATGGCGGTGTCGATATTTCCATGTTTATTGAGATAGCATTGTAGATATTTCCATCTTTGCACAGACTGCGGTGTAGATATTTCCATGTTTATACAGATAACGCTGCAGATAATTCCATGTTTATACAGCTAGCGGTGTAGATGTTTCCATGTTCATACAGACAGCGGTGGAGGTATTTCTTTGTTTATACAGATAACGGTGTAGATATTTCCATGTTTATAGAGATAGTGGTGTAGATATTTCCATATTTATACAGATAGCGGTGTCAATATTTCCATGTTTATACTGATAGCTGTGTAGATATTTCCATGTTTATTCACATGGCGGTGTAGATATTTCCATGTTTATACACGTCGTGGTGTAGATATTTCCATATTTATACAGATAGCGGTGTAGATATTTCCATGTTTATACAGATAGTGGTGTGGCTACTTCCATGTTTATACAGATAGCGGTGTAGATATTTCAATGTTTATAGAGATGTCTGTGTAGGTAATTCCATGTTTATACAGATGGCAGTGTAGATATTTCCATGTTTATACAGATAGTGGTGTAGATATTTCCATGTTTATACAGATGACTGAGTAGGTATTTCCATGTGTGTACAGATGGCGGTGTCGATATTTCCATGTTTATTGAGATATCATTGTAGATATTTCCATCTTTGCACAGACTGCGGTGTAGATATTTCCATGTTTATACAGATAACGCTGCAGATAATTCCATGTTTATACAGCTGGCGGTGTAGATGTTTCCATGTTGATACAGACAGCGGTGGAGATATTTCTTTGTTTATACAGATAACGGTGTAGATATTTCCATGTTTATACTGATAGCGGTGTAGATATTTCCATGTTTATACATATAGCGGTGTAGATATTTCCATGTTTATACAGATCGTGGTGTAGACATTTCCATGTTTATACAGATAGCGGTGTTGATATTTCCATGTTTTTACAGATAGCGGTGTAGATATTTCGATGTTTACTAAGATAGCGGTGTTGATATTTCCATGTTTTTACAGATTGCGGTGTAGATATTTCCATCTTTACACAGAGACCTGTGTACATATTTCCATGTTTACTCAGATAGCTGGGTAGATATTTCCATGTTTACACAGATAGTGTTATAGATATTTCCATGTTTATACAGATAGCGGTGTAGATATTTCCATGTTTATAAAGATAGCGGTGTAGATATTTCCATCTTTATAGAGATAGCGGTGGAGATATTTCCATGTTTATACAGATAGCGATGTAGATATTTCCATGTTTCTACAGATAGCGGTGGAGATATTTCCATGTTTATACAGATAGCCGTGTAGACATTTCCATGTTTAAAGAGATAACGGTGTAGATATTTCCATGTTTATACAGATGGCAGTGTAGATATTTCCAGGTATATACAGATGGCAGTGTAGATATTTCCATGTTTATACAGATGGACGTGTAGATATTTCCATGTTTATAAAGATGACAGTGTAGATATTTCCATGTTTTCACAGGTGGCGGTGTAGATATTTCCATGTTTATACAGATAGCGGTGTGGCTACTTCCATGTTTATACAGATAGCAGTGTAGATATTTCAATGGTTATAGAGATGTCTGTGTAGATAATTCCATGTTTATACAGTTGGCATTGATGGTATTTCCATGTTTATACAGATAGTGGTGTAGATATTTCCATGTTTATACAGTTGACTGTGTAGGTATTTCCATGTGTGTACAAATGGCGGTGTCCATATTTCCATGTTTTTTGAGATAGCATTGTAGATATTTCCATCTTTGCACAGACTGCGGTGTAGATATTTCCATGTTTATACAGATAACGCTGCAGATAATTCCATGTTTATACAGCTAGCGGTGTAGATGTTTCCATGTTCATACAGACAGCGGTGGAGATATTTCTTTGTTTATACAGATAACGGTGTAGATATTTCCATCTTTTTAGAGATAGTGGTGTAGATATTTCCATATTTATACAGATAGCGGTGTCAATATTTCCATGTTTATACTGATAGCGGTGTAGATATTTCCATGTTTATTCACATAGCGGTGTAGATATTTCCATGATTATACACGTCGTGGTGTAGATATTTCCATGTTTATACAGATAGCGGTGTAGATATTTCCATGTTTATACTGATAGAGGTGTGGCTACTTCCATGTTTATACACATAGCGGTGTAGATATTTCAATGATTATAGAGATATCTGTGTAGGTAATTCCATGTTTATACAGATGGCAGTGTAGATATTTCCATGTTTATACAGATAGTGGTGTAGATATTTCCATGTTCATACATATAGCAGTGTAGTTACTTCCATGTTTATACAGATCGTGGTGTAGACATTTCCATGTTTATACAGATAGCGGTGTTGATATTTCCATGTTTATACAGATAGCGGTGTAGATATTTCCATGTTTACTGAGATATCGGTGTAGATATTTCCATATTTGCACAGATAGCGGTGTAGATATTTCCATGTTTATACTGATAGAGGTGTGGCTACTTCCATGTTTATACAGATAGCGGTGTAGATATTTCAATGATTATAGAGATGTCTGTGTAGGTAATTCCATGTTTATACAGATGGACGTGTAGATATTTCCATGTTTATAAAGATGACAGTGTAGATATTTCCATATTTTCACAGATGGCGGTGTAGATATTTCCATGTTTATACAGATAGCGGTGTGGCTACTTCCATGTTTATACAGATAGCGGTGTAGATATTTCAATGGTTATAGAGATGTCTGTGTAGATAATTCCATGTTTATACAGATGTCAGTGTAGGTATTTCCATGTTTATACAGATAGTGGTGTAGATATTTCCATGTTTATACAGATGACTTTGTAGGTATTTCCATGTGTGTACAGATGGCGGTGTCGATATTTCCATGTTTATTGAGATAGCATTGTAGATATTTCCATCTTTGCACAGACTGCGGTGTAGATATTTCCATGTTTATACAGATAACGCTGCAGATAATTCCATGTTTATACAGATAGCGGTGTAGATGTTTCCATGTTCATACAGACAGCGGTGGAGATATTTCTTTGTTTATACAGATAACGGTGTAGATATTTCCATGTTTATAGAGATAGTGGTGTAGATATTTCCATATTTATACAGATAGCGGTGTCAATATTTCCATGTTTACACTGATAGCTGTGTAGATATTTCCATGTTTATTCACATAGCGGTGTAGATATTTCCTTGTTTATACACGTCGTGGTGTAGATATTTCCATGTTTATACAGATAGCGGTGTAGATATTTCCATGTATATACTGATAGCGGTGTGGCTACTTCCATGTTTATACAGATAGCGGTGTAGATATTTCAATGATTATAGAGATGCCTGTGTAGGTAATTCCATGTTTATACAGATGGCAGTGTAGATATTTCCATGTTTATACAGATAGTGGTGTAGATATTTCCATGTTTATACAGATGACTGTGTAGGTATTTCCATGTGTGTACAGATGGCGGTGTCGATATTTCCATGTTTATTGAGATAGCATTGTAGATATTTCCATCTTTGCACAGACTGCGGTGTAGATATTTCCATGTTTATACAGATAACGCTGCAGATAATTCCATGTTTATACAGCTAGCGGTGTAGATGTTTCCATGTTCATACAGACAGCGGTGGAGGTATTTCTTTGTTTATACAGATAACGGTGTAGATATTTCCATGTTTATAGAGATAGTGGTGTAGATATTTCCATATTTATACAGATAGCGGTGTCAATATTTCCATGTTTATACTGATAGCTGTGTAGATATTTCCATGTTTATTCACATGGCGGTGTAGATATTTCCATGTTTATACACGTCGTGGTGTAGATATTTCCATATTTATACAGATAGCGGTGTAGATATTTCCATGTTTATACAGATAGTGGTGTGGCTACTTCCATGTTTATACAGATAGCGGTGTAGATATTTCAATGTTTATAGAGATGTCTGTGTAGGTAATTCCATGTTTATACAGATGGCAGTGTAGATATTTCCATGTTTATACAGATAGTGGTGTAGATATTTCCATGTTTATACAGATGACTGAGTAGGTATTTCCATGTGTGTACAGATGGCGGTGTCGATATTTCCATGTTTATTGAGATATCATTGTAGATATTTCCATCTTTGCACAGACTGCGGTGTAGATATTTCCATGTTTATACAGATAACGCTGCAGATAATTCCATGTTTATACAGCTAGCGGTGTAGATGTTTCCATGTTCATACAGACAGCGGTGGAGATATTTCTTTGTTTATACAGATAACGGTGTAGATATTTCCATGTTTATACTGATAGCGGTGTAGATATTTCCATGTTTATACATATAGCGGTGTAGATATTTCCATGTTTATACAGATCGTGGTGTAGACATTTTCATGTTTATACAGATAGCGGTGTTGATATTTCCATGTTTTTACAGATAGCGGTGTAGATATTTCGATGTTTACTAAGATAGCGGTGTTGATATTTCCATGTTTTTACAGATTGCGGTGTAGATATTTCCATCTTTACACAGAGACCTGTGTACATATTTCCATGTTTACTCAGATAGCTGGGTAGATATTTCCATGTTTACACAGATAGTGTTATAGATATTTCCATGTTTATACAGATAGCGGTGTAGATATTTCCATGTTTATAAAGATAGCGGTGTAGATATTTCCATCTTTATAGAGATAGCGGTGGAGATATTTCCATGTTTATACAGATAGCGATGTAGATATTTCCATGTTTCTACAGATAGCGGTGGAGATATTTCCATGTTTATACAGATAGCCGTGTAGACATTTCCATGTTTAAAGAGATAACGGTGTAGATATTTCCATGTTTATACAGATGGCAGTGTAGATATTTCCAGGTATATACAGATGGCAGTGTAGATATTTCCATGTTTATACAGATGGACGTGTAGATATTTCCATGTTTATAAAGATGACAGTGTAGATATTTCCATGTTTTCACAGATGGCGGTGTAGATATTTCCATGTTTATACAGATAGCGGTGTGGCTACTTCCATGTTTATACAGATAGCAGTGTAGATATTTCAATGGTTATAGAGATGTCTGTGTAGATAATTCCATGTTTATACAGTTGGCATTGATGGTATTTCCATGTTTATACAGATAGTGGTGTAGATATTTCCATGTTTATACAGTTGACTGTGTAGGTATTTCCATGTGTGTACAAATGGCGGTGTCCATATTTCCATGTTTTTTGAGATAGCATTGTAGATATTTCCATCTTTGCACAGACTGCGGTGTAGATATTTCCATGTTTATACAGATAACGCTGCAGATAATTCCATGTTTATACAGCTAGCGGTGTAGATGTTTCCATGTTCATACAGACAGCGGTGGAGATATTTCTTTGTTTATACAGATAACGGTGTAGATATTTCCATCTTTTTAGAGATAGTGGTGTAGATATTTCCATATTTATACAGATAGCGGTGTCAATATTTCCATGTTTATACTGATAGCGGTGTAGATATTTCCATGTTTATTCACATAGCGGTGTAGATATTTCCATGATTATACACGTCGTGGTGTAGATATTTCCATGTTTATACAGATAGCGGTGTAGATATTTCCATGTTTATACTGATAGAGGTGTGGCTACTTCCATGTTTATACAGATAGCGGTGTAGATATTTCAATGATTATAGAGATATCTGTGTAGGTAATTCCATGTTTATACAGATGGCAGTGTAGATATTTCCATGTTTATACAGATAGTGGTGTAGATATTTCCATGTTCATACATATAGCAGTGTAGTTACTTCCATGTTTATACAGATCGTGGTGTAGACATTTCCATGTTTATACAGATAGCGGTGTTGATATTTCCATGTTTATACAGATAGCGGTGTAGATATTTCCATGTTTACTGAGATATCGGTGTAGATATTTCCATATTTGCACAGATAGCGGTGTAGATATTTCCATGTTTATACTGATAGAGGTGTGGCTACTTCCATGTTTATACAGATAGCGGTGTAGATATTTCAATGATTATAGAGATGTCTGTGTAGGTAATTCCATGTTTATACAGATGGACGTGTAGATATTTCCATGTTTATAAAGATGACAGTGTAGATATTTCCATATTTTCACAGATGGCGGTGTAGATATTTCCATGTTTATACAGATAGCGGTGTGGCTACTTCCATGTTTATACAGATAGCGGTGTAGATATTTCAATGGTTATAGAGATGTCTGTGTAGATAATTCCATGTTTATACAGATGGCAGTGTAGGTATTTCCATGTTTATACAGATAGTGGTGTAGATATTTCCATGTTTATACAGATGACTTTGTAGGTATTTCCATGTGTGTACAGATGGCGGTGTCGATATTTCCATGTTTATTGATATAGCATTGTAGATATTTCCATCTTTGCACAGACTGCGGTGTAGATATTTCCATGTTTATACAGATAACGCTGCAGATAATTCCATGTTTATACAGATAGCGGTGTAGATGTTTCCATGTTCATACAGACAGCGGTGGAGATATTTCTTTGTTTATACAGATAACGGTGTAGATATTTCCATGTTTATAGAGATAGTGGTGTAGATATTTCCATATTTATACAGATAGCGGTGTCAATATTTCCATGTTTACACTGATAGCTGTGTAGATATTTCCATGTTTATTCACATAGCGGTGTAGATATTTCCTTGTTTATACACGTCGTGGTGTAGATATTTCCATGTTTATACAGATAGCGGTGTAGATATTTCCATGTATATACTGATAGCGGTGTGGCTACTTCCATGTTTATACAGATAGCGGTGTAGATATTTCAATGATTATAGAGATGCCTGTGTAGGTAATTCCATGTTTATACAGATGGCAGTGTAGATATTTCCATGTTTATACAGATAGTGGTGTAGATATTTCCATGTTTATACAGATGACTGTGTAGGTATTTCCATGTGTGTACAGATGGCGGTGTCGATATTTCCATGTTTATTGAGATAGCATTGTAGATATTTCCATCTTTGCACAGACTGCGGTGTAGATATTTCCATGTTTATACAGATAACGCTGCAGATAATTCCATGTTTATACAGCTAGCGGTGTAGATGTTTCCATGTTCATACAGACAGCGGTGGAGGTATTTCTTTGTTTATACAGATAACGGTGTAGATATTTCCATGTTTATAGAGATAGTGGTGTAGATATTTCCATATTTATACAGATAGCGGTGTCAATATTTCCATGTTTATACTGATAGCTGTGTAGATATTTCCATGTTTATTCACATGGCGGTGTAGATATTTCCATGTTTATACACGTCGTGGTGTAGATATTTCCATATTTATACAGATAGCGGTGTAGATATTTCCATGTTTATACAGATAGTGGTGTGGCTACTTCCATGTTTATACAGATAGCGGTGTAGATATTTCAATGTTTATAGAGATGTCTGTGTAGGTAATTCCATGTTTATACAGATGGCAGTGTAGATATTTCCATGTTTATACAGATAGTGGTGTAGATATTTCCATGTTTATACAGATGACTGAGTAGGTATTTCCATGTGTGTACAGATGGCGGTGTCGATATTTCCATGTTTATTGAGATATCATTGTAGATATTTCCATCTTTGCACAGACTGCGGTGTAGATATTTCCATGTTTATACAGATAACGCTGCAGATAATTCCATGTTTATACAGCTAGCGGTGTAGATGTTTCCATGTTCATACAGACAGCGGTGGAGATATTTCTTTGTTTATACAGATAACGGTGTAGATATTTCCATGTTTATACTGATAGCGGTGTAGATATTTCCATGTTTATACATATAGCGGTGTAGATATTTCCATGTTTATACAGATCGTGGTGTAGACATTTCCATGTTTATACAGATAGCGGTGTTGATATTTCCATGTTTTTACAGATAGCGGTGTAGATATTTCGATGTTTACTAAGATAGCGGTGTTGATATTTCCATGTTTTTACAGATTGCGGTGTAGATATTTCCATCTTTACACAGAGACCTGTGTACATATTTCCATGTTTACTCAGATAGCTGGGTAGATATTTCCATGTTTACACAGATAGTGTTATAGATATTTCCATGTTTATACAGATAGCGGTGTAGATATTTCCATGTTTATAAAGATAGCGGTGTAGATATTTCCATCTTTATAGAGATAGCGGTGGAGATATTTCCATGTTTATACAGATAGCGATGTAGATATTTCCATGTTTCTACAGATAGCGGTGGAGATATTTCCATGTTTATACAGATAGCCGTGTAGACATTTCCATGTTTAAAGAGATAACGGTGTAGATATTTCCATGTTTATACAGATGGCAGTGTAGATATTTCCAGGTATATACAGATGGCAGTGTAGATATTTCCATGTTTATACAGATGGACGTGTAGATATTTCCATGTTTATAAAGATGACAGTGTAGATATTTCCATGTTTTCACAGATGGCGGTGTAGATATTTCCATGTTTATACAGATAGCGGTGTGGCTACTTCCATGTTTATACAGATAGCAGTGTAGATATTTCAATGGTTATAGAGATGTCTGTGTAGATAATTCCATGTTTATACAGTTGGCATTGATGGTATTTCCATGTTTATACAGATAGTGGTGTAGATATTTCCATGTTTATACAGTTGACTGTGTAGGTATTTCCATGTGTGTACAAATGGCGGTGTCAATATTTCCATGTTTTTTGAGATAGCATTGTAGATATTTCCATCTTTGCACAGACTGCGGTGTAGATATTTCCATGTTTATACAGATAACGCTGCAGATAATTCCATGTTTATACAGCTAGCGGTGTAGATGTTTCCATGTTCATACAGACAGCGGTGGAGATATTTCTTTGTTTATACAGATAACGGTGTAGATATTTCCATCTTTTTAGAGATAGTGGTGTAGATATTTCCATATTTATACAGATAGCGGTGTCAATATTTCCATGTTTATACTGATAGCGGTGTAGATATTTCCATGTTTATTCACATAGCGGTGTAGATATTTCCATGATTATACACGTCGTGGTGTAGATATTTCCATGTTTATACAGATAGCGGTGTAGATATTTCCATGTTTATACTGATAGAGGTGTGGCTACTTCCATGTTTATACAGATAGCGGTGTAGATATTTCAATGATTATAGAGATATCTGTGTAGGTAATTCCATGTTTATACAGATGGCAGTGTAGATATTTCCATGTTTATACAGATAGTGGTGTAGATATTTCCATGTTCATACATATAGCAGTGTAGTTACTTCCATGTTTATACAGATCGTGGTGTAGACATTTCCATGTTTATACAGATAGCGGTGTTGATATTTCCATGTTTATACAGATAGCGGTGTAGATATTTCCATGTTTACTGAGATATCGGTGTAGATATTTCCATATTTGCACAGATAGCGGTGTAGATATTTCCATGTTTATACTGATAGAGGTGTGGCTACTTCCATGTTTATACAGATAGCGGTGTAGATATTTCAATGATTATAGAGATGTCTGTGTAGGTAATTCCATGTTTATACAGATGGACGTGTAGATATTTCCATGTTTATAAAGATGACAGTGTAGATATTTCCATATTTTCACAGATGGCGGTGTAGATATTTCCATGTTTATACAGATAGCGGTGTGGCTACTTCCATGTTTATACAGATAGCGGTGTAGATATTTCAATGGTTATAGAGATGTCTGTGTAGATAATTCCATGTTTATACAGATGGCAGTGTAGGTATTTCCATGTTTATACAGATAGTGGTGTAGATATTTCCATGTTTATACAGATGACTTTGTAGGTATTTCCATGTGTGTACAGATGGCGGTGTCGATATTTCCATGTTTATTGAGATAGCATTGTAGATATTTCCATCTTTGCACAGACTGCGGTGTAGATATTTCCATGTTTATACAGATAACGCTGCAGATAATTCCATGTTTATACAGATAGCGGTGTAGATGTTTCCATGTTCATACAGACAGCGGTGGAGATATTTCTTTGTTTATACAGATAACGGTGTAGATATTTCCATGTTTATAGAGATAGTGGTGTAGATATTTCCATATTTATACAGATAGCGGTGTCAATATTTCCATGTTTACACTGATAGCTGTGTAGATATTTCCATGTTTATTCACATAGCGGTGTAGATATTTCCTTGTTTATACACGTCGTGGTGTAGATATTTCCATGTTTATACAGATAGCGGTGTAGATATTTCCATGTATATACTGATAGCGGTGTGGCTACTTCCATGTTTATACAGATAGCGGTGTAGATATTTCAATGATTATAGAGATGCCTGTGTAGGTAATTCCATGTTTATACAGATGGCAGTGTAGATATTTCCATGTTTATACAGATAGTGGTGTAGATATTTCCATGTTTATACAGATGACTGTGTAGGTATTTCCATGTGTGTACAGATGGCGGTGTCGATATTTCCATGTTTATTGAGATAGCATTGTAGATATTTCCATCTTTGCACAGACTGCGGTGTAGATATTTCCATGTTTATACAGATAACGCTGCAGATAATTCCATGTTTATACAGCTAGCGGTGTAGATGTTTCCATGTTCATACAGACAGCGGTGGAGGTATTTCTTTGTTTATACAGATAACGGTGTAGATATTTCCATGTTTATAGAGATAGTGGTGTAGATATTTCCATATTTATACAGATAGCGGTGTCAATATTTCCATGTTTATACTGATAGCTGTGTAGATATTTCCATGTTTATTCACATGGCGGTGTAGATATTTCCATGTTTATACACGTCGTGGTGTAGATATTTCCATATTTATACAGATAGCGGTGTAGATATTTCCATGTTTATACAGATAGTGGTGTGGCTACTTCCATGTTTATACAGATAGCGGTGTAGATATTTCAATGTTTATAGAGATGTCTGTGTAGGTAATTCCATGTTTATACAGATGGCAGTGTAGATATTTCCATGTTTATACAGATAGTGGTGTAGATATTTCCATGTTTATACAGATGACTGAGTAGGTATTTCCATGTGTGTACAGATGGCGGTGTCGATATTTCCATGTTTATTGAGATATCATTGTAGATATTTCCATCTTTGCACAGACTGCGGTGTAGATATTTCCATGTTTATACAGATAACGCTGCAGATAATTCCATGTTTATACAGCTAGCGGTGTAGATGTTTCCATGTTCATACAGACAGCGGTGGAGATATTTCTTTGTTTATACAGATAACGGTGTAGATATTTCCATGTTTATACTGATAGCGGTGTAGATATTTCCATGTTTATACATATAGCGGTGTAGATATTTCCATGTTTATACAGATCGTGGTGTAGACATTTTCATGTTTATACAGATAGCGGTGTTGATATTTCCATGTTTTTACAGATAGCGGTGTAGATATTTCGATGTTTACTAAGATAGCGGTGTTGATATTTCCATGTTTTTACAGATTGCGGTGTAGATATTTCCATCTTTACACAGAGACCTGTGTACATATTTCCATGTTTACTCAGATAGCTGGGTAGATATTTCCATGTTTACACAGATAGTGTTATAGATATTTCCATGTTTATACAGATAGCGGTGTAGATATTTCCATGTTTATAAAGATAGCGGTGTAGATATTTCCATCTTTATAGAGATAGCGGTGGAGATATTTCCATGTTTATACAGATAGCGATGTAGATATTTCCATGTTTCTACAGATAGCGGTGGAGATATTTCCATGTTTATACAGATAGCCGTGTAGACATTTCCATGTTTAAAGAGATAACGGTGTAGATATTTCCATGTTTATACAGATGGCAGTGTAGATATTTCCAGGTATATACAGATGGCAGTGTAGATATTTCCATGTTTATACAGATGGACGTGTAGATATTTCCATGTTTATAAAGATGACAGTGTAGATATTTCCATGTTTTCACAGATGGCGGTGTAGATATTTCCATGTTTATACAGATAGCGGTGTGGCTACTTCCATGTTTATACAGATAGCAGTGTAGATATTTCAATGGTTATAGAGATGTCTGTGTAGATAATTCCATGTTTATACAGTTGGCATTGATGGTATTTCCATGTTTATACAGATAGTGGTGTAGATATTTCCATGTTTATACAGTTGACTGTGTAGGTATTTCCATGTGTGTACAAATGGCGGTGTCCATATTTCCATGTTTTTTGAGATAGCATTGTAGATATTTCCATCTTTGCACAGACTGCGGTGTAGATATTTCCATGTTTATACAGATAACGCTGCAGATAATTCCATGTTTATACAGCTAGCGGTGTAGATGTTTCCATGTTCATACAGACAGCGGTGGAGATATTTCTTTGTTTATACAGATAACGGTGTAGATATTTCCATCTTTTTAGAGATAGTGGTGTAGATATTTCCATATTTATACAGATAGCGGTGTCAATATTTCCATGTTTATACTGATAGCGGTGTAGATATTTCCATGTTTATTCACATAGCGGTGTAGATATTTCCATGATTATACACGTCGTGGTGTAGATATTTCCATGTTTATACAGATAGCGGTGTAGATATTTCCATGTTTATACTGATAGAGGTGTGGCTACTTCCATGTTTATACAGATAGCGGTGTAGATATTTCAATGATTATAGAGATATCTGTGTAGGTAATTCCATGTTTATACAGATGGCAGTGTAGATATTTCCATGTTTATACAGATAGTGGTGTAGATATTTCCATGTTCATACATATAGCAGTGTAGTTACTTCCATGTTTATACAGATCGTGGTGTAGACATTTCCATGTTTATACAGATAGCGGTGTTGATATTTCCATGTTTATACAGATAGCGGTGTAGATATTTCCATGTTTACTGAGATATCGGTGTAGATATTTCCATATTTGCACAGATAGCGGTGTAGATATTTCCATGTTTATACTGATAGAGGTGTGGCTACTTCCATGTTTATACAGATAGCGGTGTAGATATTTCAATGATTATAGAGATGTCTGTGTAGGTAATTCCATGTTTATACAGATGGACGTGTAGATATTTCCATGTTTATAAAGATGACAGTGTAGATATTTCCATATTTTCACAGATGGCGGTGTAGATATTTCCATGTTTATACAGATAGCGGTGTGGCTACTTCCATGTTTATACAGATAGCGGTGTAGATATTTCAATGGTTATAGAGATGTCTGTGTAGATAATTCCATGTTTATACAGATGGCAGTGTAGGTATTTCCATGTTTATACAGATAGTGGTGTAGATATTTCCATGTTTATACAGATGACTTTGTAGGTATTTCCATGTGTGTACAGATGGCGGTGTCGATATTTCCATGTTTATTGATATAGCATTGTAGATATTTCCATCTTTGCACAGACTGCGGTGTAGATATTTCCATGTTTATACAGATAACGCTGCAGATAATTCCATGTTTATACAGATAGCGGTGTAGATGTTTCCATGTTCATACAGACAGCGGTGGAGATATTTCTTTGTTTATACAGATAACGGTGTAGATATTTCCATGTTTATAGAGATAGTGGTGTAGATATTTCCATATTTATACAGATAGCGGTGTCAATATTTCCATGTTTACACTGATAGCTGTGTAGATATTTCCATGTTTATTCACATAGCGGTGTAGATATTTCCTTGTTTATACACGTCGTGGTGTAGATATTTCCATGTTTATACAGATAGCGGTGTAGATATTTCCATGTATATACTGATAGCGGTGTGGCTACTTCCATGTTTATACAGATAGCGGTGTAGATATTTCAATGATTATAGAGATGCCTGTGTAGGTAATTCCATGTTTATACAGATGGCAGTGTAGATATTTCCATGTTTATACAGATAGTGGTGTAGATATTTCCATGTTTATACAGATGACTGTGTAGGTATTTCCATGTGTGTACAGATGGCAGTGTCGATATTTCCATGTTTATTGAGATAGCATTGTAGATATTTCCATCTTTGCACAGACTGCGGTGTAGATATTTCCATGTTTATACAGATAACGCTGCAGATAATTCCATGTTTATACAGCTAGCGGTGTAGATGTTTCCATGTTCATACAGACAGCGGTGGAGGTATTTCTTTGTTTATACAGATAACGGTGTAGATATTTCCATGTTTATAGAGATAGTGGTGTAGATATTTCCATATTTATACAGATAGCGGTGTCAATATTTCCATGTTTATACTGATAGCTGTGTAGATATTTCCATGTTTATTCACATGGCGGTGTAGATATTTCCATGTTTATACACGTCGTGGTGTAGATATTTCCATATTTATACAGATAGCGGTGTAGATATTTCCATGTTTATACAGATAGTGGTGTGGCTACTTCCATGTTTATACAGATAGCGGTGTAGATATTTCAATGTTTATAGAGATGTCTGTGTAGGTAATTCCATGTTTATACAGATGGCAGTGTAGATATTTCCATGTTTATACAGATAGTGGTGTAGATATTTCCATGTTTATACAGATGACTGAGTAGGTATTTCCATGTGTGTACAGATGGCGGTGTCGATATTTCCATGTTTATTGAGATATCATTGTAGATATTTCCATCTTTGCACAGACTGCGGTGTAGATATTTCCATGTTTATACAGATAACGCTGCAGATAATTCCATGTTTATACAGCTAGCGGTGTAGATGTTTCCATGTTCATACAGACAGCGGTGGAGATATTTCTTTGTTTATACAGATAACGGTGTAGATATTTCCATGTTTATACTGATAGCGGTGTAGATATTTCCATGTTTATACATATAGCGGTGTAGATATTTCCATGTTTATACAGATCGTGGTGTAGACATTTCCATGTTTATACAGATAGCGGTGTTGATATTTCCATGTTTTTACAGATAGCGGTGTAGATATTTCGATGTTTACTAAGATAGCGGTGTTGATATTTCCATGTTTTTACAGATTGCGGTGTAGATATTTCCATCTTTACACAGAGACCTGTGTACATATTTCCATGTTTACTCAGATAGCTGGGTAGATATTTCCATGTTTACACAGATAGTGTTATAGATATTTCCATGTTTATACAGATAGCGGTGTAGATATTTCCATGTTTATAAAGATAGCGGTGTAGATATTTCCATCTTTATAGAGATAGCGGTGGAGATATTTCCATGTTTATACAGATAGCGATGTAGATATTTCCATGTTTCTACAGATAGCGGTGGAGATATTTCCATGTTTATACAGATAGCCGTGTAGACATTTCCATGTTTAAAGAGATAACGGTGTAGATATTTCCATGTTTATACAGATGGCAGTGTAGATATTTCCAGGTATATACAGATGGCAGTGTAGATATTTCCATGTTTATACAGATGGACGTGTAGATATTTCCATGTTTATAAAGATGACAGTGTAGATATTTCCATGTTTTCACAGATGGCGGTGTAGATATTTCCATGTTTATACAGATAGCGGTGTGGCTACTTCCATGTTTATACAGATAGCAGTGTAGATATTTCAATGGTTATAGAGATGTCTGTGTAGATAATTCCATGTTTATACAGTTGGCATTGATGGTATTTCCATGTTTATACAGATAGTGGTGTAGATATTTCCATGTTTATACAGTTGACTGTGTAGGTATTTCCATGTGTGTACAAATGGCGGTGTCAATATTTCCATGTTTTTTGAGATAGCATTGTAGATATTTCCATCTTTGCACAGACTGCGGTGTAGATATTTCCATGTTTATACAGATAACGCTGCAGATAATTCCATGTTTATACAGCTAGCGGTGTAGATGTTTCCATGTTCATACAGACAGCGGTGGAGATATTTCTTTGTTTATACAGATAACGGTGTAGATATTTCCATCTTTTTAGAGATAGTGGTGTAGATATTTCCATATTTATACAGATAGCGGTGTCAATATTTCCATGTTTATACTGATAGCGGTGTAGATATTTCCATGTTTATTCACATAGCGGTGTAGATATTTCCATGATTATACACGTCGTGGTGTAGATATTTCCATGTTTATACAGATAGCGGTGTAGATATTTCCATGTTTATACTGATAGAGGTGTGGCTACTTCCATGTTTATACAGATAGCGGTGTAGATATTTCAATGATTATAGAGATATCTGTGTAGGTAATTCCATGTTTATACAGATGGCAGTGTAGATATTTCCATGTTTATACAGATAGTGGTGTAGATATTTCCATGTTCATACATATAGCAGTGTAGTTACTTCCATGTTTATACAGATCGTGGTGTAGACATTTCCATGTTTATACAGATAGCGGTGTTGATATTTCCATGTTTATACAGATAGCGGTGTAGATATTTCCATGTTTACTGAGATATCGGTGTAGATATTTCCATATTTGCACAGATAGCGGTGTAGATATTTCCATGTTTATACTGATAGAGGTGTGGCTACTTCCATGTTTATACAGATAGCGGTGTAGATATTTCAATGATTATAGAGATGTCTGTGTAGGTAATTCCATGTTTATACAGATGGACGTGTAGATATTTCCATGTTTATAAAGATGACAGTGTAGATATTTCCATATTTTCACAGATGGCGGTGTAGATATTTCCATGTTTATACAGATAGCGGTGTGGCTACTTCCATGTTTATACAGATAGCGGTGTAGATATTTCAATGGTTATAGAGATGTCTGTGTAGATAATTCCATGTTTATACAGATGGCAGTGTAGGTATTTCCATGTTTATACAGATAGTGGTGTAGATATTTCCATGTTTATACAGATGACTTTGTAGGTATTTCCATGTGTGTACAGATGGCGGTGTCGATATTTCCATGTTTATTGAGATAGCATTGTAGATATTTCCATCTTTGCACAGACTGCGGTGTAGATATTTCCATGTTTATACAGATAACGCTGCAGATAATTCCATGTTTATACAGATAGCGGTGTAGATGTTTCCATGTTCATACAGACAGCGGTGGAGATATTTCTTTGTTTATACAGATAACGGTGTAGATATTTCCATGTTTATAGAGATAGTGGTGTAGATATTTCCATATTTATACAGATAGCGGTGTCAATATTTCCATGTTTACACTGATAGCTGTGTAGATATTTCCATGTTTATTCACATAGCGGTGTAGATATTTCCTTGTTTATACACGTCGTGGTGTAGATATTTCCATGTTTATACAGATAGCGGTGTAGATATTTCCATGTATATACTGATAGCGGTGTGGCTACTTCCATGTTTATACAGATAGCGGTGTAGATATTTCAATGATTATAGAGATGCCTGTGTAGGTAATTCCATGTTTATACAGATGGCAGTGTAGATATTTCCATGTTTATACAGATAGTGGTGTAGATATTTCCATGTTTATACAGATGACTGTGTAGGTATTTCCATGTGTGTACAGATGGCGGTGTCGATATTTCCATGTTTATTGAGATAGCATTGTAGATATTTCCATCTTTGCACAGACTGCGGTGTAGATATTTCCATGTTTATACAGATAACGCTGCAGATAATTCCATGTTTATACAGCTAGCGGTGTAGATGTTTCCATGTTCATACAGACAGCGGTGGAGGTATTTCTTTGTTTATACAGATAACGGTGTAGATATTTCCATGTTTATAGAGATAGTGGTGTAGATATTTCCATATTTATACAGATAGCGGTGTCAATATTTCCATGTTTATACTGATAGCTGTGTAGATATTTCCATGTTTATTCACATGGCGGTGTAGATATTTCCATGTTTATACACGTCGTGGTGTAGATATTTCCATATTTATACAGATAGCGGTGTAGATATTTCCATGTTTATACAGATAGTGGTGTGGCTACTTCCATGTTTATACAGATAGCGGTGTAGATATTTCAATGTTTATAGAGATGTCTGTGTAGGTAATTCCATGTTTATACAGATGGCAGTGTAGATATTTCCATGTTTATACAGATAGTGGTGTAGATATTTCCATGTTTATACAGATGACTGAGTAGGTATTTCCATGTGTGTACAGATGGCGGTGTCGATATTTCCATGTTTATTGAGATATCATTGTAGATATTTCCATCTTTGCACAGACTGCGGTGTAGATATTTCCATGTTTATACAGATAACGCTGCAGATAATTCCATGTTTATACAGCTAGCGGTGTAGATGTTTCCATGTTCATACAGACAGCGGTGGAGATATTTCTTTGTTTATACAGATAACGGTGTAGATATTTCCATGTTTATACTGATAGCGGTGTAGATATTTCCATGTTTATACATATAGCGGTGTAGATATTTCCATGTTTATACAGATCGTGGTGTAGACATTTCCATGTTTATACAGATAGCGGTGTTGATATTTCCATGTTTTTACAGATAGCGGTGTAGATATTTCGATGTTTACTAAGATAGCGGTGTTGATATTTCCATGTTTTTACAGATTGCGGTGTAGATATTTCCATCTTTACACAGAGACCTGTGTACATATTTCCATGTTTACTCAGATAGCTGGGTAGATATTTCCATGTTTACACAGATAGTGTTATAGATATTTCCATGTTTATACAGATAGCGGTGTAGATATTTCCATGTTTATAAAGATAGCGGTGTAGATATTTCCATCTTTATAGAGATAGCGGTGGAGATATTTCCATGTTTATACAGATAGCGATGTAGATATTTCCATGTTTCTACAGATAGCGGTGGAGATATTTCCATGTTTATACAGATAGCCGTGTAGACATTTCCATGTTTAAAGAGATAACGGTGTAGATATTTCCATGTTTATACAGATGGCAGTGTAGATATTTCCAGGTATATACAGATGGCAGTGTAGATATTTCCATGTTTATACAGATGGACGTGTAGATATTTCCATGTTTATAAAGATGACAGTGTAGATATTTCCATGTTTTCACAGATGGCGGTGTAGATATTTCCATGTTTATACAGATAGCGGTGTGGCTACTTCCATGTTTATACAGATAGCAGTGTAGATATTTCAATGGTTATAGAGATGTCTGTGTAGATAATTCCATGTTTATACAGTTGGCATTGATGGTATTTCCATGTTTATACAGATAGTGGTGTAGATATTTCCATGTTTATACAGTTGACTGTGTAGGTATTTCCATGTGTGTACAAATGGCGGTGTCAATATTTCCATGTTTTTTGAGATAGCATTGTAGATATTTCCATCTTTGCACAGACTGCGGTGTAGATATTTCCATGTTTATACAGATAACGCTGCAGATAATTCCATGTTTATACAGCTAGCGGTGTAGATGTTTCCATGTTCATACAGACAGCGGTGGAGATATTTCTTTGTTTATACAGATAACGGTGTAGATATTTCCATCTTTTTAGAGATAGTGGTGTAGATATTTCCATATTTATACAGATAGCGGTGTCAATATTTCCATGTTTATACTGATAGCGGTGTAGATATTTCCATGTTTATTCACATAGCGGTGTAGATATTTCCATGATTATACACGTCGTGGTGTAGATATTTCCATGTTTATACAGATAGCGGTGTAGATATTTCCATGTTTATACTGATAGAGGTGTGGCTACTTCCATGTTTATACAGATAGCGGTGTAGATATTTCAATGATTATAGAGATATCTGTGTAGGTAATTCCATGTTTATACAGATGGCAGTGTAGATATTTCCATGTTTATACAGATAGTGGTGTAGATATTTCCATGTTCATACATATAGCAGTGTAGTTACTTCCATGTTTATACAGATCGTGGTGTAGACATTTCCATGTTTATACAGATAGCGGTGTTGATATTTCCATGTTTATACAGATAGCGGTGTAGATATTTCCATGTTTACTGAGATATCGGTGTAGATATTTCCATATTTGCACAGATAGCGGTGTAGATATTTCCATGTTTATACTGATAGAGGTGTGGCTACTTCCATGTTTATACAGATAGCGGTGTAGATATTTCAATGATTATAGAGATGTCTGTGTAGGTAATTCCATGTTTATACAGATGGACGTGTAGATATTTCCATGTTTATAAAGATGACAGTGTAGATATTTCCATATTTTCACAGATGGCGGTGTAGATATTTCCATGTTTATACAGATAGCGGTGTGGCTACTTCCATGTTTATACAGATAGCGGTGTAGATATTTCAATGGTTATAGAGATGTCTGTGTAGATAATTCCATGTTTATACAGATGGCAGTGTAGGTATTTCCATGTTTATACAGATAGTGGTGTAGATATTTCCATGTTTATACAGATGACTTTGGAGGTATTTCCATGTGTGTACAGATGGCGGTGTCGATATTTCCATGTTTATTGAGATAGCATTGTAGATATTTCCATCTTTGCACAGACTGCGGTGTAGATATTTCCATGTTTATACAGATAACGCTGCAGATAATTCCATGTTTATACAGATAGCGGTGTAGATGTTTCCATGTTCATACAGACAGCGGTGGAGATATTTCTTTGTTTATACAGATAACGGTGTAGATATTTCCATGTTTATAGAGATAGTGGTGTAGATATTTCCATATTTATACAGATAGCGGTGTCAATATTTCCATGTTTACACTGATAGCTGTGTAGATATTTCCATGTTTATTCACATAGCGGTGTAGATATTTCCTTGTTTATACACGTCGTGGTGTAGATATTTCCATGTTTATACAGATAGCGGTGTAGATATTTCCATGTATATACTGATAGCGGTGTGGCTACTTCCATGTTTATACAGATAGCGGTGTAGATATTTCAATGATTATAGAGATGCCTGTGTAGGTAATTCCATGTTTATACAGATGGCAGTGTAGATATTTCCATGTTTATACAGATAGTGGTGTAGATATTTCCATGTTTATACAGATGACTGTGTAGGTATTTCCATGTGTGTACAGATGGCGGTGTCGATATTTCCATGTTTATTGAGATAGCATTGTAGATATTTCCATCTTTGCACAGACTGCGGTGTAGATATTTCCATGTTTATACAGATAACGCTGCAGATAATTCCATGTTTATACAGCTAGCGGTGTAGATGTTTCCATGTTCATACAGACAGCGGTGGAGGTATTTCTTTGTTTATACAGATAACGGTGTAGATATTTCCATGTTTATAGAGATAGTGGTGTAGATATTTCCATATTTATACAGATAGCGGTGTCAATATTTCCATGTTTATACTGATAGCTGTGTAGATATTTCCATGTTTATTCACATGGCGGTGTAGATATTTCCATGTTTATACACGTCGTGGTGTAGATATTTCCATATTTATACAGATAGCGGTGTTGATATTTCCATGTTTATACAGATAGTGGTGTGGCTACTTCCATGTTTATACAGATAGCGGTGTAGATATTTCAATGTTTATAGAGATGTCTGTGTAGGTAATTCCATGTTTATACAGATGGCAGTGTAGATATTTCCATGTTTATACAGATAGTGGTGTAGATATTTCCATGTTTATACAGATGACTGAGTAGGTATTTCCATGTGTGTACAGATGGCGGTGTCGATATTTCCATGTTTATTGAGATATCATTGTAGATATTTCCATCTTTGCACAGACTGCGGTGTAGATATTTCCATGTTTATACAGATAACGCTGCAGATAATTCCATGTTTATACAGCTAGCGGTGTAGATGTTTCCATGTTCATACAGACAGCGGTGGAGATATTTCTTTGTTTATACAGATAACGGTGTAGATATTTCCATGTTTATACTGATAGCGGTGTAGATATTTCCATGTTTATACATATAGCGGTGTAAATATTTCCATGTTTATACAGATCGTGGTGTAGACATTTCCATGTTTATACAGATAGCGGTGTTGATATTTCCATGTTTTTACAGATAGCGGTGTAGATATTTCGATGTTTACTAAGATAGCGGTGTTGATATTTCCATGTTTTTACAGATTGCGGTGTAGATATTTCCATCTTTACACAGAGACCTGTGTACATATTTCCATGTTTACTCAGATAGCTGGGTAGATATTTCCATGTTTACACAGATAGTGTTATAGATATTTCCATGTTTATACAGATAGCGGTGTAGATATTTCCATGTTTATAAAGATAGCGGTGTAGATATTTCCATCTTTATAGAGATAGCGGTGGAGATATTTCCATGTTTATACAGATAGCGATGTAGATATTTCCATGTTTCTACAGATAGCGGTGGAGATATTTCCATGTTTATACAGATAGCCGTGTAGACATTTCCATGTTTAAAGAGATAACGGTGTAGATATTTCCATGTTTATACAGATGGCAGTGTAGATATTTCCAGGTATATACAGATGGCAGTGTAGATATTTCCATGTTTATACAGATGGACGTGTAGATATTTCCATGTTTATAAAGATGACAGTGTAGATATTTCCATGTTTTCACAGATGGCGGTGTAGATATTTCCATGTTTATACAGATAGCGGTGTGGCTACTTCCATGTTTATACAGATAGCAGTGTAGATATTTCAATGGTTATAGAGATGTCTGTGTAGATAATTCCATGTTTATACAGTTGGCATTGATGGTATTTCCATGTTTATACAGATAGTGGTGTAGATATTTCCATGTTTATACAGTTGACTGTGTAGGTATTTCCATGTGTGTACAAATGGCGGTGTCAATATTTCCATGTTTTTTGAGATAGCATTGTAGATATTTCCATCTTTGCACAGACTGCGGTGTAGATATTTCCATGTTTATACAGATAACGCTGCAGATAATTCCATGTTTATACAGCTAGCGGTGTAGATGTTTCCATGTTCATACAGACAGCGGTGGAGATATTTCTTTGTTTATACAGATAACGGTGTAGATATTTCCATCTTTTTAGAGATAGTGGTGTAGATATTTCCATATTTATACAGATAGCGGTGTCAATATTTCCATGTTTATACTGATAGCGGTGTAGATATTTCCATGTTTATTCACATAGCGGTGTAGATATTTCCATGATTATACACGTCGTGGTGTAGATATTTCCATGTTTATACAGATAGCGGTGTAGATATTTCCATGTTTATACTGATAGAGGTGTGGCTACTTCCATGTTTATACAGATAGCGGTGTAGATATTTCAATGATTATAGAGATATCTGTGTAGGTAATTCCATGTTTATACAGATGGCAGTGTAGATATTTCCATGTTTATACAGATAGTGGTGTAGATATTTCCATGTTCATACATATAGCAGTGTAGTTACTTCCATGTTTATACAGATCGTGGTGTAGACATTTCCATGTTTATACAGATAGCGGTGTTGATATTTCCATGTTTATACAGATAGCGGTGTAGATATTTCCATGTTTACTGAGATATCGGTGTAGATATTTCCATATTTGCACAGATAGCGGTGTAGATATTTCCATGTTTATACTGATAGAGGTGTGGCTACTTCCATGTTTATACAGATAGCGGTGTAGATATTTCAATGATTATAGAGATGTCTGTGTAGGTAATTCCATGTTTATACAGATGGACGTGTAGATATTTCCATGTTTATAAAGATGACAGTGTAGATATTTCCATATTTTCACAGATGGCGGTGTAGATATTTCCATGTTTATACAGATAGCGGTGTGGCTACTTCCATGTTTATACAGATAGCGGTGTAGATATTTCAATGGTTATAGAGATGTCTGTGTAGATAATTCCATGTTTATACAGATGGCAGTGTAGGTATTTCCATGTTTATACAGATAGTGGTGTAGATATTTCCATGTTTATACAGATGACTTTGGAGGTATTTCCATGTGTGTACAGATGGCGGTGTCGATATTTCCATGTTTATTGAGATAGCATTGTAGATATTTCCATCTTTGCACAGACTGCGGTGTAGATATTTCCATGTTTATACAGATAACGCTGCAGATAATTCCATGTTTATACAGATAGCGGTGTAGATGTTTCCATGTTCATACAGACAGCGGTGGAGATATTTCTTTGTTTATACAGATAACGGTGTAGATATTTCCATGTTTATAGAGATAGTGGTGTAGATATTTCCATATTTATACAGATAGCGGTGTCAATATTTCCATGTTTACACTGATAGCTGTGTAGATATTTCCATGTTTATTCACATAGCGGTGTAGATATTTCCTTGTTTATACACGTAGTGGTGTAGATATTTCCATGTTTATACAGATAGCGGTGTAGATATTTCCATGTATATACTGATAGCGGTGTGGCTACTTCCATGTTTATACAGATAGCGGTGTAGATATTTCAATGATTATAGAGATGCCTGTGTAGGTAATTCCATGTTTATACAGATGGCAGTGTAGATATTTCCATGTTTATACAGATAGTGGTGTAGATATTTCCATGTTTATACAGATGACTGTGTAGGTATTTCCATGTGTGTACAGATGGCGGTGTCGATATTTCCATGTTTATTGAGATAGCATTGTAGATATTTCCATCTTTGCACAGACTGCGGTGTAGATATTTCCATGTTTATACAGATAACGCTGCAGATAATTCCATGTTTATACAGCTAGCGGTGTAGATGTTTCCATGTTCATACAGACAGCGGTGGAGGTATTTCTTTGTTTATACAGATAACGGTGTAGATATTTCCATGTTTATAGAGATAGTGGTGTAGATATTTCCATATTTATACAGATAGCGGTGTCAATATTTCCATGTTTATACTGATAGCTGTGTAGATATTTCCATGTTTATTCACATGGCGGTGTAGATATTTCCATGTTTATACACGTCGTGGTGTAGATATTTCCATATTTATACAGATAGCGGTGTTGATATTTCCATGTTTATACAGATAGTGGTGTGGCTACTTCCATGTTTATACAGATAGCGGTGTAGATATTTCAATGTTTATAGAGATGTCTGTGTAGGTAATTCCATGTTTATACAGATGGCAGTGTAGATATTTCCATGTTTATACAGATAGTGGTGTAGATATTTCCATGTTTATACAGATGACTGAGTAGGTATTTCCATGTGTGTACAGATGGCGGTGTCGATATTTCCATGTTTATTGAGATATCATTGTAGATATTTCCATCTTTGCACAGACTGCGGTGTAGATATTTCCATGTTTATACAGATAACGCTGCAGATAATTCCATGTTTATACAGCTAGCGGTGTAGATGTTTCCATGTTCATACAGACAGCGGTGGAGATATTTCTTTGTTTATACAGATAACGGTGTAGATATTTCCATGTTTATACTGATAGCGGTGTAGATATTTCCATGTTTATACATATAGCGGTGTAGATATTTCCATGTTTATACAGATCGTGGTGTAGACATTTCCATGTTTATACAGATAGCGGTGTTGATATTTCCATGTTTTTACAGATAGCGGTGTAGATATTTCGATGTTTACTAAGATAGCGGTGTTGATATTTCCATGTTTTTACAGATTGCGGTGTAGATATTTCCATCTTTACACAGAGACCTGTGTACATATTTCCATGTTTACTCAGATAGCTGGGTAGATATTTCCATGTTTACACAGATAGTGTTATAGATATTTCCATGTTTATACAGATAGCGGTGTAGATATTTCCATGTTTATAAAGATAGCGGTGTAGATATTTCCATCTTTATAGAGATAGCGGTGGAGATATTTCCATGTTTATACAGATAGCGATGTAGATATTTCCATGTTTCTACAGATAGCGGTGGAGATATTTCCATGTTTATACAGATAGCCGTGTAGACATTTCCATGTTTAAAGAGATAACGGTGTAGATATTTCCATGTTTATACAGATGGCAGTGTAGATATTTCCAGGTATATACAGATGGCAGTGTAGATATTTCCATGTTTATACAGATGGACGTGTAGATATTTCCATGTTTATAAAGATGACAGTGTAGATATTTCCATGTTTTCACAGATGGCGGTGTAGATATTTCCATGTTTATACAGATAGCGGTGTGGCTACTTCCATGTTTATACAGATAGCAGTGTAGATATTTCAATGGTTATAGAGATGTCTGTGTAGATAATTCCATGTTTATACAGTTGGCATTGATGGTATTTCCATGTTTATACAGATAGTGGTGTAGATATTTCCATGTTTATACAGTTGACTGTGTAGGTATTTCCATGTGTGTACAAATGGCGGTGTCAATATTTCCATGTTTTTTGAGATAGCATTTTAGATATTTCCATCTTTGCACAGACTGCGGTGTAGATATTTCCATGTTTATACAGATAACGCTGCAGATAATTCCATGTTTATACAGCTAGCGGTGTAGATGTTTCCATGTTCATACAGACAGCGGTGGAGATATTTCTTTGTTTATACAGATAACGGTGTAGATATTTCCATCTTTTTAGAGATAGTGGTGTAGATATTTCCATATTTATACAGATAGCGGTGTCAATATTTCCATGTTTATACTGATAGCGGTGTAGATATTTCCATGTTTATTCACATAGCGGTGTAGATATTTCCATGATTATACACGTCGTGGTGTAGATATTTCCATGTTTATACAGATAGCGGTGTAGATATTTCCATGTTTATACTGATAGAGGTGTGGCTACTTCCATGTTTATACAGATAGCGGTGTAGATATTTCAATGATTATAGAGATATCTGTGTAGGTAATTCCATGTTTATACAGATGGCAGTGTAGATATTTCCATGTTTATACAGATAGTGGTGTAGATATTTCCATGTTCATACATATAGCAGTGTAGTTACTTCCATGTTTATACAGATCGTGGTGTAGACATTTCCATGTTTATACAGATAGCGGTGTTGATATTTCCATGTTTATACAGATAGCGGTGTAGATATTTCCATGTTTACTGAGATATCGGTGTAGATATTTCCATATTTGCACAGATAGCGGTGTAGATATTTCCATGTTTATACTGATAGAGGTGTGGCTACTTCCATGTTTATACAGATAGCGGTGTAGATATTTCAATGATTATAGAGATGTCTGTGTAGGTAATTCCATGTTTATACAGATGGACGTGTAGATATTTCCATGTTTATAAAGATGACAGTGTAGATATTTCCATATTTTCACAGATGGCGGTGTAGATATTTCCATGTTTATACAGATAGCGGTGTGGCTACTTCCATGTTTATACAGATAGCGGTGTAGATATTTCAATGGTTATAGAGATGTCTGTGTAGATAATTCCATGTTTATACAGATGGCAGTGTAGGTATTTCCATGTTTATACAGATAGTGGTGTAGATATTTCCATGTTTATACAGATGACTTTGGAGGTATTTCCATGTGTGTACAGATGGCGGTGTCGATATTTCCATGTTTATTGAGATAGCATTGTAGATATTTCCATCTTTGCACAGACTGCGGTGTAGATATTTCCATGTTTATACAGATAACGCTGCAGATAATTCCATGTTTATACAGATAGCGGTGTAGATGTTTCCATGTTCATACAGACAGCGGTGGAGATATTTCTTTGTTTATACAGATAACGGTGTAGATATTTCCATGTTTATAGAGATAGTGGTGTAGATATTTCCATATTTATACAGATAGCGGTGTCAATATTTCCATGTTTACACTGATAGCTGTGTAGATATTTCCATGTTTATTCACATAGCGGTGTAGATATTTCCTTGTTTATACACGTCGTGGTGTAGATATTTCCATGTTTATACAGATAGCGGTGTAGATATTTCCATGTATATACTGATAGCGGTGTGGCTACTTCCATGTTTATACAGATAGCGGTGTAGATATTTCAATGATTATAGAGATGCCTGTGTAGGTAATTCCATGTTTATACAGATGGCAGTGTAGATATTTCCATGTTTATACAGATAGTGGTGTAGATATTTCCATGTTTATACAGATGACTGTGTAGGTATTTCCATGTGTGTACAGATGGCGGTGTCGATATTTCCATGTTTATTGAGATAGCATTGTAGATATTTCCATCTTTGCACAGACTGCGGTGTAGATATTTCCATGTTTATACAGATAACGCTGCAGATAATTCCATGTTTATACAGCTAGCGGTGTAGATGTTTCCATGTTCATACAGACAGCGGTGGAGGTATTTCTTTGTTTATACAGATAACGGTGTAGATATTTCCATGTTTATAGAGATAGTGGTGTAGATATTTCCATATTTATACAGATAGCGGTGTCAATATTTCCATGTTTATACTGATAGCTGTGTAGATATTTCCATGTTTATTCACATGGCGGTGTAGATATTTCCATGTTTATACACGTCGTGGTGTAGATATTTCCATATTTATACAGATAGCGGTGTTGATATTTCCATGTTTATACAGATAGTGGTGTGGCTACTTCCATGTTTATACAGATAGCGGTGTAGATATTTCAATGTTTATAGAGATGTCTGTGTAGGTAATTCCATGTTTATACAGATGGCAGTGTAGATATTTCCATGTTTATACAGATAGTGGTGTAGATATTTCCATGTTTATACAGATGACTGAGTAGGTATTTCCATGTGTGTACAGATGGCGGTGTCGATATTTCCATGTTTATTGAGATATCATTGTAGATATTTCCATCTTTGCACAGACTGCGGTGTAGATATTTCCATGTTTATACAGATAACGCTGCAGATAATTCCATGTTTATACAGCTAGCGGTGTAGATGTTTCCATGTTCATACAGACAGCGGTGGAGATATTTCTTTGTTTATACAGATAACGGTGTAGATATTTCCATGTTTATACTGATAGCGGTGTAGATATTTCCATGTTTATACATATAGCGGTGTAGATATTTCCATGTTTATACAGATCGTGGTGTAGACATTTCCATGTTTATACAGATAGCGGTGTTGATATTTCCATGTTTTTACAGATAGCGGTGTAGATATTTCGATGTTTACTAAGATAGCGGTGTTGATATTTCCATGTTTTTACAGATTGCGGTGTAGATATTTCCATCTTTACACAGAGACCTGTGTACATATTTCCATGTTTACTCAGATAGCTGGGTAGATATTTCCATGTTTACACAGATAGTGTTATAGATATTTCCATGTTTATACAGATAGCGGTGTAGATATTTCCATGTTTATAAAGATAGCGGTGTAGATATTTCCATCTTTATAGAGTTAGCGGTGGAGATATTTCCATGTTTATACAGATAGCGATGTAGATATTTCCATGTTTCTACAGATAGCGGTGGAGATATTTCCATGTTTATACAGATAGCCGTGTAGACATTTCCATGTTTAAAGAGATAACGGTGTAGATATTTCCATGTTTATACAGATGGCAGTGTAGATATTTCCAGGTATATACAGATGGCAGTGTAGATATTTCCATGTTTATACAGATGGACGTGTAGATATTTCCATGTTTATAAAGATGACAGTGTAGATATTTCCATGTTTTCACAGATGGCGGTGTAGATATTTCCATGTTTATACAGATAGCGGTGTGGCTACTTCCATGTTTATACAGATAGCAGTGTAGATATTTCAATGGTTATAGAGATGTCTGTGTAGATAATTCCATGTTTATACAGTTGGCATTGATGGTATTTCCATGTTTATACAGATAGTGGTGTAGATATTTCCATGTTTATACAGTTGACTGTGTAGGTATTTCCATGTGTGTACAAATGGCGGTGTCAATATTTCCATGTTTTTTGAGATAGCATTGTAGATATTTCCATCTTTGCACAGACTGCGGTGTAGATATTTCCATGTTTATACAGATAACGCTGCAGATAATTCCATGTTTATACAGCTAGCGGTGTAGATGTTTCCATGTTCATACAGACAGCGGTGGAGATATTTCTTTGTTTATACAGATAACGGTGTAGATATTTCCATCTTTTTAGAGATAGTGGTGTAGATATTTCCATATTTATACAGATAGCGGTGTCAATATTTCCATGTTTATACTGATAGCGGTGTAGATATTTCCATGTTTATTCACATAGCGGTGTAGATATTTCCATGATTATACACGTCGTGGTGTAGATATTTCCATGTTTATACAGATAGCGGTGTAGATATTTCCATGTTTATACTGATAGAGGTGTGGCTACTTCCATGTTTATACAGATAGCGGTGTAGATATTTCAATGATTATAGAGATATCTGTGTAGGTAATTCCATGTTTATACAGATGGCAGTGTAGATATTTCCATGTTTATACAGATAGTGGTGTAGATATTTCCATGTTCATACATATAGCAGTGTAGTTACTTCCATGTTTATACAGATCGTGGTGTAGACATTTCCAAGTTTATACAGATAGCGGTGTTGATATTTCCATGTTTATACAGATAGCGGTGTAGATATTTCCATGTTTACTGAGATATCGGTGTAGATATTTCCATATTTGCACAGATAGCGGTGTAGATATTTCCATGTTTATACTGATAGAGGTGTGGCTACTTCCATGTTTATACAGATAGCGGTGTAGATATTTCAATGATTATAGAGATGTCTGTGTAGGTAATTCCATGTTTATACAGATGGACGTGTAGATATTTCCATGTTTATAAAGATGACAGTGTAGATATTTCCATATTTTCACAGATGGCGGTGTAGATATTTCCATGTTTATACAGATAGCGGTGTGGCTACTTCCATGTTTATACAGATAGCGGTGTAGATATTTCAATGGTTATAGAGATGTCTGTGTAGATAATTCCATGTTTATACAGATGGCAGTGTAGGTATTTCCATGTTTATACAGATAGTGGTGTAGATATTTCCATGTTTATACAGATGACTTTGTAGGTATTTCCATGTGTGTACAGATGGCGGTGTCGATATTTCCATGTTTATTGAGATAGCATTGTAGATATTTCCATCTTTGCACAGACTGCGGTGTAGATATTTCCATGTTTATACAGATAACGCTGCAGATAATTCCATGTTTATACAGATAGCGGTGTAGATGTTTCCATGTTCATACAGACAGCGGTGGAGATATTTCTTTGTTTATACAGATAACGGTGTAGATATTTCCATGTTTATAGAGATAGTGGTGTAGATATTTCCATATTTATACAGATAGCGGTGTCAATATTTCCATGTTTACACTGATAGCTGTGTAGATATTTCCATGTTTATTCACATAGCGGTGTAGATATTTCCTTGTTTATACACGTCGTGGTGTAGATATTTCCATGTTTATACAGATAGCGGTGTAGATATTTCCATGTATATACTGATAGCGGTGTGGCTACTTCCATGTTTATACAGATAGCGGTGTAGATATTTCAATGATTATAGAGATGCCTGTGTAGGTAATTCCATGTTTATACAGATGGCAGTGTAGATATTTCCATGTTTATACAGATAGTGGTGTAGATATTTCCATGTTTATACAGATGACTGTGTAGGTATTTCCATGTGTGTACAGATGGCGGTGTCGATATTTCCATGTTTACTGAGATAGCATTGTAGATATTTCCATCTTTGCACAGACTGCGGTGTAGATATTTCCATGTTTATACAGATAACCCTGCAGATAATTCCATGTTTATACAGCTAGCGGTGTAGATGTTTCCATGTTCATACAGACAGCGGTGGAGGTATTTCTTTGTTTATACAGATAACGGTGTAGATATTTCCATGTTTATAGAGATAGTGGTGTAGATATTTCCATATTTATACAGATAGCGGTGTCAATATTTCCATGTTTATACTGATAGCTGTGTAGATATTTCCATGTTTATTCACATGGCGGTGTAGATATTTCCATGTTTATACACGTCGTGGTGTAGATATTTCCATATTTATACAGATAGCGGTGTAGATATTTCCATGTTTATACAGATAGTGGTGTGGCTACTTCCATGTTTATACAGATAGCGGTGTAGATATTTCAATGTTTATAGAGATGTCTGTGTAGGTAATTCCATGTTTATACAGATGGCAGTGTAGATATTTCCATGTTTATACAGATAGTGGTGTAGATATTTCCATGTTTATACAGATGACTGAGTAGGTATTTCCATGTGTGTACAGATGGCGGTGTCGATATTTCCATGTTTATTGAGATATCATTGTAGATATTTCCATCTTTGCACAGACTGCGGTGTAGATATTTCCATGTTTATACAGATAACGCTGCAGATAATTCCATGTTTATACAGCTAGCGGTGTAGATGTTTCCATGTTCATACAGACAGCGGTGGAGATATTTCTTTGTTTATACAGATAACGGTGTAGATATTTCCATGTTTATACTGATAGCGGTGTAGATATTTCCATGTTTATACATATAGCGGTGTAGATATTTCCATGTTTATACAGATCGTGGTGTAGACATTTCCATGTTTATACAGATAGCGGTGTTGATATTTCCATGTTTTTACAGATAGCGGTGTAGATATTTCGATGTTTACTAAGATAGCGGTGTTGATATTTCCATGTTTTTACAGATTGCGGTGTAGATATTTCCATCTTTACACAGAGACCTGTGTACATATTTCCATGTTTACTCAGATAGCTGGGTAGATATTTCCATGTTTACACAGATAGTGTTATAGATATTTCCATGTTTATACAGATAGCGGTGTAGATATTTCCATGTTTATAAAGATAGCGGTGTAGATATTTCCATCTTTATAGAGATAGCGGTGGAGATATTTCCATGTTTATACAGATAGCGATGTAGATATTTCCATGTTTCTACAGATAGCGGTGGAGATATTTCCATGTTTATACAGATAGCCGTGTAGACATTTCCATGTTTAAAAAGATAACGGTGTAGATATTTCCATGTTTATACAGATGGCAGTGTAGATATTTCCAGGTATATACAGATGGCAGTGTAGATATTTCCATGTTTATACAGATGGACGTGTAGATATTTCCATGTTTATAAAGATGACAGTGTAGATATTTCCATGTTTTCACAGATGGCGGTGTAGATATTTCCATGTTTATACAGATAGTGGTGTGGCTACTTCCATGTTTATACAGATAGCAGTGTAGATATTTCAATGGTTATAGAGATGTCTGTGTAGATAATTCCATGTTTATACAGTTGGCATTGATGGTATTTCCATGTTTATACACATAGTGGTGTAGATATTTCCATGTTTATACAGTTGACTGTGTAGGTATTTCCATGTGTGTACAAATGGCGGTGTCAATATTTCCATGTTTTTTGAGATAGCATTGTAGATATTTCCATCTTTGCACAGACTGCGGTGTAGATATTTCCATGTTTATACAGATAACGCTGCAGATAATTCCATGTTTATACAGCTAGCGGTGTAGATGTTTCCATGTTCATACAGACAGCGGTGGAGATATTTCTTTGTTTATACAGATAACGGTGTAGATATTTCCATCTTTTTAGAGATAGTGGTGTAGATATTTCCATATTTATACAGATAGCGGTGTCAATATTTCCATGTTTATACTGATAGCGGTGTAGATATTTCCATGTTTATTCACATAGCGGTGTAGATATTTCCATGATTATACACGTCGTGGTGTAGATATTTCCATGTTTATACAGATAGCGGTGTAGATATTTCCATGTTTATACTGATAGAGGTGTGGCTACTTCCATGTTTATACAGATAGCGGTGTAGATATTTCAATGATTATAGAGATATCTGTGTAGGTAATTCCATGTTTATACAGATGGCAGTGTAGATATTTCCATGTTTATACAGATAGTGGTGTAGATATTTCCATGTTCATACGTATAGCAGTGTAGTTACTTCCATGTTTATACAGATCGTGGTGTAGACATTTCCATGTTTATACAGATAGCGGTGTTGATATTTCCATGTTTATACAGATAGCGGTGTAGATATTTCCATGTTTACTGAGATATCGGTGTAGGTATTTCCATATTTGCACAGATAGCGGTGTAGATATTTCCATGTTTATACTGATAGAGGTGTGGCTACTTCCATGTTTATACAGATAGCGGTGTAGATATTTCAATGATTATAGAGATGTCTGTGTAGGTAATTCCATGTTTATACAGATGGACGTGTAGATATTTCCATGTTTATAAAGATGACAGTGTAGATATTTCCATATTTTCACAGATGGCGGTGTAGATATTTCCATGTTTATACAGATAGCGGTGTGGCTACTTCCATGTTTATACAGATAGCGGTGTAGATATTTCAATGGTTATAGAGATGTCTGTGTAGATAATTCCATGTTTATACAGATGGCAGTGTAGGTATTTCCATGTTTATACAGATAGTGGTGTAGATATTTCCATGTTTATACAGATGACTTTGTAGGTATTTCCATGTGTGTACAGATGGCGGTGTCGATATTTCCATGTTTATTGAGATAGCATTGTAGATATTTCCATCTTTGCACAGACTGCGGTGTAGATATTTCCATGTTTATACAGATAACGCTGCAGATAATTCCATGTTTATACAGATAGCGGTGTAGATGTTTCCATGTTCATACAGACAGCGGTGGAGATATTTCTTTGTTTATACAGATAACGGTGTAGATATTTCCATGTTTATAGAGATAGTGGTGTAGATATTTCCATATTTATACAGATAGCGGTGTCAATATTTCCATGTTTACACTGATAGCTGTGTAGATATTTCCATGTTTATTCACATAGCGGTGTAGATATTTCCTTGTTTATACACGTCGTGGTGTAGATATTTCCATGTTTATACAGATAGCGGTGTAGATATTTCCATGTATATACTGATAGCGGTGTGGCTACTTCCATGTTTATACAGATAGCGGTGTAGATATTTCAATGATTATAGAGATGCCTGTGTAGGTAATTCCATGTTTATACAGATGGCAGTGTAGATATTTCCATGTTTATACAGATAGTGGTGTAGATATTTCCATGTTTATACAGATGACTGTGTAGGTATTTCCATGTGTGTACAGATGGCGGTGTCGATATTTCCATGTTTATTGAGATAGCATTGTAGATATTTCCATCTTTGCACAGACTGCGGTGTAGATATTTCCATGTTTATACAGATAACGCTGCAGATAATTCCATGTTTATACAGCTAGCGGTGTAGATGTTTCCATGTTCATACAGACAGCGGTGGAGGTATTTCTTTGTTTATACAGATAACGGTGTAGATATTTCCATGTTTATAGAGATAGTGGTGTAGATATTTCCATATTTATACAGATAGCGGTGTCAATATTTCCATGTTTATACTGATAGCTGTGTAGATATTTCCATGTTTATTCACATGGCGGTGTAGATATTTCCATGTTTATACACGTCGTGGTGTAGATATTTCCATATTTATACAGATAGCGGTGTAGATATTTCCATGTTTATACAGATAGTGGTGTGGCTACTTCCATGTTTATACAGATAGCGGTGTAGATATTTCAATGTTTATAGAGATGTCTGTGTAGGTAATTCCATGTTTATACAGATGGCAGTGTAGATATTTCCATGTTTATACAGATAGTGGTGTAGATATTTCCATGTTTATACAGATGACTGAGTAGGTATTTCCATGTGTGTACAGATGGCGGTGTCGATATTTCCATGTTTATTGAGATATCATTGTAGATATTTCCATCTTTGCACAGACTGCGGTGTAGATATTTCCATGTTTATACAGATAACGCTGCAGATAATTCCATGTTTATACAGCTAGCGGTGTAGATGTTTCCATGTTCATACAGACAGCGGTGGAGATATTTCTTTGTTTATACAGATAACGGTGTAGATATTTCCATGTTTATAGAGATAGTGGTGTAGATATTTCCATATTTATACTGATAGCGGTGTCGATATTTCCATGTTTTTACTGATAGCTGTGTAGATATTTCCAAGTTTATTCACATGGCGGTGTAGATATTTCCATGTTTATACATGTCGTGGTGTAGATATTTCCATGTTTATACAGATAGCGGTGTAGATATTTCCATGTTTATACTGATAGCGGTGTAGATATTTCCATGTTTATACATATAGCGGTGTAGATATTTCCATGTTTATACAGATCGTGGTGTAGACATTTCCATGTTTATACAGGTAGCGGTGTTGATATTTCCATGTTTTTACAGATAGCGGTGTAGAAATTTCCATGTTTACTGAGATAGTGGTGTAGATATTTCCATATTTGCACAGATTGCAGTGTAGGTATTTCCATCTTTACACAGAGACCTGTGTACATATTCCCATGTTTACACAGATAGCTGTGTAGATATTTCCATGTTTACACAGATATTGTTATAGATATTTCCATGTTTATACAGATATCGGTGTAGATTTTTCCATGTTTATAAAGATAGCGGTGTAGATATTTCCATCTTTATAGAGATAACGGTGGAGATATTTCCATGTTTATACAGATAGCGATGTAGATATTTCCATGTTTCTACAGATAGCAGTGGAGTTATTTCCATGTTTATACAGATAGCCGTGTAGATATTTCCATGTTTATAGAGATAGCGCTGTAGATATTTCCATGTTTATACAGATGGCAGTGTAGATATTTCCAGGTATATACAGATGGCAGTGTAGATATTTCCATGTTTATGCAGATGGAGGTGTAGATATTTCCATGTTTATAAAGATGACAGTGTAGATATTTCCATGTTTTCACAGATGGCGGTGAAGATATTTCCATGTTTATACAGATAGCGGTGTGGCTACTTCCATGTTTATACAGATAGCGTTGTAGATATTTCAATGGTTATAGAGATGTCTGTGTAGATAATTCCATGTTTATACAGATGGCAGTGTAGGTATTTCCATGTTTATACAGATAGTGGTGTAGATATTTCGATGTTTATACAGATGACTGTGTAGGTATTTCCATGTGTGTACAGATGGCGGTGTCGATATTTCCATGTTTATTGAGATAGCATTGTAGATATTTCCATCTTTGCACAGACTGCGGTGTAGATATTTCCATGTTTATACATGTCGTGGTGTAGATATTTCCATGTTTATACAGATAGCGGTGTAGATATTTCCATGTTTATACTGATAGCGGTGTGGCTACTTCCATGTTTATACAGATAGCGGTGTAGATATTTCAATGTTTATAGAGATGTCTGTGTAGATAATTCCATGTTTATACAGATGGCAGTGTAGGTATTTCCATGTTTATACAGATAGTGGTGTAGATATTTCCATGTTTATACAGATGACTGTGTAGGTATTTCCATGTGTGTACAGATGGCGGTGTCGATATTTCCATGTTTATTGAGATAGCATTGTAGATATTTCCATCTTTGCACAGACTGCGGTGTAGATATTTCCATGTTTATACAGATAACGCTGCAGATAATTCCATGTTTATACAGATAGCGGTGTAGATGTTTCCATGTTCATACAGACAGCGGTGGAGATATTTCTTTGTTTATACAGATAACGGTTTAGATATTTCCATGTTTATAGAGATAGTGGTGTAGATATTTCCATATTTATACAGATAGTGGTGTCAATATTTCCATGTTTATACTGATAGCTGTGTAGATATTTCCATGTTTATTCACATAGTGGTGTAGATATTTCCTTGTTTATACACGTCGTGGTGTAGATATTTCCATGTTTATACAGATAGCGGTGTAAATATTTCCATGTATATACTGATAGCGGTGTGGCTACTTCCATGTTTATACAGATAGCGGTGTAGATATTTCAATGATTATAGAGATGTCTGTGTAGGTAATTCCATGTTTATACAGATGGCAGTGTAGATATTTCCATGTTTATACAGATAGCGGTGTAGATATTTCCATGTTTATACAGATAGCGGTGTAGATATTTCCATGTTTATTGAGATAGCGGTGTAGATATTTCCATATTTGCACAGATTGCGGTGTAGGTATTTCCATCTTTACACAGAGACCTGTGTACATATTTCCATGTTTACACAGATAGCTGTGTAGATATTTCCATGTTTACACAGATAGTGTTATAGATATTTCCATGTTTATACAGATAGCGGTGTAGATATTTCCATGTTTATAAAGATAGCGGTGTAGATATTTCCATCTTTATAGAGATAACGGTGGAGATATTTCCATGTTTATAGAGATAGCGATGTAGATATTTCCATGTTTCTACAGATAGCGGTGGAGATATTTCCATGTTTATACAGATAGCCGTGTAGACATTTCCATGTTTATGGAGATAGCACTGTAGATATTTCCATGTTTATACAGATGGCAGTGTAGATATTTCCAGGTATATACAGATGGCAGTGTAGATATTTCCATGTTTATACAGATGGACGTGTAGATATTTCCATGTTTATAAAGATGACAGTGTAGACATTTCCATGTTTTCACAGATGGCGGTGTACATATTTCCATGTTTATACAGATAGCGGTGTAGATATTTCCATGTATATACTGATAGCGGTGTGGCTACTTCCATGTTTATACAGATAGCGGTGTAGATATTTCAATGATTATAGAGATGTCTGTGTAGGTAATTCCATGTTTATACAGATGGCAGTGTAGATATTTCCATGTTTATACAGATAGTGGTGTAGATATTTCCATGTTTATACAGATGACTGTGTAGGTATTTCCATGTGTGTACAGATTGTGGTGTCGATATTTCCATGTTTATTGAGATAGCATTGTAGATATTTCCATCTTTGCACAGACAGCGGTGTAGATATTTCCATGTTTATACAGATAACGCTGCAGATAATTCCATGTTTATACAGCTAGCGGTGTAGATGTTTCCATGTTCATACAGACAGCGGTGGAGATATTTCTTTGTTTATACAGATAACGGTGTAGATATTTCCATGTTTTTAGAGATAGTGGTGTAGATATTTCCATATTTATACAGATAGCGGTGTCGATATTTCCATGTTTTTACTGATAGCGGTGTAGATATTTCCATGTTTATTCACATGGCGGTGTAGATATTTCCATCTTTATACATGTCGTGGTGTAGATATTTCCATGTTTATACAGATAGCGGTGTAGATATTTCCATGTTTATACTGATAGCGGTGTAGATATTTCCATGTTTATACATATAGCGGTGTAGATATTTCCATGTTTATACAGATCGTGGTGTAGACATTTCCATGTTTATACAGATAGCGGTGTTGATATTTCCATGTTTTTACAGATTGCGGTGTAGATATTTCCATCTTTACACAGAGTCCTGTGTACATATTTCCATGTTTACTCAGATAGCTGTGTAGATATTTCCATGTTTACACAGATAGTGTTATAGGTATTTCCATGTTTATACAGATAGCGGTGTAGATATTTCCATGTTTATAAAGATAGCGGTGTAGATACTTCCATCTTTATAGAGATAGCGGTGGAGATATTTCCATGTTTATACAGATAGCGATGTAGATATTTCCATGTTTCTACAGATAGCGGTGGAGATATTTCCATGTTTATACAGATAGCCGTGTAGACATTTCCATGTTTAAAGAGATAACGGTGTAGATATTTCCATGTTTATACAGATGGCAGTGTAGATATTTCCAGGTATATACAAATGGCAGTGTAGATATTTCCATGTTTATACAGATGGACGTGTAGATATTTCCATGTTTATAAAGATGACAGTGTAGATATTTCCATGTTTTCACAGATGGCGGTGTAGATATTTCCATGTTTATACAGATAGCGGTGTGGCTACTTCCATGTTTATACAGATAGCAGTGTAGATATTTCAATGGTTATAGACATGTCTGTGTAGATAATTCCGTGTTTATACAGATGGCAGTGTAGGTATTTCCATGTTTATACAGATAGTGGTGTAGATATTTCCATGTTTATACAGATGACTGTGTAGGTATTTCCATGTGTGTACAGATGGCGGTTTCGATATTTCCATGTTTATTGAGATAGCATTGTAGATATTTCCATCTTTGCACAGACTGCGGTGTAGACATTTCCATGTTTATACAGATAACGCTGCAGATAATTCCATGTTTATACAGCTAGCGGTGTAGGTGTTTCCATGTTCATACAGACAGCGGTGGAGATATTTCTTTGTTTATACAGATAACGGTGTAGATATTTCCATGTTTATAGAGATAGTGTTGTAGATATTTCCATATTTATACAGATAGCGGTGTCAATATTTCCATGTTTATACTGATAGCGGTGTAGATATTTCCATGTTTATTCACATAGCGGTGTAGATATTTCCATGTTTATAGACGTCGTGGAGTAGATATTTCCATGTTTATACAGATAGCGGTGTAGATATTTCCATGTTTATACTAATAGTGGTGTGGATACTTCCATGTTTCTACAGATAGCGGTGTAGATATTTCAATGATTATAGAGATGTCTGTGTAGGTAATTCCATGTTTATACAGATGGCAGTGTAGATATTTCCATGATTATACAGGTAGTGGTGTAGATATTTCCATGTTTATACAGATGACTGTGTAGGTATTTCCATGTGTGTACAGATGGCGGTGTCGATATTTCCATGTTTATTGAGATAGCATTGTAAATATTTCCATCTTTGCACAGACTGCGGTGTAGATATTTCCATGTTTATACAGATAACGCTGCAGATAATTCCATGTTTCTACAGCTAGCGGTGTAGATGTTTCCATGTTCATACAGACAGCGGTAGAGATATTTCTTTGTTTATACAGATAACGGTGTAGATATTTCCATGTTTTTAGAGATAGTGGTGTAGATATTTCCAAATTTATACAGATAGCGGTGTCGATATTTCCATGTTTTTACTGATAGCGGTGTAGATATTTCCATGTTTATTCACATGGCGGTGTAGATATTTCCATGTTTATACAGACAGCGGTGGAGATATTTCCATGTTTATACGGATAGCGGTGTAGATATTTCCATGTTTATACTGATAGCGGTGTAGATATTTCCATGTTTATACATATAGCGGTGTAGATATTTCCATGTTTATACAGATCGTGGTGTAGACATTTCCATGTTTATACAGATAGCGGTGTTGATATTTCCATGTTTTTACAGATAGCGGTGTAGATATTTCGATGTTTACTAAGATAGCGGTGTTGATATTTCCATGTTTTTACAGATTGCGGTGTAGATATTTCCATCTTTACACAGAGACCTGTGTACATATTTCCATGTTTACTCAGATAGCTGGGTAGATATTTCCATGTTTACACAGATAGTGTTATAGATATTTCCATGTTTATACAGATAGCGGTGTAGATATTTCCATGTTTATAAAGATAGCGGTGTAGATATTTCCATCTTTATAGAGATAGCGGTGGAGATATTTCCATGTTTATACAGATAGCGATGTAGATATTTCCATGTTTCTACAGATAGCGGTGGAGATATTTCCATGTTTATACAGATAGCCGTGTAGACATTTCCATGTTTAAAGAGATAACGGTGTAGATATTTCCATGTTTATACAGATGGCAGTGTAGATATTTCCAGGTATATACAGATGGCAGTGTAGATATTTCCATGTTTATACAGATGGACGTGTAGATATTTCCATGTTTATAAAGATGACAGTGTAGATATTTCCATGTTTTCACAGATGGCGGTGTAGATATTTCCATGTTTATACAGATAGCGGTGTGGCTACTTCCATGTTTATACAGATAGCAGTGTAGATATTTCAATGGTTATAGAGATGTCTGTGTAGATAATTCCATGTTTATACAGTTGGCATTGATGGTATTTCCATGTTTATACAGATAGTGGTGTAGATATTTCCATGTTTATACAGTTGACTGTGTAGGTATTTCCATGTGTGTACAAATGGCGGTGTCAATATTTCCATGTTTTTTGAGATAGCATTGTAGATATTTCCATCTTTGCACAGACTGCGGTGTAGATATTTCCATGTTTATACAGATAACGCTGCAGATAATTCCATGTTTATACAGCTAGCGGTGTAGATGTTTCCATGTTCATACAGACAGCGGTGGAGATATTTCTTTGTTTATACAGATAACGGTGTAGATATTTCCATCTTTTTAGAGATAGTGGTGTAGATATTTCCATATTTATACAGATAGCGGTGTCAATATTTCCATGTTTATACTGATAGCGGTGTAGATATTTCCATGTTTATTCACATAGCGGTGTAGATATTTCCATGATTATACACGTCGTGGTGTAGATATTTCCATGTTTATACAGATAGTGGTGTAGATATTTCCATGTTTATACTGATAGAGGTGTGGCTACTTCCATGTTTATACAGATAGCGGTGTAGATATTTCAATGATTATAGAGATATCTGTGTAGGTAATTCCATGTTTATACAGATGGCAGTGTAGATATTTCCATGTTTATACAGATAGTGGTGTAGATATTTCCATGTTCATACATATAGCAGTGTAGTTACTTCCATGTTTATACAGATCGTGGTGTAGACATTTCCATGTTTATACAGATAGCGGTGTTGATATTTCCATGTTTATACAGATAGCGGTGTAGATATTTCCATGTTTACTGAGATATCGGTGTAGATATTTCCATATTTGCACAGATAGCGGTGTAGATATTTCCATGTTTATACTGATAGAGGTGTGGCTACTTCCATGTTTATACAGATAGCGGTGTAGATATTTCAATGATTATAGAGATGTCTGTGTAGGTAATTCCATGTTTATACAGATGGACGTGTAGATATTTCCATGTTTATAAAGATGACAGTGTAGATATTTCCATATTTTCACAGATGGCGGTGTAGATATTTCCATGTTTATACAGATAGCGGTGTGGCTACTTCCATGTTTATACAGATAGCGGTGTAGATATTTCAATGGTTATAGAGATGTCTGTGTAGATAATTCCATGTTTATACAGATGGCAGTGTAGGTATTTCCATGTTTATACAGATAGTGGTGTAGATATTTCCATGTTTATACAGATGACTTTGTAGGTATTTCCATGTGTGTACAGATGGCGGTGTCGATATTTCCATGTTTATTGAGATAGCATTGTAGATATATCCATCTTTGCACAGACTGCGGTGTAGATATTTCCATGTTTATACAGATAAAGCTGCAGATAATTCCATGTTTATACAGATAGCGGTGTAGTTGTTTCCATGTTCATACAGACAGCGGTGGAGATATTTCTTTGTTTATACAGATAACGGTGTAGATATTTCCATGTTTATAGAGATAGTGGTGTAGATATTTCCATATTTATACAGATAGCGGTGTCAATATTTCCATGTTTACACTGATAGCTGTGTAGATATTTCCATGTTTATTCACATAGCGGTGTAGATATTTCCTTGTTTATACACGTCGTGGTGTAGATATTTCCATGTTTATACAGATAGCGGTGTAGATATTTCCATGTATATACTGATAGCGGTGTGGCTACTTCCATGTTTATACAGATAGCGGTGTAGATATTTCAATGATTATAGAGATGTCTGTGTAGGTAATTCCATGTTTATACAGATGGCAGTGTAGATATTTCCATGTTTATACAGATAGTGGTGTAGATATTTCCATGTTTATACAGATGACTGTGTAGGTATTTCCATGTGTGTACAGATGGCGGTGTCGATATTTCCATGTTTATTGAGATAGCATTGTAGATATTTCCATCTTTGCACAGACTGCGGTGTAGATATTTCCATGTTTATACAGATAACGCTGCAGATAATTCCATGTTTATACAGCTAGCGGTGTAGATGTTTCCATGTTCATACAGACAGCGGTGGAGGTATTTCTTTGTTTATACAGATAACGGTGTAGATATTTCCATGTTTATAGAGATAGTGGTGTAGATATTTCCATATTTATACAGATAGCGGTGTCAATATTTCCATGTTTATACTGATAGCTGTGTAGATATTTCCATGTTTATTCACATGGCGGTGTAGATATTTCCATGTTTATACACGTCGTGGTGTAGATATTTCCATATTTATACAGATAGCGGTGTAGATATTTCCATGTTTATACAGATAGTGGTGTGGCTACTTCCATGTTTATACAGATAGCGGTGTAGATATTTCAATGTTTATAGAGATGTCTGTGTAGGTAATTCCATGTTTATACAGATGGCAGTGTAGATATTTCCATGTTTATACAGATAGTGGTGTAGATATTTCCATGTTTATACAGATGACTGAGTAGGTATTTCCATGTGTGTACAGATGGCGGTGTCGATATTTCCATGTTTATTGAGATATCATTGTAGATATTTCCATCTTTGCACAGACTGCGGTGTAGATATTTCCATGTTTATACAGATAACGCTGCAGATAATTCCATGTTTATACAGCTAGCGGTGTAGATGTTTCCATGTTCATACAGACAGCGGTGGAGATATTTCTTTGTTTATACAGATAACGGTGTAGATATTTCCATGTTTATAGAGATAGTGGTGTAGATATTTCCATATTTATACTGATAGCGGTGTCGATATTTCCATGTTTTTACTGATAGCTGTGTAGATATTTCCAAGTTTATTCACATGGCGGTGTAGATATTTCCATGTTTATACATGTCGTGGTGTAGATATTTCCATGTTTATACAGATAGCGGTGTAGATATTTCCATGTTTATACTGATAGTGGTGTAGATATTTCCATGTTTATACATATAGCGGTGTAGATATTTCCATGTTTATACAGATCGTGGTGTAGACTTTTCCATGTTTATACAGGTAGCGGTGTTGATATTTCCATGTTTTTACAGATAGCGGTGTAGAAATTTCCATGTTTACTGAGATAGTGGTGTAGATATTTCCATATTTGCACAGATTGCAGTGTAGGTATTTCCATCTTTACACAGAGACCTGTGTACATATTCCCATGTTTACACAGATAGCTGTGTAGATATTTCCATGTTTACACAGATATTGTTATAGATATTTCCATGTTTATACAGATATCGGTGTAGATATTTCAATGTTTATAAAGATAGCGGTGTAGATATTTCCATCTTTATAGAGATAACGGTGGAGATATTTCCATGTTTATACAGATAGCGATGTAGATATTTCCATGTTTCTACAGATAGCAGTGGAGTTATTTCCATGTTTATACAGATAGCCGTGTAGATATTTCCATGTTTATAGAGATAGCGCTGTAGATATTTCCATGTTTATACAGATGGCAGTGTAGATATTTCCAGGTATATACAGATGGCAGTGTAGATATTTCCATGTTTATGCAGATGGAGGTGTAGATATTTCCATGTTTATAAAGATGACAGTGTAGATATTTCCATGTTTTCACAGATGGCGGTGAAGATATTTCCATGTTTATACAGATAGCGGTGTGGCTACTTCCATGTTTATACAGATAGCGGTGTAGATATTTCAATGGTTATAGAGATGTCTGTGTAGATAATTCCATGTTTATACAGATGGCAGTGTAGGTATTTCCATGTTTATACAGATAGTGGTGTAGATATTTCGATGTTTATACAGATGACTGTGTAGGTATTTCCATGTGTGTACAGATGGCGGTGTCGATATTTCCATGTTTATTGAGATAGCATTGTAGATATTTCCATCTTTGCACAGACTGCGGTGTAGATATTTCCATGTTTATACATGTCGTGGTGTAGATATTTCCATGTTTATACAGATAGCGGTGTAGATATTTCCATGTTTATACTGATAGCGGTGTGGCTACTTCCATGTTTATACAGATAGCGGTGTAGATATTTCAATGTTTATAGAGATGTCTGTGTAGATAATTCCATGTTTATACAGATGGCAGTGTAGGTATTTCCATGTTTATACAGATAGTGGTGTAGATATTTCCATGTTTATACAGATGACTTTGTAGGTATTTCCATGTGTGTACAGATGGCGGTGTCGATATTTCCATGTTTATTGAGATAGCATTGTAGATATTTCCATCTTTGCACAGACTGCGGTGTAGATATTTCCATGTTTATACAGATAACGCTGCAGATAATTCCATGTTTATACAGATAGCGGTGTAGATGTTTCCATGTTCATACAGACAGCGGTGGAGATATTTCTTTGTTTATACAGATAACGGTTTAGATATTTCCATGTTTATAGAGATAGTGGTGTAGATATTTCCATATTTATACAGATAGCGGTGTGAATATTTCCATGTTTATACTGATAGCTGTGTAGATATTTCCATGTTTATTCACATAGTGGTGTAGATATTTCCTTGTTTATACACGTCGTGGTGTAGATATTTCCATGTTTATACAGATAGCGGTGTAAATATTTCCATGTATATACTGATAGCGGTGTGGCTACTTCCATGTTTATACAGATAGCGGTGTAGATATTTCAATGATTATAGAGATGTCTGTGTAGGTAATTCCATGTTTATACAGATGGCAGTGTAGATATTTCCATGTTTATACAGATAGCGGTGTAGATATTTCCATGTTTATACAGATAGCGGTGTAGATATTTCCATGTTTATTGAGATAGCGGTGTAGATATTTCCATATTTGCACAGATTGCGGTGTAGGTATTTCCATCTTTACACTGAGACCTGTGTACATATTTCCATGTTTACACAGATAGCTGTGTAGATATTTCCATGTTTACACAGATAGTGTTATAGATATTTCCATGTTTATACAGATAGCGGTGTAGATATTTCCATGTTTATAAAGATAGCGGTGTAGATATTTCCATCTTTATAGAGATAACGGTGGAGATATTTCCATGTTTATAGAGATAGCGATGTAGATATTTCCATGTTTCTACAGATAGCGGTGGAGATATTTCCATGTTTATACAGATAGCCGTGTAGACATTTCCATGTTTATGGAGATAGCACTGTAGATATTTCCATGTTTATACGGATGGCAGTGTAGATATTTCCAGGTATATACAGATGGCAGTGTAGATATTTCCATGTTTATACAGATGGACGTGTAGATATTTCCATGTTTATAAAGATGACAGTGTAGATATTTCCATGTTTTCACAGATGGCGGTGTAGATATTTCCATGTTTATACAGATAGCGGTGTAGATATTTCCATGTATATACTGATAGCGGTGTGGCTACTTCCATGTTTATACAGATAGCGGTGTAGATATTTCAATGATTATAGAGATGTCTGTGTAGGTAATTCCATGTTTATACAGATGGCAGTGTAGATATTTCCATGTTTATACAGATGGACGTGTAGACATTTCCATGTTTATAAAGATGACAGTGTAGATATTTCCATGTTTTCACAGATGGCGGTGTAGATATTTCCATGTTTATACAGATAGCGGTGTGGCTACTTCCATGTTTATACAGATAGCGGTGTAGATATTTCAATGGTTATAGAGATGTCTGTGTAGATAATTCCATGTTTATACAGATGGCAGTGTAGGTATTTCCATGTTTATACAGATAGTGGTGTAGATATTTCCATGTTTATACAGATGACTGTGTAGTTATTTCCATGTGTGTACAGATGGCGGTGTCGATATTTCCATATTTATTGAGATAGCATTGTAGATATTTCCATCTTTGCACAGACTGCGGTGTAGATATTTCCATGTTTATACAGATAACGCTGCAGATAATTCCATGTTTATACAGATAGCGTTGTAGATGTTTCCATGTTCATACAGACAGCGGTGGAGATATTTCTTTGTTTATACAGATAACGGTGTAGATATTTCCATGTTTATAGAGATAGTGGTGTAGATATTTCCATATTTATACAGATAGCGGTGTCCATATTTCCATGTTTATACTGATAGCGGTGTAGATATTTCCATGTTTATTCACATGGCGGTGTAGATATTTCCATCTTTATACATGTCGTGGTGTAGATATTTCCATGTTTATACAGATAGCGGTGTAGATATTTCCATGTTTATACTGATAGCGGTGTAGATATTTCCATGTTTATACATATAGCGGTGTAGATATTTCCATGTTTATACAGATCGTGGTGTAGACATTTCCATGTTTATACAGATAGCGGTGTTGATATTTCCATGTTTTTACAGATAGCAGTGTAGATATTTCGATATTTACTAAGATAGCTGTGTTGATATTTCCATGTTTTTACAGATTGCGGTGTAGATATTTCCATCGTTACACAGAGTCCTGTGTACATATTTCCATGTTTACTCAGATAGCTGTGTAGATATTTCCATGTTTACACAGATAGTGTTATAGATATTTCCATGTTTATACAGATAGCGGTGTAGATATTTCCATGTTTATAAAGATAGCGGTGTAGATACTTCCATCTTTATAGAGATAGCGGTGGAGTTATTTCCATGTTTATACAGATAGCGATGTAGATATTTCCATGTTTCTACAGATAGCGGTGGAGATATTTCCATGTTTATACAGATAGCCGTGTAGACATTTCCATGTTTAAAGAGATAACGGTGTAGATATTTCCATGTTTATACAGATGGCAGTGTAGATATTTCCAGGTATATACAAATGGCAGTGTAGTTATTTCCATGTTTATACAGATGGACGTGTAGTTATTTCCATGTTTATAAAGATGACAGTGTAGATATTTCCATGTTTTCACAGCTGGCGGTGTAGATATTTCCATGTTTATACAGATAGCGGTGTGGCTACTTCCATGTTTATACAGATAGCAGTGTAGATATTTCAATGGTTATAGACATGTCTGTGTAGATAATTCCATGTTTATACAGATGGCAGTGTAGGTATTTCCATCTTTATACAGATAGTGGTGTAGATATTTCCATGTTTATACAGATGACTGTGTAGGTATTTCCATGTGTGTACAGATGGCGGTTTCGATATTTCCATGTTTATTGAGATAGCATTGTAGATATTTCCATCTTTGCACAGACTGCGGTGTAGACATTTCCATGTTTATACAGATAACGCTGCAGATAATTCCATGTTTATACAGCTAGCGGTGTAGGTGTTTCCATGTTCATACAGACAGCGGTGGAGATATTTCTTTGTTTATACAGATAACGGTGTAGGTATTTCCATGTTTATAGAGATAGTGGTGTAGATATTTCCATATTTATACAGATAGCGGTGTCAATATTTCCATGTTTATACTGATAGCGGTGTAGATATTTCCATGTTTATTCACATAGCGGTGTAGATATTTCCATGTTTATAGACGTCGTGGAGTAGATATTTCCATGTTTATACAGATAGCGGTGTAGATATTTCCATGTTTATACAGATAGTGGTGTGGATACTTCCATGTTTCTACAGATAGCGGTGTAGATATTTCAATGATTATAGAGATATCTGTGTAGGTAATTCCATGTTTATACAGATGGCAGTGTAGATATTTCCATGATTATACAGGTAGTGGTGTAGATATTTCCATGTTTATACAGATGACTGTGTAGGTATTTCCATGTGTGTACAGATGGCGGTGTCGATATTTCCATGTTTACTGAGATAGCATTGTAGATATTTCCATCTTTGCACAGACTGCGGTGTAGATATTTCCATGTTTATACAGATAACGCTGCAGATAATTCCATGTTTCTACAGCTAGCGGTGTAGATGTTTCCATGTTCATACAGACAGCGGTAGAGATATTTCTTTGTTTATACAGATAACGGTGTAGATATTTCCATGTTTTTAGAGATAGTGGTGTAGATATTTCCAAATTTATACAGATAGCGGTGTCGATATTTCCATGTTTTTACTGATAGCGGTGTAGATATTTCCATGTTTATTCACATGGCGGTGTAGATATTTCCATGTTTATACATGTCGTGGTGTAGATATTTCCATGTTTATACAGATAGCGGTGTAGATATTTCCATGTTTATACTGATAGCCGTGTAGATATTTCCATGTTTATACATATAGCGGTGTAGATATTTCCATGTTTATAAACATAGCGGTGTAGATATTTCCATCTTTATAGAGATAGCAGTGGAGATATTTCCATGTTTATACAGATAGCGATGTAGATATTTCCATGTTTATACAGATCGTGGTGTAGACATTTCCATGTTTATACAGATAGCGGTGTTGATATTTCCATGTTTTTACAGATAGCGGTGTAGATATTTCGATGTTTACTAAGATAGCGGTGTTGATATTTCCATGTTTTTACAGATTGCGGTGTAGATATTTCCATCTTTACACAGAGACCTGTGTACATATTTCCATGTTTACTCAGATAGCTGGGTAGATATTTCCATGTTTACACAGATAGTGTTATAGATATTTCCATGTTTATACAGATAGCGATGTAGATATTTCCATGTTTATAAAGATAGCGGTGTAGATATTTCCATCTTTATAGAGATAGCGGTGGAGATATTTCCATGTTTATACAGATAGCGATATAGATATTTCCATGTTTCTACAGATAGCGGTGGAGATATTTCCATGTTTATACAGATAGCCGTGTAGACATTTCCATGTTTAAAGAGATAACGGTGTAGATATTTCCATGTTTATACAGATGGCAGTGTAGATATTTCCAGGTATATACAGATGGCAGTGTAGATATTTCCATGTTTATACAGATGGACGTGTAGATATTTCCATGTTTATAAAGATGACAGTGTAGATATTTCCATGTTTTCACAGATGGCGGTGTAGATATTTCCATGTTTATACAGATAGCGGTGTGGCTACTTCCATGTTTATACAGATAGCAGTGTAGTTATTTCAATGGTTATAGAGATGTCTGTGTAGATAATTCCATGTTTATACAGTTGGCATTGATGGTATTTCCATGTTTATACAGATAGTGGTGTAGATATTTCCATGTTTATACAGTTGACTGTGTAGGTATTTCCATGTGTGTACAAATGGCGGTGTCAATATTTCCATGTTTTTTGAGATAGCATTGTAGATATTTCCATCTTTGCACAGACTGCGGTGTAGATATTTCCATGTTTATACAGATAACGCTGCAGATAATTCCATGTTTATACAGCTAGCGGTGTAGATGTTTCCATGTTCATACAGACAGCGGTGGAGATATTTCTTTGTTTATACAGATAACGGTGTAGATATTTCCATCTTTTTAGAGATAGTGGTGTAGATATTTCCATATTTATACAGATAGCGGTGTCAATATTTCCATGTTTATACTGATAGCGGTGTAGATATTTCCATGTTTATTCACATAGCTGTGTAGATATTTCCATGATTATACACGTCGTGGTGTAGATATTTCCATGTTTATACAGATAGCGGTGAAGATATTTCCATGTTTATACTGATAGAGGTGTGGCTACTTCCATGTTTATACAGATAGCGGTGTAGATATTTCAATGATTATAGAGATATCTGTGTAGGTAATTCCATGTTTATACAGATGGCAGTGTAGATATTTCCATGTTTATACAGATAGTGGTGTAGATATTTCCATGTTCATACATATAGCAGTGTAGTTACTTCCATGTTTATACAGATCGTGGTGTAGACATTTCCATGTTTATACAGATAGCGGTGTTGATATTTCCATGTTTATACAGATAGCGGTGTAGATATTTCCATGTTTACTGAGATATCGGTGTAGATATTTCCATATTTGCACAGATAGCGGTGTAGATATTTCCATGTTTATACTGATAGAGGTGTGGCTACTTCCATGTTTATACAGATAGCGGTGTAGATATTTCAATGATTATAGAGATGTCTGTGTAGGTAATTCCATGTTTATACAGATGGACGTGTAGATATTTCCATGTTTATAAAGATGACAGTGTAGATATTTCCATATTTTCACAGATGGCGGTGTAGATATTTCCATGTTTATACAGATAGCGGTGTGGCTACTTCCATGTTTATACAGATAGCGGTGTAGATATTTCAATGGTTATAGAGATGTCTGTGTAGATAATTCCATGTTTATACAGATGGCAGTGTAGGTATTTCCATGTTTATACAGATAGTGGTGTAGATATTTCCATGTTTATACAGATGACTTTGTAGGTATTTCCATGTGTGTACAGATGGCGGTGTCGATATTTCCATGTTTATTGAGATAGCATTGTAGATATTTCCATCTTTGCACAGACTGCGGTGTAGATATTTCCATGTTTATACAGATAACGCTGCAGATAATTCCATGTTTATACAGATAGCGGTGTAGATATTTCCATTTTTATTCACATGGCGGTGTAGATATTTCCATGTTTATACATGTCGTGGTGTAGATATTTCCATGTTTATACAGATAGCGGTGTAGATATTTCCATGTTTATACTGATAGCCGTGTAGATATTTCCATGTTTATACATATAGCGGTGTAGATATTTCCATGTTTATAAAGATAGCGGTGTAGATATTTCCATCTTTATAGAGATAGCAGTGGAGATATTTGCATGTTTATACAGATAGCGATGTAGATATTTCCATGTTTATACAGATCGTGGTGTAGACATTTCCATGTTTATACAGATAGCGGTGTTGATATTTCCATGTTTTTACAGATAGCGGTGTAGATATTTCGATGTTTACTAAGATAGCGGTGTTGATATTTCCATGTTTTTACAGATTGCGGTGTAGATATTTCCATCTTTACACAGAGACCTGTGTACATATTTCCATGTTTACTCAGATAGCTGGGTAGATATTTCCATGTTTACACAGATAGTGTTATAGATATTTCCATGTTTATACAGATAGCGATGTAGATATTTCCATGTTTATAAAGATAGCGGTGTAGATATTTCCATCTTTATAGAGATAGCGGTGGAGATATTTCCATGTTTATACAGATAGCGATATAGATATTTCCATGTTTCTACAGATAGCGGTGGAGATATTTCCATGTTTATACAGATAGCCGTGTAGACATTTCCATGTTTAAAGAGATAACGGTGTAGATATTTCCATGTTTATACAGATGGCAGTGTAGATATTTCCAGGTATATACAGATGGCAGTGTAGATATTTCCATGTTTATACAGATGGACGTGTAGATATTTCCATGTTTATAAAGATGACAGTGTAGATATTTCCATGTTTTCACAGATGGCGGTGTAGGTATTTCCATGTTTATACAGATAGCGGTGTGGCTACTTCCATGTTTATACAGATAGCAGTGTAGTTATTTCAATGGTTATAGAGATGTCTGTGTAGATAATTCCATGTTTATACAGTTGGCATTGATGGTATTTCCATGTTTATACAGATAGTGGTGTAGATATTTCCATGTTTATACAGTTGACTGTGTAGGTATTTCCATGTGTGTACAAATGGCGGTGTCAATATTTCCATGTTTTTTGAGATAGCATTGTAGATATTTCCATCTTTGCACAGACTGCGGTGTAGATATTTCCATGTTTATACAGATAACGCTGCAGATAATTCCATGTTTATACAGCTAGCGGTGTAGATGTTTCCATGTTCATACAGACAGCGGTGGAGATATTTCTTTGTTTATACAGATAACGGTGTAGATATTTCCATCTTTTTAGAGATAGTGGTGTAGATATTTCCATATTTATACAGATAGCGGTGTCAATATTTCCATGTTTATACTGATAGCGGTGTAGATATTTCCATGTTTATTCACATAGCTGTGTAGATATTTCCATGATTATACACGTCGTGGTGTAGATATTTCCATGTTTATACAGATAGCGGTGAAGATATTTCCATGTTTATACTGATAGAGGTGTGGCTACTTCCATGTTTATACAGATAGCGGTGTAGATATTTCAATGATTATAGAGATATCTGTGTAGGTAATTCCATGTTTATACAGATGGCAGTGTAGATATTTCCATGTTTATACAGATAGTGGTGTAGATATTTCCATGTTCATACATATAGCAGTGTAGTTACTTCCATGTTTATACAGATCGTGGTGTAGACATTTCCATGTTTATACAGATAGCGGTGTTGATATTTCCATGTTTATACAGATAGCGGTGTAGATATTTCCATGTTTACTGAGATATCGGTGTAGATATTTCCATATTTGCACAGATAGCGGTGTAGATATTTCCATGTTTATACTGATAGAGGTGTGGCTACTTCCATGTTTATACAGATAGCGGTGTAGATATTTCAATGATTATAGAGATGTCTGTGTAGGTAATTCCATGTTTATACAGATGGACGTGTAGATATTTCCATGTTTATAAAGATGACAGTGTAGATATTTCCATATTTTCACAGATGGCGGTGTAGATATTTCCATGTTTATACAGATAGCGGTGTGGCTACTTCCATGTTTATACAGATAGCGGTGTAGATATTTCAATGGTTATAGAGATGTCTGTGTAGATAATTCCATGTTTATACAGATGGCAGTGTAGGTATTTCCATGTTTATACAGATAGTGGTGTAGATATTTCCATGTTTATACAGATGACTTTGTAGGTATTTCCATGTGTGTACAGATGGCGGTGTCGATATTTCCATGTTTATTGAGATAGCATTGTAGATATTTCCATCTTTGCACAGACTGCGGTGTAGATATTTCCATGTTTATACAGATAACGCTGCAGATAATTCCATGTTTATACAGATAGCGGTGTAGATGTTTCCATGTTCATACAGACAGCGGTGGAGATATTTCTTTGTTTATACAGATAACGGTGTAGATATTTCCATGTTTATAGAGATAGTGGTGTAGATATTTCCATATTTATACAGATAGCGGTGTCAATATTTCCATGTTTACACTGATAGCTGTGTAGATATTTCCATGTTTATTCACATAGCGGTGTAGATATTTCCTTGTTTATACACGTCGTGGTGTAGATATTTCCATGTTTATACAGATAGCGGTGTAGATATTTCCATGTATATACTGATAGCGGTGTGGCTACTTCCATGTTTATACAGATAGCGGTGTAGATATTTCAATGATTATAGAGATGCCTGTGTAGGTAATTCCATGTTTATACAGATGGCAGTGTAGATATTTCCATGTTTATACAGATAGTGGTGTAGATATTTCCATGTTTATACAGATGACTGTGTAGGTATTTCCATGTGTGTACAGATGGCGGTGTCGATATTTCCATGTTTACTGAGATAGCATTGTAGATATTTCCATCTTTGCACAGACTGCGGTGTAGATATTTCCATGTTTATACAGATAACGCTGCAGATAATTCCATGTTTATACAGCTAGCGGTGTAGATGTTTCCATGTTCATACAGACAGCGGTGGAGGTATTTCTTTGTTTATACAGATAACGGTGTAGATATTTCCATGTTTATAGAGATAGTGGTGTAGATATTTCCATATTTATACAGATAGCGGTGTCAATATTTCCATGTTTATACTGATAGCTGTGTAGATATTTCCATGTTTATTCACATGGCGGTGTAGATATTTCCATGTTTATACACGTCGTGGTGTAGATATTTCCATATTTATACAGATAGCGGTGTAGATATTTCCATGTTTATACAGATAGTGGTGTGGCTACTTCCATGTTTATACAGATAGCGGTGTAGATATTTCAATGTTTATAGAGATGTCTGTGTAGGTAATTCCATGTTTATACAGATGGCAGTGTAGATATTTCCATGTTTATACAGATAGTGGTGTAGATATTTCCATGTTTATACAGATGACTGAGTAGGTATTTCCATGTGTGTACAGATGGCGGTGTCCATATTTCCATGTTTATTGAGATATCATTGTAGATATTTCCATCTTTGCACAGACTGCGGTGTAGATATTTCCATGTTTATACAGATAACGCTGCAGATAATTCCATGTTTATACAGCTAGCGGTGTAGATGTTTCCATGTTCATACAGACAGCGGTGGAGATATTTCTTTGTTTATACAGATAACGGTGTAGATATTTCCATGTTTATAGAGATAGTGGTGTAGATATTTCCATATTTATACTGATAGCGGTGTCGATATTTCCATGTTTTTACTGATAGCTGTGTAGATATTTCCAAGTTTATTCACATGGCGGTGTAGATATTTCCATGTTTATACATGTCGTGGTGTAGATATTTCCATGTTTATACAGATAGCGGTGTAGATATTTCCATGTTTATACTGATAGCGGTGTAGATATTTCCATGTTTATACATATAGCGGTGTAGATATTTCCATGTTTATACAGATCGTGGTGTAGACATTTCCATGTTTATACAGGTAGCGGTGTTGATATTTCCATGTTTTTACAGATAGCGGTGTAGAAATTTCCATGTTTACTGAGATAGTGGTGTAGATATTTCCATATTTGCACAGATTGCAGTGTAGGTATTTCCATATTTACACAGAGACCTGTGTACATATTCCCATGTTTACACAGATAGCTGTGTAGATATTTCCATGTTTACACAGATATTGTTATAGATATTTCCATGTTTATACAGATATCGGTGTAGATATTTCCATGTTTATAAAGATAGCGGTGTAGATATTTCCATCTTTATAGAGATAACGGTGGAGATATTTCCATGTTTATACAGATAGCGATGTAGATATTTCCATGTTTCTACAGATAGCAGTGGAGTTATTTCCATGTTTATACAGATAGCCGTGTAGATATTTCCATGTTTATAGAGATAGCGCTGTAGATATTTCCATGTTTATACACATGGCAGTGTAGATATTTCCAGGTATATACAGATGGCAGTGTAGATATTTCCATGTTTATGCAGATGGACGTGTAGATATTTCCATGTTTATAAAGATGACAGTGTAGATATTTCCATGTTTTCACAGATGGCGGTGAAGATATTTCCATGTTTATACAGATAGCGGTGTGGCTACTTCCATGTTTATACAGATAGCGGTGTAGATATTTCAATGGTTATAGAGATGTCTGTGTAGATAATTCCATGTTTATACAGATGGCAGTGTAGGTATTTCCATGTTTATACAGATAGTGGTGTAGATATTTCGATGTTTATACAGATGACTGTGTAGGTATTTCCATGTGTGTACAGATGGCGGTGTCGATATTTCCATGTTTATTGAGATAGCATTGTAGATATTTCCATCTTTGCACAGACTGCGGTGTAGATATTTCCATGTTTATACATGTCGTGGTGTAGATATTTCCATGTTTATACAGATAGCGGTGTAGATATTTCCATGTTTATACTGATAGCGGTGTGGCTACTTCCATGTTTATACAGATAGCGGTGTAGATATTTCAATGTTTATAGAGATGTCTGTGTAGATAATTCCATGTTTATACAGATGGCAGTGTAGGTATTTCCATGTTTATACAGATAGTGGTGTAGATATTTCCATGTTTATACAGATGACTGTGTAGGTATTTCCATGTGTGTACAGATGGCGGTGTCGATATTTCCATGTTTATTGAGATAGCATTGTAGATATTTCCATCTTTGCACAGACTGCGGTGTAGATATTTCCATGTTTATACAGATAACGCTGCAGATAATTCCATGTTTATACAGATAGCGGTGTAGATGTTTCCATGTTCATACAGACAGCGGTGGAGATATTTCTTTGTTTATACAGATAACGGTTTAGATATTTCCATGTTTATAGAGATAGTGGTGTAGATATTTCCATATTTATGCAGATAGCGGTGTCAATATTTCCATGTTTATACTGATAGCTGTGTAGATATTTCCATGTTTATTCACATAGTGGTGTAGATATTTCCTTGTTTATACACGTCGTGGTGTAGATATTTCCATGTTTATACAGATAGCGGTGTAAATATTTCCATGTATATACTGATAGCGGTGTGGCTACTTCCATGTTTATACAGATAGCGGTGTAGATATTTCAATGATTATAGAGATGTCTGTGTAGGTAATTCCATGTTTATACAGATGGCAGTGTAGATATTTCCATGTTTATACAGATAGCGGTGTAGATATTTCCATGTTTATACAGATAGCGGTGTAGATATTTCCATGTTTATTGAGATAGCGGTGTAGATATTTCCATATTTGCACAGATTGCGGTGTAGGTATTTCCATCTTTACACAGAGACCTGTGTACATATTTCCATGTTTACACAGATAGCTGTGTAGATATTTCCATGTTTACACAGATAGTTTTATAGATATTTCCATGTTTATACAGATAGCGGTGTAGATATTTCCATGTTTATAAAGATAGCGGTGTAGATATTTCCATCTTTATAGAGATAACGGTGGAGATATTTCCATGTTTATAGAGATAGCGATGTAGATATTTCCATGTTTCTACAGATAGCGGTGGAGATATTTCCATGTTTATACAGATAGCCGTGTAGACATTTCCATGTTTATGGAGATAGCACTGTAGATATTTCCATGTTTATACAGATGGCAGTGTAGATATTTCCAGGTATATACAGATGGCAGTGTAGATATTTCCATGTTTATACAGATGGACGTGTAGATATTTCCATGTTTATAAAGATGACAGTGTAGACATTTCCATGTTTTCACAGATGGCGGTGTAGATATTTCCATGTTTATACAGATAGCGGTGTAGATATTTCCATGTATATACTGATAGCGGTGTGGCTACTTCCATGTTTATACAGATAGCGGTGTAGATATTTCAATGATTATAGAGATGTCTGTGTAGGTAATTCCATGTTTATACAGATGGCAGTGTAGATATTTCCATGTTTATACAGATAGTGGTGTAGATATTTCCATGTTTATACAGATGACTGTGTAGGTATTTCCATGTGTGTACAGATTGTGGTGTCGATATTTCCATGTTTATTGAGATAGCATTGTAGATATTTCCATCTTTGCACAGACAGCGGTGTAGATATTTCCATGTTTATACAGATAACGCTGCAGATAATTCCATGTTTATACAGCTAGCGGTGTAGATGTTTCCATGTTCATACAGACAGCGGTGGAGATATTTCTTTGTTTATACAGATAACGGTGAAGATATTTCCATGTTTACAGAGATAGTGGTGTAGATATTTCCATGTTTATACAGACCGTGGTGTAGACACTTCCATGTTTATACAGATAGCGGTGTTGATATTTCCATGTTTATACAGATAGCGGTGTAGATATTTCCATGTTTACTGAGATAGCGTTGTAGATATATCCATATTTGCACAGATTGCGGTGTAGGTATTTCCATCTTTACACAGAGACCTGTGTACATATTTCCATGTTTACACAGATAGCTGTGAAGATATTTCCATGTTTACACAGATATTGTTATAGATATTTCCATGTTTATACAGATATCGGTGTAGATATTTCCATGTTTATAAAGATAGCGGTGTAGATATTTCCATCTTTATAGAGATAACGGTGGAGATATTTCCATGTTTATACAGATAGCGATGTAGATATTTCCATGTTTCTACAGATAGCAGTGGAGTTATTTCCATGTTTATACAGATAGCCGTGTAGATATTTCCATGTTTATAGAGATAGCGCTGTAGATATTTCCATGTTTATACAGATGGCAGTGTAGATATTTCCAGGTATATACAGATGGCAGTGTAGATATTTCCATGTTTATGCAGATGGAGGTGTAGATATTTCCATGTTTATAAAGATGACAGTGTAGATATTTCCATGTTTTCACAGATGGCGGTGAAGATATTTCCATGTTTATACAGATAGCGGTGTGGCTACTTCCATGTTTATACAGATAGCGGTGTAGATATTTCAATGGTTATAGAGATGTCTGTGTAGATAATTCCATGTTTATACAGATGGCAGTGTAGGTATTTCCATGTTTATACAGATATTGGTGTAGATATTTCCATGTTTATACAGATGACTGTGTAGGTATTTCCATGTGTGCACAGATGGCGGTGTCGATATTTCCATGTTTATTGAGATAGCATTGTAGATATTTCCATCTTTGCGCAGACTGCGGTGTAGATATTTCCATGTTTATACAGATAACGCTGCAGATAATTCCATGTTTATACAGCTAGCGGTGTAGATGTTTCCATGTTCATACAGACAGCGGTGGAGATATTTCTTTGTTTATACAGATAACGGTGTAGATATTTCCATGTTTTTAGAGATAGTGGTGTAGATATTTCCATATTTATACAGATAGCGGTGTCGATATTTCCATGTTTTTACTGATAGCGGTGTAGATATTTCCATGTTTATTCACATGGCGGTGTAGATATTTCCATCTTTATACATGTCGTGGTGTAGATATTTCCATGTTTATACAGATAGCGGTGTAGATATTTCCATGTTTATACTGATAGCGGTGTAGATATTTCCATGTTTATATATATAGCGGTGTAGATATTTCCATGTTTATACAGATCGTGGTGTAGACATTTCCATGTTTATACAGATAGCGGTGTTGATATTTCCATGTTTTTACAGATTGCGGTGTAGATATTTCCATCTTTACACAGAGTCCTGTGTACATATTTCCATGTTTACTCAGATAGCTGTGTAGATATTTCCATGTTTACACAGATAGTGTTATAGGTATTTCCATGTTTATACAGATAGCGGTGTAGATATTTCCATGTTTATAAAGATAGCGGTGTAGATACTTCCATCTTTATAGAGATAGCGGTGGAGATATTTCCATGTTTATACAGATAGCGATGTAGATATTTCCATGTTTCTACAGATAGCGGTGGAGATATTTCCATGTTTATACAGATAGCCGTGTAGACATTTCCATGTTTAAAGAGATAACGGTGTAGATATTTCCATGTTTATACAGATGGCAGTGTAGATATTTCCAGGTATATACAAATGGCAGTGTAGATATTTCCATGTTTATACAGATGGACGTGTAGATATTTCCATGTTTATAAAGATGACAGTGTAGATATTTCCATGTTTTCACAGATGGCGGTGTAGATATTTCCATGTTTATACAGATAGCGGTGTGGCTACTTCCATGTTTATACAGATAGCAGTGTAGATATTTCAATGGTTATAGACATGTCTGTGTAGATAATTCCATGTTTATACAGATGGCAGTGTAGGTATTTCCATGTTTATACAGATAGTGGTGTAGATATTTCCATGTTTATACAGATGACTGTGTAGGTATTTCCATGTGTGTACAGATGGCGGTTTCGATATTTCCATGTTTATTGAGATAGCATTGTAGATATTTCCATCTTTGCACAGACTGCGGTGTAGACATTTCCATGTTTATACAGATAACGCTGCAGATAATTCCATGTTTATACAGCTAGCGGTGTAGGTGTTTCCATGTTCATACAGACAGCGGTGGAGATATTTCTTTGTTTATACAGATAAAGGTGTAGATATTTCCATGTTTATAGAGATAGTGTTGTAGATATTTCCATATTTATACAGATAGCGGTGTCAATATTTCCATGTTTATACTGATAGCGGTGTAGATATTTCCATGTTTATTCACATAGCGGTGTAGATATTTCCATGTTTATAGACGTCGTGGAGTAGATATTTCCATGTTTATACAGATAGCGGTGTAGATATTTCCATGTTTATACTAATAGTGGTGTGGATACTTCCATGTTTCTACAGATAGCGGTGTAGATATTTCAATGATTATAGAGATGTCTGTGTAGGTAATTCCATGTTTATACAGATGGCAGTGTAGATATTTCCATGATTATACAGGTAGTGGTGTAGATATTTCCATGTTTATACAGATGACTGTGTAGGTATTTCCATGTGTGTACAGATGGCGGTGTCGATATTTCCATGTTTATTGAGATAGCATTGTAAATATTTCCATCTTTGCACAGACTGCGGTGTAGATATTTCCATGTTTATACAGATAACGCTGCAGATAATTCCATGTTTCTACAGCTAGCGGTGTAGATGTTTCCATGTTCATACAGACAGCGGTAGAGATATTTCTTTGTTTATACAGATAACGGTGTAGATATTTCCATGTTTTTAGAGATAGTGGTGTAGATATTTCCAAATTTATACAGATAGCGGTGTCGATATTTCCATGTTTTTACTGATAGCGGTGTAGATATTTCCATGTTTATTCACATGGCGGTGTAGATATTTCCATGTTTATACATGTCGTGGTGTAGATATTTCCATGTTTATACAGATAGCGGTGTAGATATTTCCATGTTTATACTGATAGCGGTGTAGATATTTCCATGTTTATACATATAGCGGTGTAGATATTTCCATGTTTATACAGATCGTGGTGTAGACATTTCCATGTTTATACAGATAGCGGTGTTGATATTTCCATGTTTTTACAGATAGCGGTGTAGATATTTCGATGTTTACTAAGATAGCGGTGTTGATATTTCCATGTTTTTACAGATTGCGGTGTAGATATTTCCATCTTTACACAGAGACCTGTGTACATATTTCCATGTTTACTCAGATAGCTGGGTAGATATTTCCATGTTTACACAGATAGTGTTATAGATATTTCCATGTTTATACAGTTAGCGGTGTAGATATTTCCATGTTTATAAAGATAGCGGTGTAGATATTTCCATCTTTATAGATATAGCGGTGGAGATATTTCCATGTTTATACAGATAGCGATGTAGATATTTCCATGTTTCTACAGATAGCGGTGGAGATATTTCCATGTTTATACAGATAGCCGTGTAGACATTTCCATGTTTAAAGAGATAACGGTGTAGATATTTCCATGTTTATACAGATGGCAGTGTAGATATTTCCAGGTATATACAGATGGCAGTGTAGATATTTCCATGTTTATACAGATGGACGTGTAGATATTTCCATGTTTATAAAGATGACAGTGTAGATATTTCCATGTTTTCACAGATGGCGGTGTAGATATTTCCATGTTTATACAGATAGCGGTGTGGCTACTTCCATGTTTATACAGATAGCAGTGTAGATATTTCAATGGTTATAGAGATGTCTGTGTAGATAATTCCATGTTTATACAGTTGGCATTGATGGTATTTCCATGTTTATACAGATAGTGGTGTAGATATTTCCATGTTTATACAGTTGACTGTGTAGGTATTTCCATGTGTTTACAAATGGCGGTGTCAATATTTCCATGTTTTTTGAGATAGCATTGTAGATATTTCCATCTTTGCACAGACTGCGGTGTAGATATTTCCATGTTTATACAGATAACGCTGCAGATAATTCCATGTTTATACAGCTAGCGGTGTAGATGTTTCCATGTTCATACAGACAGCGGTGGAGATATTTCTTTGTTTATACAGATAACGGTGTAGATATTTCCATGTTTATAGAGATAGTGGTGTAGATATTTCCATATTTATACAGATAGCGGTGTCAATATTTCCATGTTTACACTGATAGCTGTGTAGATATTTCCATGTTTATTCACATAGCGGTGTAGATATTTCCTTGTTTATACACGTCGTGGTGTAGATATTTCCATGTTTATACAGATAGCGGTGTAGATATTTCCATGTATATACTGATAGCGGTGTGGCTACTTCCATGTTTATACAGATAGCGGTGTAGATATTTCAATGATTATAGAGATGCCTGTGTAGGTAATTCCATGTTTATACAGATGGCAGTGTAGATATTTCCATGTTTATACAGATAGTGCTGTAGATATTTCCATGTTTATACAGATGACTGTGTAGGTATTTCCATGTGTGTACAGATGGCGGTGTCGATATTTCCATGTTTATTGAGATAGCATTGTAGATATTTCCATCTTTGCACAGACTGCGGTGTAGATATTTCCATGTTTATACAGATAACGCTGCAGATAATTCCATGTTTATACAGCTAGCGGTGTAGATGTTTCCATGTTCATACAGACAGCGGTGGAGATATTTCTTTGTTTATACAGATAACGGTGTAGATATTTCCATGTTTATAGAGATAGTGGTGTAGATATTTCCATATTTATACAGATAGCGGTGTCAATATTTCCATGTTTATACTGATAGCTGTGTAGATATTTCCATGTTTATTCACATGGCGGTGTAGATATTTCCATGTTTATACACGTCGTGGTGTAGATATTTCCATGTTTATACATATAGCGGTGTAGATATTTCCATGTTTATACAGATCGTGGTGTAGACATTTCCATGTTTATACAGGTAGCGGTGTTGATATTTCCATGTTTTTACAGATAGCGGTGTAGAAATTTCCATGTTTACTGAGATAGTGGTGTAGATATTTCCATATTTGCACAGATTGCAGTGTAGGTATTTCCATCTTTACACAGAGACCTGTGTACATATTCCCATGATTACACAGGTAGCTGTGTAGATATTTCCATGTTTACACAGATATTGTTATAGATATTTCCATGTTTATACAGATATCGGTGTAGATATTTCCATGTTTATAAAGATAGCGGTGTAGATATTTCCATCTTTATAGAGATAACGGTGGAGATATTTCCATGTTTATACAGATAGCGATGTAGATATTTCCATGTTTCTACAGATAGCAGTGGAGTTATTTCCATGTTTATACAGATAGCCGTGTAGATATTTCCATGTTTATAGAGATAGCGCTGTAGATATTTCCATGTTTATACAGATGGCAGTGTGGATATTTCCAGGTATATACAGATGGCAGTGTAGATATTTCCATGTTTATGCAGATGGAGGTGTAGATATTTCCATGTTTATAAAGATGACAGTGTAGATATTTCCATGTTTTCACAGATGGCGGTGAAGATATTTCCATGTTTATACAGATAGCGGTGTGGCTACTTCCATGTTTATACAGATAGCGGTGTAGATATTTCAATGGTTATAGAGATGTCTGTGTAGATAATTCCATGTTTATACAGATGGCAGTGTAGGTATTTCCATGTTTATACAGATAGTGGTGTAGATATTTCGATGTTTATACAGATGACTGTGTAGGTATTTCCATGTGTGTACAGATGGCGGTGTCGATATTTCCATGTTTATTGAGATAGCATTGTAGATATTTCCATCTTTGCACAGAGTGCGGTGTAGATATTTCCATGTTTATACATGTAGTGGTGTAGATATTTCCATGTTTATACAGATAGCGGTGTAGATATTTCCATGTTTATACTGATAGCGGTGTGGCTACTTCCATGTTTATACAGATAGCGGTGTAGATATTTCAATGTTTATAGAGATGTCTGTGTAGATAATTCCATGTTTATACAGATGGCAGTGTAGGTATTTCCATGTTTATACAGATAGTGGTGTAGATATTTCCATGTTTATACAGATGACTGTGTAGGTATTTCCATGTGTGTACAGATGGCGGTGTCGATATTTCCATGTTTATTGAGATAGCATTGTAGATATTTCCATCTTTGCACAGACTGCGGTGTAGATATTTCCATGTTTATACAGATAGTGGTGTGGCTACTTCCATGTTTATACAGATAGCGGTGTAGATATTTCAATGTTTATAGAGATGTCTGTGTAGGTAATTCCATGTTTATACAGATGGCAGTGTAGATATTTCCATGTTTATACAGATAGTGGTGTAGATATTTCCATGTTTATACAGATGACTGAGTAGGTATTTCCATGTGTGTACAGATGGCGGTGTCCATATTTCCATGTTTATTGAGATATCATTGTGGATATTTCCATCTTTGCACAGACTGCGGTGTAGATATTTCCATGTTTATACAGATAACGCTGCAGATAATTCCATGTTTATACAGCTAGCGGTGTAGATGTTTCCATGTTCATACAGACAGCGGTGGAGATATTTCTTTGTTTATACAGATAACGGTGTAGATATTTCCATGTTTATAGAGATAGTGGTGTAGATATTTCCATATTTATACTGATAGCGGTGTCGATATTTCCATGTTTTTACTGATAGCTGTGTAGATATTTCCAAGTTTATTCACATGGCGGTGTAGATATTTCCATGTTTATACATGTCGTGGTGTAGATATTTCCATGTTTATACAGATAGCGGTGTAGATATTTCCATGTTTATACTGATAGCGGTGTAGATATTTCCATGTTTATACATATAGCGGTGTAGATATTTCCATGTTTATACAGATCGTGGTGTAGACATTTCCATGTTTATACAGGTAGCGGTGTTGATATTTCCATGTTTTTACAGATAGCGGTGTAGAAATTTCCATGTTTACTGTGATAGTGGTGTAGATATTTCCATATTTGCACAGATTGCAGTGTAGGTATTTCCATCTTTACACAGAGACCTGTGTACATATTCCCATGATTACACAGATAGCTGTGTAGATATTTCCATGTTTACACAGATATTGTTATAGATATTTCCATGTTTATACAGATATCGGTGTAGATATTTCCATGTTTATAAAGATAGCGGTGTAGATATTTCCATCTTTATAGAGATAACGGTGGAGATATTTCCATGTTTATACAGATAGCGATGTAGATATTTCCATGTTTCTACAGATAGCAGTGGAGTTATTTCCATGTTTATACAGATAGCCGTGTAGATATTTCCATGTTTATAGAGATAGCGCTGTAGATATTTCCATGTTTATACAGATGGCAGTGTAGATATTTCCAGGTATATACAGATGGCAGTGTAGATATTTCCATGTTTATGCAGATGGACGTGTAGATATTTCCATGTTTATAAAGATGACAGTGTAGATATTTCCATGTTTTCACAGATGGCGGTGAAGATATTTCCATGTTTATACAGATAGCGGTGTGGCTACTTCCATGTTTATACAGATAGCGGTGTAGATATTTCAATGGTTATAGAGATGTCTGTGTGGATAATTCCATGTTTATACAGATGGCAGTGTAGGTATTTCCATGTTTATACAGATAGTGGTGTAGATATTTCGATGTTTATACAGATGACTGTGTAGGTATTTCCATGTGTGTACAGATGGCGGTGTCGATATTTCCATGTTTATTGAGATAGCATTGTAGATATTTCCATCTTTGCACAGACTGCGGTGTAGATATTTCCATGTTTATACATGTCGTGGTGTAGATATTTCCATGTTTATACAGATAGCGGTGTAGATATTTCCATGTTTATACTGATAGCGGTGTGGCTACTTCCATGTTTATACAGATAGCGGTGTAGATATTTCAATGTTTATAGAGATGTCTGTGTAGATAATTCCATGTTTATACAGATGGCAGTGTAGGTATTTCCATGTTTATACAGATAGTGGTGTAGATATTTCCATGTTTATACAGATGACTGTGTAGGTATTTCCATGTGTGTACAGATGGCTGTGTCGATATTTCCATGTTTATTGAGATAGCATTGTAGATATTTCCATCTTTGCACAGACTGCGGTGTAGATATTTCCATGTTTATACAGATAACGCTGCAGATAATTCCATGTTTATACAGATAGCGATGTAGATGTTTCCATGTTCATACAGACAGCGGTGGAGATATTTCTTTGTTTATACAGATAACGGTTTAGATATTTCCATGTTTATAGAGATAGTGGTGTAGATATTTCCATATTTATACAGATAGCGGTGTCAATATTTCCATGTTTATACTGATAGCTGTGTAGATATTTCCATGTTTATTCACATAGTGGTGTAGATATTTCCTTGTTTATACACGTCGTGGTGTAGATATTTCCATGTTTATACAGATAGCGGTGTAAATATTTCCATGTATATACTGATAGCGGTGTGGCTACTTCCATGTTTATACAGATAGCGGTGTAGATATTTCAATGATTATAGAGATGTCTGTGTAGGTAATTCCATGTTTATACAGATGGCAGTGTAGATATTTCCATGTTTATACAGATAGCGGTGTAGATATTTCCATGTTTATACAGATAGCGGTGTAGATATTTCCATGTTTATTGAGATAGCGGTGTAGATATTTCCATATTTGCACAGATTGCGGTGTAGGTATTTCCATCTTTACACAGAGACCTGTGTACATATTTCCATGTTTACACAGATAGCTGTGTAGATATTTCCATGTTTACACAGATAGTGTTATAGATATTTCCATGTTTATACAGATAGCGGTGTAGATATTTCCATGTTTATAAAGATAGCGGTGTAGATATTTCCATCTTTATAGAGATAACGGTGGAGATATTTCCATGTTTATAGAGATAGCGATGTAGATATTTCCATGTTTCTACAGATAGCGGTGGAGATATTTTCATGTTTATACAGATAGCCGTGTAGACATTTCCATGTTTATGGAGATAGCACTGTAGATATTTCCATGTTTATACAGATGGCAGTGTAGATATTTCCAGGTATATACAGATGGCAGTGTAGATATTTCCATGTTTATACAGATGGACGTGTAGATATTTCCATGTTTATAAAGATGACAGTGTAGACATTTCCATGTTTTCACAGATGGCGGTGTAGATATTTCCATGTTTATACAGATAGCGCTGTAGATATTTCCATGTATATACTGATAGCGGTGTGGCTACTTCCATGTTTATACAGATAGCGGTGTAGATATTTCAATGATTATAGAGATGTCTGTGTAGGTAATTCCATGTTTATACAGATGGCAGTGTAGATATTTCCATGTTTATACAGATAGTGGTGTAGATATTTCCATGTTTATACAGATGACTGTGTAGGTATTTCCATGTGTGTACAGATTGTGGTGTCGATATTTCCATGTTTATTGAGATAGCATTGTAGATATTTCCATCTTTGCACAGACAGCGGTGTAGATATTTCCATGTTTATACAGATAATGCTGCAGATAATTCCATGTTTATACAGCTAGCGGTGTAGATGTTTCCATGTTCATACAGACAGCGGTGGAGATATTTCTTTGTTTATACAGATAACGGTGAAGATATTTCCATGTTTACAGAGATAGTGGTGTAGATATTTCCATGTTTATACAGACCGTGGTGTAGACACTTCCATGTTTATACAGATAGCGGTGTTGATATTTCCATGTTTATACAGATAGCGGTGTAGATATTTCCATGTTTACTGAGATAGCGTTGTAGATATATCCATATTTGCACAGATTGCGGTGTAGGTATTTCCATCTTTACACAGAGACCTGTGTACATATTTCCATGTTTACACAGATAGCTGTGAAGATATTTCCATGTTTACACAGATATTGTTATAGATATTTCCATGTTTATACAGATATCGGTGTAGATATTTCCATGTTTATAAAGATAGCGGTGTAGATATTTCCATCTTTATAGAGATAACGGTGGAGATATTTCCATGTTTATACAGATAGCGATGTAGATATTTCCATGTTTCTACAGATAGCAGTGGAGTTATTTCCATGTTTATACAGATAGCCGTGTAGATATTTCCATGTTTATAGAGATAGCGCTGTAGATATTTCCATGTTTATACAGATGGCAGTGTAGATATTTCCAGGTATATACAGATGGCAGTGTAGATATTTCCATGTTTATGCAGATGGACGTGTAGATATTTCCATGTTTATAAAGATGACAGTGTAGATATTTCCATGTTTTCACAGATGGCGGTGAAGATATTTCCATGTTTATACAGATAGCGGTGTGGCTACTTCCATGTTTATACAGATAGCGGTGTAGATATTTCAATGGTTATAGAGATGTCTGTGTAGGTAATTCCATGTTTATACAGATGGCAGTGTAGGTATTTCCATGTTTATACAGATATTGGTGTAGATATTTCCATGTTTATACAGATGACTGTGTAGGTATTTCCATGTGTGTACAGATGGTGGTGTCGATATTTCCATGTTTATTGAGATAGCATTGTAGATATTTCCATCTTTGCGCAGAATGCGGTGTAGATATTTCCATGTTTATACAGATAACGCTGCAGATAATTCCATGTTTCTACAGCTAGCGGTGTAGATGTTTCCATGTTCATACAGACAGCGGTGGAGATATTTCTTTGTTTATACAGATAACGGTGTAGATATTTCCATGTTTTTAGAGATAGTGGTGTAGATATTTCCATATTTATACAGATAGCGGTGTCGATATTTCCATGTTTTTACTGATAGCGGTGTAGATATTTCCATGTTTATTCACATGGCGGTGTAGATATTTCCATCTTTATACATGTCGTGGTGTAGATATTTCCATGTTTATACAGATAGCGGTGTAGATATTTCCATGTTTATACTGATAGCGGTGTAGATATTTCCATGTTTATATATATAGCGGTGTAGATATTTCCATGTTTATACAGATCGTGGTGTAGACATTTCCATGTTTATACAGATAGCGGTGTTGATATTTCCATGTTTTTACAGATTGCGGTGTAGATATTTCCATCTTTACACAGAGTCCTGTGTACATATTTCCATGTTTACTCAGATAGCTGTGTAGATATTTCCATGTTTACACAGATAGTGTTATAGGTATTTCCATGTTTATACAGATAGCGGTGTAGATATTTCCATGTTTATAAAGATAGCGGTGTAGATACTTCCATCTTTATAGAGATAGCGGTGGAGATATTTCCATGTTTATACAGATAGCGATGTAGATATTTCCATGTTTCTACAGATAGCGGTGGAGATATTTCCATGTTTATACAGATAGCCGTGTAGACATTTCCATGTTTAAAGAGATAACGGTGTAGATATTTCCATGTTTATACAGATGGCAGTGTTGATATTTCCAGGTATATACAAATGGCAGTGTAGATATTTCCATGTTTATACAGATGGACGTGTAGATATTTCCATGTTTATAAAGATGACAGTGTAGATATTTCCATGTTTTCACAGATGGCGGTGTAGATATTTCCATGTTTATACAGATAGCGGTGTGGCTACTTCCATGTTTATACAGATAGCAGTGTAGATATTTCAATGGTTATAGACATGTCTGTGTAGATAATTCCATGTTTATACAGATGGCAGTGTAGGTATTTCCATGTTTATACAGATAGTGGTGTAGATATTTCCATGTTTATACAGATGACTGTGTAGGTATTTCCTTGTGTGTACAGATGGCGGTTTCGATATTTCCATGTTTATTGAGATAGCATTGTAGATATTTCCATCTTTGCACAGACTGCGGTGTAGACATTTCCATGTTTATACAGATAACGCTGCAGATAATTCCATGTTTATACAGCTAGCGGTGTAGGTGTTTCCATGTTCATACAGACAGCGGTGGAGATATTTCTTTGTTTATACAGATAACGGTGTAGATATTTCCATGTTTATAGAGATAGTGTTGTAGATATTTCCATATTTATACAGATAGCGGTGTCAATATTTCCATGTTTATACTGATAGCGGTGTAGATATTTCCATGTTTATTCACATAGCGGTGTAGATATTTCCATGTTTATAGACGTCGTGGAGTAGATATTTCCATGTTTATACAGATAGCGGTGTAGATATTTCCATGTTTATACTAATAGTGGTGTGGATACTTCCATGTTTCTACAGATAGCGGTGTAGATATTTCAATGATTATAGAGATGTCTGTGTAGGTAATTCCATGTTTATACAGATGGCAGTGTAGATATTTCCATGATTATACAGGTAGTGGTGTAGATATTTCCATGTTTATACAGATGACTGTGTAGGTATTTCCATGTGTGTACAGATGGCGGTGTCGATATTTCCATGTTTATTGAGATAGCATTGTAAATATTTCCATCTTTGCACAGACTGCGGTGTAGATATTTCCATGTTTATACAGATAACGCTGCAGATAATTCCATGTTTCTACAGCTAGCGGTGTAGATGTTTCCATGTTCATACAGACAGCGGTAGAGATATTTCTTTGTTTATACAGATAACGGTGTAGATATTTCCATGTTTTTAGAGATAGTGGTGTGGATATTTCCAAATTTATACAGATAGCGGTGTCGATATTTCCATGTTTTTACTGATAGCGGTGTAGATATTTCCATGTTTATTCACATGGCGGTGTAGATATTTCCATGTTTATACATGTCGTGGTGTAGATATTTCCATGTTTATACAGATAGCGGTGTAGATATTTCCATGTTTATACTGATAGCGGTGTAGATATTTCCATGTTTATACATATAGCGGTGTAGATATTTCCATGTTTATACAGATCGTGGTGTAGACATTTCCATGTTTATACAGATAGCGGTGTTGATATTTCCATGTTTTTACAGATAGCGGTGTAGATATTTCGATGTTTACTAAGATAGCGGTGTTGATATTTCCATGTTTTTACAGATTGCGGTGTAGATATTTCCATCTTTACACAGAGACCTGTGTACATATTTCCATGTTTACTCAGATAGCTGGGTAGATATTTCCATGTTTACACAGATAGTGTTATAGATATTTCCATGTTTATACAGATAGCGGTGTAGATATTTCCATGTTTATAAAGATAGCGGTGTAGATATTTCCATCTTTATAGATATAGCGGTGGAGATATTTCCATGTTTATACAGATAGCGATGTAGATATTTCCATGTTTCTACAGATAGCGGTGGAGATATTTCCATGTTTATACAGATAGCCGTGTAGACATTTCCATGTTTAAAGAGATAACTGTGTAGATATTTCCATGTTTATACAGATGGCAGTGTAGATATTTCCAGGTATATACAGATGGCAGTGTAGATATTTCCATGTTTATACAGATGAACGTGTAGATATTTCCATGTTTATAAAGATGACAGTGTAGATATTTCCATGTTTTCACAGATGGCGGTGTAGATATTTCCATGTTTATACAGATAGCGGTGTGGCTACTTCCATGTTTATACAGATAGCAGTGTAGATATTTCAATGGTTATAGAGATGTCTGTGTAGATAATTCCATGTTTATACAGTTGGCATTGATGGTATTTCCATGTTTATACAGATAGTGGTGTAGATATTTCCATGTTTATACAGTTGACTGTGTAGGTATTTCCATGTGTGTAGAAATGGCGGTGTCAATATTTCCATGTTTTTTGAGATAGCATTGTAGATATTTCCATCTTTGCACAGACTGCGGTGTAGATATTTCCATGTTTATACAGATAACGCTGCAGATAATTCCATGTTTATACAGCTAGCGGTGTAGATGTTTCCATGTTCATACAGACAGCGGTGGAGATATTTCTTTGTTTATACAGATAACGGTGTAGATATTTCCATCTTTTTAGAGATAGTGGTGTAGATATTTCCATATTTATACAGATAGCGGTGTCAATATTTCCATGTTTATACTGATAGCGGTGTAGATATTTCCATGTTTATTCACATAGCGGTGTAGATATTTCCATGATTATACACGTCGTGGTGTAGATATTTCCATGTTTATACAGATAGCGGTGTAGATATTTCCATGTTTATACTGATAGAGGTGTGGCTACTTCCATGTTTATACAGATAGCGGTGTAGATATTTCAATGATTATAGAGATATCTGTGTAGGTAATTCCATGTTTATACAGATGGCAGTGTAGATATTTCCATGTTTATACAGATAGTGGTGTAGATATTTCCATGTTCATACATATAGCAGTGTAGTTACTTCCATGTTTATACAGATCGTGGTGTAGACATTTCCATGTTTATACAGATAGCGGTGTTGATATTTCCATGTTTATACAGATAGCGGTGTAGATATTTCCATGTTTACTGAGATATCGGTGTAGATATTTCCATATTTGCACAGATAGCGGTGTAGATATTTCCATGTTTATACTGATAGAGGTGTGGCTACTTCCATGTTTATACAGATAGCGGTGTAGATATTTCAATGATTATAGAGATGTCTGTGTAGGTAATTCCATGTTTATACAGATGGACGTGTAGATATTTCCATGTTTATAAAGATGACAGTGTAGATATTTCCATATTTTCACAGATGGCGGTGTAGATATTTCCATGTTTATACAGATAGCGGTGTGGCTACTTCCATGTTTATACAGATAGCGGTGTAGATATTTCAATGGTTATAGAGATGTCTGTGTAGATAATTCCATGTTTATACAGATGGCAGTGTAGGTATTTCCATGTTTATACAGATAGTGGTGTAGATATTTCCATGTTTATACAGATGACTTTGGAGGTATTTCCATGTGTGTACAGATGGCGGTGTCGATATTTCCATGTTTATTGAGATAGCATTGTAGATATTTCCATCTTTGCACAGACTGCGGTGTAGATATTTCCATGTTTATACAGATAACGCTGCAGATAATTCCATGTTTATACAGATAGCGGTGTAGATGTTTCCATGTTCATACAGACAGCGGTGGAGATATTTCTTTGTTTATACAGATAACGGTGTAGATATTTCCATGTTTATAGAGATAGTGGTGTAGATATTTCCATATTTATACAGATAGCGGTGTCAATATTTCCATGTTTACACTGATAGCTGTGTAGATATTTCCATGTTTATTCACATAGCGGTGTAGATATTTCCTTGTTTATACACGTCGTGGTGTAGATATTTCCATGTTTATACAGATAGCGGTGTAGATATTTCCATGTATATACTGATAGCGGTGTGGCTACTTCCATGTTTATACAGATAGCGGTGTAGATATTTCAATGATTATAGAGATGTCTGTGTAGGTAATTCCATGTTTATACAGATGGCAGTGTAGATATTTCCATGTTTATACAGATAGTGGTGTAGATATTTCCATGTTTATACAGATGACTGTGTAGGTATTTCCATGTGTGTACAGATGGCGGTGTCGATATTTCCATGTTTATTGAGATAGCATTGTAGATATTTCCATCTTTGCACAGACTGCGGTGTAGATATTTCCAAGTTTATACAGATAACGCTGCAGATAATTCCATGTTTATACAGCTAGCGGTGTAGATGTTTCCATGTTCATACAGACAGCGGTGGAGATATTTCTTTGTTTATACAGATAACGGTGTAGATATTTCCATGTTTATAGAGATAGTGGTGTAGATATTTCCATATTTATACTGATAGCGGTGTCGATATTTCCATGTTTTTACTGATAGCTGTGTAGATATTTCCAAGTTTATTCACATGGCGGTGTAGATATTTCCATGTTTATACATGTCGTGGTGTAGATATTTCCATGTTTATACAGATAGCGGTGTAGATATTTCCATGTTTATACTGATAGCGGTGTAGATATTTCCATGTTTATACATATAGCGGTGTAGATATTTCCATGTTTATACAGATCGTGGTGTAGACATTTCCATGTTTATACAGGTAGCGGTGTTGATATTTCCATGTTTTTACAGATAGCGGTGTAGAAATTTCCATGTTTACTGAGATAGTGGTGTAGATATTTCCATATTTGCACAGATTGCAGTGTAGGTATTTCCATCTTTACACAGAGACCTGTGTACATATTCCCATGTTTACACAGATAGCTGTGTAGATATTTCCATGTTTACACAGATATTGTTATAGATATTTCCATGTTTATACAGATATCGGTGTAGATATTTCCATGTTTATAAAGATAGCGGTGTAGATATTTCCATCTTTATAGAGATAACGGTGGAGATATTTCCATGTTTATACAGATAGCGATGTAGATATTTCCATGTTTCTACAGATAGCAGTGGAGTTATTTCCATGTTTATACAGATAGCCGTGTAGATATTTCCATGTTTATAGAGATAGCGCTGTAGATATTTCCATGTTTATACAGATGGCAGTGTAGATATTTCCAGGTATATACAGATGGCAGTGTAGATATTTCCATGTTTATGCAGATGGAGGTGTAGATATTTCCATGTTTATAAAGATGACAGTGTAGATATTTCCATGTTTTCACAGATGGCGGTGAAGATATTTCCATGTTTATACAGATAGCGGTGTGGCTACTTCCATGTTTATACAGATAGCGGTGTAGATATTTCAATGGTTATAGAGATGTCTGTGTAGATAATTCCATGTTTATACAGATGGCAGTGTAGGTATTTCCATGTTTATACAGATAGTGGTGTAGATATTTCGATGTTTATACAGATGACTGTGTAGGTATTTCCATGTGTGTACAGATGGCGGTGTCGATATTTCCATGTTTATTGAGATAGCATTGTAGATATTTCCATCTTTGCACAGACTGCGGTGTAGATATTTCCATGTTTATACATGTCGTGGTGTAGATATTTCCATGTTTATACAGATAGCGGTGTAGATATTTCCATGTTTATACTGATAGCGGTGTGGCTACTTCCATGTTTATACAGATAGCGGTGTAGATATTTCAATGTTTATAGAGATGTCTGTGTAGATAATTCCATGTTTATACAGATGGCAGTGTAGGTATTTCCATGTTTATACAGATAGTGGTGTAGATATTTCCATGTTTATACAGATGACTGTGTAGGTATTTCCATGTGTGTACAGATGGCGGTCTCGATATTTCCATGTTTATTGAGATAGCATTGTAGATATTTCCATCTTTGCACAGACTGCGGTGTAGATATTTCCATGTTTATACAGATAAGGCTGCAGATAATTCCATGTTTATACAGATAGCGGTGTAGATGTTTCCATGATCATACAGACAGCGGTGGAGATATTTCTTTGTTTATACAGATAACGGTTTAGATATTTCCATGTTTATAGAGATAGTGGTGTAGATATTTCCATAATTATACAGATAGCGGTGTCAATATTTCCATGTTTATACTGATAGCTGTGTAGATATTTCCATGTTTATTCACATAGTGGTGTAGATATTTCCTTGTTTATACACGTCGTGGTGTAGATATTTCCATGTTTATACAGATAGCGGTGTAAATATTTCCATGTATATACTGATAGCGGTGTGGCTACTTCCATGTTTATACAGATAGCGGTGTAGATATTTCAATGATTATAGAGATGTCTGTGTAGGTAATTCCATGTTTATACAGATGGCAGTGTAGATATTTCCATGTTTATACAGATAGCGGTGTAGATATTTCCATGTTTATACAGATAGCGGTGTAGATATTTCCATGTTTATTGAGATAGCGGTGTAGATATTTCCATATTTGCACAGATTGCGGTGTAGGTATTTCCATCTTTACACAGAGACCTGTGTACATATTTCCATGTTTACACAGATAGCTGTGTAGATATTTCCATGTTTACACAGATAGTGTTATAGATATTTCCATGTTTATACAGATAGCGGTGTAGATATTTCCATGTTTATAAAGATAGCGGTGTAGATATTTCCATCTTTATAGAGATAACGGTGGAGATATTTCCATGTTTATAGAGATAGCGATGTAGATATTTCCATGTTTCTACAGATAGCGGTGGAGATATTTCCATGTTTATACAGATAGCCGTGTAGACATTTCCATGTTTATGGAGATAGCACTGTAGATATTTCCATGTTTATACAGATGGCAGTGTAGATATTTCCAGGTATATACAGATGGCAGTGTAGATATTTCCATGTTTATACAGATGGACGTGTAGATATTTCCATGTTTATAAAGATGACAGTGTAGATATTTCCATGTTTTCACAGATGGCGGTGTAGATATTTCCATGTTTATACAGATAGCGGTGTAGATATTTCCATGTATATACTGATAGCGGTGTGGCTACTTCCATGTTTATACAGATAGCGGTGTAGATATTTCAATGATTATAGAGATGTCTGTGTAGGTAATTCCATGTTTATACAGATGGCAGTGTAGATATTTCCATGTTTATACAGATAGTGGTGTAGATATTTCCATGTTTATACAGATGACTGTGTAGGTATTTCCATGTGTGTACAGATGGCGGTGTCGATATTTCCATGTTTATTGAGATATCATTGTAGATATTTCCATCTTTGCACAGACAGCGGTGTAGATATTTCCATGTTTATACAGATAACGCTGCAGATAATTCCATGTTTATACAGCTAGCGGTGTAGATGTTTCCATGTTCATACAGACAGCGGTTGAGATATTTCTTTGTTTATACAGATAACGGTGTAGATATTTCCATGTTTACAGAGATAGTGGTGTAGATATTTCCATGTTTATACAGACCGTGGTGTAGATATTTCCATGTTTATACAGATAGCGGTGTGGCTACTTCCATGTTTATACAATTAGCGGTGTAGATATTTCAGTGATTATAGTGATGTCTGTGTAGAGAATTCCATGTTTATACAGATGGCAGTGTAGGTATTTCCATGTTTATACAGATAGTGGTGTAGATATTTCCATGTTTATACAGATGACTTTGTAGGTATTTCCATGTGTGTACAGATGGCGGTGTCGATATTTCCATGTTTATTGAGATAGCATTGTAGATATTTCCATCTTTGCACAGACTGCGGTGTAGATATTTCCATGTTTATACAGATAACGCTGCAGATAATTCCATGTTTATACAGATAGCGGTGTAGATGTTTCCATGTTCATACAGACAGCGGTGGACTTATTTCTTTGCTTATACAGATAACGGTGTAGATATTTCCATGTTTATAGAGATAGTGGTGTAGATATTTCCATATTTATACAGATAGCGGTGTCAATATTTCCATGTTTATACTGATAGCTGTGTAGGTATTTCCATGTTTATCCACATCGCGGTGTAGATTTTTCCTTGTTTATACACGTCGTGGCGTAGATATTTCCATGTTTATACAGATAGCGGTGTAGATATTTCCATGTATATACTGAAAGCGGTGTGGCTACTTCCATGTTTATACAGATAGCGGTGTAGATATTTCAATGATTATAGAGATGTCTGTGTAGGTAATTCCATGTTTATACAGATGGCAGTGTAGATATTTAAATGTTTATACAGATAGTGGTGTAGATATTTCCATGTTTATACAGATGACTGTGTAGGTATTTCCATGTGTGTACAGATGGCGGTGTCGATATTTCCATGTTTATTGAGATAGCATTGTAGATATTTCCATCTTTGCACAGACTGCGGTGTAGATATTTCCATGTTTATACAGATAACGCTGCAGATAATTCCATGTTTATACAGCTAGCGGTGTAGATGTTTCCATGTTCATACAGACAGCGGTGGAGATATTTCTTTGTTTATACAGATAACGCTGTAGATATTTCCATGTTTATAGAGATAGTGGTGTAGATATTTCCATATTTATACTGATAGCGGTGTCGATATTTCCATGTTTTTACTGATAGCTGTGTAGATATTTCCATGTTTATTCACATGGCGGTGTAGATATTTCCATGTTTATACATGTCGTGGTGTAGATATTTCCATGTTTATACTGATAGCGGTGTAGATATTTCCATGTTTATACTGATAGCGGTGTAGATATTTCCATGTTTATACATATAGCGGTGTAGATATTTCCATGTTTATACAGATCGTGGTGTAGACATTTCCATGTTTATACAGATAGCGGTGTTGATATTTCCATGTTTTTACAGATAGCGGTGTAGGTATTTCCATGTTTACTGAGACAGCGGTGTAGATATTTCCATATTTGCACAGATTGCGGTGTAGTTATTTCCATCTTTACACAGAGACCAGTGTACATATTTCCATGTTTACACAGATAGCTGTGTAGATATTTCCATGTTTACACAGATATTGTTATAGATATTTCCATGTTTATACAGATATCGGTGTAGATATTTCCATGTTTATAAAGATAGCGGTGTAGATATTTCCATCTTTATAGAGATAACGGTGGAGATATTTCCATGTTTATACAGATAGCGATGAAGATATTTCCATGTTTCTACAGATAGCGGTGGAGTTATTTCCATGTTTATACAGATAGCCGTGTAGATATTTCCATGTTTATAGAGATAGCGCTGTAGATATTTCCATGTTTATACAGATGGCAGTGTAGATATTTCCAGGTATATACAGATGGCAGTGTAGATATGTCCAGGTATATACAGATGGCAGTGTAGATATTTCCATGTTTATACAGATGGACGTGTAGATATTTCCATGTTTATAAAGATGACAGTGTAGATATTTCCATATTTTCACAGATGGCGGTGTAGGTATTTCCATGTTTATACAGATAGCGGTGTGGCTACTTCCATGTTTATACAGATAGCGATGTAGATATTTCAATGGTTATAGAGATGTCTGTGTAGATAATTCCATGTTTATACAGATGGCAGTGTAGGTATTTCCATGTTTATACAGATAGTGGTGTAGATATTTCCATGTTTATACAGATGACTGTGTAGTTATTTCCATGTGTGTACAGATGGCGGTGTCGATATTTCCATGTTTATTGAGATAGCATTGTAGATATTTCCATCTTTGCACAGACTGCGGTGTAGATATTTCCATGTTTCTACAGATAACGCTGAAGATATTTCCATGTTTATACAGATAGCGGTGTAGATGTTTCCATGTTCATACAGACAGCGGTGGAGATATTTCGTTGTTTATACAGATAACGGTGTAGATATTTCCATGTTTATAGAGATAGTGGTGTAGATATTTCCATATTTATACAGATAGCGGTGTCAATATTTCCATGTTTATACTGATAGCTGTGTAGATATTTCCGTGTTTATTCACATAGCGGTGTAGATATTTCCTTGTTTATACATGTCATGGTGTAGATATTTCCATGTTTATACAGATAGCGGTGTAGATATTTCCATGTATATACTGATAGCGGTGTGGCTACTTCCATGTTTATACAGATAGCGGTGTAGATATTTCAATGATTATAGAGATGTCTGTGTAGGTAATTCCATGTTTATACAGATGGCAGTGTAGATATTTAAATGTTTATACAGATAGTGGTGTAGATATTTCCATGTTTATACAGATGACTGTGTAGGTATTTCCATGTGTGTATAGATGGCGGTGTCGTTATTTCCATGTTTATTGAGATAGCATTGTAGATATTTCCATCTTTGCACAGACTGCGGTGTAGATATTTCCATGTTTATTCAGATAACGCTGCAGATAATTCCATGTTTATACAGCTAGCGGTGTAGATGTTTCCATGTTCCTACAGACAGCGGTGGAGATATTTCTTTGTTTATACAGATAACGGTGTAGATATTTCCATGTTTATAGAGATAGTGGTGTAGATATTTCCATATTTATACTGATAGCGGTGTCGATATTTCCATGTTTTTACTGATAGCTGTGTAGATATTTCCATGTTTATTCACATGGCGGTGTAGATATTTCCATGTTTATACATGTCGTGGTGTAGATATTTCCATGTTTATACTGATAGCGGTGTAGATATTTCCATGTTTATACTGATAGCGGTGTAGATATTTCCATGTTTATACATGTCGTGGTGTAGATATTTCCATGTTTATACGGATAGCGGTGTAGATATTTCCATGTTTATACAGATAGCGGTGTAGATATTTCCATGTTTATAAAGATAGCGGTGTAGATATTTCCATCTTTATAGAGATAGCGGTGGAGATATTTCCATGTTTATACAGATAGCGATGTGGATATTTCCATGTTTCTACAGATAGCGGAGGAGATATTTCCATGTTTATACATATTGCGGTGTAGATATTTCCATGTTTATACAGGTAGCGCTGTAGATATTTCCTTGTTTATACAGATTGTGGTGAAGATATTTACATGTTTATACAGATCGCGGTGTAGATATTTCCGTGTTTATACAGATCGCGGTGTAGATATTTCCAAGTTTATAGAGATAGCAGTGTAGATATTTACATGTTTATACAGATGGCTGTGTAGATATTTCCATGTGTATACAGATGGCATTGTAGATATTTCCATGTTTATACAGATGACTGTATACGTATTTCCATGTTTTTACAGATGGCAGTGTCGATATTTCCATGTTTATAGAGATAGCGGTATAGATATTTCCATGTTTATACAGATTGTGGTGAAGATATTTCCATGTTTCTACAGATATCGGTGTAGATATTTCCATGTTTATACAGATAGCGGTGTAGATATTTCCATGCTTATACAGATAGCGGTGTAGATATTTCCATGTTTATACATATAGCGGTGTAGATATTTCCATGTTTATAGAGATAGCGCTGTAGGTATTTCCATGTTTATAGAAATAGCGGTGTAGATATTTCCATGTTTATATAGACGGCATTGTAGATATTTCCATGTTTATACTGATAGCGGTGTTGTTATTTCCACGTTTATACAGATAGCGATGTAGATATTTCCATGTTTATACAGCTCGCGGTGCAGATATGTATATCTTTATACAGATGGCATTTTAGATATTTCCTTATTCACACAAATGGCAGTGTAGATGTTTCCATGTTTATACAGATGGCAGAGTAGTTAGTTCCATGTTTATGGAGATGGCAGTGTAGATATTTTCATGTTTATAGAGATGGCGGTGTAGATATTTCCATGTTTATAGAGATAGCAATGTAGATATTTACATGTTTATACAGATGGCTGTGTAGATATTTCCATGTTGATACTGATGAGTTTATACGTATTTCCATGTTTTTACAGATGGCAGTGCAGATATTTCCATGTTTATAGAGATAGCGGTGTAGATATTTCGATGTTTGTACAGATGGCGCTGTTGATATTTCCATCTATACACAGATGGACGTGTAGATATTTCCATGTTTATACAGATGGCGGCGTACATATTTCCATGGACATGCAGATGGCGGTGTAGATATTTCCATGTTTAAACAGATAGCGGTGTAAATATTTCCATGTTTACACAGATAGTGGTGTAGAGATTTCCGTGTTTATACACATGGCAGAGTAGATACTTCCATCTTTAAGGAGATGGCAGTGTAGATATTTTCACGTTTATAGAGATGGCGGTGTAGATATTTCCATATTTATAGAGATAGCGTTGTAGATATTTCCATGTTTCTACAGATGGTAGTGTAGGTATTTCCATGTTTATACAGATGGCGGTGTAGATATTTCCCTATTTATACAGATGTCTCTGTAGATATTTCCATGTGTATACAGATGGTATTTTAGGAATTTCCATGTTTATACAGATGGTGGTTTAGATATTTCCATGTTTTTACAGATGGCAGTGTAGATATTTCAATGTTTATAGAGATGGCGCTGTAGATATTTCCATGTTTATACAGATAACTGTGGAGATATTTCCATGTTTATAAAGAGAGCAGTGGAGATATTTCCATGTTTATACACATAGCGGTGTACATATTTCCATGTTTATAGAGACAGCGGTGTAGGTATTTCCATGTTTATACAGATAGCGGTGCAGATATTTCCATGTTTACACAGATGCCTATGCAGATATTTCTATATTTATACAGAGGGCTGTGTAGGTATTTCTATGTTTATACAGATGGCAGTGTAGACATTTAAATGTTCCTACACATGACTGTGTAGTTATTTCCATGTTTATACACATGCCCTTGTAGATATTTCCATGTTTATAGAGATAGCGGTGCAGATATTTCCATGTGTATAGACATAGTGGTGTAGATATTTCCATGTTTATACAGATAGCGGTGTAGATATTTCCATGTTTATACAGACCAAGGTGTAGATATTCCCAAGTTTATACAGATAGCGGTGCAGATATTTCCATGTTTGTACAGATGGCGGTGTTGATATTTCCATCTATACACAGATGACCGTGTAGATATTTCCATGTTTATACAGATGGTGGCGCACATATTTCCATGGATATGTAGATGGCAGTGTAGATATTTCCATGTTTATACAGATAGCGGTGTAGTTATTTCCATGTTTATATGGATAGCGGTGTAGATATTTCCATGTATATACACATGTCAATGTAGATATTTCCATGTTTATACAGATGGCGGTGTAGATATTTCCAGGTTTATGGAGATAGCAGTGGAGATATTTCCATGTTTATTCAGATAGGAGTGTAGATATTTCCATGTTTATAGAGATGGCATTGTAGATATTTCCTTGTTTATACAGATGGTGGTGTAGATATTTCCATGTTTACACTGATGACTGTGTAGGTATTTCCATGTTTATACAGATGGCGGTGTAGATATTTCCATGTTTATAGAGATAGCGGTGCAGATATTTCCATGTGTATAGACATAGCGGTGTAGATATTTCCATGTTTATACAGATAGCGGTGTAGATATTTCCATGTTTATACAGACCAAGGTGTAGATATTCCCAAGTTTATACAGATAGCGGTGCAGATATTTCCATGTTTGTACAGATGGCGGTGTTGATATTTCCATCTATACACAGATGACCGTGTAGATATTTCCATGTTTATACAGATGGTGGCGCACATATTTCCATGGCTATGTAGATGGCAGTGTAGATATTTCCATGTTTATACAGATAGCGGTGTATTTATTTCCATGTTTATATGGATAGCGGTGTAGATATTTCCATGTATATACACATGTCAATGTAGATATTTCCATGTTTATACAGATGGCGGTGTAGATATTTCCAGGTTTATGGAGATAGCAGTGGAGATATTTCCATGTTTATTCAGATAGGAGTGTAGATATTTCCATGTTTATAGAGATGGCATTGTAGATATTTCCTTGTTTATACAGATGGTGGTGTAGATATTTCCATGTTTACACTGATGACTGTGTAGGTATTTCCATGTTTATACAGATGGCGGTGTAGATATTTCCATGTTTATAGAGATAGCGGTGTAGATATTTCCTTATTTATGCAGATAACGGTGTAGAAATTTCCATGTTTATACAGATAGCGGTGTAAATATTTCCATGGTTATACAGATCACGGTGTAGATATTTCCATGTTTATAGAGATAGCGGTGTAGATATTTCCATGTTTATACTGATAGCGGTGAAGATATTTCCATGTTTATACAGACCGCGGTGTAGATATTTCCATGTTTGTAGAGATGGCGGTGTTGATATTTCCATCTATACACAGATGACTGTGTAGATATTTCCATGTTTATACAGATGGCGGCGCAGATATTTCTATGGATATGTAGATGGCGGTGTAGATATTTCCATGTATATAGAGATAGCGGTGTAGTTATTTCAATGTTTTTATAGAGAATGGTGTAACTATTCCCATGTAGGTACACATGGCTGTGTAGATATTTCCATGTTAATACAGATGGTGGTGTAGATATTTCCATGTTTATACAGATAACTTTGTAAGTATTTCCATGTTTATACAGATGGCAGTGTAGATACTTCGATGTTTATAGAGATAGCAGTGGAGATATTTCCATGTTTATACAAATAGCCGTGTAGTTATTTCCGTGTTGATACAGAGAACTTTGTAAGTATGTCCATGTTTCTACAGATGGCGGTGTAGATATTTCGATGTTTATAGAGATAGCAGTGGAGATATTTCCATGTTTATTCAGATAGGAGTGTAGATATTTCCATGTTTATACAGATCACGGTGTAGATATTTCCTTGTTTATACAAATAGCGGTGTAGTTATTTCCATGTTTATACAGATAGAGGTGTAGATATTTCCATGTATATAGAGATGGCTGTGTAGATATTTCCGTGTTTATACAGATGGCTGTGTTGATATTTCCATGTTTATACAGATGAGTTTGTAGGTATTTCCATGTTTATACAGATGGCGGTGTAGATATTTCCATGTTTATACAGAGAGCTGTGTAGATATTTCCATGTTTATACAGATATCGGTGTAGAAATTTCCATGTTTATACAGATCGCGGTGTAGATATTTCCATGTTTATTCAGATCGTGGTGTAGATATTTCCATGTTTATTCAGATAGCGTTGTAGATATTTCCATGTTTTTACAGATAGCGCTGCAGATATTTCCATGTTTACACAGATTGCGGTGTAGATATTTCCATCTTTCTACAGATGGCATTGTTGATATTTCCATGTTTATAAAGATGGGCGTGTATATATTTCCATGTATATAGATGGTGGTGTAGATATTATCATTTTTATACAGGTAGCGGTGTAGATATTTCCATGTTTATACAGATTGTGGTGAAGATATTTCCATGTTTATATAGATCGCGGTGTAGATATTTCCATGTTTATACAGATCGCGGTGTAGGTATTTCCATGTTTATACAGATGGCGGTGTAGATATTTCCATGTTTATACAGATAGCGGTGTAGGTATTTCCATGTTTATAGACATAGCGGTGTAGATATTTCCATGTTTATATAGATGTCGTTGTAGATATTTCCATGTTTATGCCGATAGCGGTGTTGGTATTTCCACGTTTATACAGATAGCTATGTAGATTTTCCATGTTTATACAGCTCGCGGTGCAGATACTTATATCTTTATACAGATGGCATTGTAGATATTTCCTTATTCACACAGATGGCGGTGTAGATGTTTCCATGTTTATACAGATGGCGGAGTAGTTAGTTCCATGTTTATAGAGATGGCGGTGTAGATATTTACAGGTTTATAGAGATAGCAGTGTAGATATTTACATGTTTATACAGATGGCTGTGTAGATATTTCCATATGTATACAGATGGCATTGTAGATATTTCCATGTTTATACAGATGACTGTAAACGTATTTCCATGTTTTTACAGATGGCAGTGCAGATATTTCCATGTTTATAGAGATAGCGATGTAGATATTTCCATGTTTGCACAGATGGCGGTGTTGATATTTCCATCTATACACAGATGGCCGTGTAGATATTTCCATGTTTATACAGATGGCGGCGTAGATATTTCCATGGACATGAAGATGGCGGTGTAGATATTTCAATGTTTATACAGATAGCGGTGTAGTTATTTCCATGTTCACACAGATGGTGGTGTAGATATTTTCGTGTTTATACACATGACGGGGTAGATACTTCCATCTTTATGGAGATGGCACTGTAGATATTTTCATGTTTATAGAGATGGTGGTGTAGATATTTCCATATTTTCAGAGATAGCGGTGTACATATTTCCATCTTTCTACAGATGGCAGTGTAGATATTTCCATGTTTATACAGATGGTCGTGTAGATATTTCCATATTTATACAGATGTCTGTGTAGATATTTCCATGTGTATATAGATGGTATTGTAGGTATTTCCATGTTTATAAAGATGCTGGTGTAGATATTTCCATGTTTATTCAGATGACTGTGTAGATATTTCCATGTTTTTAGAGATGGCTGTGTAGTTATTTCAATGTTTATAGAGATGGCCCTGTAGATATTTCCATGTTTAAACAGATAACGGTGGAGATATTTCCATGTTTATACAGACAGCAGTGGAGATATTTCCATGTTTATACACATAGATGTGTACATATTTCCATGTTTATAGAGACAGTGGTGTAGGTATTTCCATGTTTATACAGATAGCGGTGCAGATATTTCCATGTTTACACAGATGCCTATGCAGATATTTCCATATTTATACAGAGGTCTGTGTAGATATTTCTACGTTTATACAGATGGCAGTGTAGATGTTTCCATGTTCCTACACATGACTGTGTAGGTATTTCCATGTTTATACAGATGGCTTTGTAGATATTTCCATGTTTATAGAGATAGCGGTGCAGATATTTCCATGTTTATACAGATAGCGGTGTATATATTTCCATGTTTATACAGATCGTGGTGTAGATATTTCCATGTTTATACAGATACCGGTGAAGATATTTCCATGTTTATACAGACCGCAGTGTAGATATTTCCATGTTTATAGAGATAGCAGTGTAGATATTTCCATGTTTGTACAGATGGCGGTGTTAATGTTTCCATCTATACACAGATTGCCGTGTAGGTATTTCCATGTGTATATAGATGGCATTGTAGATATTTCCATGTTTATACAGATGGTTGTGTAGATATTTCCATGTTTACACAGATGACTTTATAGGTGTTTCCATGTTTATACAGATGGCGGTGTAGATATTTCCATGTTTATAGAGATAGCGGTGTAGATATTTCCATATTTATGCAGATAACGGTGTAGAAATTTCCATGTTTATACAGATAGCGGTGTAAATATTTCCATGTTTATACAGATCACGGTGTAGATATTTCCATATTTATAGAGATAGCGGTGTAGATATTTCCATGTTTATACACATAGCGGTGAAGATATTTCCATGTTTATAGAGACCGCGGTGTAGATATTTCCATGTTTGTAGAGATGGCGGTGTTGATATTTCCATCTATACACAGATGACTATATAGATATTTCCATGTTTATACAGATGGCGGCGCAGATATTTCTATGGATATGAAGATGGCGGTGTAGATATTTCCATGTATGTAGAGATAGCGGTGTAGTTATTTCAATGTTTTTATAGAGAGCGGTGTAGATATTCCCATGTATGTACACATGGCTGTGTAGATATTTCCATGTTAATACAGATGGTGGTGTAGATATTTCCATGTTTATACAGATAACTTTGTAAGTATTTCCATGTTTATACAGATGGCAGTGTAGATACTTCGATGTTTATAGCGATAGAAGTGGAGATATTTCCATGTTTATACAAATAGCCGTGTAGTTATTTCCATGTTTATACAGAGAACTTTGTAAGTATTTCCATGTTTCTACAGATGGCGGTGTACATATTTCGATGTTTATGGAGATAGCAGTGGAGATATTTCCATGTTTATTCAGATAGGAGTGTAGATATTTCCATGTTTATACAGATCATGGTGTAGATATTTCTATCTTTATACAAATAGCGGTGTAGTTATTTCCATGTTTATACAGATAGCGGTGTAGATATTTCCATGTATATCCAGATGGCTGTGTAGATATTTCCGTGTTTATACAGATGGCTGTGTAGATATTTCCATGTTTATACAGATGACTTTGTAGGTATTTCCATGTTTATACAGATGGCTGTGTAGATATTTCCATGTTTATAGAGATAGCGGTGCAGATATTTCCATGTTTATAGAGATAGCGGTGTAAATATTTCCATGTTTATACAGATCGTGTTGTTGGTATTTCCATGTTTATTCAGATACTGGTGTAGATATTTCCATGTTTATACAGACCGCAGTGTAGATATTTCCATGTTTATGGAGGTAGCGGTGTAGATCTTTCCCTGTTTGTACAGATGGCGGTGTTGATGTTTCCATCTAAACACAGATTGCCGTGTTGTTTTTCCAAGTGTATATAGATGGCATGGTAGATATTTTCATGTTTATACTGATGGTGGTGTAGATATTTCCATGTTTATACAGATGACTGTATAGGTATTTCCATGTTTTTACAGATGGCATTGTAGATATTTCCATGTTTATAGAGATAGCAGTGTAGATATTTCCATGTTTATACAGATGGCGGTGTAGATATTTCCATGTTTATAGAGATAACGGTGTAGATATTTCCATATTTAAACAGATAACTCTGTAGATATTTCCATGTTTATACAGATAGCGGTGCAAATATTTCCATGTTTATACAGATCATGGTGTAGATATTTCCATGATTATAGTGATAGCGGTGTAGATATTTCCATGTTTATACAGATAGCGGTGTAGATATTTCCATGTTTATACAGATGGCGGTGTTGATACAGCCATGTTTCTGAAGATGGCGGTGTAGATATTTCCATGTTTACAGAGATTGCGGTGTAGATATTTCCATGTTTATAGTGCAAGTGGTGTAGGTATTTCCATGTTTATACAGATGGCGGTGTAGATATTTCCATGTATATACAGATAGCGGTGTAGATATTTCCATGTTTACACAGATAGCGGTGGAGATATTTCCCTGTTTATACACATAGCAATGTAGATATTTCCGTGTTTATACAGATAGCGGTGTAGATATTTCCATGTTTATAGAGATAGCGGTGTAGATATTTCCATGTTTGTACAGATGGCTGTGTAGATATTTCCATGTGTATATAGATGGCGGTGTAGATATTTCCATGTTTACACATATAGCGGTGTAGATATTTCCATGTTTACAGATATAGCGGTAAAGATATTTCCATCTTTCACAGATTGCAGTGTAGACATTGCAAACTTTACACAGATAGCGGTGTAGATATTTCCAAGTTTACACAGATAACTGTGTCAATATTTCCATGTTTACAGAGATATCATTGCAGATATTTCCATGTTTATACAGATAGCGGTGTAGTTATTTACATGTTGATACAGATAGCGGTGTAGATATTTTCAGGGTTATACAGATAATGCTGTAGATATTTCCACGTTTTACAGATAGCTGTGTAGATATTTCCCTGTTTACACAGATAGCGTTGTAAATATTTCCATGTTTACACAGATAGCGTTGTAGATATTTCCATGCTTACACAGATTGCGGTGTAGATATTTCCAAGTTTACAAAGATAGCTGTATAGATATTTGCATGTTTACACAGATAGCGTTGTAGATATTTCATTGTATACAGAGATAGCGGTGTAGGTATTTCCATGTTTTTAAAGACACCGGTGTAGGTATTTCCGTGTTTATAAAGACAGCGGTGGAAATATTTCCATGTTTATACAGATAGCGGTGTAAAAATTTCCATGTTTACACAGTTAGTGGTGTATTTATTTCCATGTTTATACAGATAGCGTTGTAGATATTTCCATGTTTATAGATACTGCGGTGTAGATATTTCCATCTTTGCACAAATTGCTGTGTAGATATTTCCATGTTTATACAGATAGCGGTGTAGTTTTTCCATGTTGATACAGATAGCGGTGTAGATATTTCCATGTTTATACAGGTAGCGGTGTTTAAATTCCCATGTTTATACAGATTGCTTTGTAGATATTTCCATCTTTCTACACATGTCAGTGTAGATATTTCCAAGTTTATACAGATGTCTGTGTGTATATTTCCATGTTTATGCAGATGGCGGTGTAGATATTTCCATGTTTATAGAGATGGTGGCGTAGTCATTTCTATGTTTATAGAGATAGCGGTGTAAATACTTCCATGTTTATAGAGATGGTGGTGTAAGTATTTTCATGTTTATAGAGACAGCGGTGTAGATATTTCAATGTTTATACTGATTGCGGTGTAGATATTTCCCTGTTTATACAGATAGCGGTGTAGATATTTCCATCTTTATACAGATGGCAGTGTAGATATTTCCATGTTTATACAGATAGCGGTGTAGATATTTCCATGTCTATAGAGGTAGCGGTGTAGGTATTTCCACATTTATACAGATTGCGGTGTAGATATTTCCATCTTCTTTATACAGATGGCGGTGTAGATATTTCCATGTTTATACAGATAGAAGTGAAGATATTTCCTTGTTTATACAGATAGTGGTGTAGATATTTCCAAGTTTATACAGATGGCGGTGTAGATACATCCATGTTTCTGAAGATGACGGTGTAGATATTTTCATGTTTACAGAGATGGCGGTGTAGAAATTTCCATCTTTGCACAGATTGCCGTGTAGATATTTCCATGTTTACGCAGATAGCTGTGTAGATACTTCCAAGTTTACACAGATAGCTGTGTAGATATTTCCATGTTCACACACATACAGTGGTAGATATTTCCATGTTTATAGAGACTGCGGTATAGATATTTCCATGTTTATACAGATAGTGGTGTAGATATTTCCATGTTTACAGAGATAGCAGTGTAGATATTTCCATCTTTGCACAGATTGCGGTGTAGGTATTGCCAAATTTACACAGATTGCGGTGTAGATATTTCCAAGTTTACACAGATAGCTGTGTAGATATTTCCATGTTTACAGAGATAGCATTGTAGATATTTCCATGTTTATACAGATTGCGGTGTAGTTATTTCCATGTTGATACAGATAGTGGTGTAGATATTTCCATGTTTATACAGGTAGCGGTGTAGAAATTCCCATGTTTATACTGATCGCTTTGTAGACATTTCCATCTTTCTACAGATGTCAGTGTAGATATTTCCAAGTTTATACAGATGGCAGTGTAGATGGTTCCATGTTTATACAGATGTGTGTGCAGATATTTCCATGTATATGCAGATGGCGGTGTAGATATTTACATGTTTATAGGGATGGCGGTGTCGTTATTTCTATGTTTATAGAGATAGTGGTGTAAATATTTCCATAATTATACAGATAGCGATGTAGATATTTTCATGTTTATACAGATAGCGGTAGAGATATTTCCATGTTTATAGAGACTGCGGTATAGATATTTCCATGTTTATACAGTTGGCAGTGTAGATATTTCCATGTTTATACAGATCGTGGTGTTGGTATTTCCATGTTTGTACAGATTGTGGTGAAGATACTTCCATGTTTATACAGATGGCGTTGTAGATACTGCCATGTTTATACAGATGGCGGTGATGATAGTTCCATGTTTATGGAGATGGCAGTGTAGATATTTTGATGTTTATAGAGATGGCGGTGTAGATATTTCCATGTTTGTAGAGTTAGTTGTGTAGATATTTCCATGTTTATAGAGATAGTGGTTTAGGTATTTCCATGTTTATAGAGATAGCGGTGTAGACATTTCCATGTTTATACAGATGGCTTTGTAGATATTCCCATCTGTATACAGTTGGCAATGTAGATATTTCCATGTTTATACAGATAACTGTGAAGATATTTCCACGTTTTTACAGGTGGCGGTGTAGATATTTCGATCTTTATAGTGATAGCGGTGTAGTTATTTCCATGTTTATACAGAAAGCGGTGAAGATATTTCCATGTTTATAGAGATAGCGGTGTAGATATTTCCATGTGTATAGAAATAGCGGTGTAGATATTTACATGTATATACAGATAGCGGTGTAGATATTTCCATGTTTATACAGATAGCGGTGTAGATATTTCCATGTTTACACAGACAGTGTTGTAGATATTTCCATGTTTATACAGATAGCGGTTTAGATATTTCCATGTTTATACAGATAGTGGTTTAGGTATTTCCATGTTTGTACAGATCACAATGTAGATATTTCCGTGTTTATACAGATAGCTGTGTAGATATTTCCATGTTTATACAGATTGCGGTGTTGATATTTCCATGTTTATGCAGATATTGGTGTAGATATTTCCATGTTTATACAGATGGCGGTGTAGATATTTCCATGTTTATACAGATGGGAGTGTAGATATTTCCATGTTTATACAGATTGCGGTGTAGATAGATCCATGTTTATGGAGATGGCTGTGTGGATATTGTCATGTGTATAGAGTTGGCGGTGTAGTTATTTCCATGTTTATAGAGATAGCGGTGTAGGTATTTGCATGTTTCTACAGATAGCGGTGTAGTTATTTCCACGTTTTTAGAGATAGCGGTGTAGATATTTCCATCTTTTACAGATGGCTGTGTAGATATTACCATGTGTTTACAGATGGCGGTGTAGATATTTCTATGTTTATAGAGATAGCGGTGTAGACAATTCCAGGTTTATACAGATAGCTGTGTAGATATATTCATGTTTATACAGATAGCGGTGTAGTTACTTCCATGTTTATTCAGATAGCGGTGTAGAGATTTCCACGTTTTTACAGATGGCGGTGTAGATATTTCCATGATTATAGAGATAGCGCTGTAGATATTTCCATGTTTATTGAGATAGCGGTGTAGATATACCCATGTTTATACACATAGCGGTGTAGATGTTTCCATGTTTATACAGATAGCGGTGGGGATGGTTCCATATTTATACAGATAGCGATGTAGATATTTCCATGATTATACTGATATCGGTGTAGATATTTGCATGTTTATACAGATAGCGGGGCAGATATTTCCAAGTATATACAGATACCGGTGTAGATATTTCCATGTTTATAGAGATAGCGGTGTAGATGTTTCCATGTTTATAGAGATGGCTGTGTATATATTTCCATGTTGATGCTCATGGAGGTGTAGATATTTCCAAGTTTATACAGATGACACTGTAGATATTTCCATGTTTTTAGGGATGGCGGTGTAGATATTTCCATGTTTATACAGATACCGGTGTAGATATTTCCAAGTATATATAGATAGCGGTGGAGATATTTCCATGTTTATACATATACCGGTGTAGATATTTCCATGTTTATACAGATGGCTGCAGAGATATTTCCATGTGTATACAGATGGCAGTGTAGATATTTCCATGTTTATACAGATGTAGGTGTAGATATTTCCATGTTTACAAAGATGATTGTGGAGATATTTCCATGTTTTTACAGATGGCGGTGTACATATTTCCATGTTTATACAGATAGCGGTGTTGGTATTTCCATGTTTATACAGATAGCGGTGTAGCTATTTCCATGTTTGAAGAGATGGATCTGTAGATATTTCCAGGTTTATAGAGATGGCAGTATAGATATTTCCATGTTTATGCAGATGGTGGTGAAGATATTTCCATGTTTATACAAATGATAGTGTAGGTGTTTCCATGTTTATACAGATAGCGGTGTAGACATTTCCATGTTTGTGGAGATTGCGGTGTAGATATTGCCTTATTTATACAGATAGCGGTGTAGATACTTCCATGTTTATACAGATAGCAGTGTAGGTATTTCCATGTCTATAGAGAAAGCGGTGTAGATATTTCCATGTTTATAGAGATGGATGTGAAGATATTTCCAAGTTTATAAAGATGACTCTGTACATATTTCCATGTTTTAAAGATGACGGTGTAGATATTTCCATGTTTATAGAGATAGCGGTGTAGCTATTTCCATGTTTATACAGATAGCGGTGTAGTTATTTCCATGTTTACACAGATAGCGGTGGAGATATTTCCATATTTATACAGATTGCAGTGGAGATATTTCCATGTTTATACAGATGGCAGTGTTGATATTTCCAACTTTATACAGAAAGTGGTGTAGATACTTCCGTGTTTATACAGATAGCATTGTAGATGTTACCATGTTTATACAGATAGCGGTGTAAGTATTTCCATGTTTATAGAGATAGCCGTGTAGATACTTCCATGTTTATACGGATGGCTGTGTAGATATTTCCATGTGTATGCAGATGGCAGTGTAGATATTTCCATGTTTATTCAGACAGCGGTGTAGATATTCCATGTTTATGCAGATAGCGGTGTAGATATTTCCATGTTTATTCAGATGGCAGTGTGGTTATTTCCATTTTTATACAGATAGCGGTTGAGATATTTCCATATTTATACATATGGTGGTGAACATATTTCCTTGTTTATACAGATGGCGTTGTAGATATTACCATGTTTACACAGATAGCGGTGTAGATATTTCCATGTTTATACAGATAGCGGTGAGTTTATTTCCATGTTTATACAGATAGCGGAGATGATATTTCCATGTGTATAGGGATGGCATTGCAGGTTTTTCCATGTTTATACAGATAGGGTTGTAGGTATTTCCATGTTTATACAGATAGCTGTGTAGATATTTTCATGTTTCTACAGATGGCTGTGTAGATATATCCATGTTTATACAGATGGCCGTGTAGATATTTACATGTATATACAGATTGAGGAGTAGATATTTCCATGTTTAAACAGGCGACTTTGTAGGTATTTCCATGTTTATACAGATGGCGGTGTAGATATTTCCATGTTTATAGAGGTTGCCGTATAGATATTTCCATGTTTATACAGATGGCGGTGTAGTTATTTCCATGTATATACAGATAGCGGTGTATGTATTTCCATGTTTATAGAGTTTGCCGTGTAGATATTTCCATGTTTATACAGATGGCTGTGCAGTTATTTCCATGTGTATACAGATGGCAGTTTAGGTATTTCCATGTTTATACAGATGGAGGTGTAGATATTTCCATCTTTATAGTGATGACTCTGTAGATATTTCCATATTTTTACTGATGGCGGTGTAGTTATTTCCATGTTTATTCAGATAGCGGTGTGGCTATTTCCATGTTTATACATATAGCGGTGCAGATATTTCCAGGTTTATAGAGATAGCGGTGGAGATATTTCTATGTTTATAGAGATAGCGATGTAGATATTTCCATGTTTATACAGATAGCAGTGCAGATATTACCATGTTTATACAGAGAGCGGTGTAGATATTTCCATCTTTGTACAGATTGCGGTGCAGATATTTCCATCTTTACACAGATAGAGGTGTAGATATTTCCATCTTTGCGCAGATTGCGGTGTAGATATTTCCATCTTTACACAGATAGTGGTGTAGATATTTCCATGTTTATACAGACAGCGGTGTAGATATTCCATGTTTATACAGATAGCGGTGTAGATATTTCCATGTTTATTCAGATGGCAGTGTGGTTATTTCCATTTTTATACAGATAGCGGTGGAGATATTTCCATATTTATACATAAGGTGGTGAACATATTTCCTTGTGTATACAGATGGCGGTGTAGATATTACCATGTTTACACAGATAGCGTTGTAGATATTTCCATGTTTATACTGATAGCGGTGTAGTTATTTCCATGTTTATGCAGATAGCGGAGATGATATTTCCATGTGTATAGGGATGGCAGTGCAGATTTTTCCATGTTTATACAGATAGGGTTGTAGGTATTTCCATGTTTATACAGATAGCGGTGTAGATATTTTCATGTTTCTACAGATGGCTGTGTAGATATATCCATGTTTATACAGATGGCCGTGTAGATATTTACATGTATATACAGATTGAGGAGTAGATATTTCCATGTTTATACAGTCGACTTTGTAGGTATTTCCATGTTTATACAGATGGCGGTGTAGATATTTCCATGTTTATAGAGATTGCCATGTAGATATTTTCATGTTTATACAGATGGCGGTGTAGTTATTTCCATGTATATACAGAGGGCGGTGTACGTATTTCCATGTTTATAGAGTGTGCCGTGTAGATATTTCCATGTTTATACAGATGGCTGTGCAGTTATTTCCATGTGTATACAGATGGCAGTTTAGTAATTTCCGTGTTTATACAGATGGAGGTGTAGATATTTCCATCTTTATAGTGATGACTCTGTAGATATTTCCATATTTTTACAGATGGCGGTGTAGTTATTTCCATGTTTATACAGATAGCGGTGTGGCTATTTCCATGTTTATACATATAGCGGTGCAGATATTTCCAGGTTTATAGAGATAGCGGTGGAGATATTTCTATGTTTATAGAGATAGCGATGTAGATATTTCCATGTTTATATAGACAGCAGTGCAGATATTTCCTTGTTTATACAGAGAGCGGTGTAGATATTTCCATCTTTGTACAGATTGCGGTGCAGATATTTCCATCTTTACACAGAGGTGTAGATATTTCCATCTTTGCGCAGATTGCGGTGTAGATATTTCCATCTTTACACAGATAGCAGTGTAGATATTTCCATGTTTATACAGACAGCGGTGTAGATATTCCATGTTTATACAGATAGCGGTGTAGATATTTCCATGTTTATACAGATGGCAGTGTCGTTATTTCCATGTTTATACAGATAGCGGTGGAGATATTTCCATATTTATACATATGGTGGTGAACATATTTCCTTGTTTATACAGATGGCGGTGTAGATATTTCTATGTTTACACAGATAGCGTTGTAGATATTTCCATGTTTCTACAGATGGCTCTGTAGATATATCTATGTTTATACTGATGGCCGCGTAGATATTTACATGTTTATACAGATTGAGGAGTAGATATTTCAATGTTTATACAGACGACTTTGTAGGTATTTCCATGTTTATACAGATGGCGGTGTAGATATTTCCATGTTTATAGAGATGGCGCTGTAGATATTTCCATGTTTATACAGATGACGGTGTAGATATTTCCGTGTATATACAGATGGCGGTGTAGATATTTCCAGCTTTATACTGATGGCGGTGTAGATATTTCCATGTTTATAAAGACGGCGGTGTAGATATTTCTATGTTTATACAGATGGCTGTATAGATATTTCCATGTTTATTGAAATGGCCGTGTAGACATTTCCATGTTTATACTGATGGCGGTGTAGATATTTCCATGTTTATACAGATAGATATCGGTGTAGATATTTCCATGCTGATAAAAATAGTGGTGTAGATATTTCCATGTTTATACAGAGAGCGGTGTAGATATTACCATGTTTATACAGATAGCTGTGTAGTTATTTCCATGTTCACACAGATAGCGGTGGAGATATTTCCATATTTATACAGATTGCAGTGGATATATTTCCATGTTTATACAGATGGCAGTGTTGATATTTCCAAATTTATACAGAAAGTGGTGTAGATACTTCTGTGTTTATACTGATAACAGTGAAGATATTTCCATGTTTATACAGATTGCGGTGTAAGTATTTCCATGTTTATAGAGATAGCGGTGTAGATACTTCCATGTTTATACAGATGGCTGTGTAGATATTTCCATGTGTATGCAGATGGCAGTGTAGATATTTCCATGTTTATGCAGATGGAGGTTTAGATATTTCCATGTTTAAACAGATGACTGTGTATATATTTCCTTGTTTTTACAGATGTCGGTGTAGATATTTCCATGTTTATACAGATTGCGGTGAGTCTATTTCCATGTTTATACAGATAGCGATGTAGATATTTCCATGTTTATAGAGATGGCTGTGTAGATATTTCCATGTTTATGCAGATGGCAGTGTAGATATGTCCATGTTTATACAGATATTGGTGGAGATTTTTCCACATTTATACGGATAGCGGTGTAGAAATTTCCATGTTTATACAGATGGCGGTGTAGATATTTCCAAGTTTATAGAGATGGCGGTTTAGATATTTCCATGTTTATACAGATGACGGTGTATATATTTCCATGTTTATACAGACGGCGGTGTAGATATTTCCAGCTTTATACTGATGGCGGTGTAGATATTTCCATGTTTATAAAGATGGCGGTGTAGATATTTCTATGTTTATACAGATGGCTGTATAGATATTTCCATGTTTATTGAGATGGCCGTGTAGACATTTCCATGTTTATACAGATGGCGGTGTAGATATTTCCATGTTTATACAGATAGATATCGGTGTAGATATTTCCATGTTTATAAACATAGTGGTGTACATATACCCATGATTATACAGATAGCGGTGTAGATATTACCATGTTTATACAGATAGCGGAGTAGTTATTTCCATGTTTACACAGATAGCGGTGGAGCTATTTCCATATTTATACAGATTGCGGTGGAGATATTTACATGTTTATACAGATGGCAGTGTTGATATTTCCAACTTTATACAGAAAGTGGTGTAGATACTTCCGTGTTTATACAGATAGCAGTGTAGTTGTTTCCATGTTTATGCAGATAGCAGTGTAAGTATTTCCATGTTTATACAGATAGCGGTGTAGTTATTTCCATGTTCATAGAGATATCGTTGTAGATATTTCCAGGTTTATACAGATGGCTGCGTAGATATTTCCATGTGTATACAGATGGCAGTGTAGATATTTCCATGTTTAAACACATGCAGGTGTAGATACTTCCATGTTTATACAGATGACTGTGTAGATATTTCCATGATTTTACAGAAGGCGGTGTAGATATTTCCATGTGTATACAGATAGCGGTGTGGCTATTTCCATGTTTATACAGATAGCGATGTATATATTTCCATGTTTATAGAGATGGCTGTTTAGATAATTCCATGTTTATACAGACGGCAGTGTAGATATTTCCATGTTCATACCGATAGTGGTGTAGATATTTCCATGTTTATACAGATGACTTTGTAGTTATTTCCATGTTTATACAGATGGCGGTGAAGATATTTCCATGTTTATAGAGATACCCATGTAGATATTTCCATGTTTATACAGATTGCGGTGTAGACATTTCCATGTTTATAGAGATAGCGGTGTAGATATTTCCATGTTTATAAATAGCGGTGGAGATATTTCCATGTTTATACAGATAGCGGTGGAGATACTTCCATGTTTATGCAGATAGCGGTGGATATATTTCCACGTTTATACAGATGGCGGTGTAGATATTTCCAAGTTTATACAGATAGCATTGTAGATATTTCCATGTTTATACAGATGGCAGTGTAGATATTTCCATGTTTATACAGATAGCGGTGGAGATACTTCCATGTTTATGCAGATAGCGGTGGATATATTTCCATGTTTATACAGATGGAGGTGTAGATACTTCCATGTTTATACAGATGACTGTGTAGATATTTCCATGTTTTTACAGATGGCGGTGTAGGTATTTCCATGTTTATACAGATAGCGTTGTGGATATTTCCATGTTTATACAGATAGTCATGTAGATATTTCTATGTTTATAGAGATGGCTGTGTAGATATTTCCATGTTTATACAGATGGCTGTGTAGACATTTCCTTGTTTATACAGATAGCAATGAAGGTATTTCCATATTTATACAGATAGCGGTGTGGCTATTTCCATGTTTATACAGATAGTGGTGTAGATATTTCCATGTTTATACAGAAAGCGGTGTAGATATTTCCATGTTTATAGAGAAAGCAGTGTAGATATTTCCATGTTTATAGAGAAAGCGGTTTAGATATTTCCATGTTTATAGAGAAAGCAGTGTAGATATTTCCATATTTATACAGATAGCCGTGTAGATATTTCCGTGTTTATTCAAATGGCGGTGTAGATATTTCCATGTTTATACAGATAGCGGTGAGGCTATTTCCATGTTTATACAGATGGCAGTGTAGATATTTCCATGATTTTACAGATAACAATGTAGATATTTCCATGTTTATACAGATAGCAGTGTAGGTATTTCCATGTTTATACAGATAGCGGTGTAGATATTTCCATGTTTATAGAGATAGCGGTGTAGATATTTCCATGTTTATAAAGATAGCGGTGGTGATATTTCCATGTTTATACAGATAGCGGTCGAGATATTACCATGTTTATACAGATGGCGGTGAAGGGATTTCCAAGTTCATACAGATGTCGGTGTAGATATTTCTATGTTTATACAGATGGCGGTGTAGGTATTTCCATGTTTATGAATATAGCGGTGTAGGTATTTCCATATATAGAGAGATGGCGGTGTAGGTATTTCCATATATAGAGAGATAGCGTTGTAGATATTTCCAGGTTTATGCAGATGACTATGTAGGTATTTCCATGTTTTCACAGATGACAGTGTAGGTATTTCCATGTTTATACAGATAGCGGTGTGGCTATTTCATGTTTATACAGATAGCGATGTAGTGATTTCTAGGTTTATACAGATGGCTGTGTAGATATTTCCATGTTTATAGAGATATTGATGTAGATATTTCCAGGTTTACACAGATGGCTCTGTAGGTATTTCCATGTGTATACAGATGGCAGTGTAGATATTTCCATGTTTATACACATGGAGGTGTAGATACTTCCACGTTTATACAGATAACTGTTTAGATATTTCCAAGTTTTTACAGATGACGGTGTAGATATTTCCATGTTTATACAGATATCGGTGTGGCTATTTCCATGTTTTTACAGATATCGATGTAGATATTTCTATCGTTATAGAGATGGCGGGGTAGATATTTCCATGTTTATAGGGATAGCCATGTAGACATTTCCATGATTATACAGATAGCGGTGTAGTCATTTCCACGTTTATAGAGATAGCGATGTATATATTTCCATGTATATAGAGATGGCTGTGTAGATATTTCCATGTTAATCCAGACGGCAGTGTAGATATTTCCATGTTTATACAGATAGTGGTGTGGATATTTCCATGTATTTACCGATGAGTTTGTAGGTATTTCCATGTTTATACAGATGGCGGTGTAGATACTTCCATGTTTATAGTGATAGCGGTGTAGATATTTCCATAATTATACACATAGTGTTGTAGATATTTCCACATTTATACAGATAGTAGTGGAGATATTTCCATGTTTTTACACAGGGCGGAGTAGATATTTCTATGTTGATACATATAGCGGTGAGTCTATTTCTATGTTTTTGCAGATAGCGATGTAGATATTTCCATGTTAATAGAGATGGCTGTGTAGATATTTCCATGTTTATACAGATAGTGGTGTAGTTATTTCCATGTTTATAGAGATAGCGGTGTAGATATTTTCATATTTATACAGATAGCGGTGTAGATAATTCCATGTTTATTCAGATGGCGGTGTAGATATTTCCAGGTTTACACACATAGCGGTGTGGCTGTTCCCATGATTATACAGATGGCAGTGTAGATATTTCCAGGTTTATGCAGATAGTGGTGTAGGTATTTCCATGTTTATAAAGATAGCGGTTTAGATATTTCCATGTTTATAAAGATAGCAGTGTACATATTTCCATGTTTATAGATATAGCGGTGGAGATATTTCCATGTTTATAGAGATAGCGGTCAAGATGTTTCCATGTTTATACATATAACGATTTAGATATTTCCATGTTTATACAGGTAGCGGTGTAGATATTTCCATGTTTATACAGATAGCGGCGTAGATATTTCCACGTTTATACAGATAGCGGTGTAGATAATTACATGTTTATAGAGATAGCGGTGGAGATATTTCCATGTTTGTACATATAGCAATGTAGATATTGCCATGTTCATACAGATAGCGGTGGAGATATTTCCATGTTTATACTGATGGCGGTGGAGATATTTCCATGTTTATACAGATAGCGTTGGAGATATTTCGATGTTTACAGAGATGGCGGTGTAGATATTTCCATATTTATACAGATAGCCATGTAGATATTTCGATGTTTATTCAGCTGGTGGTGTAGATATTTCCATGTTTATACAGAGAGCAGTGTGGCGACATCCATGTTATACAGATGGCATTGTAGATATTTCCATGTTTATACAGATAGCGATGTAGATATTTCCATGTATATCGAGATAGCGGTGTAGATATTTCCATGTTTATACAGATGGCTGTGTGGATATTTCCATGTGTATACAGATGGCAGTGCAGATATTTCCAGGTTTACACAGAAGGAGGAGTAGGTATTTCCATGTTTATAGAGATAGCGGTGTAGATATTTCCATGTTAATACAGATGTCTGTGTTGATACTTCCATGTGTATAAAGATGGCAGTGTAGATATTTCCATGTTAATACAGATGGAGATGTAGATATGTCCATGTTTCTACAGATGGCTGTGTAGATATTTCCATGTTTTTACAGATGGCGGTGAAGATATTTCCATGTTTATACAGATAGCGGTGTGGCTATTTCCATGTTTACACAGATAGCGATGAAGATATTTCCATGTTTATACAGATAGCGGTGAAGATATTTCCATGTTTACACAGATGGCAGTGTAGATATTTCCAAGTTTATGCAGATAGCGTTGGAGATATTTTCATGTTTATATAGATAGCGGTGGAGATATTTCCATGTTTATACAGATGAAGATGTAGATATTTCCATGTTAATACAGACAGTGTTGTTGATATTTCCATGTTAATACAGATAGCGGTGTAGATATTTCCATGTTTATACAGATAGCAGTGTAGGTATTTCCATGTTTATACAGATTGCGTTGGAGATATTTCCATGTTTATAGAGATAGAAGTGTAGATAATTCCATGTTAACAGAGATAGTGGTGGAGGTATTTCCATGTTTGTACAGATAGCGATGTAGATATTTCCATGTTCATAGAGATCGCGGTGTAGAGATTTCCATGTTTATAGAGATAACGGTCGGGATATTTCCATGTTTATACAGATAACGATGTAGATATTTCCATGTAAATGCAGATAGCGATGTAGGTATTTCCATGTTTATACTGATTGCGGTGGAGATATTTCCATGTTTATACTGATAGCGGAGTAGATAATTCCATGTTTATAGAGATAGCGGTGGAGATATGTCCATGTTTTTACAGATGGCGGTGAAGATATTTCCATGTTTATATAGATATCGGTGTGGATATTTCCATGTTTATACAGATAACGATGTAGATATTTCCATGTTTATAGAGATGGCTGTGTAGATATTTCCATGTTTATGCATTTGTCAGTGTAGATATTTCCATGTTTATACAGATAATGGTGTAGGTATTTACAGGTTGATACAGATGACTGTGTAGGTATTTCCGTGTTTGTTGAGATGGCGGTGTAGATATTTCCGTGTTTATAGAGATAGCCATGTAGATATTTCCATGTTTATACAGAAAGCGGTGTAGATATTTCCATGTTAATACAGATAGTTGTGTTGATATTTCCATGTTAATACAGATAGCGGTGTAGATATTTCCATGTTTATACAGATAGCGGTGTAGGTATTTCCATGTTTATACAGATTGCGTTGGAGATATTTCCATGTTTATACAGATAGAATTGTAGATAATTCCATGTTATCGGAGATAGTGGTGGAGATATATCCATTTTTGTACAGATAGCGATGTAGATATTTCCATGTTCATAGAGATAGCGGTGTACATTTTTCCATGTTTATAGAGATAGCGGTGTAGATATTTCAATGTTTATACAGATAGCTTTGTAGATATTTCCATGTTTATAGAGATAGCGTTGTAGATATTTCCATATTCATACAAATAGCCGTGTAGACATTTTGACGTTCATTCAGATGTTGGTGTAGTTATTTCCATGTTTATACAGATGGAGGTGTAGATACTTTCCATGTTTTCACAGATGATTGTGTGGATATTTCCATATTTGCACAGATATCAGTGTTGATATTTCCATGTTTATACAGATACCGGTGTAGATAATTCCATGTTTACACAGATAGCGGTGTAGTTATTTACATGTTTATTCAGATGACTGTGTATATATTTCCATGTTTATAGAGATGGCGGTGTAGATATTTCCATTTTTATAGAGATAGCAGTGTAGATATTTCCATTTTTAAACAGAAGGCTGTGTAGATATTTCCATGTTTATAGAGATAGTGGTGCAGATATTTCCATATTTATACAGAGAGCCGTGTAGATATTTCCATGTTTATTCAGATGGCGATGTAGATACTTCCATGTTTATACAGATGACTGTGTAGATATTTCCATGTTTTTACTGATGGCGGTGTAGGTTTTTCCATGTTTATAGAGTTAGCGGTGTAGATATTTCCATGTTTATACAGATAGCGGTGTAGGTATTTCCAAATATATAGAGATAGCGGTGTAGATATTTCCAGGATTATACAGATGGCAGTGCAGATACTTCCATGTTTATAGACTTGGAGGAGTAGATACTTCCATGTTTATACAGATGACTGTGTAGATATTTCCATGTTTTTACAGATGGCGGTGTAGGTGTTTCCATGTTTATAGAGATAGCGGTGTAGATATTTCTAGGTTTATACAGATGGCTGTGTAGATATTTCCATGTTTATAGTGATAGCAGTGTAGATACTTCCATGTTTATACAGATAGCTGAGTAGATATTTCCATGTTTATAGAGATAGCGGTGTAGATATTACCATATTTATACATAAAGCCGTGTAGATATTTCCATGTTTATACAGATATTGGAGTGACTATTTCCATGTTTATACAGATGGCAGTGTAGATATTTCCATGTTTATACAGATAGCAGTGTAGATATTTCGATGTTTTTATAGATAGCTGTGTAGATATTTACATGTTTATACAGATTGCGGTGGAGATATTTCCATGTTTATACAGATAGCGGGGGAGATATTAACATGTTTATACAGATTGCGGTGTAGAGATTTCCAAGTTCATACAGATGGCGGTGTAGATATTTCCATGTTTATACAGATAGCGGTGTAGATATTTCCATGTTTATACAGATAGCGGTGTAAGTATTTCCAAATATATATAGGTAGCGGTGTAGATATTTGCATGTGTATACAGATTGCAGTGTTGGTATTTCCATGTGTATACAGATGGAGGTGTAGATATTCCCATGTGTATACAGATGGCAGTGTAGGTATTTCCATGTTTATACAGATGGATGTGTAGATATTTCCATGTTTATACAGATAACTGTGTAGGTGTTTCCATGTTCATACAGATGGAAGTGTAGATATTTCCATGTTTAGAGAGATAGCAGTGTAGATATTTCCATGTTTATGCAGATAGCAGTGGAGATATTTCCCAGTTTATACAGATAGCGGTGGAGATATTTCCATGTTTATACGGATGGCGGTGTAGATACTTCCAAGTTTATGCAGATAGCGGTGTAGATATTTCCATGATTATAGACATAGCGGTGTGGTTGTTTCCATGTTTATAGAGATAGCGGTGTAGATATTTCCATATTCATACTGATAGCCGTGTAGATATTTCCATGTTCATTCAGATGTCGGTGTAGATATTCCCATGTTTATACACATAGCGGTGTGGCTGTTTCCATGTTTATGGAGACGGCAGTGTAGATATTTATATGTTTATACAGATAGTGGTGTAGTTATTTCCATGTTTATAAAGATAGCGGTGTAGATATTTCCATGTTTATGGAGATAGCGGTGGAGATATTTCCATGTTTTTAGAGATAGCGGTCGAGATATTTCCATGTTTATACAGAGAACGATGTGGATATTTCCATGTTGATAGAGATAGCGGTGTAGATATTTACATGTTTCTACTGATTGCGGTGGAGATATTTCTACATGTATAGCGATAGCGGTGTAGATAATTCCATGTTTATAGAGATAGCGGTGGAGATATTTTCATGTTAGTACAGATAGCGATGTAGATATTTCCATGTTCAAACTGATAGCAGTGGAAATATTTCCATTTTTATACAGATAGCGGTGGAGATATTTCCATGTTTATACAGCTAGCGGTGGTGATATTTCTAGGTTTATAACGTTAGCGTTTGAGATATTTCCATGTTTATAGAGATGGCGGTGTAGATATTTCCAAGTTTATACAGATAGCGGTGTACATATTTGCATGTGTATACAGATGGCGGTGTACATATTTCCATGTTTATACAGATAGCGGTGTATGTAATTCCATGTTTATAGTGATAGCGGTGTAGATATTTCCATGTTTATACAGATAGCCGTGTAGATATTTCCATGTTTATACACATAGCGGTGTAGATATTTCCATGTTTATACACATAGCGGTGTAGATATTTCCAAGTTTATACACATAACGGTGTAGATATTTCCATGTTTTTGCAGATCGTGATGTAGTTATTTCCATGTTTATACAGCTCGCGGTGTAGATATTTACATCTTTATCCCAATGACAGTGTAGATATTTCCATGTTTATACAGATGGCGGTGTAGATATTTCCATGTTTATAAAGATGGTGTTGTAGATATTTCCATGTGTATACAGACGGCAGTGTAGATATTTCCATGTTTATACAGATGGAGGTGTAGTTATTTCCATGTTTCTATAGATGACTGTGTAGATATTTCCATGTTTATATGAATGGAGGTGTAGATATTTCCATGTTTCTATAGATGACTGTGTAGATATTTCCATGTTTTTACAGATGGCAGTGTAAATATGTCCATGTTTATACAGATGATGGTGTGGCTATTTCCATGTTTATACAAATAGCGGTGTAGCTATTTCCATGTTTGAAGTGATGGCCTTGTAGGTATTTCCTTGTTTATACAGATGGCAGTGAAGATACTTCCATGTTTATACAGATGGTATTGTAGATATTTCCATGTTTATACAGATGTCAGTGTAGGTATTTCCATGATTATAGAGATAGCGGTGTAGCTATTTCCATGTTTATGGAGATAGCGGTTGTATATATTTCCATTTTTATACAGATAGCGGAGTAGATATTTCCATGTTTATACAGATCACGTAGTAGATATTTCCATGTTTATACAGATAGCGTTGTAGATATTTCCATGTTTATACAGATTGCGGTGTAGATATTTCCATCTTTCTACAGATGGTGGTGTACAAATTTCCTTGTTTATGCAGATGGCGGTGTAGATATTTCCATGTAGATAGAGATGGCGGTGTATATATTTCCATGTTCATAGAGATAGCGGTGCAGACATTTCCATGTTTATAGATATAGCGGTGTAGGTATTTCCATGTTTATAGTGATAACGGTGTAGGTATTAGAATGTTTATATTGATAGCGGTGTAGATATTTCCATGTTTATAGACATAGCTCTGTTGACATTTCCATGTTTATAGGGATAGCGGTGAAGATATTTCAATGTTTACACTGACAGCGGTGTAGAAATTTCCATGTTTATACAGTTCACGGTGAAGATGGTTCCATGTTTATAGAGATGGCTCTGTTTATAGTTTCATGTTTATACAGATGGCGTTGTAGATATTTCCACGTTTATTGAGATAGCGGTGTAGATATTTCCATGTTAATACAGCTCACGGTGTAGAAATATACATCTTTATCCAGATGGCAGTGTAGATATTTCCATCTTTATACAGATGGCGGTGTAGATATTTCCATGTTTATACATATGGCGGTGTAGATAGTTCCATGTTTATGTAGATGGCAGTGTAGTTATTTTCATGTTTATACAGATAGCGGTGTAGATAGTTCTATGTTTATAGAGATAGCGATGTAGACATTTACATGATTATTCAGATAGTGGTGTAGATATTTCCATGTTTACACAGATAGCTGTGTAGATATTTAAATCTTTGCACAGATTGTGGTGTAGAAATTTCCATCTTTACACAGATAGCGGTGTAGATATTTCCATGTTTATAAAGATAGCGGTGTAGATATTTCCATGTTTATACACATAGCGGTGTAGATATTTCCAAGTTTATACAGATAGCGGTGTAGATATTTCCATGTTTATAGAGATCGCGGTTCAGTTAGTTCCATGTTTATGAAGACGGCAGAGTAGATACTTTCATGTTTATAGAAATGGCGGTGTAGATTTTTCCATGTTTATACAGATAGCGGTGTTGGTATTTCCTTGTTAATACAGATAGGGGTGTAGATATTTCCATGTTTATACAGCTCGCCGTGTAGGTATTTCCATTTTTAAACAGATGGTGATGTAGATATTTCCATGTTTATACAGATGGCGGTGTAGATATTTCCATGTTTATACAGATGGCGGTGTAGATAATTCTTTGTTTATGGAGATGGCAGTTTAGATGTTTTCATGTTTATAGAGATGGCGGTGTAGATATTTCTATGTTTATACAGATAGCCACGTAGACATTTCCATGTCTATAGAGATAGCGGTGTAGATATTTCCATGTTTATACAGATGTCCGTGTAGATATTTCCACGTTTATACAGATGGCGGAGTAGATATTTCCATGATTATGCAGAAGGTGGTGTAGATATTTCCATATTCATAGAGATGGCGGCGTAGTTACTTCCATGTTTATAGAGATAGCGGTGTTGATATTTCCATGTTTATACAGATAGCAGTGTAGATATTTTCATGTTTATGGAAATAGCGGTGTAGATATTTCCATATTTATACAGATAGCAGTGTACATATTTCCATGTTTATACAGATAGCGGTGTAGATATTTCCATGTTTATACACATAGCGGTGTAGATATTTCCATTTTTATAAAGTTCATGGTGTAGATATTTCCGTGTTCATACAGATATCATTGTAAATATTTCCATGTTTATACAGATAGTAGTGTAGATATTTCCGTGTTAATACAGATCGTGTTGAAGTTATTTCCATCTACTTACAGATGGCACTGTGGATATTTCCCTGTTTACACAGATGGCGGTGTAGATATTTCCATGTTTATATATATGGCGGTGTAGATAATTCCTTGTTTATGTAGATGGCGGTGTAGTTATTTCCATGTTTATAGAGATGGCGGTCTATATATATCCATGTTTATGTTGATAGCGGTGTAGCTATTTCCATGTTTATATAGATTGCGGTGTAGATATTTCCTTGTTTATGTAGATGATGGTGTAGATATTTCCATGATTATGGAGATGTCGTTGTATATATTTGATGTTTATAGAGATGGTGGTGTGGATATTTCCATGTTAATAGAGATAGCGGTGTAGGTATTTCCATGTTTATAGAGATAGCGGTGTTGATATTTCCATGTTTATACAGATAGCGGTGTAGATATTTCCATGTTTATACAGAAAGCGGTGTTGGTATTTCCATGTTTATACAGATAGCGGTTTTGATATTTCCATCTTTATACAGCTCGCGGTGTCGATATTTTCATCTTTATACAGATGGCAGTGTTGACATTTCCATGTTTATACGGATGGCGGTGAAGATATTTCCATGTTTATAGAGATAGCGGTGTAGATATTTCCATGTTTAGAGATAGCGGTGTAGATATTTCCATGTTTATACAGATAGCGGTGTAGATATTTCCATCCTTATGGTGATAGCTCTGTAGATATTTCCATATTTATACAGATAGCAGTGTAGATATTTGCATATTTATACAGATAGCCGTGTAGATATTTCCATGTTTATACAGATAGCGTTGTAAATATTTCCATGTCTATACAGATAGTAGTGTTGCTATTTCCATGTTAACAGATCGCGGTGTAGATATTTCCATCTATTTACAGATGGCAGTGTAGATATTTCCATAATTATACAGATAGAGATGTAGATATTTCCATGTTTATATAGAAGGAGGTGTAGATATTTCCCTGTTTATGAAGATGACCGTGTAGGTATTTCCATGTTTATAGAGATTGTGGTCCATATATATCCATGCTTATAGAGATAGCGGTGTACATATTTCCATGCTTATATAGATGGCGGTGTAGATATTTTCTTGTTTATAGAGATGGTGGTGTAGATATTTCCATGCTTCTACAGTTGACTGTGTAGAAATTTCCATGTTTTTACAGATGGTGTTGTAGATATTTACATTTTTTTACAGATGGCGGTGTAGATATTTCCATGTTTATACAGATAGTGGTGTAATTATTTCCATGTTTATACAGATCACTGTGTATATATTTCCATGTTTACACAGATAGCGGTGTAGATATTTCCATGTTTTTACAGATGGTGTTGTAGATATTTACATTTTTTTACAGATGGCATTGTAGATATTTCCATGTTTGTACAGATGGCGGTGTATATATTTCCATGTTTATACAGATGGTGGTGTAGATATATCCATGTTTGCACAGATAGCGGTGTAGATATTTCCATGTTTATACAGATAGCGGTGTAATTATTTCCATGTTTATAGAGATCACCGTGTAGATATTTCCATGTTTACACAGACAGCGGTGTAGATATTTCCATGTTGATACAGATGGTGGTGTTGATATTTCCATGTTTATACAGATGTCCGTGTAGATATTTCCACGTTTATACAGATGGCGGAGTAGATATTTCCATGATTATGCAGATGGTGGTGTAGATATTTCCATATTCATAGAGTTGGCGGAGTAGATACTTCCATGTTTATAGACATAGTGGTGTAGATATTTCCATGTGTATAGAGATAGCGGTGTAGATATTTCCATGTTTATACAGATAGTGTTGTTGATATTTCCATGTTTATGGAAATAGCGGTGTAGATATTTCCATATTTACACAGATAGCAGTGTAGATATTTCCATGTTTATACAGATAGTGGTGTAGATATTTCCATGTTTATACACATAGCGGTGTAGATATTTCCATGTTTATAAAGTTCATGGTGTAGACATTTCCATGTTTATACAGATATCATTGAAAATATTTCCATGTTTATACCGATAGTAGTGTTGATATTTCCGTGTTAATACAGATCGCGTTGTAGATATTTCCATCTATTTACAGATGGCATTGTAGATATTTCCATGTTTATGCAGATGGCGGTGTAGATATTTCCATGTTTATATAGATGGCGCTGTAGATATTTCCTTGTTTATGTAGATGGCGGTGTAGTTATTTCCATGTTTATAGAGATGGCGGTCTATATATTTCCATGTTTATAGAGATAGCGGTGTAGATATTTCCATGTTTATATAGGTGGCGGTGTAGATATTTCCTTGTTTATGTAGATGATGGTGTAGATATTTCCATGATTATGGAGATGGCGTTGTATATATTTGATGTTTATAGAGATGGTTGTGTAGATATTTCCATGTTTATAGAGATAGCGGTGTAGGTATTTCCATGTTTATAAAGATAGCGCTGTTGATATTTCCATGTTTATACAGATAGCGGTGTAGATATTTCCATGTTTATACAGAAAGCGGTGTTGGTATTTCCATGTTTATAAAGATAGCGATGTAGATATTTTGATATTTATACAGCTCGCGGTGTCGATATTTACATCTTTATACAGATGGCAGTGTAGATATTTCAATGTTTATATGGATGGCGGTGAAGATATTTCCATGTTTATAGAGATATCGGTGTAGATATTTCCATGTTTATACAGATAGTGGTGTAGATATTTCCATCTTTATGGTGATAGCTCTGTAGATATTTCCATATTTATAAAGATAGCAGTGTAGATATTTACATATTTATACTGATAGCAGTGTAGATATTTCCATGTTTATACAGATAGCGGTGTAGATATTTCCATGTTTATACAGATAGCGTTGTAGATATTTCCATGTCTATACAGATAGTAGTGTTGATATTTCCATGTTAATACAGATCGCGTTGTAGATGTTTCCATCTATTTACAGATGGCAGTGTAGATATTTCCATATTTATACAGATAGAGATGTAGATATTTCCATGTTTATATAGATGGAGGTGTAGATATTTCCATGTTTATAGAGATGGTGGTCTATATATTTCCATGTTTATAGAGATAGCGGTGTACATATTTCCATGCTTCTATAGATGGCCGTGTAGATATTTTCTTGTTTATAGAGATGGTGGTGTAGATATTTCCATGCTTCTACAGTTGACTGTGTAGAAATTTCCATGTTTTTACAGATGGCGTTGTAGATATTTACATTTATTTACAGATGGCGGTGTAGATATTTCCATGTTTATACAGATAGCAGTGCAATTATTTCCATGTTTATACAGAACACTGTGTAGATATTTCCATGTTTAAACAGATAGCGGTGTAGATATTTCCATGTTTATACAGATCGCGGTGTAGCTATTTCCATGTTTATACAGATAGCGGTGTAGAAATTTCCATGTTTTTACAGATGGCGTTGTAGATATTTTCATTTTTTTACAGATGGCATTGTAGATATTTCCATGTTTGTACAGATGGCGGTGTAGATATTTCCATGTTTATACAATTGGCGGTGTAGATATATCCATGTTTGCACAGATAGCAGTGTAGATATTTCCATGTTTATACAGATGGTGTAATTATTTCCATGTTTATACAGATCACCGTGTAGATATTTCCATGTTTACACAGACAGCGGTGTAGATATTTCCATGTTTATACAGATCGCGGTGTATATATTTCCATGTTTATACAGATAGCGGTGTAGGTATTTCCAAGTTGATACAGATGGTGGTGTTGTTATTTCCATGTTTATACAGATGTCCGTGTAGATATTTCCACGTTTATACAGATGGCGGAGTAGATATTTCCATGATTATGCAGATGGTGGTGTAGATATTTCCATTTTCATAGAGATGGCGGCAAAGGTACTTCCATGTTTATAGAGATAGCGGAGTAGATATTTCCATGTGTATAGAGATAGCGGTGTAGATATTTCCATGTTTATACAGATAGTGTTGTAGATAGTTCCATGTTTATGGAAATAGTGGTGTAGATATTTCCATATTTATACAGATAGCAGTGTAGATATTTCCATGTTTATACAGATAGCGGTGTAGATATTTCCATGTTTATACAGATAGCAGTGGAGATATTTCCATGTTTATACAGATAGCCGTGTAGATATTTCCATGTTTATAGAGATAGCGGTGTAGATATTTCCATGTTTATACAGATGGCAGTGTAGGTATTTCCAAGTGTATTCAGATGGCAGTGTAGATATTTCCATGTTTATACAGATGGACGTGTAGATATTTCCATGTTTATAAAGATGAGAGTGTAGGTATTTCCATGTGTGTACAGATGGCGGTGTTGATATTTCCATGTTTATTGAGATAGCATTGTAGATATTTCCATCTTTGCACAGACTGCGGTGTAGATGTTTCCATGTTTATACAGATAACGCTGCAGATAATTCCATGTTTATACAGCTAGCGGTGTAGATGTTTCCATGTTCATATAGACAGCGGTGGAGATATTTCTTAGTTTATACAGATAACGGTGTAGATATTTCCATGTTTATAGAGATAGTGGTGTAGATATTTCCATATTTATACAGATAGCAGTGTCAATATTTCCATGTTTATACTGATAGCGGTGTAGATATTTCCATGTTTATTCACATAGTGTTGTAGATATTTCCATGTTTATACACGTCGTGGTGTAGATATTTCCATGTTTTCACAGATGGCGGTGTAGATATTTCCATGTTTATACTGATAGCGGTGTAGATATTTCCATGTTTATACATATAGCTGTGTAGATATTTCCATGTTTACACAGATAGTGTTATAGATATTTCCATGTTTATACAGATAGCGGTGTAGATATTTCCATGTTTACACAGATAGTGTTATAGATATTTCCATGTTTATACAGATTGCGGTGTAGATATTTCCATCTTTTCACAGAGCCCAGTGTACATATTTCTTTGTTTACACAGATAGCTGTGTAGATATTTCCATGTTTACACAGATAGCGGTGTAGATATTTCCATGTTCATAAAGATAGCGGTGTAGATATTTCCATCTTTATAGAGATAGCGGTGGAGATATTTCCATGTTTATACAGATAGCGATGTAGATATTTCCATGTTTCTACAGATAGCGGTGGAGATATTTCCATGTTTATACAGATAGCGATGTAGATATTTCCATGTTTCTACAGATAGCGGTGGAGATATTTCCATGTTTATACAGATAGCCGTGTAGACATTTCCATGTTTATAGAGATAGCGGTGTAGATATTTCCATGTTTATTCACATAGCGGTGTAGATATTACCATGTTTATACACGTCGTGGTGTAGATATTTCCATGTATTCACAGATGGCGGTGTAGACATTTCCATGTTTATTCACATAGCGGTGTAGATATTTCCATGTTTATACACGTCATGGTGTAGATATTTCCATGTTTATACAGATAGCGGTGTAGATATTTCCATGTTTATACTGATAGCGGTGTGGCTACTTCCATGTTTATACAGATAGCGGTGTAGATATTTCCATGGTTATAGAGATGTCTGTGTAGGTAATTCCATGTTTATACAGATGGCAGTGTAGATATTTCCATGTTTATACAGATAGTGGTGTAGATATTTCCATGTTTACACCGATAGTGTTATAGATATTTCCATGTTTATACAGATAGCGGTGTAGATATTTCCATGTTTATAAAGATAGCGGTGTAGATATTTCCATCTTTATAGAGATAGCGGTGGAGATATTTCCATGTTTATACAGATAGCAATGTAGATATTTCCATGTTTCTACAGATAGCGGTGGAGATATTTCCATGTTTATACAGATAGCGATGTAGATACTTGCATGTTTCTACAGATAGCGGTGGATATATTTCCATGTTTATACAGATAGCCGTGTAGACGTTTCCATCTTTATAGAGATAGCGGTGTCGATATTTCCATGTTTTTACTGATAGCGGTGTGGATATTTCCATGTTTATTCACATGGTGGTGTAGATATTTCCATGTTTATACATGTCGTCGTGTAGCTATTTCCATGTTTATACAGATAGCGGTGTAGATATTTCCATGTTTATACTGATAGCCGTGTAGATATTTCCATGTTTATACATATAGCGGTGTAGATATTTCCATGTTTATACAGATCGTTGGGTAGACATTTCCATGTTTCTACAGATAGCGGTGTTGATATTTCCATGTTTATACAGATAGCGGTGTAGATATTTCCATGTTTACTGAGATAGCAGTGTAGATATTTCCATATTTGCACAGATTGCAGTGTAGATATTTCCATTTTTACACAGAGACCTGTGTACATATTTCCATGTTTACACAGATAGCTGTGTAGATATTTCCATGTTTACACAGATAGTGTTATAGATATTTCCATGTTTATACAGATAACGGTGTAGATATTTCCATGTTTATAAAGATAGCGGTGTAGATATTTCCATCTTTATAGAGATAGCGGTTGAGATATTTCCATGTTTATACAGATAGCGATGTAGATATTTGCATGTTTCTACAGATAGCGGTGGATATATTTCCATGTTTATAGAGATAGCCGTGTAGACATTTCCATGTTTATAGAGATAGCGGTGTAGATATTTCCATGTTTATACAGATGGCAGTGTAGGTATTTCCAGGTATATACAGATGGCAGTGTAGATATTTCCATGTTTATACAGATGGACGTGTAGATATTTCCATGTTTATAAAGATGATAGTGTAGATATTTCCATGTTTTCACAGATGGCGGTGTAGTTATATCCATGTTTATACAGATAGCGGTGTGGCTACTTCCACGTTTATACAGATAGCGGTGTAGATATTTCAATGGTTATAGAGATGACTGTGTAGGTAATTCCATGTTTATACAGATGGCAGTTTAGATATTTCCATGTTTATACAAATAGTGGTGTTGATATTTCCATGTTTATACAGATGACTGTGTAGATATTTCCATGTGTGTACAGATGGCGGTGTCGATATTTCCATGTTCATTGAGATAGCATTGTAGATATTTCCATCTTTGCACAGACTGCGGTGTAGATATTTCCATGTTTATACAGATAACGATGCAGATAATTCCATGTTTATACAGCTAGCGGTGTAGATGTTTCCATGTTCATACAGACAGCGGTGGAGATATTTCTTTGTTTATACAGATAACGGTGTAGATATTTCCATGTTTATAGAGATAGTGGTGTAGATATTTCCATATTTATACAGATAGCGGTGTCGATATTTCCATGTTTTTACTGATAGCGGTGTAGATATTTCCATGTTTATTCACATTGCGGTGTAGATATTTCCATGTTTATACATGTCGTGGTGTAGATATTTCCATGTTTATACAGATAGCGGTGTAGATATTTCCATGTTTATACTGATAGCGGTGTAGATATTTCCATGTTTATACATATAGCGGTGTAGATATTTCCATGTTTATACAGATCGTGGTGTAGACATTTCCATGCTTATACAGATAGCGGTGTAGATATTTCCATGTTTATACAGATAGCGGTGTAGATATTTCCATGTTTACTAAGATAGCGGTGTAGATATTTCCATATTTGCACAGATTGTGGTGTAGATATTTCCATCTTTACACAGAGACCTGTGTACATATTTCCATGTTTACACAGATAGCTGTGTAGATATTTTCATGTTTACCCAGATAATGTTATAGATATTTCCATGTTTATACAGATAGCGGTGCAGATATCTCCATGTTTATAAAGATAGTGGTGTAGATATTTCCATCTTTATAGAGATAGCGATGTAGATATTTCCATGTTTATACAGATCGTGGTGTAGACATTTCCATGTTTATACAGATAGCGGTGTTGATATTTCCATGTTTTTACAGATAGCGGTGTAGATATTTCCATGTTTACTGAGATAGCGGAGTAGATATTTCCATATTTGCACATATTGCGGTGTAGGTATTTCCATCTTTACACAGAGACCTGTGTACATATTTCCATGTTTACACAGATAGCTGTGTAGATATTTCCATGTTTACACAGATAGTGTTATTGATATTTCCATGTTTATACAGATAGCGGTGGAGATATTTCCATGTTTATACAGATAGCGATGTAGATATTTCCATGTTTCTACAGATAGCGGTGGAGATATTTCCATGTTTATACAGATAGCCGTGTAGACATTTCCATGTTTATAGAGATAGCGCTGTAGATATTTCCATGTTCATACAGATGACAGTGTAGATATCTCCAGGTATATACAGATGGCATTGTAGATATTTCCATGTTTATACAGATGGATGTGTAGATATTTCCATGTTTATAAAGATGACAGTGTAGATATTTCCATGTTTTCACAGATGGCGGTGTAGATATTTCCATGTTTATACTGATAGCGGTGTGGCTACTTCCATGTTTATACAGATAGCGGTGTAGATATTTCAATGGTTATAGAGATGTCTGTGTAGATAATTCCATGTTTATACAGATGGCAGTGTAGGTATTTCCATGTTTATACATGTCGTGGTGTAGATATTTCCATGTTTATACAGATAGCGGTGTAGATATTTCCATGTTTATACTGATAGCGGTGTAGATATTTCCATGTTTATAAATATAGCGTTGTAGATACTTCCATGTTTATACAGATCGTGGTGTAGACATTTCCATGTTTATACTGATAGCGGTGTTGATATTTCCATGTTTTTACCGATAGCGGTGTAGATATTTCCATGTTTACTGAGATAGTGGTGTAGATATTTCCGTATTTGCACATTTTGCCGTGTATGTATTTCCATCTTTTCACAGAGACCTGTGTACATATTTCCATGTTTACACAGATAGCTGTGTAGATATTTCCATGTTTACACAGATAGTGTTATAGATATTTCCATGTTTATACAGATAGCCGTGTAGATATTTCCATGTTTATAGAGATAGCGCTGTACATATTTCCATGTTTATACAGATGACAGTGTAGATATTTCCATGTTTTCACAGATGGCGGTGTAGATATTTCCATGATTATACTGATAGCGGTGTGGCTACTTCCATGTTTATACAGATAGCGGTGTAGATATTTCAATCGTTATAGAGATGTCTGTGTAGATAATTCCATGTTTATACAGATGGCAGTGTAGGTATTTCCATGTTTATACAGATAGTGGTGTAGATATTTCCAGGTTTATACAGATGACTGTGTAGGTATTTCCATGTGTGTACAGATGGCGGTGTCGATATTTCCATGTTTATTGTGATAGCATTGTAGATATTTCCATCTTTGCACAGAGTGCTGTGTAGATATTTCCATGTTTATACAGATAACGCTGCAGATAATTCCATGTTTATACAGCTAGCGGTGTAGATGTTTCCATGTTCATACAGACAGCGGTGGAGATATTTCTTTGTTTATACAGATAACGGTGTAGATATTTCCATGTTTATAGAGATAGTTGTGTAGATATTTCCATATTTATACAGATAGCTGTGTCAATATTTCCATGTTTATACTGATAGCGGTGTAGATATTTCCATGTTTATTCACATAGCGGTGTAGATATTTCCATGTTTATACATGTCGTGGTATAGATATTTCCATGTTTATACAGATAGTGGTGTAGATATTTCCATGTTTATACTGATAGCGGTGTGGCTACTTCCATGTTTATACAGATAGCGGTATAGATATTTCAATGATTATAGAGATGTCTGTGTAGGTAATTCCATGTTTATACAGATGGCAGTGTAGATATTTCCATGTTTATACAGATAGTGGTGTAGATATTTCCATGTTTATACAGATGACTCTGTAGGTATTTCCATGTGTGTACAGATGGCGGTGTCGATATTTCCATGTTTATTGAGATAGCATTGTAGATATTTCCATCTTTGCACAGAATGCGGTGTAGATATTTCCATGTTTATACAGATAACGCTGCAGATAATTCCATGTTTATGCAGCTAGCGGTGTAGATATTTCCATGTTTATACAGACAGCGGTGGCGATATTTGTTTGTTTATACATATAACGGTTTAGATATTTCCATGTTTATAGAGATAGTGGTGTAGATATTTCCATATTCATACAGATAGCGGTGTCGCTATTTCCATGTTTTTACTGATAGCGGTGTAGATATTTCCATGTTTATTCACATGGCGGTGTAGATATTTCCATGTTTATACATGTCGTGGTGTAGATATTTCCATGTCTATACAGATAGCGGTGTAGATATTTCCATGTTTATACTGATAGCGGTGCAGATATTTCCATGTTTATACATATAGCGGTGTAGATATTTCCATGTTATACAGATCGTGTTGTAGACATTTCCATGTTTTTACAGATAGCGGTGTTGATATTTCCGTGTTTATTCAGATAGCGGAGTAGATATTTCCAAGTTTACTAAGATAGCGGTGTAGATATTTCCATATTTGCACAGATTGTGGTGTAGATATTTCCATCTTCACGCAGAGACCTGTGTATATATTTCCATGTTTACACAAATAGCTGTGTAGATATTTTCATGTTTACACAGATAATGTTATAGATATTTCCATGTTTATACACATAGCGGTGCAGATATTTCCATGTTTATAAAGATAGTGGTGTTGATATTTCCATCTTTATAGAGATAGCGATGTAGATATTTCCATGTTTCTACAGATAGCGGTGGAGACATTTCCATGTTTATACAGATAGCCGTGTAGACATTTCCATGTTTATAGAGATAGCGGTGTAGATATTTCCATGTTTATACAGATGGCAGTGTAGATATTTCCAGGTATATACAGATGGCAGTGTAGATATTTCCATGTTTATACAGATGGACGTGTAGATATTTCCATGTTTATAAAGATGACAGTGTAGATATTTCCATGTTTTCACTGATGGCTGTGTAGTTATTTCCATGTTTATACAGATAGCGGTGTGGCTACTTCCATGTTTATACAGATAGCGGTGTAGATATTTCAATGGTTATAGAGATGTCTGTGTAGATAATTCCATGTTTATACAGATGGCAGTGTAGGTATTTCCATGTTTATACAGATAGTGGTGTAGATATTTCCATGTTTATACAGATGACTGTGTAGGTATTTCCATGTGTGTACAGATGGCGGTGTCGATATTTCCATGTTTATTGAGATAGCATTGTAGATATTTCCATCTTTGCACAGACTGCGGTGTAGATATTTACATGTTTATAGAGATAACGCTGCAGATAATTCCATGTTTATACAGATAGCGGTGTAGATGTTTCCATGTTCATACAGACAGCGGTGGAGATATTTCTTTGTTTATACAGATAACGGTGTAGATATTTCCATGTTTATAGAGATAGTGGTGTAGATATTTCCATATTTATACAGATAGCGGTGTCAATATTTCCATGTTTATACTGATAGCTGTGTAGATATTACCATGTTTATTCACATTGCGGTGTAGATATTTCCATGTTTATACACGTCGTGGTGTAGATATTTCCATGTTTATACAGATAGCGGTGTAGATATTTCCATGTTTATACTGATAGCGGTGTGGCTACTTCCATGTTTATACAGATAGCGGTGTAGATATTTCAATGATTATAGAGATGTCTGTGTAGGTAATTCCATGTTTATACAGATGGCAGTGTAGATATTTCCATGTTTATGCAGATAGTGGTGTAGATATTTCCATGTTTATACAGATGACTGTGTAGGTATTTCCACGTGTGTACAGATGGCGGTGTCGATATTTCCATGTTTATTGAGATAGCATTGTAGATATTTCCATCTTTGCTCAGACTGCGGTGTAGATATTTCCATGTTTATACAGATAACGCTGCAGATAATTCCATGTTTATACAGCTAGCGATGTAGATGTTTCCATGTTCATACAGACAGCGGTGGAGATATTTCTTTGTTTATACAGATAACGGTGTAGATATTTCCATGTTTATAGAAATAGTGGTGTAGATATTTCCATATTTATACTGATAGCTGTATCGATATTTCCATGTTTTTACTGATAGATGTGTAGATATTTCCATGTTTATTCACATGGCGGTGTAGATATTTCCATGTTTATACATGTCGTGGTGTAGATATTTCCATGTTTATACAGATAGCGGTGTAGATATTTCCATGTTTATACTGATAGCGGTGTAGATATTTCCATGTTTATACATATAGCGGTGTAGATATTTCCATGTTTATACAGATCGTGGTGTAGACATTTCCATGTTTATACAGATAGCGGTGTTGATATTTCCATGTTTATACAGATAGCGGTGTAGATATTTCCATGTTTACTAAGTTAGCGGTGTAGATATTTCCATATTTGCACAGATTGTGGTGTAGATATTTCCATCTTTACACAGAGACCTGTGTACATATTTCCATGTTTACACAGATAGCTCTGTAGATATTTCCATGTTTACACAGATAATGTTATAGATATTTCCATCTTTATACAGATAGCGGTGTGGCTACTTCCATGTTTAAACAGATAGCGGTGTAGATATTTCAATGATTATAGAGATGTCTGTGTAGGTAATGCCATGTTTATACAGATGGCAGTGTAGATATTTCCGTGTTTATAGAGATAGTGGTGTAGATATTTCCATGTTTATACTGATGACTGTGTAGGTATTTCCACGTGTGTACAGATGGCGGTGTCGATATTTCCATGTTTATTGAGATAGCATTGTAGATATTTCCATCTTTGCACAGACTGCGGTGTAGATATTTCCATGTTTATACAGATAACGCTGCAGATAATTCCATGTTTATACAGCAAGCGGTGTAGATGCTTCCATGTTCATACAGACAGCGGTGCAGATATTTCTTTGTTTATACAGATAACGGTGTAGATATTTCCATGTTTATAGAGATAGTGGTGTAGATATTTCCATATTTATACAGATAGCGGTGTCGATATTTCCATGTTTTTACTGATAGCGGTGTAGATATTTCCATGTTTATTCACATGGCGGTGTAGACATTTCCATGTTTATACATGTCGTGGTGTAGATATTTCCATGTTTATACAGATAGCGGTGTAGATATTTCCATGTTTATATTGATAGCGGTGTAGATATTTCCATGTTTATACATATAGCGGTGTAGATATTTCCATGTTTATATAGATCGTGGTGTAGACATTTCCATGTTTATACAGATAGCGGTGTTGATATTTCCATGTTTATACAGATAGTGGTGTAGATATTTCCATGTTTCTACAGATGACTGTGTAGGTATTTCCACGTGTGTACAGATGGCGGTGTCGATATTTCCATGTTTATTGAGATAGCATTGTAGATATTTCCATCTTTGCACAGACCGCGGTGTAGATAATTCCATGTTTATACAGATAACGCTGCAGATAATTCCATGTTTATAGAGCTAGCGGTGTAGATGTTTCCATGTTCATACAGACAGCGGTGGAGATATTTCTTTGTTTATACAGATAACGGTGTAGATATTTCCATGTTTATAGAGATAGTGGTGTAGATATTTCCATATTTATACAGATAGCGGTGTCAATATTTCCATGTTTATACTGATAGTGGTGTAGATATTTCCATGTTTATTCACATAGCGGTGTAGATATTTCCATGTTTATACACGTCGTGGTGTAGATATTTCCATGTTTATACATATAGCGGTGTAGATATTTCCATGTTTATACTGATGGCGGTGTGGCTACTTCCATGTTTATACAGATAGCGGTGTAGATATTTCAATGATTATAGAGATGTCTGTGTAGGTAATTCAATGTTTATACAGATGGCAGTGTAGATATATCCATGTTTATACAGATAGTGGTGTAGATATTTCCACGTTTTTACAGATGACTTTGTAGGTATTTCCATGTGTGTACAGATGGCGGTGTTGATATTTCCATGTTTATTGAGATAGCATTGTAGATATTTCCATCTTTGCACAGACTGAGGTGTAGATATTTCCATGTTTACTGAGATAGCGGTGTAGTTATTTCCATATTTGCACAGATTGCGGTGTAGGTATTTCCATCTTTGCACATAGACCTGTGTACATATTTCCATGTTTACACAGATAGCGGTGTAGATATTTCCATGTTTACACAGATAGTGTTATAGATATTTCCATGTTTATACAGATAGCGGTGTAGATATTTCCATGTTTATAAAGATAGCGGTGTAGATATTTCCATCTTTATAGAGATAGCGGTGGAGATATTTCCATGTTTATACAGATAGCGATGTAGATATTTCCATGTTTCTACAGATAGCGGTGGAGATATTCCCATGTTTATACAGATAGCCGTGTAGACATTTCCATGTGTATAGAGATAGCGCTGTACATATTTCCATGTTTATACAGATGGCAGTGTAGATATTTCCAGGTATATACAGATGGCAGTGTAGATATTTCCATGTTCATACAGATGGACGTGTAGATATTTCCATGTTTATGAAGATTACAGTGTAGATATTTCCATGTTTTCACAGATGGCGGTGTAGATATTTCCATGTTTATACAGATAGCGGTGTGGCTACTTCCATGTTTATACAGATAGCGGTGTAGATATTTCAATGGTTATAGAGATGTCTGTGTAGATAATTCCATGTTTATACAGATGGCAGTGTAGGTATTTCCATGTTTATACAGATAGTGGTGTAGATATTTCCATGTTTATACAGATGACTGTGTAGGTATTTCCATGTGTGTACAGATGGCGGTGTCGATATTTCCATGTTTATTGAGACAGCATTGTAGATATTTCCATCTTTGCACAGACTGCAGTGTAGATATTTCCATATTTATACAGATAACGCTGCAGATAATTCCATGTTTATACATCTAGCGGTGGAGATGTTTCCATGTTCATACAGACAGCGGTGGAGATATTTCTTTGTTTATACAGATAACGGTGTAGATATTTCCATGTTTATAGAGATAGTGGTGTAGATATTTCCATATTTATACAGATAGCGGTGTCAATATTTCCATATTTATACAAATAGCGGTGTAGATATTTCCATGTTTATTCACATAGCGGTGTAGATATTTCCATGTTTATACATGTCGTGGTGTAGATATTTCCATGTTTATACAGATAGCGGTGTAGATATTTCCATGTTTATACTGATAGCGGTGTGGCGACTTCCATGTTTATTCAGATAGCGGTGTAGATATTTCAATGATTATAGAGATGTCTGTGTAGGTAATTCCATGTTTATACAGATGGCAGTGTAGATATTTCCATGTTTATACAGATAGTGGTGTAGATATTTCCATGTTTATACAGATGGCTGTGTAGTTATTTCCATGTGTGTACAGATGGCGGTGTCAATATTTCCATGTTTATTGAGATAGCATTGTAGATATTTCCATCTTTGCACAGATTGCGGTGTAAATATTTCCATGTTTATACAGATAACGCTGCAGATAATTCCATGTTTATAAAGCTAGCGGTGTAGATGTTTCCATGTTTATACTGACAGCGGTGGAGATATTTCTTTGTTTATACAGATAACGGTGTAGATATTTCCATGTTTATAGAGATAGTGGTGTAGATATTTCCATATTTATACAGATAGCGGTGTCGCTATTTCCATGTTTTTACTGATAGCGGTGTAGATATTTCCATGTTTATTCACATGGCGGTGTATATATTTCCATGTTTATACATGCCGTGGTGTAGATATTTCCATGTTTATACAGATAGCGGTGTAGATATTTCCATGTTTATACTGATAGCGGTGTAGGTATTTCCATGTTTATTCACACAGCGGTGTAGATATTTCCATGTTTATACATGTCGTGGTGTAGATATTTCCATGTTAATACAGATAGGGGTGTTGATATTTCCATGTTTATACAGATAGCGGTGTAGATATTTCCATGTTTACTAAGATAGCGGTGTAGATATTTCCATATTTGCACAGATTGTGGTGTAGATATTTCCATCTTTACACAGAGACCTGTGTACATATTTCCATGTTTACACAGATAGCTGTGTAGATATTTACATGTTTACACAGATAATGTTATAGATATTTCCATGTTTATACAGATAGCGGTGCAGATATTTCCATGTTTATAAAGATAGCGGTGTAGATATTTCCATCTTTATTGAGATAGCAGTGGAGCTATTTCCATGTTTATACAGATAGCGATGTAGATATTTCCATGTTTCTACAGATAGCGGTGGAGATATTTCCATGTTTACACAGATAGCCGTGTAGACATTTCCATGTTTATAGAGATAACGGTGTAGATATTTCCATGTTTACACAGATGGCAGTGTAGATATTTCTAGGTATATACAGATGGCCGTGTAGCTATTTCCATGTTTATGCAGATGGACGTGTATATATTTCCATGTTTATAAAGATGACAGTGTAGATATTTCCATGTTTTCACAGATAGCGGTGTAGATATTTCCATGTTTATACAGATAGCGGTGTGGCTACTTCCATGTTTATACAGATAGCGGTGTAGATATTTCAATGGTTATATAGATGTCTGTGTAGATAATTCCATGTTTATTCAGAGGGCAGTGTAGGTATTTCCATGTTTATACAGATAGTGGTGTCGATATTTCCATGTTTATACAGATGACTGTGTAGGTATTTCCATGTGTGTACAGATGGCTGTGACGATATTTCCATGTTTATTGAGACAGCGTTGTAGATATTTCCATCTTTGCACAGACTGCAGTGTAGATATTTCCATGTTTATACAGATAACGCTGCAGATAATTCCATGTTTATACAGGTAGCGGTGTAGATGTTTCCATGTTCATACAGACAGTGGTGGAGATATTTCTTTGTTTATACAGATAACGGTGTAGATATTTCCATGTTTATAGAGATAGTGGTGTAGATATTTCCATATTTATACAGATAGCGGTGTCAATATTTCCATATTTATTCTGATAGCGGTTTAGATATTTCCATGTTTATTCACACAGAGGTGTAGATATTTCCATGTTTATACATGTCGTGGTGTAGATATTTCCATGTTTATACAGATAGCGGTGTAGATATTTCCATGTTTATACTGATGGCGGTGTGGCTACTTCCATGTTAATACAGATAGCGGTGTAAATATTTCAATGATTATAGAGATGTCTGTGTAGGTAATTCCATGTTTATACAGATGGCAGTGTAGATATTTCCATGTTTATAGAGATAGTGGTGTAGATATTTCCATATTTATACAGATAGCGGTGTCGATATTTCCATGTTTTTACTGATAGCGGTGTAGATATTTCCACGTTTATTCACATGGCGGTGTAGATATTTCCATGTTTATACATGTCGTGGTGTAGATATTTCCGTGTTTATACAGATAGCGTTGTAGATATTTCCATGTTTATACTGATAGCGGTGTAGATATTTCCATGTTTATACATATAGCGGTGTAGATATTTCCATGTTTATACAGATCGTGGTGTAGACATTTCCATGTTTATACAGACAGTGGTGTTGATATTTCCATGTTTTTACAGATAGCGGTGTAGATATTTCCATGTTTACTAAGATAGCGGTGTAGATATTTCCATAGTTGCACAGATTGTGGTGTAGATATTTCCATCTTTACACAGAGACCTGTGTACATATTTCCCTGTTTACACAGATAGCTGTGTAGATATTTACATGTTTACACAGATAATGTTATAGATATTTCCATGTTTATACAGATAGCGGTGCAGATATTTACATGTTTATAAAGATAGCGGTGTAGATATTTCCATCTTTATTGAGATAGCGGTGGAGATATTTCCATGTTTATACGGATAGCGATGTAGATATTTCCATGTTTCTACAGATAGCAGTGGAGATATTTCCATGTTTATACAGATAGCCGTGTAGACATTTCCATGTTTATAGAGATAATGGTGTAGATATTTCCATGTTTATACAGATGGCAGTGTAGATATTTGTAGGTATATACAGATGGCAGTGTAGATATTTCCATGTTTATGCAGATGGACGTGTAGATATTTCCATGTTTATAAAGATGACAGTGTAGATATTTCCATGTTTTCACAGATGGCGGTGTAGATATTTCCATGTTTATACAGATAGCGGTGTGGCTACTTCCATGTTTATACAGATAACGGTGTAGATATTTCAATGGTTATAGAGATGTCTGTGTAGATAATTCCATGTTTATACAGATGGCAGTGTAGGTATTTCCATGTTTATACAGATAGTGGTGTAGATATTTCCATGTTTATACAGATGACTGTGTAGGTATTTCCATGTGTGTACAGATGGCGGTGTCGATATTTCCATGTTTATTGAGATAGCATTATAGATATTTCCATCTTTGCACAGACTGCGGTGTAGATATTTCCATGTTTATACAGATAACGCTGCAGATAATTCCATGTTTATACAGCTAGCCGTGTAGATGTTTCCATGTTCATACAGACAGCGGTGGAGATATTTCTTTGTTTATACAGATAACGGTGTAGATATTTCCATGTTTATAGAGATAGTGGTGTAGATATTTCCATATTTATACAGATAGCGGTGTCAATATTTCCATGTTTATACTGATAGCGGTGTAGATATTTCCATGTTTATTCACATAGCGGTGTAGATATTTCCATGTTTATACACGTCGTGGTGTAGATATTTCCATGTTTATACAGATAGCGGTGTAGATATTTCCATGTTTATACTGATAGTGGTGTAGATATTTCCATGTTTATACATATAGCGGTGTAGATATTTCCATGTTTATACAGATCGTGGGGTAGACATTTCCATGTTTATACAGATAGCGGAGTTGATTTTTCCATGTTTTTACAGATAGCGGTGTAGATATTTCCATGTTTACTGAGATAGCGGTGTAGATATTTCCATATTTGCACAGATTGCGGTGTAGATATTTCCATCTTTACACAGAGACCTTTGTACATATTTCCATGTTTACTCAGATAGCTGTGTAGATATTTCCATGTTAACACAGATAGTGTTATAGATATTTCCATGTTTATACAGATAGCGGTGTAGATATTTCCATGTTTATAAAGATAGCGGTGTAGATATTTCCATCTTTATAGAGATAGCGGTGGAGATATTTCCATGTTTATACAGATAGCGATGTAGATATTTCCATGTTTCTACAGATAGCGGTGGAGATATTTCCATATTTATACAGATAGCCGTGTAGACATTTCCATGTTTAAAGAGATAACGGTGTAGATATTTCCAGGTATATACAGATGGCAGTGTAGATATTTCCATGTTTATACAGATGGACGTGTAGATATTTCCATGTTTATAAATATGACAGTGTAGATATTTCCATGTTTTCACAGATGGCGGTGTAGATAATTCCATGTTTATACAGATAGCGGTGTGGCTACTTCCATGTTTATACAGATAGCAGTGTAGATATTTCAATGGTTATAGAGATGTCAGTGTAGATAATTCCATGTTTATACAGTTGGCATTGTTGGTATTTCCATGTTTATACAGATAGTGGTGTAGATATTTCCATGTTTATACAGTTGACTGTGTAGGTATTTCCATGTGTGTACAAATGGCGGTGTCAATATTTCCATGTTTTTTGAGATAGCATTGTAGATATTTCCATGTTTGCACAGACTGTGGTGTAGATATTTCCATGTTTATACAGATAACGCTGCAGATAATTCCATGTTTATACAGCTAGCGGTGTAGATGTTTCCATGTTCATAAAGACAGCGGTGGAGATATTTCTTTGTTTATACAGATAACGGTGTAGATATTTCCATCTTTATAGAGATAGTGGTGTAGATATTTCCATATTTATACAGATAGCGGTGTCGCTATTTCCATGTTTTTACTGATAGCGGTGTACATATTTCCATGTTTATTCACATGGCGGTGTAGATATTTCCATGTTTATACATGTCGTGGTGTAGATATTTCCGTGTTTATACAGATAGCGGTGTAGATATTTCCATGTTTATACTGATAGCGGTGTAGATATTTCCATGTTTATACATATAGCGGTGTAGATATTTCCATGTTTATACAGATCGTTTTGTAGACATTTCCATGTTTATACAGATAGCGGTGTTGATATTTCCATGTTTTTACAGATAGCGGTGTAGATATTTCCATGTTTACTAAGATAGCGGTGTAGATATTATCATAGTTGCACAGATTGTGGTGTAGATATTTCCATCTTTACACAGAGACCTGTGTACATATTTCCATGTTTACACAGATAGCTGTGTAGATATTTACATGTTTACACAGATAATGTTATAGATATTTCCATGTTTATACAGATAGCGGTGCAGATATTTCCATGTTTATAAAGATAGCGGTGTAGATATTTCCATCTTTATTGAGATAGCGGAGGAGATATTTCCATGTTTATACGGATAGCGATGTAGACATTTCCATGTTTCTACAGATAGCGGTGGAGATATTTACATGTTTATACAGATAGCCGTGTAGACATTTCCATGTTTATAGAGATAATGGTGTAGATATTTCCATGTTTATACAGATGGCAGTGTAGATATTTGTAGGTATATACAGATGGCAGTGTAGATATTTCCATCTTTATGCAGATGGACGTGTAGATATTTCCATGTTTATAAAGATGACAGTGTAGATATTTCCATGTTTTCACAGATGGCGGTGTAGATATTTCCATGTTTATACAGATAGCGGTGTGGCTACTTCCATGTTTATACAGATAGCGGTGTAGATATTTCAATGGTTATAGAGATGTCTGTGTAGATAATTCCATGTTTATACAGATGGCAGTGTAGGTATTTCCATGTTTATACAGATAGTGGTGTAGATATTTACATGTTTATACAGATGACTGTGTAGGTATTTCCATGTGTGTACAGATGGCGGTGTCGATATTTCCATGTTTATTGAGATAGCATTGTAGATATTTCCATCTTTGCACAGACTGCGGTGTAGATATTTCCATGTTTATACAGATAACGCTGCAGATAATTCCATGTTTATACAGCTAGCGGTGTAGATGTTTCCATGTTCATACAGACAGCGGTGGAGATATTTCTTTGTTTATGCAGATATCAGTGTAGATATTTCCATGTTTTTAGAGATAGTGGTGAAGATATTTCCATATTTATACAGATAGCGGTGTCGATATTTCCATGTTTTTACTGATAGCGGTGTAGATATTTCCATGTTTATTCCCATGGCGGTGTAGATATTTCCATGTTTATACATGTCGTGGTGTAGATATTTCCATGTTTATACAGATAGCGGTGTAGATATTTCCATGTTTATACTGATAGCGATGTAGATATTTCCATGTTTATACATATAGCGGTGTAGATATTTCCATGTTTATACAGATCGTGGTGTAGACATTTCCATGTTTATACAGATAGCGGTGTTGATATTTCCATGTTTTTACAGATAGCGGTGTAGATATTTCCATGTTTACTGAGATAGCGGTGTAGATATTTCCATATTTGCACAGATTGCGGTGTAGATATTTCCATCTTTACACAGAGACCTGTGTACATATTTCCATGTTTACACAGATAGCTGTGTAGATATTTCCATGCTTACACAGATAGTGTTATAGATATTTCCATGTTTATACAGATAGCGGTGTAAATATTTCCATGTTTATAAAGATAGCGGTGTAGATATTTCCATCTTTATAGAGAAAGCGGTGGAGATATTTCCATGTTAATACAGATAGCGATGTAGATATTTCCATGTTTCTACAGATAGCGGTGGAGATATTTCCATGTTTATACAGATAGCCGTGTAGACATTTCCATGTTTAAAGAGATAACGGTGTAGATATTTCCATGTTTATACAGATGGCAGTGTAGATATTTCCAGGTATATACAGATGGCAGTGTAGATATTTCCATGTTTATACAGATGGACGTGTAGATATTTCCATGTTTATAAAGATGACAGTGTAGATATTTCCATGTTTTCACAGATGGCGGTGTAGATATTTCCATGTTTATACAGATAGCGGTGTGGCTACTTCCAAGTTTATACAGATAGCAGTGTAGATATTTCAATGGTTATAGAGATGTCTGTGTAGATAATTCCATGTTTATACAGTTGGCATTGTTGGTATTTCCATGTGTGTACAAATGGCGGTGTCAATATTTCCATGTTTTTTGAGATAGCATTGTAGATATTTCCAACTTTGCACAGACTGTGGTGTAGATATTTCCATGTTTATACAGATAACGCTGCAGATAATTCCATGTTTATACAGCTAGCGGTGTAGATGTTTCCATGTTCGTACAGACAGCGGTGGAGATATTTCTTTGTTTATACAGATAACGCTGTAGATATTTCCATCTTTATAGAGATAGTGGTGTAGATATTTCCATATTTATACAGATAGCGGTGTCAATATTTCCATGTTTATACTGATAGCGGTGTAGGTATTTCCATGTTTATTCACATAGCGGTGTAGATATTTCCATGATTATACACGTCGTGGTGTAGATATTTCCATGTTTATACAGATAGCGGTGTAGATATTTCCATGTTTATACTGATAGAGGTGTGGCTACTTCCATGTTTATACAGATAGCGGTGTGGATATTTCAAGGATTATAGAGATATCTGTGTAGGTAATTCCATGTTTATACAGATGGCAGTGTAGGTATTTCCATGTTTATACAGATAGTGGTGTAGATATTTCCATGTTTATACATATAGCAGTGTAGATACTTTCATGTTTATACAGATCGTGGTGTAGACATTTCCATGTTTATACAGATAGCGGTGTTGATATTTCCATGTTTTTACAGATAGCGGTGTAGATATTTCCATGTTTACTGAGATAGCGGTGTAGATATTTCCATATTTGCACACATTGCGGTGTAGGTATTTCCATCTTTACACAGAGACCTGTGTACATATTTCCATGTTTACACAGATAGCTGTGTAGATATTTCCATGTTTACACAGATGTTGTTATAGATATTTCCATGTTTATACAGATATCGGTGTAGATATTTCCATGTTTATAAAGATAGCGGTGTAGATATTTCCATCTTTATAGAGATAACGGTGGAGATATTTCCATGTTTATACAGATAGCGATGTAGATATTTCCATGTTTCTACAGATAGCAGTGGAGTTATTTCCATGTTTATACAGATAGCCGTGTAGATATTTCCATGTTTATAGAGATAGCGCTGTAGATATTTCCATGTTTATACAGATGTCAGTGTAGATATTTCCAGGTATATACAGATGGCAGTGTAGATATTTCCATGTTTATGCAGATGGACGTGTAGATATTTCCATGTTTATAAAGATGACAGTGTAGATATTTCCATGTTTTCACAGATGGCGGTGAAGATATTTCCATGTTTATACAGATAGCGGTGTGGCTACTTCCATGTTTATACAGATAGCAGTGTAGATATTTCAATGGTTATAGAGATGTCTGTGTAGATAATTCCATGTTTATACTGATGGCAGTGTAGGTATTTCCATGTTTATACAGATAGTGGTGTAGATATTTCCATGTTTATACAGATGACTCTGTAGGTATTTCCATGTGTGTACAGATGGCGGTGTCGATATTTCCATGTTTATTGAGATAGCATTGTAGATATTTCCATCTTTGCACAGACTGCGGTGTAGATATTTCCATGTTTATACAGATAACGCTGCAGATAATTCCATGTTTATACAGATAGCGGTGTAGATCTTTCCATGTTCATACAGACAGCGGTGGTGATATTTCTTTGTTTATACAGATAACGGTGTAGATATTTCCATGTTTATAGAGATAGTGGTGTAGATATTTCCATATTTATACAGATAGCGGTGTCAATATTTCCATGTTTATACTGATAGCTGTGTAGATATTTCCATGTTTATTCACATAGCGGTGTAGATATTTCCTTGTTTATACACGTCGTGGTGTTGATATTTCCATGTTTATACAGATAGCGGTGTAGATATTTCCATGTATATACTGATAGCGGTGTGGCTCCTTCCATGTTTATACAGATAGCGGTGTAGATATTTCAATGGTTATATAGATGTCTGTGTAGATAATTCCATGTTTATTCAGAGGGCAGTGTAGGTATTTCCATGTTTATACAGATAGTGGTGTAGATATTTCCATGTTTATACAGACGACTGTGTAGGTATTTCCATGTGTGTACAGATGGCGGTGACGATATTTCCATGTTTATTGAGACAGCATTGTAGATATTTCCGTCTTTGCACAGACTGCAGTGTAGATATTTCCATGTATATACAGTTAACGCTGCAGATAAATCCATGTTTATACAGGTAGCGGTGTAGATGTTTCCATGTTCATACAGACAGCGGTGGAGATATTTCTTTGTTTATACAGATAACGGTGTAGATATTTCCATGTTTATAGAGATAGTGGTGTAGATATTTCCATATTTATACAGATAGCGGTGTCAATATTTCCATATTTACACTGATAGCGGTTTAGATATTTCCATGTTTATTCACACAGCGGTGTAGATATTTCCATGTTTATACATGTCGTGGTCTAGATATTTCCATGTTTATACAGATAGCGGTGTAGATATTTCCATGTTTATACTGATGGCGGTGTGGCTACTTCCATGTTTATACAGATAGCGGTGTAAATATTTCAATGATTATAGAGATGTCTGTGTAGGTAATTCCATGTTTATACAGATGGCAGTGTAGATATTTCCATGTTTATAGAGATAGTGGTGTAGATATTTCCATATTTATACAGATAGCGGTGTCGCTATTTCCATGTTTTTACTGATAGCGGTGTAGATATTTCCATGTTTATTCACATGGCGGTGTAGATATTTCCATGTTTATACATGTCGTGGTGTAGATATTTCCGTGTTTATACAGATAGCGGTGTAGATATTTCCATGTTTATACTGATAGCGGTGTAGATATTTCCATGTTTATACATATAGCGGTGTAGATATTTCCATGTTTATACAGATCGTGGTGTAGACATTTCCATGTTTATACAGATAGCGGTGTTGATATTTCCATGTTTTTACAGATAGCGGTGTAGATATTTCCATGTTTACTAAGATAGCGGTGTAGATATTATCATAGTTGCACAGATTGTGGTGTAGACATTTCCATCTTTACACAGAGACCTGTGTACATATTTCCATGTTTACACAGATAGCTGTGTAGATATTTACATGTTTACACAGATAATGTTATAGATATTTCCATGTTTATACAGATAGCGGTGCAGATATTTCCATGTTTATAAAGATAGCGGTGTAGATATTTCCATCTTTATTGAGATAGCGGTGGAGATATTTCCATGTTTATACGGATAGCGATGTAGACATTTCCATGTTTCTACAGATAGCGGTGGAGATATTTCCATGTTTATACAGATAGCCGTGTAGACATTTCCATGTTTATAGAGATAATGGTGTAGATATTTCCATGTTTATACAGATGTCAGTGTAGATATTTGTAGGTATATACAGATGGCAGTGTAGATATTTCCATGTTTATGCAGATGGACGTGTAGATATTTCCATGTTTATAAAGATGACAGTGTAGATATTTCCATGTTTTCACAGATGGCGGTGTAGATATTTCCATGTTTATACAGATAGCGGTGTGGCTACTTCCATGTTTATACAGATAACGGTGTAGATATTTCAATGGTTATAGAGATGTCTGTGTAGATAATTCCATGTTTATACAGATGGCAGTGTAGGTATTTCCATGTTTATACAGATAGTGGTGTAGATATTTCCATGTTTATACAGATGACTGTGTAGGTATTTCCATGTGTGTACAGATGGCGGTGTCGATATTTCCATGTTTATTGAGATAGCATTGTAGATATTTCCATCTTTGCACAGACTGCGGTGTAGATGTTTCCATGTTTATACAGATAACGCTGCAGATAATTCGATGTTTATACAGCTAGCGGTGTAGATGTTTCCATGTTCATACAGACAGCGGTGGAGATATTTCTTTGTTTATACAGATAACGTTGTAGATATTTCCATGTTTATAGAGATAGTGGTGTAGATATTTCCATATTTATACAGATAGCGGTGTCAATATTTCCATGTTTATACTGATAGCGGTGTAGATATTTCCATGTTTATTCACATAGCAGTGTAGATATTTCCATGTTTATACACGTCGTGGTGTAGATATTTCCATGTTTATACAGATAGCGTTGTAGATATTTCCATGTTTATACTGATAGTGGTGTAGATATTTCCATGTTTATACATATAGCGGTGTAGATATTTCCATGTTTATACAGATCGTGGTGTAGACATTTCCATGTTTATACAGATAGCGGAGTTGATATTTCCGTGTTTTTACAGATAGCGGTGTAGATATTTCCATGTTTACTGAGATAGCGGTGTAGATATTTCAATATTTGCACAGATTGCGGTGTAGATATTTCCATCTTTACACAGAGACCTGTGTACATATTTCCATGTTTACTCAGATAGCTGTGTAGATATTTCCATGTTTACACACATAGTGTTATAGATATTTCCATGTTTATACAGATAGCGGTGTAGATATTTCCATGTTTATAAAGATAGCGGTGTAGATATTTCCATCTTTATAGAGATAGCGGTGGAGATATTTCCATGTTTATACAGATAGCGATGTAGATATTTCCATGTTTCTACAGATAGCGGTGGAGATATTTCCATGTTTATACAGATAGCCGTGTAGACATTTCCATGTTGAAAGAGATAACGGTGTAGATATTTCCATGTTTATACAGATGGCAGTGTAGATATTTCCAGGTATATACAGATGGCAGTGTAGATATTCCATGTTTATACAGATGGACGTGTAGATATTTCCATGTTTATAAAGATGACAGTGTAGATATTTCCATGTTTTCACAGATGGCGGTGTAGATATTTCCATGTTTATACAGATAGCGGTGTGGCTACTTCCATGTTTATACAGATAGCAGTGTAGATATTTCAATGGTTATAGAGATGTCTGTGTAGATAATTCCATGTTTATACAGTTGGCATTGTTGGTATTTCCATGTATATACAGATAGTGGTGTAGATATTTCCATGTTTATACAGTTGACTGTGTAGGTATTTCCATGTGTGTACAAATGGCGATGTCAATATTTCCATGTTTTTTGAGATAGCATTGTAGATATTTCCATCTTTGCACAGACTGTGGTGTAGATATTTCCATGTTTATACAGATAACGCTGCAGATAATTCCATGTTTATACAGCTAGCGGTGTAGATGTTTCCATGTTCATACAGACAGCGGTGGAGATATTTCTTTGTTTATACAGATAACGGTGTAGATATTTCCATCTTTATAGAGATATTGGTGTAGATATTTCCATATTTATACAGATAGCGGTGTCAATATTTCCATGTTTATACTGATAGCGGTGTAGGTATTTCCATGTTTATTCACATAGCGGTGTAGATATTTCCATGATTATACACGTCGTGGTGTAGATATTTCCATGTTTATACAGATAGCGGTGTAGATATTTCCATGTTTATACTGATAGAGGTGTGGCTACTTCCATGTTTATACAGATAGCGGTGTAGATATTTCAATGATTATAGAGATATCTGTGTAGGTAATTCCATGTTTATACAGATGGCAGTGTAGATATTTCCATGTTTATACAGATAGTGGTGTAGATATTTCCATGTTTATACATATAGCAGTGTAGATACTTCCATGTTTATACAGATCGTGGTGTAGACATTTCCATGTTTATACAGATAGCGGTGTTGATATTTCCATGTTTTTACAGATAGCGGTGTAGATATTTCCATGTTTACTGAGATAGCGATGTAGATATTTCCATATTTGCACAGACGGCGGTGTAGGTATTTCCATCTTTACACAGAGACCTGTGTACATATTTCCATGTTTACACAGATAGCTGTGTAGATATTTCCATGCTTACACAGATAGTGTTATAGATATTTCCATGTTTATACAGATAGCGGTGTAGATATTTCCATGTTTATAAAGATAGCGGTGTAGATATTTCCATCTTTATAGAGATAACGGTGGAGATATTTCCATGTTTATACAGATAGCGATGTAGATATTTCCATGTTTCTACAGACAGCGGTGGAGATATTTCCATGTTTATACAGATAGCCGTGTAGATATTTCCATGTTTATAGAGATAGTGCTGTACATATTTCCATGTTTATACAGATGACAGTGTAGATATTTCCAGGTATATACAGATGGCAGTGTAGAAATTTCCATGTTTATACAGATGGACGTGTAGATATTTCCATGTTTATAAAGATGACAGTGTAGATATTTCCATGTTTTCACAGTTGGCGGTGTAGATATTTCCATGTTTATACAGATAGCGGTGTGGCTACTTCCATGTTTATACAGATAGCGGTGTAGATATTTCAATGGTTATAGAGATGTCTGTGTAGATAATTCCATGTTTATACAGATGGCAGTGTAGGTATTTCCATGTTTATACAGATAGTGGTGTAGATATTTCCATGTTTATACAGATGACTGTGTAGGTATTTCCATGTGTGTACAGATGGCGGTGTCGATATTTCCATGTTTATTGAGATAGCATTGTAGATATTTCCATCTTTGCACAGACTGCGGTGTAGATATTTCCATGTTTATACAGATAACGCTGCAGATAATTCCATGTTTATACAGCTAGCGGTGTAGATGTTTCCATGTTCATACAGACAGCGGTGGAGATATTTCTTTGTTTATACAGATATCGGTGTAGATATTTCCATGTTTTTAGAGATGGTGGTGAAGATATTTCCATATTTATACAGATAGAGGTGTCGATATTTCCATGTTTTTACTGATAGTGGTGTAGATATTTCCATGTTTATTCCCATGGCGGTGTAGATATTTCCATGTTTATACATGTCGTGGTGTAGATATTTCCATGTTTATACAGATAGCGGTGTAGATATTTCCATGTTTATACTGATAGCGATGTAGATATTTCCATGTTTATACATATAGCGGTGTAGATATTTCCATGTTTATACAGATCGTGGTGTAGACATTTCCATGTTTATACAGATGGCGGTGTTGATATTTCCATGTTTTTACAGATAGCGGTGTAGATATTTCCATGTTTACTGAGATAGCGGTGTAGATATTTCCATATTTGCACAGATTGCGGTGTAGGTATTTCCATCTTTACACAGAGACCTGTGTACATATTTCCATGTTTACACAGATAGCTGTGTAGATATTTCGATGTTTACACAGATGTTGTTATAGATATTTCCATGTTTATACAGATATCGGTGTAGATATTTCCATGTTTATAAAGATAGCGGTGTAGATATTTCCATCTTTATAGAGATAACGGTGGAGATATTTCCATGTTTATACAGATAGCGATGTAGATATTTCCATGTTTCTACAGATAGCAGTGGAGTTATTTCCATGTTTATACAGATAGCCGTGTAGATATTTCCATGTTTATAGAGATAGCGCTGTAGATATTTCCATGTTTATACAGATGGCAGTGTAGATATTTCCAGGTATATACAGATGGCAGTGTAGACATTTCCATGTTTATGCAGATGGACGTGTAGATATTTCCATGTTTATAAAGATGACAGTGTAGATATTTCCATGTTTTCACAGATGGCGGTGAAGATATTTCCATGTTTATACAGATAGCGGTGTGGCTACTTCCATGTTTATACAGATAGCAGTGTAGATATTTCAATGGTTATAGAGATGTCTGTGTAGATAATTCCATGTTTATACAGATGGCAGTGTAGGTATTTCCATGTTTATACAGATAGTGGTGTAGATATTTCCATGTTTATACAGATGACTCTGTAGGTATTTCCATGTGTGTACAGATGGCGGTGTCGATATTTCCATGTTTATTGAGATAGCATTGTAGATATTTCCATCTTTGCACAGACTGCGGTGTAGATATTTCCATGTTTATACAGATAACGCTGCAGATAATTCCATGTTTATACAGATAGCGGTGTAGATCTTTCCATGTTCATACAGACAGCGGTGGAGATATTTCTTTGTTTATACAGATAACGGTGTAGATATTTCCATGTTTATTGAGATAGTGGTGTAGATATTTCCATATTTATACAGATAGCGGTGTCAATATTTCCATGTTTATACTGATAGCTGTGTAGATATTTCCATGTTTATTCACATAGCGGTGTAGATATTTCCTTGTTTATACACGTCGTGGTGTTGATATTTCCATGTTTATACAGATAGCGGTGTAGATATTTCCATGTATATACTGATAGCGGTGTGGCTACTTCCATGTTTATACAGATAGCGGTGTAGATATTTCAATGATTACAGAGATGTCTGTGTAGGTAATTCCATGTTTATACAGATGGCAGTGTAGATATTTCCATGATTATAAAGGTAGTGGTGTAGATATTTCCATGTTTATACAGATGACTGTGTAGGTATTTCCATGTGTGTACAGATGGCGGTGTCGATATTTCCATGTTTATTGAGATAGCATTGTAGATATTTCCATCTTTGCACAGACTGCGGTGTAGATAATTCCATGTTTATACAGATAACGCTGCAGATAATTCCATGTTTATACAGCTAGCGGTGTAGATGTTTCCATGTTTATAAAGATAGCGGTGTAGATATTTCCATCTTTATAGAGATAACTGTGGAGATATTTCCATGTTTATACAGATAGCGATGTAGATATTCCATGTTTCTACAGATAGCGGTGGAGATATTTCCATGTTTATACAGATAGCCGTGTAGACATTTCCATGTTTATAGAGATAGCGCTGTAGATATTTCCATGTTTATACAGATGGCAGTGTAGATATTTCCAGGTATATACAGATGGCAGTGTAGATATTTCCATGTTTATACAGATGGACGTGTAGATATTTCCATGTTTATAAAGATGACAGTGTAGATATTTCCATGTTTTCACAGATGGCGGTGTAGATATTTCCATGTTTATACAGATAGCGGTGTGGCTACTTCCATGTTTATACAGATAGCGGTGTAGATATTTCAATGGTTATAGAGATGTCTGTGTAGATAATTCCATGTTTATACAGATGGCATTGTAGGTATTTCCATGTTTATACAGATAGTGGTGTAGATATTTCCATGTTTATAAAGATGACTGTGTAGGTATTTCCATGTGTGTACAGATGGCGGTGTCGATATTTCCATGTTTATTGAGATAGCATTGTAGATATTTCCATCTTTGCACAGACTGCGGTGTAGATATTTCCATGTTTATACAGATAACGCTGCAGATAATTCCATGTTTATACACCTAGCGGTGTAGGTGTTTCCATGTTCATACAGACAGCGGTGGAGATATTTCTTTGTTTATACAGATAACGGTGTAGATATTTCCATCTTTATAGAGATAGTTGTGTAGATATTTCCATATTTATACAGATAGCGGTGTCAATATTTCCATGTTTATACTGATAGCTGTGTAGATATTTCCATGTTTATTCACATAGCGGTGTAGATATTTCCTTGTTTATACACGTCGTGGTGTTGATATTTCCATGTTTATACAGATAGCGGTGTAGATATTTCCATGTATATACTGATAGCGGTGTGGCTACTTCCATGTTTATACAGATAGCGGTGTAGATATTTCAATGATTATAGAGATGTCTGTGTAGGTAATTCCATGTTTATACAGATGGCAGTGTAGATATTTCCATGTTTATAAAGATAGTGGTGTAGATATTTCCATGTTTATACAGATGACTGTGTAGTTATTTCCATGTGTGTACAGATGGCGGTGTCGATATTTCCATGTTTATTGAGATAGCATTGTAGATATTTCCATCTTTGCACAGACTGCAGTGTAGATATTTCCATGTTTATACAGATAACGCTGCAGATAATTCCATGTTTATACAGCTAGCGGTTTAGATGTTTCCATGTTCATACAGACAGCCGTGGAGACATTTCTTTGTTTATACAGATAACGGTGTAGATATTTCCATGTTTATAGAAATAGTGGTGTAGATATTTCCATATTTATACTGATAGCGGTGTCGATATTACCATGTTTTTACTGATAGCTGTGTAGATATTTCCATGTTTATTCACATGGCGGTGTAGATATTTCCATGTTTATACATGTCGTGGTGTAGATATTTCCATGTTTATACAGATAGCGGTGTAGATATTTCCATGTTTATACTGATAGCTGTGTAGATATTTCCATGTTTATACATATAGCGGTGTAGATATTTCCATGTTTATACAGATCGTGGTGTAGACATTTCCATGTTTATACAGATAGCGGTGTTGATATTTCCATGATTTACAGATAGCCGTGTAGATATTGCCGTGTTTACTGAGATAGTGGTGTAGATATTTCCGTATTTGCACAGATTGCGGTGTAGGTGTTTCCATCTTTACACAGAGACCTGTGTACATATTTCCATGTTTACACAGATAGCTGTGTAGATATTTCCATGTTTACACAGATAGTGTTATAGATATTTCCATGTTTATACTGATAGCGGTGTAGATATTTCCATGTTTATAAAGATAGCGGTGTAGATATTTCCATCTTTATAGAGATAACGGTGGAGATATTTCCATGTTTATACAGATAGCGATGTAGATATTTCCATGTTTCTACAGATAGCGGTGGAGATATTTCCATGTTTATACAGATAGCCGTGTAGACATTTCCATGTTTATAGAGATAGCGCTGTAGATATTTCCATGTTTATACAGATGGCAGTGTAGATATTTCCAGGTATATACAGATGGCAGTGTAGATATTTCCATGTTTATACAGATGGACGTGTAGATATTTCCATGTTTATAAAGATGACAGTGTAGATATTTCCATGTTTTCACAGATGTCGGTGTAGATATTTCCATGTTTATACAGATAGCGGTGTGGCTACTTCCATGTTTATACAGATAGCGGTGTCGATATTTCAATGGTTATAGAGATAGTGGTGTAGATATTTCCATATTTATACAGATAGCGGTGTCAATATTTCCATGTTTATACTGATAGCTGTGTAGATATTTCCATGTTTATTCACATAGCGGTGTAGATATTTCCTTGTTTATACACGTCGTGGTGTTGATATTTCCATATTTATACAGATAGCGTTGTAGATATTTCCATGTATATACTGATAGCGGTGTGGCTACTTCCATGTTTATACAGATAGCGGTGTAGATATTTCAATGATTATAGATTTGTCAGTGTAGGTAATTCCATGTTTACACAGATGGCAGTGTAGGTATTTCCATGTTTATAAAGATAGTGGTGTAGATATTTCCATGTTTATACAGATGACTGTGTAGGTATTTCCATGTGTGTACAGATGGCGGTGTCGATATTTCCATGTTTATTGAGATAGCATTGTAGATATTTCCATCTTTGCACAGACTGCGGTGTAGATATTTCCATGTTTATACAGATAACGCTGCAGATAATTCCATGTTTATACAGCTAGCGGTGTAGATGTTTCCATGTTCATACAGACAGCGGTGGAGATATTTCTTTGTTTATACAGATAACGGTGTAGATATTTCCATGTTTTTAGAAATAGTGGTGTAGATATTTCCATTTTTATACACATAGCGGTGTCGATATTTCCATGTTTTTACTGATAGCGGTGTAGATATTTCCATGTTTATTCACATGGCTGTGTAGATATTTCCATTTTTATACATGTCGTGGTGTAGATATTTCCATGTTTATACAGATAGCGGTGTAGATATTTCCATGTTTATACTGATAGCGGTGTAGGTATTTCCATGTTTATACATATAGCGGTGAAGATATTTCCATGTTTATACAGATCGTGGTGTAGACATTTCCATGTTTATACAGATAGTGGTGTTGATATTTCCATGATTTACAGATAGCGGTGTAGATATTACCATGTTTACTGAGATAGTGGTGTAGATATTTCCATATTTGCACAGATTGTGGTGTAGGTATTTCCATCTTTACACAGAGACCTGTGTACATATTTCCATGTTTACACAGATAGCTGTGTAGATATTTCCATGTTTACACAGATAGTGTTATAGATATTTCCATGTTTATACTGATAGCGGTGTGGCTACTTCCATGTTTGTACAGATAGCGGTGTAGATATTTCAATGATTATAGAGATGTCTGTGTAGGTAATTCCATGTTTATACAGATGGCAGTGTAGATATTTCCATGTTTATACAGATAGTGGTGAAGATATTTCCATGTTTATACAGATAACGCTGCAGATAATTCCATGTTTATACAGCTAGCGGTGTAGATGTTTCCATGTTCATACAGACAGCGGTGGAGATATTTCTTTGTTTATACAGATAACGGTGTAGATATTTCCATGTTTATAGAGATAGTGGTGTAGATATTTCCATATTTATACAGATAGCGGTGTGGATATTTCCATGTATATTCACATGGCGGTGTAGATATTTCCATGTTTATACATGTCGTGGTGTAGATATTTCCATGTTTATACAGATAGCGGTGTAGATATTTCCATGTTTATACTGATAGCGGTGTAGATATTTCCATGTTTATACATATAGCGGTGTAGATATTTCCATGTTTATACAGATCGTGGGGTAGACATTTCCATGTTTATACAGATAACGGTGTTGGTATTTCCATGTTTATACAGATAGCGGTGTAGATATTTCCATGTTTACTGAGATAGCGGTGTAGATATTTCCATATATGCACAGATTGCGGTGTAGATATTTCCATCTTTACACAGAGACCTGTGTACATATTTCCATGTTTACACAGATAGCTGTGTAGGTATTTCCATGTTTACACAGATAGTGTTATAGATATTTCCATGTTTATACAGATAGCGGTGTAGATATTTCCATGTTTATAAAGATAGCGGTGTAGATATTTCCATCTTTATAGAGATAGCGGTGGAGATATTTCCATGTTTATACAGATAGCGATGTAGATATTTCCATGTTTCTACAGATAGCGGTGGAGATATTTCCATGTTTATACAGATAGCCGTGTAGACATTTCCATGTTTATAGAGATAGCGGTGTAGATATTTCCATGTTTATACAGATGGCAGTGTAGGTATTTCCAGGTATATACAGATGGCAGTGTAGATATTTCCATGTTTATACAGATGGTCGTGTAGATATTTCCATGTTTATAAAGATGACAGTGAAGATATTTCCATGTTTTCACAGATGGTGGTGTAGATATTTCCATGTTTATACAGATAGCGGTGTGGCTACTTCCATGTTTATACAGATAGCGGTGTAGATATTTCAATGGTTATAGAGATGTCTGTGTAGATAATTCCATGTTTATACAGATGGCAGTGTAGTTATTTCCATGTTTATACAGATGGTGGTGTAGATATTTCCATGTTTATACAGATGACTGTGTAGGTATTTCCATGTGTGTACAGATGGCGGTGTCGATATTTCCATGTTTATTGAGATAGCATTGTAGATATTTCCATCTTTGCACAGACTGCGGTGTAGATATTTCCATGTTTATACAGATAACGCTGCAGATAATTCCATGTTTATAAAGCTAGCGGTGTAGATGTTTCCAAGTTCATACAGACAGCGGTGGAGATATTTCTTTGTTTATACAGATAACGGTGTAGATATTTCCATGTTTATAGAGATAGTGGTGTAGATATTTCCATATTTATACAGATAGCGGTGTCAATATTTCCATGTTTATACTGATAGCGGTGTAGATATTTCCATGTTTATACACGTCGTGGTGTAGATATTTCCATGTTTATACAGATAGGGGAGTAGATATTTCCATGTTTATACTGATAGCGGTGTGGATACTTCCATGTTTATACAGATAGCGGTGTAGATATTTCAATGATTATAGAGATGTCTGTGTAGGTAATTTCATGTTTACAGATGGCAGTGTAGATATTTCCATGTTTATACAGATAGTGGTGTAGATATTTCCATGTTTATACAGATGACTGTGTAGCTATTTCCTTGTGTGTACAGATGTCGGTGTCGACATTTCCATGTTTATTGAGACAGCATTGTAGATATTTCCATCTTTGCACATACTGCGGTGTAGATATTTCCATGTTTATACAGATAACGCTGCAGATAATTCCATGTTTATACAGCTAGCGGTGTAGATGTTTCCATGTTCATACAGACAGCGGTGGAGATATTTCTTTGTTTATACAGACAACGGTGTAGATATTTCCATGTTTATAGAGATAGTGGTGTAGATATTTCCATATTTATACAGATAGCGGTGTCAATATTTTCATGTTTATACTGATAGCGGTGTAGATATTTCCATGTTTATTCACATAGCGGTGTAGATATTTCCATGTTTATACACGTCGTGGTGTAGATATTTCCATGTTTATACAGATAGCGGTGTAGATATTCCCATGTTTATACAGATAGCGGTGTGGCTACTTCCATGTTTATACAGATAGCGCTGTAGATATTTCCATATTTCCACAGATTGCGTTGTAGGTATTTCCATCTTTACTCAGAGACCTGTGTACAAATTTCCATGTTTACACAGATAGCTGTGTAGATATTTCCATGTTTACACAGATAGTGTTATAGATATTTCCATGTTTATACAGATAGCGGTGTAGATATTTCCATGTTTATACTGATAGCGGTGTGGCTACTTCCATGTTTATACAGATAGCAGTGTAGCTATTTCAATGATTATAGAGATGTCTGTGTAGGCAATTCCATGTTTATACAGATGGCAGTGTAGATATTTCCATGTTTATACAGATAGCGGTGTAGATATTTCCATGTTTATACATATAGCGGTGTAGATATTTCCATGTTTCTACAGATAGCGGTGGAGATATTTCCATGTTTATACAGATAGCCGTGTAGACATTTCCATGTTTATAGAGATAGCGCTGTAAATACTTCCATGTTTATACAGATGGCAGTGTAGATATTTCCAGGTAAATACAGATGGCAGTGTAGATATTTCCATGTTTATACAGATCGATGTGTAGATATTTCCATGTTTATAAAGATGACAGTGTAGATATTTCCATGTTTTCACAGATGGCGGTGTAGATATTTCCATGTTTATACAGATACCAGTGTGGCTACTTCCATGTTTATACAGAGAGCGGTGTAGATATTTCAATGGTTATAGAGATGTCTGTGTATATAATTCCATGTTTATACAGATGGCAGTGTAGGTATTTCCATGTTTATACAGATAGTGGTGTAGATATTTCCATGTTTATACAGATGACTGTGTAGGTATTTCCATGTGTGTACAGATGCCGGTGTCGATATTTCCATGTTTATTGAGATAGCATTGTAGATATTTCCATCTTTGCACAGACTGCGGTGTAGATATTTCCATGTTTATACAGATAACGCTTCAGATAATTCCATGTTTATACAGCTAGCGGTGCAGATGTTTCCATGTTCATACAGACAGCGGTGGAGATATTTCTTTGTTTATACAGATAACGGTGTAGATATTTCCATGTTTATAGAGATAGTGGTGTAGATATTTCCATATTTATACAGATAGCGGTGTCGCTATTTCCATGTTTTTACTGATAGCGGTGTAGATATTTCCATGTTTGTTCACATGGCGGTGTAGATATTTCCATGTTTATACATGTCGTGGTGTAGATATTTCCATGTTTATACAGATAACGGTGTAGATATTTCCATGTTTATACTGATAGCGATGTAGATATTTCCATGTTTATATATATAGCGGTGTAGATATTTCCATGTTTATACAGATCGTGGTGTAGACATTTCCATGTTTATACAGATAGCGGTGTTGATATTTCCATGTTTGTACAGATAGCGGTTTAGATATTTCCATGTTTACTGAGATAGCGGTGTAGATTTTTCCATATTTCCACAGATTGCGGTGTAGGTATTTCCATCTTTACACAGAGACCTGTGTACATATTTCCATGTTTACACAGATAGCTCTGTAGATATTTCCATGTTTACACAGATAGTGTTATAGATATTTCCATGTTTATACAGATAGCGGTGTAGATATTTCCATGTTTATAAAGATAGCGGTGTAGTTATTTCCATCTTTATATAGATAGCGGTGGAGATATTTCCATGTTTATACAGATAGCGGTGTAGATATTTCCATGTTTCTACAGATAGCGGTGGAGATATTTCCATGTTTATACAGATAGCCATGTAGACATTTCCATGTCTTTAGAGATAGCGGTGTAGATATTTCCATGTTTATACAGATGGCAGTGTAGATATTTCCAGGTATACACAGATGGCAGTGTAGTTATTTCCATGTTTATACAGATGGACGTGTAGATATTTCCATGTTTATAAAGATGACAGTGTAGATATTTCCATGTTTTCACAGATGGCGGTGTAGATATTTCCATGTTTACACAGATAGCGGTGTGGCTACTTCCATGTTTATACAGATAGCGGTGTAGATATTTCAATGGTTATAGAGATGTCTGTGTAGATAATTCCGTGTTTATACAGATGGCAATGAAGGTATTTCCATGTTGATACAAATAGTGGTGTAGATATTTCCATGTTTATACAGATGACTGTGTAGGTATTTCCATGTGTGTACAGATGGCGGTGTCGATATTTCCATGTTAATTGAGATAGCATTGTAGATATTTCCATCTTTGCACAGACTGCGGTGTAGATATTTCCATGTTTATACAGATAGCGGTGTGGCTACTTCCATGTTTATACAGATAGCGGTGTAGATATTTCAATGTTTATAGAGATGTCTGTGTAGATAATTCCATGTTTATACAGATGGCAATGAAGGTATTTCCATGTTTATACAGATAGTGGTTTTGATATTTCCATGTTTATACAGATGACTGTGTAGGTATTTCCATGTGTGTACAGATGGCGGTGTCGATATTTCCATGTTTATTGAGATAGCGTTGTAGATATTTCCATCTTTGTACAGACTGCGGTGTAGATATTTCCATGTTTATACAGATAACGCTGCAGATAATTCCATGTTTATACACCTAGCGGTGTAGGTGTTTCCATGATCATACAGAAAGCGGTGGAGATATTTCTTTGTTTATACAGATAACGGTGTAGATATTTCCATGTTTATAGAGATAGTGCTGTTGATATTTCCATATTTCTACAGATAGCGGTGTCAATATTTCCATGTTTATACTGATATCGGTGTAGATATTTCCATGTTCATTCACATAGCGGTGTATATATTTCCATGTTTATACACGTCGTGGTGTAGATATTTCCATGTTTATACAGATAGCGGTGTAGATATTTCCATGTTTATACTGATAGCGGTGTAGATATTTCCATGTTTATACATATAGCGGTGTAGATATTTCCATGTTTCTACAGATAGCGGTGGAGATATTTCCATGTTTATACAGATAGCCGTGTAGACATTTCCATGTTTATAGAGATAGCGCTGTAGATATTTCCATGTTTATACAGATGGCAGTGTAGATATTTCCAGGTATATACAGATGGCAGTGTAGATATTTCCATGTTTATACAGATGGACGTGTAGATATTTCCATGTTTATAAAGATGACAGTGTAGATATTTCCATGTTTTCACAGATGGCGGTGTAGATATTTCCATGTTTATACAGATACCGGTGTGGCTACTTCCATGTTTATACATATAGCGGTGTAGATATTTCAATGTTTATAGAGATGTCTGTGTAGACAATTCCATGTTTATACAGATGGCAGTGTAGTTATTTACATGTTTATACAGATAGTGGTGTAGATATTTCCATGTTTATACAGATGACTGTGTAGGTATTTCCATATGTGTACAGATGGTGGTGTCGATATTTCCATGTTTATTGAGATAGCATTGTAGATATTTCCATCTTTGCACAGACTGCGGTGTAGATATTTCGATGTTTATGCAGATAACGCTGCAGATAATTCCATGTTTATACAGCTAGCGGTGTAGATGTTTCCAAGTTCATACAGACAGCGGTGGAGATATTTCTTCGTTTATACAGATAACGGTGTAGATATTTCCATGTTTATAGAGATAGTTGTGTTGATATTTCCATATTTATACAGATCGCGGTGTCAATGTTTCCATGTTTATACTGATATCGGTGTAGATATTTCCATGTTTATTCACATAGCGGTGTAGATATTTCCATGTTTATACACGTCGTGGTGTAGATATTTCCGTGTTTATACAGATAGCGGTGTAGATATTTCCATGTTTATACTGATAGCGGTGTGGATACTTCCATGTTTATACAGATAGCGGTGTAGATATTTCAATGATTATAGAGATGTCTGTGTAGGTAATTCCATGTTTATACAGATGGCCGTGTAGATATTTCCATGTTTATACAGATAGCGGTGTAGATATTTCCATGTTTATACTGATAGCGGTGCAGATATTTCCATGTTTATACATATAGCGGTGTAGATATTTCCATGTTTCTACAGATAGCGGTGGAGATATTTCCATGTTTATACAGATAGCCGTGTAGACATTTCCATGTTTATAGAGATACCGCTGTAGATATTCCCATGTTTATACAGATGGCAGTGTAGATATTTCCAGGTATATTCAGATGGCAGTGTAGATATTTCCATGTTTATACAGATGGACGTGTAGATATTTCCATGTTTATAAAGATGAGAGTGTAGATATTTCCATGTTTTCACAGATGGCGGTGTAGATATTTCCATGTTTATACTGATACCGGTGTGGCTACTTCCATGTTTATACATATAGCGGTGTAGATATTTCAATGTTTATAGAGATGTCTGTGTAGATAATTCCATGTTTATACAGATGGCAGTGTAGATATTTCCATGTTTATACAGATAGTGGTGTAGATATTTCCATGTTTATACAGATGACTGTGTAGGTATTTCCATGTGTGTACAGATGGCGGTGTCGATATTTCCATGTTTATTGAGACCGCATTGTAGATATTTCCATCTTTGCACAGACTGCGGTGTAGATATTTCTATGTTTATACAGATAACGCTGCAGATAATTCCATGTTTATACAGCTAGCGGTGTAGATGTTTCAATGTTCATACAGACAGCGGTGGAGATATTTCTTTGTTTATACAGATAACGGTGTAGATATTTCCATGTTTATAGAGATAGTGGTGTAGATATGTCCATATTTATACAGATAGCAGTGTCGATATTTCCATGTTTTTACTGATAGCGGTGTAGATATTTCCATGTTTATTCACATGGCGGTGTAGATATTTCCATGTTTATACATGTCGTGGTGTAGATATTTCCATGTTTATACAGATAGCGGTGTAGATATTTCCATGTATATACTGATAGCGGTGTAGATATTTCCATGTTTATACATATAGTGGTGTTGATATTTCCATGTTTATACAGATCGTGGTGTAGACCTTTCCATGTTTATACAGATAGCGGTGTTGATATTTCCATGTTTGTACAGATAGCGGTTTAGATATTTCCATGTTTACTGAGATAGCAGTGTAGATATTTCCATATTTCCAAAGATTGTGGTGTAGGTATTTCCATCTTTACACAGAGACCTGTGTACATATTTCCATGTTTACACAGATGACTGTGTAGATATTTCCATGTTTACACAGATAGTGTTATAGATATTTACATGTTTATACAGATAGCGGTGTAGATATTTCCATGTTTATAAAGATAGCGGTGTAGATATTTCCATGTTTATACAGATAGCGGTGTAGATATTTCCATGTTTATACAGATAGCGGTGTAGATATTTCCATATTTCTACAGAAAGCGGTGGAGATATTTCCATGTTTATACAGATAGCCGTGTAGACATTTCCATGTTTATAGAGATATCGGTGTAGATATTTCCATGTTTATACAGATGGCAGTGTAGATATTTCCATGTTTATACAGATGGACGTGTAGATATTTCCATGTTTATAAAGATGACAGTGTAGATATTTCTATGTTTTCACAGATCTCGGTGTAGATCTTTCCATGTTTAAACATATAGCGGTGTGGCTACTTCCATGTTTATACAGATAGCGGTGTAGATATTTCAGTGGTTATAGATATGTCTGTGTAGATAATTCCGTGTTTATACAGATGGCAATGAAGGTATTTCCATGTTGATACAGATAGTGGTGTAGATATTTCCATGTTTATACTGATGACTGTGTAGGTATTTCCATGTGTGTACAGATAGCGGTGTCGATATTTCCATGTTTATTGAGATAGCATTGTAGATATTTCCATCTTTGCACAGACTGCGGTGTAGATATTTCCATGTTTATACAGATAGCGGTGTGGCTACTTCCATGTTTATACAGATAGCAGTGTAGATATTTCAATGGTTATAGAGATGACTGTGTAGATAATTCCATGTTTATACAGATGGCAATGAAGGTATTTCCATGTTTATACAGATAGTGGTGTAGATATTTCCATGTTTATACTGATGACTGTGTAGGTATTTCCATGTGTGTACAGATAGCGGTGTCGATATTTCCATGTTTATTGAGATAGCATTGTAGATATTTCCATCTTTGCACAGACTGCGGTGTAGATATTTCCATGTTTATACAGATAGCGGTGTGGCTACTTCCATGTTTATACAGATAGCATTGTAGATATTTCAATGGTTATAGAGATGTCTGTGTAGATAATTCCATGTTTATACAGATGGCAGTGTAGTTATTTCCATGTTTATAGAGATAGTGGTGTAGATATTTCCATGTTTATACAGATGACTGTGTAGGTATTTCCATATGTGTACAGATGGTGTAGTCGATATTTCCATGTTTATTGAGATAGCATTGTAGATATTTCCATCTTTGCACAGACTGCGGTGTAGATATTTCCATGTTTATGCAGATAACGCTGCAGATAATTCCATCTTTATACAGCTAGCGGTGTAGATGTTTCCAAGTTCATACAGACAGCGGTGGAGATATTTCTTCGTTTATACAGATAACGGTGTAGATATTTCCATGTTTATAGAGATAGTTGTGTTGATATTTCCATATTTATACAGATAGCGGTGTCAATGTTTCCATGTTTATACTGATATCGGTGTAGATATTTCCATGTTTATTCACATAGCGGTGTAGATATTTCCATGTTTATACACGTCGTGGTGTAGATATTTCCATGTTTATACAGATTGCGGTGTAGATATTTCCATGTTTATACTGATGGCGGTGTGGCTACTTCCATGTTTATACAGATAGCGGTGTAGATATTTCAATGATTATAGAGATGTCTGTGTAGGTAATTCCATGTTTATACAGATGGCCGTGTAGATATTTCCATGTTTATACAGATAGCGGTGTAGATATTTCCATGTTTATACTGATAGCGGTGCAGATATTTCCATGTTTATACATATAGCGGTGTAGATATTTCCATGTTTCTACAGATAGCGGTGGAGATATTTCCATGTTTATACAGATAGCCGTGTAGACATTTCCATGTTTATAGAGATAGCGCTGTAGATATTCCCATGTTTATACAGATGGCAGTGTAGATATTTCCAGGTATATTCAGATGGCAGTGTAGATATTTCCATGTTTATACAGATGGACGTGTAGATATTTCCATGTTTATAAAGATGAGAGTGTAGATATTTCCATGTTTTCACAGATGGCGGTGTAGATATTTCCATGTTTATACTGATACCGGTGTGGCTACTTCCATGTTTATACATATAGCGGTGTAGATATTTCAAAGTTTATAGAGATGTCTGTGTAGATAATTCCATGTTTATACAGATGGCAGTGTAGATATTTCCATTTTTATACAGATAGTGGTGTAGATATTTCCATGTTTATACAGATGACTGTGTAGGTATTTCCATGTGTGTACAGATGGCGGTGTCGATATTTCCATGTTTATTGAGACCGCATTGTAGATATTTCCATCTTTGCACAGACTGCGGTGTAGATATTTCCATGTTTATACAGATAACGCTGCAGATAATTCCATGTTTATACAGCTAGCGGTGTAGATGTTTCAATGTTCATACAGACAGCGGTGGAGATATTTCTTTGTTTATACAGATAACGGTGTAGATATTTCCATGTTTATAGAGATAGTGGTGTAGATAAGTCCATATTTATACAGATAGCAGTGTCGATATTTCCATGTTTTTACTGATAGCGGTGTAGATATTTCCATGTTTATTCACATGGCGGTGTAGATATTTCCATGTTTATACATGTCGTGGTGAAGATATTTCCATGTTTATACAGATAGCGGTGTAGATATTTCCATGTTTATACTGATAGCGGTGTAGATATTTCCATGTTTATACATATAGTGGTGTTGATATTTCCATGTTTATACAGATCGTGGTGTAGACATTTCCATGTTTATACAGATAGCGGTGTTGATATTTCCATGTTTGTACAGATAGCGCTTTAGATATTTCCATGTTTACTGAGATAGCGGTGTAGATATTTCCATATTTCCAAAGATTGTGGTGTAGGTATTTCCATCTTTACACAGAGACCTGTGTACATATTTCCATGTTTACACAGATGACTGTGTAGATATTTCCATGTTTACACAGATAGTGTTATAGATATTTACATGTTTATACAGATAGCGGTGTAGATATTTCCATGTTTATAAAGATAGCGGTGTAGATATTTCCATGTTTATACAGATAGCGGTGTAGATATTTCCATGTTTATACAGATAGCGGTGTAGATATTTCCATATTTCTACAGAAAGCGGTGGAGATATTTCCATGTTTATACAGATAGCCGTGTAGACATTTCCATGTTTATAGAGATATCGGTGTAGATATTTCCATGTTTATACAGATGGCAGTGTAGATATTTCCATGTTTATACAGATGGACGTGTAGATATTTCCATGTTTATAAAGATGACAGTGTAGATATTTCTATGTTTTCACAGATGGCGGTGTAGATCTTTCCATGTTTAAACAGATAGCGGTGTGGCTACTTCCATGTTTATACAGATAGCGGTGTAGATATTTCAATGGTTATAGAGATGTCTGTGTAGATAATTCCGTGTTTATACAGATGGCAATGAAGGTATTTCCATGTTGATACAGATAGTGGTGTAGATATTTCCATGTTTATACTGATGACTGTGTAGGTATTTCCATGTGTGTACAGATAGCGGTGTCGATATTTCCATGTTTATTGAGATAGCATTGTAGATATTTCCATCTTTGCACAGACTGCGGTGTAGATATTTCCATGTTTATACAGATAGCGGTGTGGCTACTTCCATGTTTATACAGATAGCAGTGTAGATATTTCAATGGTTATAGAGATGTCTGTGTAGATAATTCCATGTTTATACAGATGGCAATGAAGGTATTTCCATGTTTATACAGATAGTGGTGTAGATATTTCCATGTTTATACTGATGACTGTGTAGGTATTTCCATGTGTGTACAGATAGCGGTGTCGATATTTCCATGTTTATTGAGATAGCATTGTAGATATTTCCATCTTTGCACAGACTGCGGTGTAGATATTTCCATGTTTATACAGATAGCGGTGTGGCTACTTCCATGTTTATACAGATAGCAGTGTAGATATTTCAATGGTTATAGAGATGTCTGTGTAGATAATTCCATGTTTATACAGATGGCAGTGTAGTTATTTCCATGTTTATACAGATAGTGGTGTAGATATTTCCATGTTTATACAGATGACTGTGTAGGTATTTCCATATGTGTACAGATGGTGGTGTCGATATTTCCATGTTTATTGAGATAGCATTGTAGATATTTCCATCTTTGCACAGACTGCGGTGTAGATATTTCCATGTTTATGCAGATAACGCTGCAGATAATTCCATCTTTATACAGCTAGCGGTGTAGATGTTTCCAAGTTCATACAGACAGCGGTGGAGATATTTCTTCGTTTATACAGATAACGGTGTAGATATTTCCATGTTTATAGAGATAGTTGTGTTGATATTTCCATATTTATACAGATAGCGGTGTCAATGTTTCCATGTTTATACTGATATCGGTGTAGATATTTCCATGTTTATTCACATAGCGGTGTAGATATTTCCATGTTTATACATGTCGTGGTGTAGATATTTCCATGTTTATACAGATTGCGGTGTAGATATTTCCATGTTTATACTGATGGCGGTGTGGCTACTTCCATGTTTATACAGATAGCGGTGTAGATATTTCAATGATTATAGAGATGTCTGTGTAGGTAATTCCATGTTTATACAGATGGCCGTGTAGATATTTCCATGTTTATACAGATAGCGGTGTAGGTATTTCCATGTTTATACTGATAGCGGTGCAGATATTTCCATGTTTATACATATAGCGGTGTAGATATTTCCATGTTTCTACAGATAGCGGTGGAGATATTTCCATGTTTATACAGATAGCCGTGTAGACATTTCCATGTTTATAGAGATAGCGCTGTAGATATTCCCATGTTTATACAGATGGCAGTGTAGATATTTCCAGGTATATTCAGATGGCAGTGTAGATATTTCCATGTTTATACAGATGGACGTGTAGATATTTCCATGTTTATAAAGATGAGAGTGTAGATATTTCCATGTTTTCACAGATGGCGGTGTAGATATTTCCATGTTTATACTGATACCGGTGTGGCTACTTCCATGTTTATACATATAGCGGTGTAGATATTTCAATGTTTATAGAGATGTCTGTGTAGATAATTCCATGTTTATACAGATGGCAGTGTAGATATTTCCATGTTTATACAGATAGTGGTGTAGATATTTCCATGTTTATACAGATGACTGTGTAGGTATTTCCATGTGTGTACAGATGGCGGTGTCGATATTTCCATGTTTATTGAGACCGCATTGTAGATATTTGCATCTTTGCACAGACTGCGGTGTAGATATTTCCATGTTTATACAGATAACGCTGCAGATAATTCCATGTTTATACAGCTAGCGGTGTAGATGTTTCAATGTTCATACAGACAGCGGTGGAGATATTTCTTTGTTTATACAGATAACGGTGTAGATATTTCCATGTTTATAGAGATAGTGGTGTAGATATGTCCATATTTATACAGATAGCAGTGTCGATATTTCCATGTTTTTACTGATAGCGGTGTAGATATTTCCATGTTTATTCACATGGCGGTGTAGATATTTCCATGTTTATACATGTCGTGGTGAAGATATTTCCATGTTTATACAGATAGCGGTGTAGATATTTCCATGTTTATACTGATAGCGGTGTAGATATTTCCATGTTTATACATATAGTGGTGTTGATATTTCCATGTTTATACAGATCGTGGTGTAGACATTTCCATGTTTATACAGATAGCGGTGTTGATATTTCCATGTTTGTACAGATAGCGGTTTAGATATTTCCATGTTTACTGAGATAGCGGTGTAGATATTTCCATATTTCCGAAGATTGTGGTGTAGGTATTTCCATCTTTACACAGAGACCTGTGTACATATTTCCATGTTTACACAGATGACTGTGTAGATATTTCCATGTTTACACAGATAGTGTTATAGATATTTACATGTTTATACAGATAGCGGTGTAGATATTTCCATGTTTATAAAGATAGCGGTGTAGATATTTCCATGTTTATACAGATAGCGGTGTAGATATTTCCATGTTTATACAGATAGCGGTGTAGATATTTCCATATTTCTACAGAAAGCGGTGGAGATATTTCCATGTTTATACAGATAGCCGTGTAGACATTTCCATGTTTATAGAGATATCGGTGTAGATATTTCCATGTTTATACAGATGGCAGTGTAGATATTTCCATGTTTATACAGATGGACGTGTAGATATTTCCATGTTTATAAAGATGACAGTGTAGATATTTCTATGTTTTCACAGATGGCGGTGTAGATCTTTCCATGTTTAAACAGATAGTGGTGTGGCTACTTCCATGTTTATACAGATAGCGGTGTAGATATTTCAATGGTTATAGAGATGTCTGTGTAGATAATTCCGTGTTTATACAGATGGCAATGAAGGTATTTCCATGTTGATACAGATAGTGGTGTAGATATTTCCATGTTTATACTGATGACTGTGTAGGTATTTCCATGTGTGTACAGATAGCGGTGTCGATATTTCCATGTTTATTGAGATAGCATTGTAGATATTTCCATCTTTGCACAGACTGCGGTGTAGATATTTCCATGTTTATACAGATAGCGGTGTGGCTACTTCCATGTTTATACAGATAGCAGTGTAGATATTTCAATGGTTATAGAGATGTCTGTGTAGATAATTCCATGTTTATACAGATGGCAATGAAGGTATTTCCATGTTTATACAGATAGTGGTGTAGATATTTCCATGTTTATACTGATGACTGTGTAGGTATTTCCATGTGTGTACAGATAGCGGTGTCGATATTTCCATGTTTATTGAGATAGCATTGTAGATATTTCCATCTTTGCACAGACTGCGGTGTAGATATTTCCATGTTTATACAGATAGCGGTGTGGCTACTTCCATGTTTATACAGATAGCAGTGTAGATATTTCAATGGTTATAGAGATGTCTGTGTAGATAATTCCATGTTTATACAGATGGCAGTGTAGTTATTTCCATGTTTATACAGATAGTGGTGTAGATATTTCCATGTTTATACAGATGACTGTGTAGGTATTTCCATATGTGTACAGATGGTGGTGTCGATATTTCCATGTTTATTGAGATAGCATTGTAGATATTTCCATCTTTGCACAGACTGCGGTGTAGATATTTCCATGTTTATGCAGATAACGCTGCAGATAATTCCATCTTTATACAGCTAGTGGTGTAGATGTTTCCAAGTTCATACAGACAGCGGTGGAGATATTTCTTCGTTTATACAGATAACGGTGTAGATATTTCCATGTTTATAGAGATAGTTGTGTTGATATTTCCATATTTATACAGATAGCGGTGTCAATGTTTCCATGTTTATACTGATATCGGTGTAGATATTTCCATGTTTATTCACATAGCGGTGTAGATATTTCCATGTTTATACACGTCGTGGTGTAGATATTTCCATGTTTATACAGATTGCGGTGTAGATATTTCCATGTTTATACTGATGGCGGTGTGGCTACTTCCATGTTTATACAGATAGCGGTGTAGATATTTCAATGATTATAGAGATGTCTGTGTAGGTAATTCCATGTTTATACAGATGGCCGTGTAGATATTTCCATGTTTATACAGATAGCGGTGTAGATATTTCCATGTTTATACTGATAGCGGTGCAGATATTTCCATGTTTATACATATAGCGGTGTAGATATTTCCATGTTTCTACAGATAGCGGTGGAGATATTTCCATGTTTATACAGATAGCCGTGTAGACATTTCCATGTTTATAGAGATAGCGTTGTAGATATTTCCATGTTTATACAGATGGCAGTGTAGATATTTCCAGGTATATTCAGATGGCAGTGTAGATATTTCCATGTTTATACAGATGGACGTGTAGATATTTCCATGTTTATAAAGATGAGAGTGTAGATATTTCCATGTTTTCACAGATGGCGGTGTAGATATTTCCATGTTTATACTGATACCGGTGTGGCTACTTCCATGTTTATACATATAGCGGTGTAGATATTTCAATGTTTATAGAGATATCTGTGTAGATAATTCCATGTTTATACAGATGGCAGTGTAGATATTTCCATGTTTATACAGATAGTGGTGTAGATATTTCCATGTTTATACAGATGACTGTGTAGGTATTTCCATGTGTGTACAGATGGCGGTGTCGATATTTCCATGTTTACTGAGACCGCATTGTAGATATTTCCATCTTTGCACAGACTGCGGTGTAGATATTTCCATGTTTATACAGATAACGCTGCAGATAATTCCATGTTTATACAGCTAGCGGTGTAGATGTTTCAATGTTCATACAGACAGCGGTGGAGATATTTCTTTGTTTATACAGATAACGGTGTAGATATTTCCATGTTTATAGAGATAGTGGTGTAGATATGTCCATATTTATACAGATAGCAGTGTCGATATTTCCATGTTTTTACTGATAGCGGTGTAGATATTTCCATGTTTATTCACATGGCGGTGTAGATATTTCCATGTTTATACATGTCGTGGTGTAGATATTTCCATGTTTATACAGATAGCGGTGTAGATATTTCCATGTTTATACTGATAGCGGTGTAGATATTTCCATGTTTATACATATAGTGGTGTTGATATTTCCATGTTTATACAGATCGTGGTGTAGACATTTCCATGTTTATACAGATAGCGGTGTTGATATTTCCATGTTTGTACAGATAGCGGTTTAGATATTTCCATGTTTACTGAGATAGCGGTGTAGATATTTCCATATTTCCAAAGATTGTGGTGTAGGTATTTCCATCTTTACACAGAGACCTGTGTACATATTTCCATGTTTACACAGATGACTGTGTAGATATTTCCATGTTTATACAGATAGTGTTATAGATATTTACATGTTTATACAGATAGCGGTGTAGATATTTCCATGTTTATAAAGATAGCGGTGTAGATATTTCCATGTTTATACAGATAGCGGTGTAGATATTTCCATGTTTATACAGATAGCGGTGTAGATATTTCCATATTTCTACAGAAAGCGGTGGAGATATTTCCATGTTTATACAGATAGCCGTGTAGACATTTCCATGTTTATAGAGATATCGGTGTAGATATTTCCATGTTTATACAGATGGCAGTGTAGATATTTCCATGTTTATACAGATGGACGTGTAGATATTTCCATGTTTATAAAGATGACAGTGTAGATATTTCTATGTTTTCACAGATGGCAGTGTAGATCTTTCCATGTTTAAACAGATAGCGGTGTGGCTACTTCCATGTTTATACAGATAGCGGTGTAGATATTTCAATGGTTATAGAGATGTCTGTGTAGATAATTCCGTGTTTATACAGATGGCAATGAAGGTATTTAAATGTTGATACAGATAGTGGTGTAGATATTTCCATGTTTATACTGATGACTGTGTAGGTATTTCCATGTGTGTACAGATAGCGGTGTCGATATTTCCATGTTTATTGAGATAGCATTGTAGATATTTCCATCTTTGCACAGACTGCGGTGTAGATATTTCCATGTTTATACAGATAGCGGTGTGGCTACTTCCATGTTTATACAGATAGCAGTGTAGATATTTCGATGGTTATAGAGATGTCTGTGTAGATAATTCCATGTTTATACAGATGGCAATGAAGGTATTTCCATGTTTATACAGATAGTGGTGTAGATATTTCCATGTTTATACTGATGACTGTGTAGGTATTTCCATGTGTGTACAGATAGCGGTGTCGATATTTCCATGTTTATTGAGATAGCATTGTAGATATTTCCATCTTTGCACAGACTGCGGTGTAGATATTTCCATGTTTATACAGATAGCGGTGTGGCTACTTCCATGTTTATACAGATAGCAGTGTAGATATTTCAATGGTTATAGAGATGTCTGTGTAGATAATTCCATGTATATACAGATGGCAGTGTAGTTATTTCCATGTTTATACAGATAGTGTTGTAGATATTTCCATGTTTATACAGATGACTGTGTAGGTATTTCCATATGTGTACAGATGGTGGTGTCGATATTTCCATGTTTATTGAGATAGCATTGTAGATATTTCCATCTTTGCACAGACTGCGGTGTAGATATTTCCATGTTTATGCAGATAACGCTGCAGATAATTCCATCTTTATACACCTAGCGGTGTAGGTGTTTCCATGATCATACAGAAAGTGGTGGAGATATTTCTTTGTTTATACAGATAACGGTGTAGATATTTCCATGTTTATAGAGATAGTTGTGTTGATATTTCCATATTTATACAGATAGCGGTGTCAATATTTCCATGTTTATACTGATATCGGTGTAGATATTTCCATGTTTATTCACATAGCGGTGTAGATATTTCCATGTTTATACACGTCGTGGTGTAGATATTTCCATGTTTATACAGATAGCGGTGTAGATATTTCCATGTTTATACTGATAGCGGTGTGGCTACTTCCATGTTTATACAGATAGCGGTGTAGATATTTCATTGATTATAGAGATGTCTGTGTAGGTAATTCCAGGTTTATACAGATGGCAGTGTAGATATTTCCATGTTTATACAGATAGTGGTGTAGATATTTCCATGTTTATACAGATGACTGTGTAGGTATTTCCATGTGGGTACAGATGGCAGTGTCGATATTTCCATGTTTATTGAGACAGCATTGTAGATATTTCCATCTTTGCCCAGACTGTGGTGTAGATATTTCCATCTTTGTACAGATAGCGGTGTGGCTACTTCCATGTTTATACAGAAAGCGGTGTAGATATTTCAATGGTTATAGGGATGTCTGTGTAGATAATTCCATGTTTATACAGATGGCAATGAAGGTATTTCCATGTTTATACAGATAGTGGTGTTGATATTTCCATGTTTATACAGACGACTGTGTAGGTATTTCCATGTGTGTACAGATGGAGGTGTCGATATTTCCATGTTTATTGAGATAGCATTGTAAATATTTCCATCTTTGCACAGACTGCGGTGTAGATATTTCCATGTTTATACAGATAACGCTGCAGATAATTCCATCTTTATACACCTAGCGGTGTAGGTGTTTCCATGATCATACAGAAAGCGGTGGAGATATTTCTTTGTTTATACAGATAACGGTGTAGATATTTCCATGTTTATAGAGATAGTTGTGTTGATATTTCCATATTTATACAGATAGCGGTGTCAATATTTCCATGTTTATACTGATATCGGTGTAGATATTTCCATGTTTATTCACATAGCGGTGTAGATATTTCCATGTTTATACACGTCGTGGTGTAGATATTTCCATGTTTGTACAGATAGCGGTGTAGATATTTCCATGTTTATACTGATAGCGGTGTGGCTACTTCCATGTTTATACAGATAGCGGTGTAGATATTTCAATGATTATAGAGATGTCTGTGAAGGTAATTCCATGTTTATACAGATGGCAGTGAAGATATTTCCATGTTTATACAGATAGCGGTGTAGATATTTCCATGTTTATACTGATAGCGGTGTAGATATTTCCATGTTTATACATATAGCGGTGTAGATATTTCCATGTTTCTACAGATAGCGGTGGAGATATTTCCATGTTTATACAGATAGCCGTGTAGACATTTCCATGTTTATTGAGATAGCGCTGTAGATATTTCCATGTTTATAGAGATGGCAGTGTAGATATTTCCAGGTATATACAGATGGCAGTGTAGATATTTCCATGTTTATACAGATGGACGTGTAGATATTTCCATGTTTATAAATATGACAGTGTAGATATTTCCATGTTTTCACAGATGGTGGTGTAGATATTTCCATGTTTATACAGATACCGGTGTGGCTACTTCCATGTTTATACAGATAGCGGTGTAGATATTTCAATGTTTATAGAGATGTCTGTGTAGATAATTCCATGTTTATACAGATGGCAGTGTAGGTATTTCCATGTTTATACAGATAGTGGTATAGATATTTCCATGTTTACAGAGATGACTCTGTAGGTATTTCCATGTTTGTACAGATGGCGGTGTCGATATTTCCATGTTTATTGAGATAGCATTGTAGATATGTCCATCTTTGCACAGACTGCGGTGTAGGTATTTCCATGTTTATACAGATAACGCTGCAGATAATTCCATGTTTATACACCTAGCGGTGTAGGAGTTTCCATGATCATACAGAAAGCGTTGGAGATATTTCTTTGTTTATACAGATGACGGTGTAGATATTTCCGTGTTTATAGAGATAGTGGTGTTGATATTTCCATATTTATACAGATAGCGGTGTCAATATTTCCATGTTTATACTGATATCGGTGTAGATATTTCCATGTTTATTCACATAGCGGTGTAGATATTTCCATGTTTATACACGTCGTGGTGTAGATATTTCCATGTTTATACAGATAGCGGTGTAGATATTTCCATGTTTATACTGATAGCGGTGTGGCTACTTCCATGTTTATACAGATAGCGGTGGAGAAATTTCCATGTTTATACAGATAGCCGTGTAGACATTTCCATGTTTATAGAGATAGCGCTGTAGATATTTCCATGTTTATACAGATGGCAGTGTAGATATTTCCAGGTATATACAGATGGCAGTGTAGATATTTCCATGTTTATACAGATCGATGTGTAGATATTTCCATGTTTATAAAGATGACAGTGTAGATATTTCCATGTTTTCACAGATGGCGGTGTAGATATTTCCATGTTTATACAGATACCGGTGTGGCTACTTCCATGTTTATACAGATAGCGGTGTAGATATTTCAATGGTTATAGAGATGTCTGTGTATATAATTCCATGTTTATACAGATGGCAGTGTAGGTATTTCCATGTTTATACAGATAGTGGTGTAGATATTTCCATGTTTATACAGATGACTGTGTAGGTATTTCCATGTGTGTACAGATGCCGGTGTCGATATTTCCATGTTTATTGAGATAGCATTGTAGATATTTCCATCTTTGCACAGACTGCGGTGTAGATATTTCCATGTTTATACAGATAACGCTGCTGATAATTCCATGTTTATACAGCTAGCGGTGTAGATGTTTCCATGTTCATACAGACAGCGGTGGAGATATTTCTTTGTTTATACAGATAACGGTGTAGATATTTCCATGTTTATAGAGATAGTGGTGTAGATATTTCCATATTTATACAGATAGCGGTGTCGCTATTTCCATGTTTTTACTGATAGCGGTGTAGATAGTTCCATGTTTATTCACATGGCGGTGTAGATATTTCCATGTTTATACATGTCGTGGCGTAGATATTTCCATGTTTATACAGATAACGGTGTAGATATTTCCATGTTTATACTGATAGCGATGTAGATATTTCCATGTTTATATATATAGCGGTGTAGATATTTCCATGTTTATACAGATCGTGGTGTAGACATTTCCATGTTTATACAGATAGCGGTGTTGATATTTCAATGTTTGTACAGATAGCGGTATAGATATTTCCATGTTTACTGAGATAGCGGTGTAGATTTTTCCATATTTCCACAGACTGCGGTGTAGGTATTTCCATCTTTACACAGAGACCTGTGTACATATTTCCATGTTTACACAGATAGCTGTGTAGATATTTCCATGTTTACACAGATAGTGTTATAGATATTTCCATGTTTATACAGATAGCGGTGTAGATATTTCCATGTTTATAAAGATAGCGGTGTAGTTATTTCCATCTTTATATAGATAATGGTGGAGATAATTCCATGTTTATACAGATAGCGGTGTAGATATTTCCATGTTTCTACAGATAGAGGTGGAGATATTTCCATGTTTATACAGATAGCCATGTAGACATTTCCATGTCTATAGAGATAGCGGTGTAGATATTTCCATGTTTATACAGATGGCAGTGTAGATATTTCCAGGTATACACAGATGGCAGTGTAGTTATTTCCACGTTTATACAGATGGACGTGTAGATATTTCCATGTTTATAAAGATGACAGTGTAGATATTTCCATGTTTTCACAGATGGCGGTGTAGATATTTCCATGTTTACACAGATAGCGGTGTGGCTACTTCCATGTTTATACAGATAGCGGTGTAGATATTTCAATGGTTATAGAGATGTCTGTGTAGATATTTCCGTGTTTATACAGATGGCAATGAAGGTATTTCCATGTTTATACAGATAGTGGTGTAGATATTTCCATGTTTATACAGATGACTGTGTAGGTATTTCCATGTGTGTATAGATGGCGGTGTCGATATTTCCATGTTAATTGAGATAGCATTGTAGATATTTCCATCTTTGCACAGACTGCGGTGTAGATATTTCCATGTTTATACAGATAGCGGTGTGGCTACTTCCATGTTTATACAGATAGCGGTGTAGATATTTCAATGGTTATAGAGATGTCTGTGTAGATAATTCCATGTTTATACAGATGGCAATGAAGCTATTTCCATGTTTATACAGATAGTGGAGTTGATATTTCCATGTTTAAACAGATGACTGTGTAGGTATTTCCATGTGTGTACAGATGGCGGTGTCGATATTTCCATGTTTATTGAGATAGCGTTGTAGATATTTCCATCTTTGCACAGACTGCGGTGTAGATATTTCCATGTTTATACAGATAACGCTGCAGATAATTCCATGTTTATACACCTAGCGGTGTAGGAGTTTCCATGATCATACAGAAAGCGGTGGAGATATTTCTTTGTTTATACAGATGACGGTGTAGATATTTCCATGTTTATAGAGATAGTGGTGAAGATATTTCCATATTTATACAGATAGCGGTGTCAATATTTCCATGTTTATACTGATATCGGTGTAGATATTTCCATGTTTATTCACATAGCGGTGTAGATATTTCCATGTTTATACACGTCGTGGTGTAGATATTTCCATGTTTATACAGACAGCGGTGTAGATATTTCCATGTTTACACTGATAGCGGTGTGGCTACTTCCATGTTTATACAGATAGCGGTGGAGAAATTTCCATGTTTATACAGATAGCCGTGTAGACATTTCCATGTTTATAGAGATAGCGCTGTAGATATTTCCATGTTTATACAGATGGCAGTGTAGATATTTCCAGGTATATACAGATGGCAGTGTAGATATTTCCATGTTTATACAGATGGACGTGTAGATATTTCCATGTTTATAAAGATGACAGTGTAGATATTTCCATGTTTTCACAGATGGCGGTGTAGATATTTCCATGTTTATACAGATACCGGTGTGGCTACTTCGATGTTTATACAGATAGCGGTGTAGATATTTCAATGTTTATAGACATGTCTGTGTAGATATTTCCGTGTTTATACAGATGGCAGTGTAGGTATTTCCATGTTTATACAGATAGTGGTGTAGATATTTCCATGTTTATACAGATGACTGTGTAGGTATTTCCATGTGTGTACAGATGGCGGTGTCGATATTTCCATGTTTATTGAGATAGCACTGTAGACATTTCCATCTTTGCACAGACTGCGGTGTAGATATTTCCATGTTTATTCAGATAACGCTGCAGATAATTCCATGTTTATACAGCTAGAGGTGTAGATGTTTCCAAGTTCATACAGACAGCGGTGGAGATATTTCTTTGTTTATACAGATAACAGTGTAGATATTTCCATGTTTATAGAGATAGTCGTGTAGATATTTCCATATTTATACAGATAGCGGTGTCAATATTTCCATGTTTATACTGATAGCGGTGTGGCTACTTCCATGTTTATACAGATAGCGGTGGAGAAATTTCCATGTTTATACAGATAGCCGTGTAGACATTTCCATGTTTATAGAGATAGCGCTGTAGATATTTCCATGTTTATACAGATGGCTGTGTAGATATTTCCAGGTATATACAGACGGCAGTGTAGATATTTCCATGTTTATACAGATGGACGTGTCGATATTTCCATGTTTATAAAGATGACAGTGTAGATATTTCCAGGTTTTCACAGATGGCGGTGTAGATATTTCCATGTTTATACAGATACCGGTGTGGCTACTTCCATGTTTATACAGATAGCGGTGTAGATATTTCAATGTTTATAGAGATGTCTGTGTAGATAATTGCATGTTTATACAGATGGCAGTGTAGGTATTTCCATGTTTATACAGATAGTGGTGTAGATATTTCCATGTTTATACAGATGACTGTGTAGGTATTTCCATGTGTGTACAGATGGCGGTGTCGATATTTCCATGTTTATTGAGATAGCATTGTAGATATTTCCATCTTTGCACAGACTGCAGTGTAGATATTTCCATGTTTATACAGATAACGCTGCAGATAATTCCATGATTATACAGCTAGCGGTGTAGATGTTCCCATATTCATACAGACAGCGGTGGAGATATTTCTTTGTTTATACAGACAACGGTGTAGATATTTCCATGTTTATAGAGATAGTGGTGTTGCTATTTCCATATTTATACAGATAGCGGTGTCAATATTTCCATGTTTATAATGATATCGGTGTAGATATTTCCATGTTTATTCACATAGCGGTGTAGATATTTCCATGTTTATACACGTCGTGGTGTAGATATTTCCATGTTTATACAGATAGCGGTGTAGACATTTCCATGTTTATACTGATAGCGGTGTGGCTACTTCCATGTTTGTACAGATAGCGGTGTAGATATTTCAATGTTTACAGAGATGTCTGTGTAGGTAATTCCATGTTTATACAGATGGCAGTGTAGATATTTCCATGTTTATACAGATAGCGGTGTAGATATTTCCATGTTTATTCTGATAGCGGTGCAGATATTTCCATGTTTATACATATAGCGGTGTAGATATTTCCATGTTTCTACAGATAGCGGTGGAGATATTTCCATGTTTATACAGATAGCCGTGTAGACATTTCCATGTTTATAGAGATAGCGCTGTAGATATTTCCATGTTTATACAGATGGCAGTGTAGGTATTTCCAGGTATATACAGATGGCAGTGTAGATATTTCCATGTTTATACAGACGGACGTGTAGATATTTCCATGTTGATAAAGATGACAGTGTAGATATTTCCATGTTTTCACAGATGGCGGTGTAGATATTTCCATGTTTCTACAGATACCGGTGTGGCTACTTCCATGTTTATACATATAGCGGTGTAGATATTTCAATGTTTATAGAGATGTCTCTGTAGATAATTCCATGTTTATACAGATGGCAGTGTAGTTATTTCCATGTTTATACAGATAGTGGTGTAGATATTTCCATGTTTATACAGATGACTGTGTAGGTATTTCCATGTGTGTACAGATGGCGGTGTCGTTATTTCCGTGTTTATTGAGATAGCATTGTAGATATTTCCATCTTTGCACAGACTGCGGTGTAGATATTTCCATGTTTATACAGATAACGCTGCAGATAATTCCATGTTTATACAGCTAGTGGTGTAGATGTTTCCAAGTTCATACAGACAGCGGTGGAGATATTTCTTTGTTTATACAGATAACGGTGTAGATATTTCCATGTTTATAGAGATAGTGGTGTAGATATTTCCATATTTATACAGATAGCGGTGTCACTATTTCCATGTTTATACTGATAGCGGTGTAGATATTTCCATGTTTATTCACATAGCGGTGTAGATATTTCCATGTTTATACAGATAGCGGTGTAGATATTTCCATGTTTATACTGATAGCGGTGTGGCTACTTCCATATTTATACAGATAGCGGTGTAGATATTTCATTGATTATAGAGACGTCTGTGTAGGTAATTCCATGTTTATACAGACGGCAGTGTAGATATTTCCATGTTTATACAGATAGCGGTGTAGATATTTCCATGTTTATACAGATGACTGTGTAGGTATTTCCATGTGTGTACAGATGGCGGTGTCGATATTTCCATATTTATTGAGACAGCATTGTAGATATTTCCATCTTTGCACAGACTGCGGTGTAGATATTTCCATGTTTATACAGATAACGCTGCAGATAATTCCATGTTTATACAGCTTGCGGTGTAGATGTTTCAATGTTCATACAGACAGCGGTGGAGATATTTCTTTGTTTATACAGATAACGGTGTAGATATTTCCATGTTTATAGAGATAGTGGTGTAGATACGTCCATATTTATACAGATAGCGGTGTCGATATTTCCATGTTTTTACTGATAGCGGTGTAGATATTTCCATGTTGATTCACATGGCGGTGTAGATATTTCCATCTTTATACATGTCGTGGTGTAGATATTTCCATGTTTATACAGATAGCGGTGTAGATATTTCCATGTTTATACTGATAGCGGTATAGATATTTCCATGTTTATACATATAGTGGTGTAGATATTTCCATGTTTATACAGATCGTGGTGTAGACATTTCCATGTTTATACAGATAGCGGTGTTTATATTTCCATGTTTGTACAGATAGCGGTTTATATATTTCCATGTTTACTGAGATAGCGGTGTAGATATTTCCATATTTCCACAGATTGTGGTGTAGATATTTCCATCTTTACACAGAGACCTGTGTACATATTTCCATGTTTACACAGATAGCTGTGTAGATATTTCCATGTTTACACAGATAGTGTTATAGATATTTCCATGTTTATACAGATAGCGGTGTAGATATTTCCATGTTTATAAAGATAGTGGTGTAGATATTTCCATCTTTATAGAGATAGCGATGGAGATATTTCCATGTTTATACAGATAGCGGTGTAGATATTTCCATGTTTCTACAGATAGCGGTGGAGATATTTCCATGTTTATACAGATAGCCGTGTAGACATTTCCATGTTGATAAAGATATCGGTGTAGATATTTCCATGTTTATACAGATGGCAGTGTAGATATTTCCAGTTATATACAGATGGCAGTGTAGATATTTCCATGTTTATACAGATGGACGTGTAGATATTTCCAGGTTTATAAAGATGACAGTGTAGATATTTCCATGTTTTCACAGATGGCGGTGTGGATCTTTCCATGTTTATACAGATAGCGGTGTGGCTACTTCCATGTTTATACAGATAGCGGTGCAGATATTTCAATGGTTATAGAGATGTCTGTGTAGATAATTCCGTATTTATACAGATGGCAATGAAGGTATTTCCATGTTTATACAGATAGTGGTGTAGATATTTCCATGTTTATACTGATGACTGTGTAGGTATTTCCATGTGTGTACAGATAGCGGTGTCGATATTTCCATGTTTATTGAAATAGCATTGTAGATATTTCCATCTTTGCACAGACTGCGGTGTAGATATTTCCATGTTTATACAGATAGCGGTGTGGCTACTTCCATGTTTATACAGATAGCGGTGTAGATATTTCAATGATTATAGAGATGTCTGTGTAGATAATTCCATGTTTATACAGATGGCAATGAAGGTATTTCCATGTTTATACAGATAGTGGTGTTGATATTTCCATGTTTATACAGATGACTGTGTAGGTATTTCCATGTGTGTACAGATGGCGGTGTCGATATTTCCATGTTTATTGAGATAGCATTGTAGATATTTCCATCTTTGCACAGACTGCGGTGTAGATATTTCCATGTTTATACAGATAACGCTGCAGACAATTCCATGTTTATACACCTAGCGGTGTAGGTGTTTCCATGATCATACAGAAAGTGGTGGAGATATTTCTTTGTTTATACAGATAACGGTGTAGATATTTCCATGTTTATAGAGATAGTTGTGTTGATATTTCCATATTTATACAGATAGCGGTGTCAATATTTCCATGTTTATACTGATATCGGTGTAGATATTTCCATGTTTATTCACATAGCGGTGTAGATATTTCCATGTTTATACACGTCGTGGTGTAGATATTTCCATGTTTATACAGATAGCGGTGTAGATATTTCCATGTTTATACTGATAGCGGTGTGGCTACTTCCATGTTTATACAGATAGCGGTGTAGATATTTCAATGATTATAGAGATGTCTGTGTAGGTAATTCCATGTTTATGCAGATGGCAGTGTAGATATTTCCATGTTTATACAGATAGCGGTGTAGATATTTCCAAGTTTATACTGATAGCGGTGTAGATATTTCCATGTTTATACATATAGCGGTGTAGCTATTTCCATGTTTCTACAGATAGCGGTGGAGGTGTTTCCATGTTTATACAGATAGCCGTGTAGACATTTCCATGTTTATAGAGATAGCGCTGTAGATAATTCCATGTTTATACAGATGGCAGTGTAGATATTTCCAGGTATATAGAGATGGCAGTGTAGATATTTCCATGTTTATACAGATGGACGTGTAGATATTTCCATGTTTATAAAGATGACAGTGTAGATATTTCCATGTTTTCACTGATGGCGGTGTAGATATTTCCATGTTTATACAGATACCGGTGTGGCTACTTCCATGTTTATATATATAGCGGTGTAGATATTTCAATGTTTATAGAGATGTCTGTGTAGATAATTCCATGTTTATACAGATGGCAGTGTAGTTATTTCCATGTTTATACAGATAGTGGTGTAGATATTTCCATGTTTATACAGATGACTGTGTAGGTATTTCCATATGTGTACAGATGGTGGTGTCGATATTTCCATGTTTATTGAGATAGCATTGTAGATATTTCCATCTTTGCACAGACTGCGGTGTAGATATTTCCATGTTTATGCAGATAACGCTGCAGATAATTCCATGTTTATACAGCTAGCGGTGTAGATGTTTCCAAGTTCATACAGACAGCGGTGGAGATATTTCTTTGTTTATACAGATAACGGTGTAGATATTTCCATGTTTATAGAGATAGTGGTGTAGATATTTCCATATTTATACAGATAGCGGTGTCAATATTTCCATGTTTATACTGATAGCGGTGTAGATTTTTCCATGTTTATTCACATAGCGGTGAAGATATTTCCATGTTTATACAGATAGCGGTGTAGATATTTCCATGTTTATACTGATAGCGGTGTGGCTAATTCCATGTTTATACAGATAGCGGTGTAGATATTTCATTGATTGTAGAGATGTCTGTGTAGGTAATTCCATGTTTATACAGATGGCAGTGTAGATATTTCCATGTTTATACAGATAGTGGTGTAGATATTTCCATGTTTATACAGATGACTGTGTAGGTATTTCCATGTGGGTACAGATGGCAGTGTCGATATTTCCATGTTTATTGAGACAGCATTGTAGGTATTTCCTTCTTTGCACAGACTGCGGTGTAGATATTTCCATGTTTGTACAGATAGCGGTGTGGCTACTTCCATGTTTATACAGATAGCGGTGTAGATATTTCAATGGTTATAGAGATGTCTGTGTAGATAATTCCATGTTTATACAGATGGCAATGAAGGTATTTCCATGTTTATACAGGTAGTGGTGTTGATATTTCCATGTTTATACAGACGACTGTGTAGGTATTTCCATGTGTGTACAGATGGCAGTGACGATATTTCCATGTTTATTGAGATAGCATTGTAAATATTTCCATCTTTGCACAGACTGCGGTGTAGATATTTCCATGTTTATACAGATAACGCTGCAGATAATTCCATGTTTATACACCAAGCGGTGTAGGTGTTTCCATGATCATACAGAAAGCAGTAGGAGATATTTCTTTGTTTATACAGATAACGGTGTAGATATTTCCATGTTTATAGAGATAGTTGTGTTGATATTTCCATATTTATATAGATAGCGGTGTCAATATTTCCATGTTTATACTGATATCGGTGTAGATATTTCCATGTTTATTCACATAGCGGTGTAGATATTTCCATGTTTATACACGTCGTGGTGTAGATATTTCCATGTTTATACAGATAGCGGTGTAGATATTTCCATGTTTATACTGATAGCGGTGTGGCTACTTCCATGTTTATACAGATAGCGGTGTATATATTTAAATGATTATAGAGATGTCTGTGTAGGTAATTCCATGTTTATACAGATGGCAGTGTAGATATTTCCATGTTTATACAGATAGCGGTGTAGATATTTCCATGTTTATACTGATAGCGGTGCAGATATTTCCATGTTTATACATATAGCGGTGTAGATATTTCCATGTTTCTACAGATAGCGGTGGAGATATTTCCATGTTTATACAGATAGCCGTGTAGACATTTCCATGTTTATATTGATAGCGCTGTAGATATTTCCATGTTTATACAGATGGCAGTGTAGATATTTCCAGGTATATACAGATGGCAGTGTAGATATTTCCATATTTATACAGATGGACGTGTAGATATTTCCATGTTTATAAAGATGACAGTGTAGATATTTCCATGTTTTCACAGATGGCGGTGTAGATATTTCCATGTTTATACAGATACCGGTGTGGCTACTTCCATGTTTATACATATAGCGGTGTAGATATTTCAATGTTTATAGAGATGTCTGTGTAGACAATTCCATGTTTATACAGATGGCAGTGTAGTTATTTCCATGTTTATACAGATAGCGGTGTAGATATTTCCATGTTTATACAGATAGCGGTGTAGATATTTCCATGTTTATACATATAGCGGTGTAGATATTTCCATGTTTATACAGATCGTGGTGTAGACATTTCCATGTTTATACAGACAGCGGTGTTGATATTTCCATGTTTGTACTGATAGCGGTTTAGATATTTCCATGTTTACTGAGATAGCGGTGTAGATATTTCCATATTTCCACAGATTGCGGTGTAGGTATTTCCATCTTTACACAGAGACCTGTGTACATATTTCCATGTTTACACAGATAGCTGTGTAGATATTTCCATGTTTACACAGATAGTGTTATAGGTATTTCCATGTTTATACAGATAGCGGTGTAGATATTTCCATGTTTATAAAGATAGCGGTGTAGATATTTCCATCTTTATAGAGATAGCGGTGGAGATATTTCCATGTTTATACAGATAGCGATGTAGTTATTTCCATGTTTCTACAGATAGCGGTGGAGATATTTCCATGTTTATACAGATAGCCATGTAGACATTTCCGTGTTTTTAGAGAAAGCGGTGTAGATATTTCCATGTTTTTACAGATGGCAGTGTAGATATTTCCAGGTATATACAGATGGTAGTGTAGATATTTCCATGTTTATACAGATGGACGTGTAGATATTTCCATGTTTATAAAGATGACAGTGTAGATATATCCATGTTCTCACAGATGGTGGTGTAGATATTTCCATGTTTATACAGATAGCGGTGTGGCTACTTCCATGTATATACAGATAGCGGTGTAGATATTTCAATGGTTATAGAGATGACTGTGTAGATAATTCCGTGTTTATACAGATGGCAATGAAGGTATTTCCATGTTTATACAGATAGTGGTGTAGATATTTCCATGTTTATACAGATGACTGTGTAGGTATTTCCATGTGTGTACAGATGACGGTGTCGATATTTCCATGTTTATTGAGATAGCATTGTAGATATTTCCATCTTTGCACAGACTGCGGTGTAGATATTTCCATGTTTATACAGATCGTGGTGTAGACATTTCCATGTTTATACAGATAGCGGTGTTGATATTTCCATGTTTATACAGATAGCGGTGTAGATATTTCCATGTTTACACAGATAGCTGTGTAGATATTTCCATGTTTACACAGCTAATGTTATAGATATTTCCATGTTTCTACAGATATTGGTGGAGATATTTCCATGTTTATACAGATAGCCGTGTAGACATTTCCATGTTTATAGAGGTAGCGGTGTAGATATTTCCATGTTTATAGAGATGGCAGTGTAGATATTTCCAGGTATATACAGATGGCAGTGTAGATATTTCCATGTTTATACAGATGGACGTGTAGATATTTCCAGGTTTATAAAGATGACAGTGTAGATATTTCCATGTTTTCACAGATGGCGGTGTAGATATTTCCATGTTTATACAGATAGCGGTGTGGCTACTTCCATGTTTATACAGATAGCGGTGTAGATATTTCAATGGTTATAGAGATGTCTGTGTAGATAATTCCATGTTTATACAGATGGCAGTGTAGCTATTTCCATGTTTATACAGATAGTGGTGTAGATATTTCCATGTTTATACAGATGACTGTGTAGGTATTTCCATGTGTGTACAGATGGCGGTGTCGATATTTCCATGTTTATTGAGATAGCATTGTAGATATTTCCATCTTTGCACAGACTGCGGTGTAGATATTTCCATGTTTATACAGAAAACGCTGCAGATAATTCCATGTTTATACAGCTAGCTGTGTAGATGTTTCCATGTTCATACAGACAGCGGTGGAGATATTTCTTTGTTTATACAGATAACGGTGTAGATATTTCCATGTTTATAGAGATAGTGGTGTAGATATTTCCATATTTATACAGATAGCGGTGTCGATATTTCCATGTTTTTATTGATAGCGGTGTAGACATTTCCATGTTTATTCACATGGCGGTGTAGATATTTCCATGTTTATACATGTCGTGTTGTAGATATTTCCATGTTTACACAGATAGCGGTGTAGATATTTCCATGTTTATACTGATAGCGGTGTAGATATTTCCATGATTATACATATAGCGGTGTAGATATTTCCATGTTTATACAGATCGTGGTGTAGACATTTCCATGTTTATGCAGATAGCGGTGTTGATATTTCCATGTTTATAAAGATAGCGGTGTAGATATTTCCATATTTACTGAGATAGCGGTGTAGATATTTCCATATTTGCACAGATTGCGTTGTCGATATTTTCATCTTTACACAGAGACCTGTGTACATATTTCCATGTTTACACAGATAGCTGTGTAGATATTTCCATGTTTACACAGATAGTGTTATAGATATTTCCATGTTTATACAGATAGCGGTGTAGATATTTCCAGGTATATAAAGATGGCAGTGTAGATATTTCCATCTTTATAGAGACAGCAGTGGAGATATTTCCATGTTTTTACAGATAGCGATGTAGATATGTCCATGTTTCTTCAGATAGCGTGTGGAGATATTTCCATGTTTACACAGAAAGCCGTGTAGACATTTCCATGTTTGTAGAGATAGCGGTGTAGATATTTCCATGTTTATAGAGATGGCAGTGTAGATATTTCCAGGTATATACAGATGGCATTGTAGATATTTCCATGTTTATACAGATGGACATGTAGATATTTCCATGTTTATAAAGGTGACAGTGTAGATATTTCCATGTTTTCACAGATGGCGGTGTAGATATTTCCATGTTTATACAGATAGCGGTGTGGCTACTTCCATGTTTATACAGATAGCGGTGTAGATATTTCAATGGTTATAGAAATGTCTGTGTAGATAATTCCATGTTTATACAGATGGCAGTGTAGGTATTTCCAAGTTTATGCAGATAGTGGTGTAGATATTTCCATGTTTATACAGATGACTGTGTAGGTATTTCCATGTGTGTACAGATGGCGGTGTCGATATTTCCATGTTTATTGAGACAGCATTGTAGATATTTCCATCTTTGCACAGACTGCAGTGTAGATATTTCCATGTTTATACAGATAACGATGCAGATAATTCCATGTTTATACAGCTAGCGGTGTAGATGTTTCCATGTTCATACAGAGAGCAGTGGAGATATTTCTTTGTTTATACAGATAACGGAGTAGATATTTCCATGTTTATAGAGATAGTGGTGTAGATATTTCCATATTTATACAGATAGCGGTGTCAATATTTCCATGTTTATACTGATAGCGGTGTAGGTATTTCCATGTTTATTCACATACCGGTGTAGTTATTTCCATGTTTATACATGTCGTGGTGTAGATATTTCCATGTTTATACAGATAGTGGTGTAGATATTTCCATGTTTATACTGATAGCGGTGTGGCCACTTCCATGTTTATACAGATAGCGGTGTAGATATTTCAACGGTTATAGAGATGTCTGTGTAGGTAATTCCATGTTTATACAGATGGCAGTGTAGATATTTCCATGTTTATACAGATAGTGGTGTAGATATTTCCATGTTTATACAGATGACTGTGTAGGTATTTCCATGTGTGTACAGATGGCGGTGTCGATATTTCCATGTTTATTGAGATAGCATTGTAGATATTTCCATCTTTGCACAGACTGCGGTGTAGATATTTCCATGTTTATACAGATCGTGGTGTTGACATTTCCATGTTTATACAGATAGCGGTGTTGATATTTCCATGTTTATACAGATAGCGGTGCAGATATTTCCATGTTTACTAAGATAGCGGTGTAGATATTTCCATATTTGCACAGATTGTGGTGCAGATATTTCCATCTTTACACAGAGACCTGTGTACATATTTCCATGTTTACACAGATAGCTGTGTAGATATTTCCATGTTTACACAGCTAATGTTATAGATATTTCCATGTTTATACAGATAGCGGTGCAGATATTTCCATGTTTATAAAGATAGCGGTGTAGATATTTCCAGGTTTCTACAGATAGCGGTGGAGATATTTCCATGTTTATACAGATAGCCGTGTAGACATTTCCATGTTTATAGAGATAGCCGTGTAGATATTTCCATGTTTATACAGATGGCAGTGTAGATATTTCTAGGTATATACAGATGGCAGTGTAGATATTTCCATGTTTATGCAGATGGACGTGTAGATATTTCCATGTTTATAAAGATGACAGTGTAGATATTTCCATGTTTTCACAGATGGCGGTGTATATATTTCCATGTTTATACAGATAGCGGTGTGGCTACTTCCATGTTTATACAGATAGCGGTGTAGATATTTCAATGGTTATAGAGATGTCTGTGTAGATAATTCCGTGTTTATACAGATGGCAATGAAGGTATTTCCATGTTGATACAGATAGTGGTGTAGATATTTCCATGTTTATACAGATGACTGTGTAGGTATTTCCATGTGTGTACAGATGGCGGTGTCGATATTTCCATGTTAATTGAGATAGCATTGTAGATATTTCCATCTTTGCACAGACTGCGGTGTAGATATTTCCATGTTTATACAGATAGCGGTGTGGCTACTTCCATGTTTATACAGATAGCGGTGTAGATATTTCAATGGTTATAGAGATGTCTGTGTAGATAATTCCATGTTTATACAGATGGCAATGAAGGTATTTCCATGTTTATACAGATAGTGGTTTTGATATTTCCATGTTTATACAGATGACTGTGTAGGTATTTCCATGTGTGTACAGATGGCGGTGTCGATATTTCCATGTTTATTGAGATAGCGTTGTAGATATTTCCATCTTTGCACAGACTGCGGTGTAGATATTTCCATGTTTATACAGATAACGCTGCAGATAATTCCATGTTTATACACCTAGCGGTGTAGGTGTTTCCATGATCATACAGAAAGCGGTGGAGATATTTCTTTGTTTATACAGATAACGGTGTAGATATTTCCAAGTTTATAGAGATATTGCTGTTGATATTTCCATATTTATACAGATAGCGGTGTCAATATTTCCATGTTTATACTGATATCGGTGTAGATATTTCCATGTTTATTCACATAGCGGTGTAGATATTTCCATGTTTATACACGTCGTGGTGTAGATATTTCCATGTTTATACAGATAGCGGTGTAGATATTTCCATGTTTATACTGATAGCGGTGTAGATATTTCCATGTTTATACATATAGCGGTGTAGATATTTCCATGTTTCTACAGATAGCGGTGGAGATATTTCCATGTTTATACAGATAGCCGTGTAGACATTTCCATGTTTATATTGATAGCGCTGTAGATATTTCCATGTTTATACAGATGGCAGTGTAGATATTTCCAGGTATATACAGATGGCAGTGTAGATATTTCCATGTTTATACAGATGGACGTGTAGATATTTCCATGTTTATAAAGATGACAGTGTAGATATTTCCATGTTTTCACAGATGGCGGTGTAGATATTTCCATGTTTATACAGATACCGGTGTGGCTACTTCCATGTTTATACATATAGCGGTGTAGATATTTCAATGTTTATAGAGATGTCTGTGTAGACAATTCCATGTTTATACAGATGGCAGTGTAGTTATTTCCATGTTTATACAGATAGTGGTGTAGATATTTCCATGTTTATACAGATGGCAGTGTAGTTATTTCCATGTTTATACAGATAGTGGTGTAGATATTTCCATGTTTATACAGATGACTGTGTAGGTATTTCCATATGTGTACAGATGGTGGTGTCGATATTTCCATGTTTATTGAGATAGCATTGTAGATATTTCCATCTTTGCACAGACTGCGGTGTAGATATTTCCATGTTTATGCAGATAACGCTGCAGATAACTCCATGTTTATACAGCTAGCGGTGTAGATTTTTCCAAGTTCATACAGACAGCGGTGGAGATATTTCTTTGTTTATACAGATAACGGTGTAGATATTTCCATGTTTATAGAGATAGTGGTGTAGATATTTCCATATTTATACAGATAGCGGTGTCAATATTTCCATGTTTATACTGATAGCGGTGTAGATTTTTCCATGTTTATTCACATAGCGGTGAAGATATTTCCATGTTTATACAGATAGCGGTGTAGATATTTCCATGTTTATACTGATAGCGGTGTGGCTACTTCCATGTTTATACAGATAGCGGTGTAGATATTTCATTGATTGTAGAGATGTCTGTGTAGGTAATTCCATGTTTATACAGATGGCAGTGTAGATATTTCCATGTTTATACAGATAGTGGTGTAGATATTTCCATGTTTATACAGACGACTGTGTAGGTATTTCCATGTGGGTACAGATGGCAGTGTCTATATTTCCATGTTTATTGAGACAGCATTGTAGGTATTTCCTTCTTTGCACAGACTGCGGTGTAGATATTTCCATGTTTGTACAGATAGCGGTGTGGCTACTTCCATGTTTATACAGATAGCGGTGTAGATATTTCAATGGTTATAGAGATGTCTGTGTAGATAATTCCATGTTTATACAGATGGCAATGAAGGTATTTCCATGTTTATACAGGTAGTGGTGTTGATATTTCCATGTTTATACAGACGACTGTGTAGGTATTTCCATCTGTGTACAGATGGCAGTGTCGATATTTCCATGTTTATTGAGATAGCATTGTAAATATTTCCATCTTTGCACAGACTGCGGTGTAGATATTTCCATGTTTATACAGATAACGCTGCAGATAATTCCATGTTTATACATCTAGCGGTGTAGGTGTTTCCATGATCATACAGAAAGCAGTAGGAGATATTTCTTTGTTTATACAGATAACGGTGTAGATATTTCCATGTTTATAGAGATAGTTGTGTTGATATTTCCATATATATACAGATAGCGGTGTCAATGTTTCCATGTTTATACTGATATCGGTGTAGATATTTCCATGTTTATTCACATAGCGGTGTAGATATTTCCATGTTTATACACGTCGTGGTGTAGATATTTCCATGTTTATACAGATAGCGGTGTAGATATTTCCATGTTTATACTGATAGCGGTGTGGCTACTTCCATGTTTATACAGATAGCGGTGTATATATTTCAATGATTATAGAGATGTCTGTGTAGGTAATTCCATGTTTATACAGATGGCAGTGTAGATATTTCCATGTTTATACAGATAGCGGTGTAGATATTTCCATGTTTATACTGATAGCGGTGCAGATATTTCCATGTTTATACATATAGCGGTGTAGATATTTCCATGTTTCTACAGATAGCGGTGGAGATATTTCCATGTTTATACAGATAGCCGGGTAGACATTTCCATGTTTATAGAGATAGCGCTGTAGATATTTCCATGTTTATACAGATGGCAGTGTAGATATTTCCAGGTATATTCAGATGGCAGTGTAGATATTTCCATGTTTGTACAGATGGACGTGTAGATATTTCCATGTTTATGAAGATGAGAGTGTAGATATTTCCATGTTTTCACAGATGGCGGTGTAGATATTTCCATGTTTATACTGATACCGGTGTGGCTACTTCCATGTTTATACATATAGCGGTGTAGATATTTCAATGTTTATAGAGATGTCTGTGTAGATAATTCCATGTTTATACAGATGGCATTGTAGTTATTTCCATGTTTATACAGATAGTGGTGTAGATATTTCCATGTTTATACAGATGACTGTGTAGGTATTTCCATATGTGTACAGATGGTGGTGTCGATATTTCCATGTTTATTGAGATAGCATTGTAGATATTTCCATCTTTGCACAGACTGGGGTGTAGATATTTCCATGTTTATTGAGATAGCATTGTAGATATTTCCATCTTTGCACAGACTGCGGTGTAGATATTTCCATGTTTATGCAGATAACGCTGCAGATAATTCCATGTTTATACAGCTAGCGGTGTAGATGTTTCCAAGTTCATACAGACAGCGGTGGAGATATTTCTTCGTTTATACAGATAACGGTGTAGATATTTCCATGTTTATAGAGATAGTGGTGCAGATATTTCCATATTTATACAGATAGCGTTGTCAATATTTCCATGTTTATACTGATAGCGGTGTAGATTTTTCCATGTTTATTCACATAGCGGTGAAGATATTTCCATGTTTATACAGATAGCGGTGTAGATATTTCCATGTTTATACTGATAGCGGTGTGGCTACTTCCATGTTTATACAGATAGCGGTGTAGATATTTCATTGATTATAGAGATGTCTGTGTAGGTAATTCCGTGTTTATACAGATGGCAGTGTAGATATTTCCATGTTTATACAGATAGTGGTGTAGATATTTCCATGTTTATACAGATGACTGTGTAGGTATTTCCATGTGGGTACAGATGGCAGTGTCGATATTTCCATGTTTATTGAGACAGCATTGTAGATATTTCCATCTTTGCACAGACTGCGGTGTAGATATTTCCATGTTTGTACAGATAGCGGTGTGGCTACTTCCATGTTTATACAGATAGCGGTGTAGATATTTCAATGGTTATAGAGATGTCTGTGTAGATAATTCCATGTTTATACAGATGGCAATGAAGGTATTTCCATGTTTATACAGATAGTGGTGTTGGTATTTCCATGTTTATACAGACGACTGTGTAGGTTTTTCCATGTGTGTACAGATGGCGGTGTCGATATTTCCATGTTTATTGAGATAGCATTGTAAATATTTCCATCTTTGCACAGACTGCGGTGTAGATATTTCCATGTTTATACAGATCACGCTGCAGATAATTCCATGTTTATACACCTAGCGGTGTAGGTGTTTCCATGATCATACAGAAAGCTGTGGATATATTTCTTTGTTTATACAGATAACGGTGTAGATATTTCCATGTTTATAGAGATAGTTGTGTTGATATTTCCATATTTATACAGATAGCGGTGTCAATATTTCCATGTTTATACTGATATCGGTGTAGATATTTGCATGTTTATTCACATAGCGGAGTAGATATTTCCATGTTTATACACGTCGTGGTGTAGATATTTCCATGTTTATACAGATAGCGGTATAGATATTTCCATGTTTATACTGATAGCGGTGTGGCTACTTCCATGTTTATACAGATAGCGGTGTAGATATTTCAATGATTATAGAGATGTCTGTGTAGGTAATTCCATGTTTATACAGATGGCAGTGAAGATAATTCCATGTTCATACAGATAGCGGTGTAGATATTTCCATGTTTATACAGATAGCGGTGTAGATATTTCCATGTTTATACATATAGCGGTGTAGATATTTCCATGTTTCTACAGATAGCGGTGGAGATATTTCCATGTTTATACAGATAGCCGTGTAGACATTTCCATGTTTATAGAGATAGCGCTGTAGATATTTCCAGGTTTATACAGATGGCAGTGTAGATATTTCCAGGTATATACAGATGGCAGTGTAGATATTTCCATGTTTATACAGATGGACGTGTAGATATTTCCATGTTTATGAAGATGACAGTGTAGATATTTCCATGTTTTCACAGATGGCGGTGTAGATATTTCCATGTTTATACAGATACCGGTGTGGCTACTTCCATGTTTATACAGATAGCGGTGTAGATATTTCAATGTTTATAGAGATGTCTGTGTAGATAATTCCATGTTTATACAGATGGCAGTGTAGGTATTTCCATGTTTATACAGATAGTAGTGTAGATATTTCCATGTTTACACAGATGACTGTGTAGGTATTTCCATGTGTGTACAGATGGCGATGTCGATATTTCCATGTATATTGTGATAGCATTGTAGATATTTCCATCTTTGCACAGACTGCGGTGTAGATATTTCCATGTTTATACAGATAACGCTGCAGATAATTCCATGTTTATACACCTAGCGGTGTAGGAGTTTCCATGATCATACAGAAAGCGGTGGAGATATTTCTTTGTTTATACAGATGACGGTGTAGATATTTCCATGTTTATAGAGATAGTGGTGTTGATATTTCCATATTTATACAGATAGCGGTGTCAATATTTCCATGTTTATACTGATATCGGTGTAGATATTTCCATGTTTATTCACATAGCGGTGTAGATATTTCCATGTTTATACACGTCGTGGTGTAGATATTTCCATGTTTATACAGACAGCGGTGTAGATATTTCCATGTTTATACTGATAGCGGTGTGGCTACTTCCATGTTTATACAGATAGCGGTGGAGAAATTTCCATGTTTATACAGATAGCCGTGTAGACATTTCCATGTTTATAGAGATAGCGCTGTAGATATTTCCATGTTTATACAGATGGCAGTGTAGATATTTCCAGGTATATACAGATGGCAGTGTAGATATTTCCATGTTTATACAGATGGACGTGTAGATATTTCCATGTTTATAAAGATGACAGTGTAGATATTTCCATGTTTTCACAGATGGCGGTGTAGATATTTCCATGTTTATACAGATACCGGTGTGGCTACGTCGATGTTTATACAGATAGCGGTGTAGATATTTCAATGTTTATAGACATGTCTGTGTAGATAATTCCGTGTTTATACAGATGGCAGTGTAGGTATTTCCATGTTTATACAGATAGTGGTGTAGATATTTCCATGTTTATACAGATGACTGTGTAGGTATTTCCATGTGTGTACAGATGGCGGTGTCGATATTTCCATGTTTATTGAGATAGCACTGTAGATATTTCCATCTTTGCACAGACTGCGGTGTAGATATTTCCATGTTTATACAGATAACGCTGCAGATAATTCCATGTTTATACAGCTAGTGGTGTAGATGTTTCCAAGTTCACACAGACAGCGGTGGAGATATTTCTTTGTTTATACAGATAACAGTGTAGATATTTCCATGTTTATAGAGATAGTGGTGTAGATATTTCCATATTTATACAGATAGCGGTGTCAATATTTCCATGTTTATACTGATAGCGGTGTAGATATTTCCATGTTTATTCACATAGCGGTGTAGATATTTCCATGTTTAGACAGATAGCGGTGTAGATATTTCCATGTTTATACTGATAGCGGTGTGGCTACTTCCATGTTTATACAGATAGCGGTGTAGATATTTCATTGATTATAGAGATGTCTGTGTAGGTAATTCCATGTTTATACAGATGGCAGTGTAGATATTTCCATGTTTATACAGATAGTGGTGTAGATATTTCCATGTTTATACAGATGACTGTGTAGGTATTTCCATGTGTGTACAGATGGCGGTGTCGATATTTCCATGTTTATTGAGACCGCATTGTAGATATTTCCAACTTTGCACAGACTGCGGTGTAGATATTTCCATGTTTATACAGATAACGCTGCAGATAATTCCATGTTTATACAGATAGCGGTGTAGATGTTTCAATGTTCATACAGACAGCGGTGGAGATATTTCTTTGTTTATACAGATAACGGTGTAGATATTTCCATGTTTATAGAGATAGTGGTGTAGATATGTCCATATTTATACAGATAGCAGTGTCGATATTTCCATGTTTTTACTGATAGCGGTGTAGATATTTCCATGTTTATTCACATGGCGGTGTAGATATTTCCATGTTTATACATGTCGTGCTGTAGATATTTCCATGTTTATACAGATAGCGGTGTAGATATTTCCATGTTTATACTGATAGCGGTGTAGATATTTCCATGTTTATACATATAGTGGTGTTGATATTTCCATGTTTATACAGATCGTGGTGTAGACATTTCCATGTTTATACAGATAGCGGTGTTGATATTTCCATGTTTGTACAGATAGCGGTTTAGATATTTCCATGTTTACTGAGATAGCGGTGTAAATATTTCCATATTTCCAAAGATTGTGGTGTAGGTATTTCCATCTTTACACAGAGACCTGTGTACATATTTCCATGTTTACACAGATGACTGTGTAGATATTTCCATGTTTACACAGATAGCGTTATAGATATTTACATGTTTATACATATAGCGGTGTAGATATTTCCATGTTTATAAAGATAGCGGTGTAGATATTTCCATGTTTATACAGATAGCGGTGTAGATATTTCCATGTTTATACAGATAGCGGTGTAGATATTTCCATATTTCTACAGAAAGCGTTGGAGATATTTCCATGTTTATACAGATAGCCGTGTAGACATTTCCATGTTTATAGAGATATCGGTGTAGATATTTCCATGTTTATACAGATGGCAGTGTAGATATTTCCAGGTATATACAGATGGCAGTGTAGATATTTCCATGTTTATACAAATGGACCTGTAGATATTTCCATGTTTATAAAGATGACAGTGTAGATATTTCTATGTTTTCACAGATGGCGGAGTAGATCTTTCCATGTTTAAACAGATAGCGGTGTGGCTACTTCCATGTTTATACAGATAGCGGTGTAGATATTTCAATGGTTATAGAGATGTCTGTGTAGATAATTCCGTGTTTATACAGATGGCAATGAAGGTATTTCCATGTTTATACAGATAGTGGTGTAGATATTTCCATGTTTATACTGATGACTGTGTAGGTATTTCCATGTGTGTACAGATGGCAGTGTCGATATTTCCATGTTAATTGAGATAGCATTGTAGATATTTCCATCTTTGCACAGACTGCGGTGTAGATATTTCCATGTTTATACAGATAGCGGTGTGGCTACTTCCATGTTTATATAGATAGCGGTGTAGATATTTCAATGGTTATAGAGATGTCTGTGTAGATAATTCCATGTTTATACAAATGGCAATGAAGGTATTTCCATGTTTATACAGATAGTGGTGTTGATATTTCCATGTTTATACAGATGACTGTGTAGGTATTTCCATGTGTGTACAGATGGCGGTGTCGATATTTCCATGTTTATTGAGATAGCATTGTAGATATTTCAATCTTTGCACAGACTGCGGTGTAGATATTTCCATGTTTATACAGATAACGCTGCAGATAATTCCATGTTTATACACCTAGCGGTGTAGGTGTTTCCATGATCATACAGAAAGCGGTGGAGATATTTCTTTGTTTATACAGATAACGGTGTAGATATTTCCATGTTTATAGAGATAGTTGTGTTGATATTTCCATATTTATACAGATAGCGGTGTCAATATTTCCATGTTTATACTGATATCGGTGTAGATATTTCCATGTTTATTCACATAGCGGTGTAGATATTTCCATGTTTATACACGTCGTGGTGTAGATATTTCCATGTTTATACAGATAGCGGTGTAGATATTTCCATGTTTATACTGATAGCGGTGTGGCTACTTCCATGTTTATACAGATAGCGGTGTAGATATTTCAATGATTATAGAGATGTCTGTGAAGGTAATTCCATGTTTATACAGATGGCAGTGAAGATATTTCCATGTTTATACAGATAGCGTTGTAGATATTTCCATGTTTATACTGATAGCGGTGTAGATATTTCCATGTTTATACATATAGCGGTGTAGATATTTCCATGTTTCTACAGATAGCGGTGGAGATATTTCCATGTTTACACAGATAGCCGTGTAGACATTTCCATGTTTATTGAGATAGCGCTGTAGATATTTCCATGTTTATAGAGATGGCAGTGTAGATATTTCCAGGTATATACAGATGGCAGTGTAGATATTTCCATGTTTATACAGATGGACGTGTAGATATTTCCATGTTTATAAATATGACAGTGTAGATATTTCCATGTTTTCACAGATGGTGGTGTAGATACTTCCATGTTTATACAGATAGCGGTGTGGCTACTTCCATGTTTATACAGATAGCGGTGTAGATATTTCAATGTTTATAGAGATGTCTGTGTAGATAATTCCATGTTTATACAGATGGCAGTGTAGGTATTTCCATGTTTATACAGATAGTGGTGTAGATATTTCCATGTTTACAGAGATGACTCTGTAGGTATTTCCATGTTTGTACAGATGGCGGTGTCGATATTTCCACGTTTATTGAGATAGCATTGTAGATATGTCCATCTTTGCACAGACTGCGGTGTAGGTATTTCCATGTTTATACAGATAACGCTGCAGATAATTCCATGTTTATACACCTAGCGGTGTAGGAGTTTCCATGATCATACAGAAAGCGGTGGAGATATTTCTTTGTTTATACAGATGACGGTGTAGATATTTCCATGTTTATAGAGATAGTGGTGTTGATATTTCCATATTTATGCAGATAGCGGTGTCAATATTTCCATGTTTATACTGATATCGGTGTAGATATTTCCATGTTTATTCACATAGCGGTGTAGATATTTCCATGTTTATACACGTCGTGGTGTAGATATTTCCATGTTTATACAGATAGCGGTGTAGATATTTCCATGTTTATACTGATAGCGGTGTGGCTACTTCCATGTTTATACAGATAGCGGTGGAGAAATTTCCATGTTTATACAGATAGCCGTGTAGACATTTCCATGTTTATAGAGATAGCGCTGTAGATATTTCCATGTTTATACAGATGGCAGTGTAGATATTTCCAGGTATATACAGATGGCAGTGTAGATATTTCCATGTTTATACAGATCGATGTGTAGATATTTCCATGTTTATAAAGATGACAGTGTAGATATTTCCATGTTTTCACAGATGGCGGTGTAGATATTTCCATGTTTATACAGATAGCGGTGTGGCTACTTCCATGTTTATACAGAGAGCGGTGTAGATATTTCAATGGTTATAGAGATGTCTGTGTATATAATTCCATGTTTATACAGATGGCAGTGTAGGTATTTCCATGTTTATACAGATAGTGGTGTAGATATTTCCATGTTTATACAGATGACTGTGTAGGTATTTCCATGTGTGTACAGATGCCGGTGTCGATATTTCCATGTTTATTGAGATAGCATTGTAGATATTTCCATCTTTGCACAGACTGCGGTGTAGATATTTCCATGTTTATACAGATAACGCTGCTGATAATTCCATGTTTATACAGCTAGCGGTGTAGATGTTTCCATGTTCATACAGACAGCGGTGGAGATATTTCTTTGTTTATACAGATAACGGTGTAGATATTTCCATGTTTATAGAGATAGTGGTGTAGATATTTCCATATTTATACAGATAGCGGTGTCGCTATTTCCGTGTTTTTACTGATAGCGGTGTAGATATTTACATGTTTATTCACATGGCGGTGTAGATATTTCCATGTTTATACATGTCGTGGTGTAGATATTTCCATGTTTATACAGATAACGGTGTAGATATTTCCATGTTTATACTGATAGCGATGTAGATATTTCCATGTTTATATATATAGCGGTGTAGATATTTCCATGTTTATACAGATCGTGGTGTAGACATTTCCATGTTTATACAGATAGCGGTGTTGATATTTCCATGTTTGTACAGATAGCGGTTTAGTTATTTCCATGTTTATTGAGATAGCGCTGTAGATATTTCCATGTTTATAGAGATGGCAGTGTAGATATTTCCAGGTATATACAGATGGCAGTGTAGATATTTCCATGTTTATACAGATGGACGTGTAGATATTTCCATGTTTATAAATATGACAGTGTAGATATTTCCATGTTTTCACAGATGGTGGTGTAGATACTTCCATGTTTATACAGATACCGGTGTGGCTACTTCCATGTTTATACAGATAGCGGTGTAGATATTTCAATGTTTATAGAGATGTCTGTGTAGATAATTCCATGTTTATACAGATGGCAGTGTAGGTATTTCCATGTTTATACAGATAGTGGTGTAGATATTTCCATGTTTACAGAGATGACTCTGTAGGTATTTCCATGTTTGTACAGATGGCGGTGTCGATATTTCCACGTTTATTGAGATAGCATTGTAGATATGTCCATCTTTGCACAGACTCCGGTGTAGGTATTTCCATGTTTATACAGATAACGCTGCAGATAATTCCATGTTTATACACCTAGCGGTGTAGGAGTTTCCATGATCATACAGAAAGCGGTGGAGATATTTCTTTGTTTATACAGATGACGGTGTACATATTTCCATGTTTATAGAGATAGTGGTGTTGATATTTCCATATTTATGCAGATAGCGGTGTCAATATTTCCATGTTTATACTGATATCGGTGTAGATATTTCCATGTTTATTCACATAGCGGTGTAGATATTTCCATGTTTATACACGTCGTGGTGTAGATATTTCCATGTTTATACAGATAGCGGTGTAGATATTTCCATGTTTATACTGATAGCGGTGTGGCTACTTCCATGTTTATACAGATAGCGGTGGAGAAATTTCCATGTTTATACAGATAGCCGTGTAGACATTTCCATGTTTATAGAGATAGCGCTGTAGATATTTCCATGTTTATACAGATGGCAGTGTAGATATTTCCAGGTATATACAGATGGCAGTGTAGATATTTCCATGTTTATACAGATCGATGTGTAGATATTTCCATGTTTATAAAGATGACAGTGTAGATATTTCCATGTTTTCACAGATGGCGGTGTAGATATTTCCATGTTTATACAGATACCGGTGTGGCTACTTCCATGTTTATACAGAGAGCGGTGTAGATATTTCAATGGTTATAGAGATGTCTGTGTATATAATTCCATGTTTATACAGATGGCAGTGTAGGTATTTCCATGTTTATACAGATAGTGGTGTAGATATTTCCATGTTTATACAGATGACTGTGTAGGTATTTCCATGTGTGTACAGATGCCGGTGTCGATATTTCCATGTTTATTGAGATAGCATTGTAGATATTTCCATCTTTGCACAGACTGCGGTGTAGATATTTCCATGTTTACACAGATAACGCTGCTGATAATTCCATGTTTATACAGCTAGCGGTGTAGATGTTTCCATGTTCATACAGACAGCGGTGGAGATATTTCTTTGTTTATACAGATAACGGTGTAGATATTTCCATGTTTATAGAGATAGTGGTGTAGATATTTCCATATTTATACAGATAGCGGTGTCGCTATTTCCGTGTTTTTACTGATAGCGGTGTAGATATTTACATGTTTATTCACATGGCGGTGTAGATATTTCCATGTTTATACATGTCGTGGTGTAGATATTTCCATGTTTATACAGATAACGGTGTAGATATTTCCATGTTTATACTGATAGCGATGTAGATATTTCCATGTTTATATATATAGCGGTGTAGATATTTCCATGTTTATACAGATCGTGGTGTAGACATTTCCATGTTTATACAGATAGCGGTGTTGATATTTCCATGTTTGTACAGATAGCGGTTTAGTTATTTCCATGTTTACTGAGATAGCGGTGTAGATTTTTCCATATTTCCACAGATTGCGGTGTAGGTATTTCCATCTTTACACAGAGACCTGTGTACATATCTCCATGTTTACACAGATAGCTGTGTAGATATTTCCATGTTTACACAGATAGTGTTATAGATATTTCCATGTTTATACAGATAGCGGTGTAGATATTTCCATGTTTATAAAGATAGCGGTGTAGTTATTTCCATCTTTATATAGATAGCGGTGGAGATATTTCCATGTTTATACAGATAGCGGTGTAGATATTTCCATGTTTCTACAGATAGCGGTGGAGATATTTCCATGTTTATACAGATAGCCATGTACACATTTCCATGTCTATAGAGATAGCGGTGTAGATATTTCCATGTTTATACAGATGGCAGTGTAGATATTTCCAGGTATACACAGATGGCAGTGTAGTTATTTCCACGTTTATACAGATGGACGTGTAGATATTTCCATGTTTATAAAGATGACAGTGTAGATATTTCCATGTTTTCACAGATGGCGGTGTAGATATTTCCATGTTTACACAGATAGCGGTGTGGCTACTTCCATGTTTATACAGATAGCGGTGTAGATATTTCAATGGTTATAGAGATGTCTGTGTAGATAATTCCGTGTTTATACAGATGGCAATGAAGGTATTTCCATGTTTATACAGATAGTGGTGTAGATATTTCCATGTTTATACAGATGACTGTGTAGGTATTTCCATGTGTGTACAGATGGCGGTGTCGATATTTCCATGTTAATTGAGATAGCATTGTAGATATTTCCATCTTTGCACAGACTGCGGTGTAGATATTTCCATGTTTATACAGATAGCGGTGTGGCTACTTCCATGTTTATACAGATAGCGGTGTAGATATTTCAATGGTTATAGAGATGTCTGTGTAGATAATTCCATGTTTATACAGATGGCAATGAAGGTATTTCCATGTTTATACAGATAGTGGTGTTGATATTTCCATGTTTATACAGATGACTGTGTAGGTATTTCCATGTGTGTACAGATGGCGGTGTCGATATTTCCATGTTTATTGAGATAGCGTTGTAGATATTTCCATCTTTGCACAGACTGCGGTGTAGACATTTCCATGTTTATACAGATAACGCTGCAGATAATTCCATGTTTATACACCTAGCGGTGTAGGTGTTTCCATGATCATACAGAAAGCGGTGGAGATATTTCTTTGTTTATACAGATAACGGTGTAGATATTTCCATGTTTATAGAGATAGTGCTGTTGATATTTCCATATTTATACAGATAGCGGTGTCAATATTTCCATGTTTATACTGATATCGGTGTAGATATTTCCATGTTTATTCACATAGCGGTGTAGATATTTCCATGTTTATACACGTCGTGGTGTAGATATTTCCATGTTTATACAGATAGCGGTGTAGATATTTCCATGTTTATACTGATAGCGGTGTAGATATTTCCATGTTTATACATATAGCGGTGTAGATATTTCCATGTTTCTACAGATAGCGGTGGAGATATTTCCATGTTTATACAGATAGCCGTGTAGACATTTCCATGTTTATAGAGATAGCGCTGTAGATATTTCCATGTTTATACAGATGGCAGTGTAGATATTTCCAGGTATATACAGATGGCAGTGTAGATATTTCCATGTTTATACAGATGGACGTGTAGATATTTCCATGTTTATAAAGATGACAGTGTAGATATTTCCATGTTTTCACAGATGGCGGTGTAGATATTTCCATGTTTATACAGATATCGGTGTGGCTACTTCCATGTTTATACATATAGCGGTGTAGATATTTCAATGTTTATAGAGATGTCTGTGGATAATTCCATGTTTATACAGATGGCAGTGTAGTTATTTCCATGTTTATACAGATAGTGGTGTAGATATTTCCATGTTTATACAGATGACTGTGTAGGTATTTCCATATGTGTACAGATGGTGGTGTCGATATTTCCATGTTTATTGAGATAGCATTGTAGATATTTCCATCTTTGCACAGACTGCGGTGTAGATATTTCCATGTTTATGCAGATAACGCTGCAGATAATTCCATGTTTATACAGCTAGCGGTGTAGATGTTTCCAAGTTCATACAGACAGCGGTGGAGATATTTCTTTGTTTATACAGATAACGGTGTAGATATTTCCATGTTTATAGAGATAGTTGTGTTGATATTTCCATATTTATACAGATAGCGGTGTCAATATTTCCATGTTTATACTGATATCGGTGTAGATGTTTCCATGTTTATTCACATAGCGGTGTAGATATTTCCATGTTTATACACGTCGTGGTGTAGATATTTCCATGTTTATACAGATAGCGGTGTAGATATTTCCATGTTTATACTGATAGCGGTGTGGCTACTTCCATGTTTATACTGATAGCGGTGTATATATTTCAATGATTATAGAGATGTCTGTGTAGGTAATTCCATGTTTATACAGATGGCAGTGTAGATATTTCCATGTTTATACAGATAGCGGTGTAGATATTTCCATGTTTATACTGATAGCGGTGCAGATATTTCCATGTTTATACATATAGCGGTGTAGATATTTCCATGTTTCTACAGATAGCGGTGGAGATATTTCCATGTTTATACAGATAGCCGTGTAGACATTTCCATGTTTATAGAGATAGCGCTGTAGATATTTCCATGTTTATACAGATGGCAGTGTAGATATTTCCAGGTATATTCAGATGGCAGTGTAGATATTTCCATGTTTATACAGATGGACGTGTAGATATTTCCATGTTTATAAAGATGACAGTGTAGATATTTCCATGTTTTCACAGATGGCGGTGTAGATATTTCCATGTTTATACTGATACCGGTGTGGCTACTTCCATGTTTATACATATAGCGGTGTAGATATTTCAATGTTTATAGAGATGTCTGTGTAGATAATTCCATGTTTATACAGATGGCAGTGTAGTTATTTCCATGTTTATACAGATAGTGGTGTAGATATTTCCATGTTTATACAGATGACTGTGTAGGTATTTCCATATGTGTACAGATGGTGGTGTCGATATTTCCATGTTTATTGAGATAGCATTGTAGATATTTCCATCTTTGCACAGACTGCAGTGTAGATATTTCCATGTTTATGCAGATAACGCTGCAGATAATTCCATGTTTATACAGCTAGCGGTGTAGATGTTTCCAAGTTCATACAGACAGCGGTGGAGATATTTCTTCGTTTATACAGATAACGGTGTAGATATTTCCATGTTTATAGAGATAGTGGTGTAGATATTTCCATATTTATACAGATAGCGGTGTCAATATTTCCATGTTTATACTGATAGCGGTGTAGATTTTTCCATGTTTATTCACATAGCGGTGAAGATATTTCCATGTTTATACAGATAGCGGTGTAGATATTTCCATGTTTATACTGATAGCGGTGTGGCTACTTCCATGTTTATACAGATAGCAGTGTAGATATTTCATTGATTATAGAGATGTCTGTGTAGGTAATTCCATGTTTATACAGATGGCAGTGTAGATATTTCCATGTTTATACAGATAGTGGTGTAGATATTTCCATGTTTATACAGATGACTGTGTAGGTATTTCCATGTGGGTACAGATGGCAGTGTCGATATTTCCATGTTTATTGAGACAGCATTGTAGATATTTCCATCTTTGCACAGACTGCGGTGTAGATATTTCCATGTTTGTACAGATAGCGGTGTGGCTACTTCCATGTTTATACAGATAGCGGTGTAGATATTTCAATGGTTATAGAGATGTCTGTGTAGATAATTCCATGTTTATACAGATGGCAATGAAGGTATTTCCATGTTTATACAGATAGTGGTGTTGATATTTCCATGTTTATACAGAAGACTGTGTAGGTTTTTCCATGTGTGTACAGATGGCGGTGTCGATATTTCCATGTTTATTGAGATAGCATTGTAAATATTTCCATCTTTGCACAGACTGCGGTGTAGATATTTCCATGTTTATACAGATCACGCTGCAGATAATTCCATGTTTATACACCTAGCGGTGTAGGTGTTTCCATGATCATACAGAAAGCTGTGGATATATTTCTTTGTTTATACAGATAACGGTGTAGATATTTCCATGTTTATAGAGATAGTTGTGTTGATATTTCCATATTTATACAGATAGCGGTGTCAATATTTCCATGTTTATACTGATATCGGTGTAGATATTTGCATGTTTATTCACATAGCGGTGTAGATATTTCCATGTTTATACACGTCGTGGTGTAGATATTTCCATGTTTATACAGATAGCGGTGTAGATATTTCCATGTTTATACTGATAGCGGTGTGGCTACTTCCATGTTTATACAGATAGCGGTGTAGATATTTCAATGATTATAGAGATGTCTGTGTAGGTAATTCCATGTTTATACAGATGGCAGTGAAGATAATTCCATGTTCATACAGATAGCAGTGTAGATATTTCCATGTTTATACAGATAGCGGTGTAGATATTTCCATGTTTATACATATAGCGGTGTAGATATTTCCATGTTTCTACAGATAGCGGTGGAGATATTTCGATGTTTATACAGATAGCCGTGTAGACATTTCCATGTTTATAGAGATAGCGCTGTAGATATTTCCATGTTTATACAGATGGCAGTGTAGATATTTCCAGGTATATACAGATGGCAGTGTAGATATTTCCATGTTTATACAGATGGACGTGTAGATATTTCCATGTTTATGAAGATGACAGTGTAGATATTTCCATGTTTTCACAGATGGCGGTGTAGATATTTCCATGTTTATACAGATACCGGTGTGGCTACTTCCATGTTTATACAGATAGCGGTGTAGATATTTCAATGTTTATAGAGATGTCTGTGTATATAATTCCATGTTTATACAGTTGGCAGTGTAGGTATTTCCATGTTTATACAGATAGTGGTGTAGATATTTCCATGTTTACACAGATGACTGTGTAGGTATTTCCATGTGTGTACAGATGGCGGTGTCGATATTTCCATGTATATTGTGATAGCATTGTAGATATTTCCATCTTTGCACAGACTGCGGTGTAGATATTTCCATGTTTATACAGATAACGCTGCAGATAATTCCATGTTTATACACCTAGCGGTGTAGGAGTTTCCATGATCATACAGAAAGCGGTGGAGATATTTCTTTGTTTATACAGATGACGGTGTAGATATTTCCATGTTTATAGAGATAGTGGTGTTGATATTTCCATATTTATACAGATAGCGGTGTCAATATTTCCATGTTTATACTGATATCGGTGTAGATATTTCCATGTTTATTCACATAGCGGTGTAGATATTTCCATGTTTATACATGTCGTGGTGTAGATATTTCCATGTTTATACAGAATGCGGTGTAGATATTTCCATGTTTATACTGATAGCGGTGTGGCTACTTCCATGTTTATACAGATAGCGGTGGAGAAATTTCCATGTTTATACAGACAGCCGTGTAGACATTTCCATGTTTATAGAGATAGCGCAGTAGATATTTCCATGTTTATACAGATAACGCTGCAGAAAATTCCATGTTTATACAGCTAGCGGTGTAGATGTTTCCATGTTCATACAGACAGCGGTGGAGATATTTCTTTGTTTATACAGATAACGGTGTAGATATTTCCATGTTTATAGAGATAGTGGTGTAGATATCTCCATATTTATACAGATAGCGGTGTCGATATTTCCATGTTTTTACTGATAGCGGTGTAGATATTTCCATGTTTATTCACATGGCGGTGTAGATATTTCCATGTTTATACATGTCGTGGTGTAGATATTTCCATGTTTATACAGATAGCGGTGTAGATATTTCCATGTTTACACTGATAGCGGTGTAGATATTTCCATGTTTATACAGATCGTGGTGTAGACATTTCCATGTTTTTACAGATAGCGGTGTTGATATTTCCATGTTTGTACAGATAGCGGTTTAGATATTTCCATGTTTACTGAGATAGCGGTGTAGATATTTCCATATTTCCACAGATTGCGGTGTAGGTATTTCCATCTTTACACAGAGACCTGTGCACATATTTCCATGTTTACACAGATAGCTGTGTAGATATTTCCATGTTTACACAGATAGTGTTATAGATATTTCCATGTTTATACAGATAGCGGTGTAGATATTTCCATGTTTATAAACATAGCGGTGTAGATATTTCCATCTTTATAGAGATAGCGGTGGAGATATTTCCATGTTTATACAGATAGCGGTGTAGATATTTCCATGTTTCTACAGATAGCGGTGGAGATACTTCCGTGTTTATACAGATAGCCGTGTAGACATTTCCATGTTTACAGAGATAGCGGTGTAGATATTTCCATGTTTATACAGATGGCAGTGTAGATATTTCCAGGTAGATACAGATGGCAGTGTAGATATTTCCATGTTTATACAGATGGACGTGTAGATATTTCCATGTTTTTAAAGATGACAGTGTAGATATTTCCATGTTTTCACAGATGGCGTTGTAAATATTTCCATGTTTATACAGATAGCGGTGTGGCTACTTCCATGTTTATACAGATAGTGGTGTGATATTTCAATGGTCATAGAGATGTCTGTGTAGATAATTCCGTGTTTATACAGATGGCAATGAAGGTATTTCCATGTTTATACAGATTGTTGTGTAGATATTTCCATGTTTATACAGATGACTGTGTAGGTATTTCCATGTGTGTACAGATGGCATTGTCGATATTTCCATGTTTATTGAGATAGCATTGTAGATATTTCCATCTTTGCACAGACTGCGGTGTAGATATTTCCATGTTTATACAGATAACGCTGCAGATAATTCCATGTTTATACACCTAGCGGTGTAGATGTTTCCATGATCATACTGAAAGCGGTGGAGATATTTCTTTCTTTATACAGATAACGGTGTAGATATTTCCATGTTTATACTGATATCGGTGTAGATATTTCCATGTTTATTCACATAGCGGTGTAGATATTTCCATGTTTATACACGTCGTGGTGTAGACATTTCCATGTTTATACAGATAGCGGTGTAGATATTTCCATGTTTATACTGATAGCGGTGTGGCTAATTCCATGTTTATACAGATAGCGGTGTAGATATTTCAATGATTATAGAGATGTCTGTGTAGGTAATTCCATGTTTATACAGATGGCAGTGTAGATATTTCCATGTTTATACAGATAGCGGTGTAGATATTTCCATGTTTCTACTGATAGCGGTGTAGATATTTCCATGTTTATACATATAGCGGTGTAGATATTTCCATGTTTATACAGATCGTGGTGTAGACATTTCCATGTTTATACAGATAGCTGTGTTGATATTTCCATGTTTATACAGATAGCGGTGTAAATATTTCCATGTTTACTGAGATAGCGGTGTAGATATTTCCATATTTGCACAGATTGCGGTGTAGATATTTCCATCTTTACACAGAGACCTGTGTACATATTTCCATGTTTACACAGATAGCTGTGTAGATATTTCCATGTTTACACAGATAGTGTTATAGGTATTTCCATGTTTATACACATAGCCATGTAGACATTTCCATGTTTATAGAGAAAGCGGTGTAGATATTTCCATGTTTATACAGATAGCGGTGTAGATATTTCCAGGTATATACAGATGGCAGTGTAGATATTTCCATCTTTATAGAGATAGCAGTGGAGCTATTTCCATGTTTTTACAGATAGCGATGTAGTTATTTCCATGTTTCTTCAGATAGCGGTGGAGATATTTCCTTGTTTACACAGATAGCCGTGTAGACATTTCCATGTTTGTAGAGATAGCGGTGTAGATATTTCCATGTTTATAGAGATGGCAGTGTAGATATTTCCAGGTATATACAGATGACATTGTAGATAATTCCATGTTTATACAGAGGGACGTGTAGATATTTCCATGTTTATAAAGGTGACAGTGTAGATATTTCCATGTTTTCACAGATGGCGGTGTAGATATTTCCATGTTTATACAGATAGCGGTGTAGCTACTTCCATGTTTATACAGATAGCGGTGTAGATATTTCAATGGTTATAGAAATGTCTGTGTAGATAATTCCATGTTTATACAGATGGCAGTGTAGGTATTTCCATGTTCATGCAGTTAGTGGTGTAAATATTTCCATGTTTATACAGATGACTGTGTAGGTATTTCCATGTGTGTACAGATGGCGGTGTCGATATTTCCATGTTTATTGAGATAGCATTGTAGATATTTCAATCTTTGCACAGACTGCAGTGTAGATATTCCCATGTTTATACAGATAACGCTGCAGATAATTCCATGTTTATACAGCTAGCGGTGTATATGTTTCCATGTTCATACAGACAGCAGTGGAGATATTTCTTTGTTTATACAGATAACGGTGTAGATATTTCCATGTTTATAGAGGTAGTGGTGTAGATATTTCCATATTTATACAGATAGCGGTGTCAATATTTCCATGTTTATACTGATAGCGGTGTAGGTATTTCCATGTTTATTCACATAGCGGTGTAGATATTTCCATGTTTATACATGTCGTGCTGTAGATATTTCCATGTTTATACAGATAGCGGTGTAGATATCTCCATGTTTATACTGATAGCGGTGTGGCTACTTCCATGTTTATACAGATAGCGGTGTAGATATTTCAATGATTATAGAGATGTCTGTGTAGGTAATTCCATGTTTATACAGATGGCAGTGTAGATATTTCCATGTTTATACAGATAGTGGTGTAGATATTTCCATGTTTATACAGATAGCGGTGTTGATATTTCCATGTTTGTACAGATAGCGGTTTAGATATTTCCATGTTTACTGAGATAGCGGTGTAGATATTTCCATATTTCCACAGATTGCGGTATAGGTATTTCGATCTTTACACAGAGACCTGTGTACATATTTCCATGTTTACACAGATAGCTGTGTAGATATTTCCATGTTTACACAGATAGAGTTATAGATATTTCCATGTTTATACAGATAGCGGTGTAGATATTTCCATGTTTATACAGATGACTGTGTAGGTATTTCCATGTGTGTACAGATGGCGGTCTCGATATTTCCATGTTTATTGAGATAGCATTGTAGATATTTCCATCTTTGCACATACTGCAGTGTAGATATTTCCATGTTTATACAGATAACGCTGCAGATAATTCCATGTTTATACAGCTAGCGTTGTAGATGTTTCCATGTTCATACAGACAGCGGTGGAGATATTTCTTTGTTTATACAGATATCGGTGTAGATATTTCCATGTTTATAGAGATAGTGGTGTAGATATTTCCATATTAATACAGATAGCGGTGTCGATATTTCCATGCTTTTATAGATAGCGGTGTATATATTTCCATGTTTATTCACATGGCGGTGTAGATATTTCCATGTTTATACATGTCGTGGTGTAGATATTTCCATGTTTATAAAGATAGCGGTATAGATATTTCCATGTTTATACTGATAGCGGTGTAGATATTTCCATGTTTATACATATAGCGGTGTAGATATTTCCATGTTTATACAGATCGTGGTGTAGACATTTCCATGTTTATACCAATAGCGGTGTTGATATTTCCATGTTTATACAGATAGCGGTGTAGATATTTCCATGTTTACTGAGATAGCGGTGTATATATTTGCATATTTGCACAGATTGCGATGTAGGTATTTCCATCTTTACACAGAGACCTGTCTACATATTTCCATGTTTACACAGATAGCTGTGTAGATATTTCCATGTTTACACAGATGGTGTTATAGATATTTCCATGTTTATACAGATAGCGGTGTAGATATTTCCATCTTTATAGAGATAGCGGTGGAGATATTTCCATGTTTATACAGATAGCGATGTAGATATTTCCATGTTTCTACAAATAGAGGTGGAGATATTTCCATGTTTATACAGATAACCGTTTAGACATTTCCATGTTTATAGAGATAGCGGTGTAGATATTTCCATGTTTCTACAGATGGCAGTGTAGATATTTCCAGGTATATACAGATGGCAGTGTAGATATTTCCATGTTTATGCAGATGGACGTGTAGATATTTCCATGTTTATAAAGATGACAGTGTAGATATTTCCATGTTTTCACAGATGGCGGTGTAGATATTTCCATGTTTTTACAGATAGCGGTCTGCCTACTTCCATGTTTATACAGATAGCGGTGCAGATATTTCAATGGTTATAGAGATGTCTGTGTAGATAATTCCATGTTTATACAGATGGCAGTGTGGGTATTTCCATGTTTATACAGATAGTGGTGTAGATATTTCCATGTTTATACAGATGACTGTGTAGGTATTTCCATGTGTTTACAGATGGCGGTGTCGATATTTCCATGTTTATTGAGATAGCATTGTAGATATTTCCATCTTTGCACAGACTGCGGTGTAGATATTTCCATGTTTATACAGATAACGCTGCAGATAATTCCATGTTTATACAGCTAGCGGTGTAGATGTTTCCATGTTCATACAGACAGCGGTGGAGATATTTCTTTGTTTATACAGATAACGGTGTAGATATTTCCATGTTTATACAGATAGTGGTGTAGATATTTCCATATTTATACAGATAGCGGTGTCAATATTTCCATGTTTATAATGATAGCGGTGTAGATATTTCCATGTTTATTCCCATAGCGTTGTAGATATTTCCATGTTTATACACGTCGTGATGTAGATATTTCCATGTTTATACAGATAGCGGTGTAGATATTTCCATGTTTATACTGATAGCGGTGTGGCTACTTCCATGTTTATACAGATAGCGGTGTAGATATTTCAATGATTATAGAGAAGTCTGTGTAGGTAATTCCATGTTTATAGTGATGGCAGTCTAGTTATTTCCATGTTTATACAGATTGTGGTGTAGATATTTCCATGTTTATACAGATGACTGTGTAGGTATTTCCATGTGTGTACAGATGGCCGTGTCGATATTTCCATGTTTATTGAGATAGCATTGTAGATATTTCCATCTTTGCACCGACTGCGGTGTAGATATTTCCATGTTTATACAGATAACGCTGCAGATAATTCCATGTTTATACACCTAGCGGTGTAGATGTTTCCATGATCATACTGAAAGCGGTGGAGATATTTCTTTGTTTATACAGATAACGGTGTAGATATTTCCATGTTTATATAGATAGTGGTGTTGATATTTCCATATTTATACAGATAGTGGTGTCAATATTTCCATGTTTATACTGATATCGGTGTAGATATTTCCATGTTTATTCACATAGCGGTGTAGATATTTCCATGTTTATACACGTCGTGGTGTAGACATTTCCATGTTTATACAGATAGCGGTGTAGATATTTCCATGTTTATACTGATAGCGGTGTGGCTAATTCCATGTTTATACAGATAGCGGTGTAGATATTTCAATGATTATAGAGATGTCTGTGTAGGTAATTCCATGTTTATACAGATGGCAGTGTAGATATTTCCATGTTTATACAGATAGCGGTGTAGATATTTCCATGTTTATACTGATAGCGGTGTAGATATTTCCATGTTTATACATATAGCGGTGTAGATATTTCCATGTTTATACAGATCGTGGTGTAGACATTTCCATGTTTATACAGATAGCTGTGTTGATATTTCCATGTTTATACAGATAGCGGTGTAGATATTTCCATGTTTACTGAGATAGCGGTGTAGATATTTCCATATTTGCACAGATTGCGGTGTAGATATTTCCATCTTTACACAGAGACCTGTGTACATATTTCCATGTTTACACAGATAGCTGTGTAGATATTTCCATGTTTACACAGATAGTGTTATAGGTATTTCCATGTTTATACAGATAGCCATGTAGACATTTCCATGTTTATAGAGAAAGCGGTGTAGATATTTCCATGTTTATACAGATAGCGGTGTAGATATTTCCAGGTATATACAGATGGCAGTGTAGATATTTCCATCTTTATAGAGATAGCAGTGGAGCTATTTCCATGTTTTTACAGATAGCGATGTAGTTATTTCCATGTTTCTTCAGATAGCGGTGGAGATATTTCCTTGTTTACACAGATAGCCGTGTAGACATTTCCATGTTTGTAGAGATAGCGGTGTAGATATTTCCATGTTTATTGAGATGGCAGTGTAGATATTTCCAGGTATATACAGATGGCATTGTAGATAATTCCATGTTTATACAGAGGGACGTGTAGATATTTCCATGTTTATAAAGGTGACAGTGTAGATATTTCCATGTTTTCACAGATGGCGGTGTAGATATTTCCATGTTTATACAGATAGCGGTGTGGCTACTTCCATGTTTATACAGATAGCGGTGTAGATATTTCAATGGTTATAGAAATGTCTGTGTAGATAATTCCATGTTTATACAGATGGCAGTGTAGGTATTTCCATGTTCATGCAGTTAGTGGTGTAGATATTTCCATGTTTATACAGATGACTGTGTAGGTATTTCCATGTGTGTACAGATGGCGGTGTCGATATTTCCATGTTTATTGAGATAGCATTGTAGATATTTCCATCTTTGCACAGACTGCAGTGTAGATATTCCCATGTTTATACAGATAACGCTGCAGATAATTCCATGTTTATACAGCTAGCGGTGTATATGTTTCCATGTTCATACAGACAGCAGTGGAGATATTTCTTTGTTTATACAGATAACGGTGTAGATATTTCCATGTTTATAGAGGTAGTGGTGTAGATATTTCCATATTTATACAGATAGCGGTGTCAATATTTCCATGTTAATACTGATAGCGGTGTAGGTATTTCCATGTTTATTCACATAGCGGTGTAGATATTTCCATGTTTATACATGTCGTGCTGTAGATATTTCCATGTTTATACAGATAGCGGTGTAGATATTTCCATGTTTATACTGATAGCGGTGTGGCTACTTCCATGTTTATACAGATAGCGGTGTAGATATTTCAATGATTATAGAGATGTCTGTGTAGGTAATTCCATGTTTATACAGATGGCAGTGTAGATATTTCCATGTTTATACAGATAGTGGTGTAGATATTTCCATGTTTATACAGATAGCGGTGTTGATATTTCCATGTTTGTACAGATAGCGGTTTAGATATTTCCATGTTTACTGAGATAGCGGTGTAGATATTTCCATATTTCCACAGATAGCGGTATAGGTATTTCGATCTTTACACAGAGACCTGTGTACATATTTCCATGTTTACACAGATAGCTGTGTAGATATTTCCATGTTTACACAGATAGAGTTATAGATATTTCCATGTTTATACAGATAGCGGTGTAGATATTTCCATGTTTATACAGATGACTGTGTAGGTATTTCCATGTGTGTACAGATGGCGGTCTCGATATTTCCATGTTTATTGAGATAGCATTGTAGATATTTCCATCTTTGCACATACTGCAGTGTAGGTATTTCCATGTTTATACAGATAACGCTGCAGATAATTCCATGTTTATACAGCTAGCGGTGTAGATGTTTCCATGTTCATACAGACAGCGGTGGAGATATTTCTTTGTTTATACAGATATCGGTGTAGATATTTCCATGTTTATAGAGATAGTGGTGTAGATATTTCCATATTAATATAGATAGCGGTGTCGATATTTCCATGCTTTTATAGATAGCGGTGTATATATTTCCATGTTTATTCACATGGCGGTGTAGATATTTCCATGTTTATACATGTCGTGGTGTAGATATTTCCATGTTTATAAAGATAGCGGTATAGATATTTCCATGTTTATACTGATAGCAGTGTAGATATTTCCATGTTTATACATATAGCGGTGTAGATATTTCCATGTTTATACAGATCGTGGTGTAGACATTTCCATGTTTATACCAATAGCGGTGTTGATATTTCCATGTTTATACAGATAGCGGTGTAGATATTTCCATGTTTACTGAGATAGCGGTGTATATATTTGCATATTTGCACAGATTGCGATGTAGGTATTTCCATCTTTACACAGAGACCTGTCTACATATTTCCATGTTTACACAGATAGCTGTGTAGATATTTCCATGTTTACACAGATGGTGTTATAGATATTTCCATGTTTATACAGATAGCGGTGTAGATATTTCCATCTTTATAGAGATAGCGGTGGAGATATTTCCATGTTTATACAGATAGCGATGTAGATATTTCCATGTTTCTACAAATAGAGGTGGAGATATTTCCATGTTTATACAGATAACCGTTTAGACATTTCCATGTTTATAGAGATAGCGGTGTAGATATTTCCATGTTTCTACAGATGGCAGTGTAGATATTTCCAGGTATATTCAGATGGCAGTGTAGATATTTCCATGTTTATGCAGATGGACGTGTAGATATTTCCATGTTTATAAAGATGACAGTGTAGATATTTCCATGTTTTCACAGATGGCGGTGTAGATATTTCCATGTTTTTACAGATAGCGGTCTGCCTACTTCCATGTTTATACAGATAGCGGTGCAGATATTTCAATGGTTATAGAGATGTCTGTGTAGATAATTCCATGTTTATACAGATGGCAGTGTGGGTATTTCCATGTTTATACAGATAGTGGTGTAGATATTTCCATGTTTATACAGATGACTGTGTAGGTATTTCCATGTGTTTACAGATGGCGGTGTCGATATTTCCATGTTTATTGAGATAGCATTGTAGATATTTCCATCTTTGCACAGACTGCGGTGTAGATATTTCCATGTTTATACAGATAACGCTGCAGATAATTCCATGTTTATACAGCTAGCGGTGTAGATGTTTCCATGTTCATACAGACAGCGGTGGAGATATTTCTTTGTTTATACAGATAACGGTGTAGATATTTCCATGTTTATACAGATAGTGGTGTAGATATTTCCATATTTATACAGATAGCGGTGTCAATATTTCCATGTTTATAATGATAGCGGTGTAGATATTTCCATGTTTATTCACATAGCGTTGTAGATATTTCCATGTTTATACACGTCGTGATGTAGATATTTCCATGTTTATACAGATAGCGGTGTAGATATTTCCATGTTTATACTGATAGCGGTGTGGCTACTTCCATGTTTATACAGATAGCGGTGTAGATATTTCAATGATTATAGAGAAGTCTGTGTAGGTAATTCCATGTTTATAGTGATGGCAGTCTAGTTATTTCCATGTTTATACAGATTGTGGTGTAGATATTTCCATGTTTATACAGATGACTGTGTAGGTATTTCCATGTGTGTACAGATGGCCGTGTCGATATTTCCATGTTTATTGAGATAGCATTGTAGATATTTCCATCTTTGCACCGACTGCGGTGTAGATATTTCCATGTTTATACAGATAACGCTGCAGATAATTCCATGTTTATACAGCTAGCGGTGTAGATGTTTCCATGTTCATGCAGACAGCGGTGGAGATATTTCTTTGTTTATACAGATAACGGTGTAGATATTTCCATGTTTATAGAGATAGTGGTGTAGATATTTCCATATTTATACAGATAGCGGTGCCGATATTTCCATGTTTTTACTGATAGCGGTGTAGATATTTCCATGTTTATACATGTCGTGGTGTAGATATTTCCATGTTTATACAGATAGTGGTGTAGATATTTCCATGTTTATACTGATAGCGGTGTAGATATTTCCATGTTTATACATATAGCGTTGTAGATATTTCCATGTTTATACAGATCGTGGTGTAGACATTTCCATGTTTATACAGATAGCGGTGTAGATATTTCCATGTTTATAGAGATAGCAGTGTAGATATTTCCATCTTTATAGAGATAGCGGTGGAGATATTTACATGTTTATACAGATAGCGATGTAGATATTTCCATGTTTCTACAGATAGTGGTGGAGATATTTCCATGTTTATACAGATAGCCGTGTAGATATTTCCATGTTTACAGAGATAGCGCTGTAGATATTTCCATGTTTATACAGATGGCAGTGTAGATATTTCCAGGTATATTCAGATGGCAGTGTAGATATTTCCATGTTTTTACAGATGTACGTGTAGATATTTCCATGTTTATAAAGATGAAAGTGTAGATATTTCCATGTTTTCACAGATGGCGGTGTAGATATTTCCATGTTTATACAGATAGCGGTGTGGCTACTTCCATGTTTATACTGATAGCGGTGTAGATATTTCAATGGTTATAGAGATGTCTGTGTAGATAATTCCATGTTTATACAGATGGCAGTGTAAGTATTTCCATGTTTATACAGATAGTGGTGTAGATCTTTCCATGTTTATACAGATGACTGTGTAGGTATTTCCAAGTGTGTACAGATGGCGGTGTCGATATTTCCATGTTTATTGAGATAGCATTGTAGATATTTCCATCTTTGCACAGACTGCGGAGTAGATATTTCCATGTTTATACAGATAATGCTACAGATAATTCCATGTTTATACAGCTAGCAATGTAGATTTTTCCATGTTCATACAGACAGCGGTGGAGATATTTCTTTGTTTATACAGATAACTGTGTAGATATTTCCATGTTTATAGAGATAGTGGTGTAGATATTTCCATATTTATACAGATAGCGGTGTCAATATTTCCATGTTTATACAGATAGCGGTGTAGATATTCCCATGTTTATACTGATAGCATTGTAGATAATTCCATGTTTATGCAGATAGCGGGTGAGATATTTCCATGTTTATACAGATTTCGGTGTATCTATTTCCATGTTTATACAGATGGCTGTGTAGATATTTCCATGTGTATACAGATGGCAGTGTAGTTATTTCCACGTTTATACAGATGCAGGTGTAGATATTTCCATGTTTATACAGATGGCCGAGTAGATATTTCCATGATTATACAGACAGTGTTGTAGATATTTCCATGTTTCTACAGATGACTGTGTCCGTATTTCCATGTTTATACAGATAGCGATGAAGATATTTCCAGGTTTATACAGATAGCGGTGTATATATTTCCATGTTTATACAGATAGCGGTGCAGATATTTCCATGTTTATACAGATAGCGGTGTATTTATTTCCATGTTTATACAGATAGCAGTGTAGATTTTCCATGTTTATACAGATAGCGGTGGAGATATTTCCATGTTTATACAGACGGCGGTGTAGATATTTCCAAGTTTATACAGACAGCGGTGTAGATATTTCCATGTTTATACAGATAGCGGTGTAGTTAATTCCATGTTTATACAGATAGCGGTGTAGGTATTTCCATGTTTATCGAGATAGCGCTGGAGATTTTCCATGTTTATACAGATGGCTGTGTAGATATTTCCATGTGTATTCAGATGGCAGTGTAGATATTTCCATGTTTATACAGATGGAGGTGCAGATATTTCCATGTTTATACAGATGACTGTGTAGATATTTCCATGTTTTTACAGATCGTGGTGTAGATATTTCCATGTTTATACAGAGAGCGGTGTGGCTATTTCCATGTTTATTCAGATAACGGTGTTCATATTTCCATGTTTATACAGATAGCGGTGTAGATATTTCCCTGTTTCCAGAGATATCGGTGTAGACATTTCCATATTTGCAGAGATTGCAGTGTGGATATTTCCATCTTTACACTGATAGCAGTGTACATATTTCTATGTTTAAACAGATAGCTGTGTAGATATTTCCATGTTTACACATATAGTGTTATATATATTTCCATGTTTATACAGATAGCGGTGTAGATATTTCCATGTTTATAAAGATAACGGTGCAGGTATTTCCAAGTTTATAGAGTTAGCGGTGTAGATATTTCCATATTTATACAGATAGCCATGTAAACATTTGCATGTTTTTTCATATGGCGGTATAGATATTTCCATCTTTATACAGATAGCGTTGTGGCTATTTCCATGTTTATACAGGTGGCTTTGTAGATATTTCCACGTATATACAGATGGCAGTGTAGATATTTCCATGTTTATACAGATGGCTGTGTGGATATTTCCATGTGTATACAGATGGCTTTGTAGATATTTCCATGTTTACTCAGTTGGATTTCTAGATATTTCCATGTTTATACAGATGACTGTGTAGATATTTCCATGTTTTTACGGATGGCGGTGTAGATATTCCCATGTATATAAAGAGAGCAGTGTGGCTATTTCCATGTTTACACAGATAATGATGTAGTTATTTCCAAGTTTGTAGACATTGCTGTGTAGATATTTCCATGTTAATACAGATGGCAGTGTAGATATTTCAATGTTTATACAGATAGTGGTGTAGATATTTCCATGTTTATATAGATGACTGTGTAGGTATTTCCATGTTTATGCAGATGGCGTTGTAGATATTTCCATGTTTCTAGAGATAGCCATGTAGATATTTCCATGTTTATACAGATAGCGGTGTAGACATTTCCATGTTTATAGAGATAGCGGTGTAGATACTTCCATGTTTCTACAGATAGCGGTGTAGATATTTCCTTGTTTATGCAGATAGCGGTGGAGATATTTCCATGTTTATACAGAGAGCGGTGGAGATATTTCCAGGTTTATACAGATAGCGGTGGAAATATTTCCATGTTTATAGAGATGGCGTTGTGGATATTTCCATGCTTATACAGATAATGCTGTAGGTATTTCCATGTTTATAGAGATAGCGGTGTAGGTATTTCCATGTTTATACAGATGGCTGTGTAGATATTCCCATGTGTATACAGATGGCAGTGTAGATATTTCCATGTTTATAGAGATGGAGGTGTAGATATTTCCATGTTTATACAGATGAATGTGTAGATATTTCCATGTTTTTACAGATGGCGGTGTAGATATTTCCATGTTTATACAGATAGCGGTAATGCTATTTCCATGTTTATACAGATAGCGGTGTACGTATTTCCATGTTTATAGAGATAGCGGTGGAGATTTTCCACGTTTATACAGATGGCTGTGTAGATATTTCCATGTGTATACAGGTGGCAGTGTAGATATTTCCATGTTTATAGAGATGGAGGTGTAGATATTTCCATGTTTATACATATGACTGTGTAGGCATTTCCATGTTTTTACAAATGGCGGTGTAGATATTTCCATGTTTATACAGATATCGTTTTGGCTATTTCCATGTTTATTCACATAGCAGTGGAGTTATTTCCATGTTTATAGAGATGGCTGCGTAGATATTTCCATGTTTGTAGAGATAGCGGTGTAGATATTTCCATATTTATACAGAGAGCGGTGTAGATATTTCCATGTTTATACCGATAGTGGTGTAGATATTTCCATGTTTATACACATAGCGGTGTAGATATTTCCATGTTTATACAGATCTTGGTGTAGATATATCCATGTTTATTCAGATAACGGTGTAGATATTTCAACGTGTATACAGATGGCAGTGTAGGTATTTCCATGTTTATACAGATGGCTGTGTGGATATTTCCATGTGTATACAGATGGCAGTGTAGATATTTCCATGTTTACACAGTTGGAGGTGTAGATATTTCCATGTTTACACAGTTGGAGATGTAGATATTTCCATGTTTATACAGATGACTGTGTAGATATTTCCATGTTTTTACAGATGGCGCTTTAGTTATTCCCATGTGTATAAAGAGAGCAGTGTGGCTATTTCCATGTTTATACAGATAGTGATGAAGATATTCCATGTTTATAGAGATTGCTGTGTAGATATATCCATGTTACTACAGATGGCAGTGTAGATATTTCAATGTTTATTCAGATAGTGGTGTAGATATTTACATGTTTATATAGATGACTGTGTAGTTATTTCCAAGTTTATACAGATGGCGGTGAAGACATTTCCATGTTTATAGAGATAGCCATGTAGATATTTCCATGTTTATACAGATAGCGGTGTAGACATTTCCATGTTTATACATATAGCGGTGTAGATATTTCCATGTTTATACAGATCGTGGTGTAGATATTTCCATGTTTATACAGATAACGGTGTTGATATTTCCATGTTTATACATATAGCGGTGTAGATATTTCCATGTTTACAGATATAGCGGTGTAGATATTTCCATATTTGCACAGATTGCGGTGTAGATATGTCCATCTTTACACTGATAGCAGTGTACATATTTCCATGTTTAAACAGATAGCTGTGTAGATATTTCCATGTTTACACTGGTAGTGTTGTATATATTTCCATGTTTATACAGATAGCGGTGTAGGTGTTTCCATGTTTATAAAGATAACGGTGCAGATATTTCCATCTTTATGGAGATAGCGGTGGAGATATTTCCATGTTTTTACCGATAGCGGTGTAGATATTTCCATGTTTATACAGATTGCATTGTAGGTATTTCCAAGTTTATAGAGATAGCGGGGTAGATATTTCTATATTTATACAGATAGCCCTGTAGACATTTCCATGTTTATTCATATGGCGCTATAGTTATTTCCATGTTTATACAGATAGCGTTTTGGCTATTTCCATGTTTATAAAGATGGCTGTGTAGATATTTTCTCGTGTATACAGATGGCAGTGTAGATATTTCCACGTGTATACAGATGGTTTTGTGGATTTTCCATGTGAATACAGATGGCAGTGTAGATATTTCCATGTTTACTCAGAAGGAGTTGTAGATATTTCCATGTTTATACAGTTAGCGGTGTAGATATTTCCAAGTTTATACAGATAGCGGTGTAGATATTTCCATGTTTATACAGATAGCCGTGTAGACATTTCCATGTTTATAGAGATAGCGGTGTAGATATTTGCATGTTTATACAGATGGCAGTGTAGATATTTCCAGGTGTATACAGATGGCAGTATAGATATTCCCATGTTTATACAGATGGACGTGTAGATATTTCCATGTTTATAAAGATGACAGTGTAGATATTTCCATGTTTTCACAGATGGCGGTGTAGATATTTCCATGTTTATACAGATAGTGGTGTGGCTACTTCCATGTTTATACAGATAGCGGTGTAGATATTTCAATGGTTATAGAGATGTCTGTGTAGATAATTCCATGTTTATACAGATGGCAGTGTAGATATTTCCATGTTTATACAGATTGTGGTGTAGATATTTGCATGTTTATACAGATGACTGTGTAGGTATTTCTATGTTTATACAGATGGCGGTGTAGATATTTCCATGTTTATTGAGATAGCATTGTAGATATTTCCATCTTTGCACACACTGCGGTGCAGATATTTCCATGTTTATACAGATAACGCTGTAGATAATTCCATGTTTATAGAGCAAGCGGTGAAGATGTTTCCATGTTCATACAGACAGCGGTGGAGATATTTCTGTGTTTATACAGATAACGGTGTAGATATTTCCATGTTTATAGAGATAGTGGTGTAGATATTTCCATATTTATACAGATAGCGGTGTAGATATTTCCATGTTCATACTGATAGCGGTGTAGATATTTCCATGTTTATTCACATAGCAGTGTAGATATTTCCATGTTATACATGTCGTGGTGTAGATATTTCAATGTTTATACTGATAGCGGTGTAGATATTTCCATGTTTATACTGATAGCGGTGTAGATATATCCATCTTTATAGAGATAGCGGTGGAGATGTTTCCAAGTTTATACAGATAGCGATGAAGATATTTCCATGTTTCTTCAGATAGCGGTGGATATATTTCCATGTTTATACAGATGGAGGTGTAGATATTTCCATGTTTATACAGATGACTGTGTTGATATTTCCATGTTTTTACAGATGGCGTTGTTGATATTTCCATGTTTATACAGATAGCTGTAATGCTATTTCCATGTTTATACAGATAGCGGTGTAGGTATTTCCATGTTTATAGAGATAGCGGTGGATATTTTCCATGTTTATACAGATGGCTGTGTAGATATTTCCATGTGTATACAGATGGCAGTGTAGATATTTCCATGTTTATAGAAATGGAGGTGTAGATATTTCCATGTTTATACAGATGACTGTGTAGGTATTTCCATGTTTTTACAGATGGCGGTGTAGATATTTCCATGTTTATTGAGATAGCATTGTACATCTTTCCATCTTTGCACAGACTGCGGTGTAGATATTTCCATGTTTATACAGATAACGCTGTAGATAATTCCATCTTTATACAGCAAGCGGTGAAGATGTATCCATGTTCATACAGACAGCGGTGGAGATATTTCTGTGTTTATGCAGCTAACAGTGTAGATATTTCCATGTTTAAAGAGATAGTGATTTAGATATTTCCATATTTATACAGATAGCGGTGTAGATATTTCCATGTTCACACTGATAGCGGTGTAGATATTTCCATGTTTATTCACATAGCAGTGTAGATATTTCCATGTTTATACACGTCATGGTGTAGATATTTCCATGTTTATACAGATAGCAGTGTAGATATTTCCATGTTTATACTGATAGCGGTGTAGATATTTCCATGTTTATACATATAGCGGTGTAGATATTTCCATGTTTATACATATAGCGGTGTAGATATTTCCATGTTTATACAGATCGTGGTGTAGACATTTCCATGTTTATACAGATAGCGGTGTTGATATTTCCATGTTTATACAGATAGCGGTGTAGATATTTCCTTGTTTACAGAGATAGCGGTGTAGATATTTCCATATTTGCACAGATTGCGGTGTAGATATTTCCATCTTTACACAGAGAGCTGTGTACATATTTCCATGTTTACACAGATAGCTGTGTAGATATTTCCATGTTTACACAGATAGTGTTATAGATATTTCCATGTTTATACAGATAGCGGTGTAGATATTTCCATGTTTATAAAGATACCGGTGTAGTTATTTCCATCTTTATAGAGATAGCGGTGGAGATATTTCCATGTTTACAGATAGCGATGAAGATATTTCCATGTTTCTACAGATAGCGGCGGAGATATTTCCATGTTTATACAGATGGAGGTGTAGATATTTCCATGTTTATACAGATGACTGTGTTGATATTTCCAATGTTTTCAGATGGCGTTGTTGATATTTCCATGTTTATACAGATAACGGTAATGCTATTTCCATGTTTATACAGATAGCGGTGTAGGTATCTCCATGTTTATAGAGATAGCGGTGGTGATTTTCCATGTTTATACAGATGGCTGTGTAGATATTTCCATGTGTATACATATTTCAGTGTAGATATTTCCATGTTTATAGAAATGGAGGTTTAGATATTTCCATGTTTATACAGATGACTGTGTAGGTATTTCCATGTTTTTACAGATGGCGGTGTAGATATTTCCATGTTTATGCAGATAGCATTGTGGCTATTGCCATGTTTATACACATAGCAGTGGAGTTATTTTCATGTTTATAGAGATGGCTGCGTAGATATTTCCATGTTTCTAGAGATAGCGGAGTAGATATTTCCATATTTATACCGAGAACGGTGTAGGTATTTCCATGTTTATACTGAAAGCGGTGTAGGTATTTCCATGTTTATACTGATAACGGTGTAGATATTTCCATGTTTATACAGATAGCGGTGGAGATATTTCCTTGTTTATACAGATAGCGATGTAGATATTTCCATGTTTATACAGATAGCGGTGGAGTTATTTCCATGTTTATACACATTGCGGTGTAGATATTTCCATGTTTATGCAGATGGCTGTGTAGATATTTCCATGTGTATACAGATGGCAGTGTAGTTATTTCCACGTTTACACAGATGGAGGTGTAGATATTTCCATGTTTATACAGATGGCAGAGTAGATATTTCCATGATTATACAGACAGTGGTGTAGATATTTCCATGTTTATACAGTTGACTGTTTAGGTATTTCCATGTTTATACAGATAGCGATGCAGATATTTTCAGGTTTATACAGATAGCGTTGTATATATTTCCATGTTTATAGAGAAAGCGGTGCAGATATTTCCATGTTTATACAGATAGCGGTGTATTTATTTCCATGTTAATACAGATAGCGGTGGAGATTTTCCATGTTTGTACAGATAGCGGTGGAGATATTTCCATGTTTATACAGACGGCGATGTAGATATTTCCAAGTTTATACAGATAGCGGTGTAGATATTTCCATGTTTATACAGATAGCGGTGTAGGTATTTCCATGTTTATACAGATAGTGGTGTAGATATTTCCATATTTATACAGATAGCGGTGTAGATATTTCCATGTTTATACTGATAGCGGTGTAGATATTTCCATGTTTATACAGATGGCGGTGTAGATATTTCCATGTTTATACACGTCGTGGTGTAGATATTTCCATGTTTATACAGATAGCGGTGCAGATATTTCCATGTTTATAAAGGTAGCGGTGTAGATATTTCCATCTTTATTGAGATAGCGGTGGAGATATTTCCATGTTTATACAGATAGCGATGTAGATATTTCCATGTTTCTACAGATAGCGGTGGAGATATTTCCATGTTTATACAGATAGCCGTGTAGACATTTCCATGTTTATAGAGATAACGGTGTAGATATTTCCATGTTTACACAGATGGCAGTGTAGATATTTCTAGGTATATACAGATGGCCGTGTAGATGTTTCCATGTTTATGCAGATGGACGTGTAGATATTTCCCTGTTTATAAAGATGACAGTGTAGATATTTCCATGTTTTCACAGATAGCGGTGTAGATATTTCCATGTTTATACAGATAGCGGTGTGGCTACTTCCATGTTTATACAGATAGCGGTGTAGATATTTCAATGGTTATATAGATGTCTGTGTAGATAATTCCATGTTTATTCAGAGTGCAGTGTAGGTATTTCCATGTTTATACAGATAGTGGTGTAGATATTTCCATGTTTATACAGATGACTGTGTAGGTATTTCCATGTGTGTACAGATGGCGGTGTCGATATTTCCATGTTTATTGAGACAGCATTGTAGATATTTCCATCTTTGCACAGACCGCAGTGTAGATATTTCCAAGTTTATACAGATAACGCTGCAGATAATTCCATGTTTATACAGGTAGCGGTGTAGATGTTTCCATGTTCATACAGACAGCGGTGGAGATATTTCTTTGTTTATACAGATAACGGTGTAGATATTTCCATGTTTATAGATATAGTGGTGTAGATATTTCCATATTTATACAGATAGCGGTGTCAATATTTCCATATTTATACTGATAGCGGTTTAGATATTTCCATGTTTATTCACACAGCGGTGTAGATATTTCCATGTTTATACATGTCGTGGTGTAGATATTTCCATGTTTATACAGATAGCGGTGTAGATATTTCCATGTTTATACTGATGGCGGTGTGGCTACTTCCATGTTTATACAGATAGCGGTGTAAATATTTCAATGATTATAGAGATGTCTGTGTAGGTAATTCCATGTTTATACAGATGGCAGTGTAGATATTTCCATGTTTATAGAGATAGTGGTGTAGATATTTCCATATTTATACAGATAGCGGTGTCACTATTTCCATGTTTTTACTGATAGCGGTGTACATATTTCCATGTTTATTCACATGGCGGTGTAGATATTTCCATGTTTATACATGTCGTGGCGTAGATATTTCCATGTTTATACAGATAGCGGTGTAGATATTTCCATGTTTATACTGATAGCGGTGTAGATATTTCCATGTTTATACATATAGCGGTGTAGATATTTCCATGTTTATACAGATCGTGTTGTTGACATTTCCATGTTTATACAGATAGCGGTGTTGATATTTCCATGTTTTTACAGATAGCGGTGTAGATATTTCGATGTTTACTAAGATAGCGGTGTAGATATTTATATATTTGCACAGTTTGTGGTGTAGATATTTCCATCTTTACACAGAGACCTGTGTACATATTTCCATGTTTACACAGATAGCTCTGTAGATATTTACATGTTTACACAGATAATGTTACAGATATTTCCATGTTTTTACAGATAGCGGTGCAGATATTTCCATGTTTATAAAGATAGCGGTGTAGATATTTCCATCTTTATTGAGATAGCGGTGGAGATATTTCCATGTTTATACAGATAGCGATGTAGATATTTCCATGTTTCTACAGATAGCGGTGGAGATATTTCCATGTTTACACAGATAGCCGTGTAGACATTTCCATGGTTATAGAGATAACGGTGTAGATATTTCCATGTTTACACAGATGGCAGTGTAGATATTTCTAGGTATATACAGATGGCCGTGTAGATATTTCCATGTTTATGCAGATGGACGTGTAGATATTTCCATGTTTATAAAGATGACAGTGTAGATATTTCCATGTTTTCACAGATAGCGGTGTAGATATTTCCATGTTTATACAGATAGCGGAGTGGCTACTTCCATGTTTATACAGATAGCGGTGTAGATATTTCAATGTTTATATAGATGTCTGTGTAGATAATTCCATGTTTATTCAGAGTGCAGTGTAGGTATTTCCATGTTTATACAGATAGTGGTGTAGATATTTCCATGTTTATACAGATGACTGTGTAGGTATTTCCATGTGTGTACACATGGCGGTGACGATATTTCCATGTTTATTGAGACAGCATTGTAGATATTTCCATCTTTGCACAGACGGCAGTGTAGATATTTCCATGTTTATACAGATAACGCTGCAGATAATTCCATGTTTATACAGGTAGCGGTGTAGATGTTTCCATGTTCATACAGACAGTGGTGGAGATATTTCTTTGTTTATACAGATAACGGTGTAGATATTTCCATGTTTATAGAGATAGTGGTGTAGATATTTCCATATTTATACAGATAGCGGTGTCAATATTTCCATATTTATACTGATAGCGGTTTAGATATTTCCATGTTTATTCACACAGCGGTGTAGATATTTCCATGTTTATACATGTCGTGGTGTAGATATTTCCATGTTTATACAGATAGCGGTGTAGATATTTCCATGTTTATACTGATGGCGGTGTGGCTACTTCGATGTTTATACAGATAGCGGTGTAAATATTTCAATGATTATAGAGATGTCTGTGTAGGTAATTCCATGTTTATACAGATGGCAGTGTAGATATTTCCATGTTTATAGAGATAGTGGTGTAGATATTTCCATATTTATACAGATAGCGGTGTCGCTATTTCCATGTTTTTACTGATAGCGGTGTAGATATTTCCATGTTTATTCACATGGCGGTGTAGATATTTCCATGTTTATACATGTCATGGTGTAGATATTTCCGTGTTTATACAGATAGCGGTGTAGATATTTCCATGTTTATACTGATAGCGGTGTAGATATTTCCATGTTTATACATATAGCGGTGAAGATATTTCCATGTTTATACAGATCGTGGTGTAGACATTTCCATGTTTATACAGATAGCGGTGTTGATATTTCCATGTTTTTATAGACAGCGGTGTAGATATTTCCATGTTTACTAAGATAGCGGTGTAGATATTTCCATAGTTGCATAGATTGTGGTGTAGATATTTCCATCTTTACACAGAGACCTGTGTACATATTTCCATGTTTACACAGATAGCTGTGTAGATATTTACATGTTTACACAGATAATGTTATAGATATTTCCATGTTTATACAGATAGCGGTGCAGATATTTCCATGTTTATAAAGATAGCGGTGTAGATATTTCCATCTTTATTGAGATAGCGGTGGAGATATTTCCATGTTTATACAGCTAGCGGTGTAGATGTTTCCATGTTCATACAGACAGCGGTGGAGATATTTCTTTGTTTATACAGATAACGGTGTAGATATTTCCATGTTTATAGAGATAGTGGTGTAGATATTTCCATATTTATACAGATAGCGGTGTCAATATTTCCATGTTTATACTGATAGCGGTGTAGGTATTTCCATGTTTATTCACATAGCGGTGTAGATATTTCCATGATTATACACGTCGTGGTGTAGATATTTCCATGTTTATACAGATAGCGGTGTAGATATTTCCATGTTTATACTGATAGAGGTGTGGCTACTTCCATGTTTATACAGATAGCGGTGTAGATATTTCAATGATTATAGAGATATCTGTGTAGGTAATTCCATGTTTATACAGATGGCAGTGTAGTTATTTCCATGTTTATACAGATAGTGGTGTAGATATTTCCATCTTTATACATATAGCAGAGTAGATACTTCCATGTTTATACAGATCGTGGTGTAAACATTTCCATGTTTATACAGATAGCGGTGTTGATATTTCCATGTTTTTACAGATAGCGGTGTAGATATTTCCATGTTTACTGAGATAGCGGTGTAGATATTTCCATATTTGCACAGATTGCGGTGTAGGTATTTCCATCTTTACACAGAGACCTGTGTACATATTTCCATGTTTACACAGATAGCTGTGTAGATATTTCCATGCTTACACAGATAGTGTTATAGATATTTCCATGTTTATACAGATAGCGGTGTAGATATTTCCATGTTTATAAAGATAGCGGTGTAGATATTTCCATCTTTATAGATATAACGGTGGAGATATTTCCATGTTTATACAGATGGCAGTGTAGATATTTGTAGGTATATACAGATGGCAGTGTAGATATTTCCATGTTTATGCAGATGGACGTGAAGATATTTCCATGTTTATAAAGATGACAGTGTAGATATTTCCATGTTTTCACAGATGGCGGTGTAGATATTTCCATGTTTATACAGATAGCGGTGTGGCCACTTCCATGTTTATACAGATAACGGTGAAGATATTTCAATGGTTATAGAGATGTCTGTGTAGATAATTCCATGTTTATACAGATGGCAGTGTAGGTATTTCCATGTTTATACAGATAGTGGTTTAGATATTTCCATGTTTATACAGATGACTGTGTAGGTATTTCCATGTGTGTACAGATGGCGGTGTCGATATTTCCATGTTTATTGAGATAGCATTGTAGATATTTCCATCTTTGCACAGACTGCGGTGTAGATATTTCCATGTTTATACAGATAACGCTGCAGATAATTCCATGTTTATACAGCTAGCGGTGTAGATGTTTCCATGTTCATACAGACAGCGGTGGAGATATTTCTTTGTTTATACAGATAACGTTGTAGATATTTCCATGTTTATAGAGATAGTGGTGTAGATATTTCCATATTTATACAGATAGCGGTGTCAATATTTCCATGTTTATACTGATAGCGGTGTAGATATTTCCATGTTTATTCACATAGCGGTGTAGATATTTCCATGTTTATACACGTCGTGGTGTAGATATTTCCATGTTTATACAGATAGCGTTGTAGATATTTCCATGTTTATACTGATAGTGGTGTAGATATTTCCATGTTTATACATATAGCGGTGTAGATATTTCCATGTTTATTCAGATCGTGGTGTAGACATTTCCATGTTTATACAGATAGCGGAGTTGATATTTCCATGTTTTTACAGATAGCGGTGTAGATATTTCCATGTTTACTGAGATAGCGGTGTAGATATTTCCATATTTGCACAGATTGCGGTGTAGATATTTCCATCTTTACACAGAAACCTGTGTACATATTTCCATGTTTACTCAGATAGCTGTGTAGATATTTCCATGTTTACACAGATAGTGTTGTAGATATTTCCATGTTTATACAGACAGCGGTGTAGATATTTCCATGTTTATAAAGATAGCGGTGTAGATATTTCCATCTTTATAGAGATAGCGGTGGAGATATTTCCATGTTTATACAGATAGCGATGTAGATATTTCCATGTTTCTACAGATAGCGGTGGAGATATTTCCATGTTTATACAGATAGCCGTGTAGACATTTCCATGTTTAAAGAGATAACGGTGTAGATATTTCCATGTTTATACAGATGGCACTGTAGATATTTCCAGGTATATACAGATGGCAGTGTAGATATTTCCATGTTTATACAGATGGACGTGTAGATATTTCCATGTTTATAAAGATGACAGTGTAGATATTTCCATGTTTTCACAGATGGCGGTGTAGATATTTCCATGTTTATACAGATAGCGGTGTGGCTACTTCCATGTTTATACAGATAGCAGAGTAGATATTTCAATGGTTATAGAGATGTCTGTGTAGATAATTCCATGTTTATACAGTTGGCATTGTTGGTATTTCCATGTTTATACAGATAGTGGTGTAGATATTTCCATGTTTATACAGTTGACTGTGTAGGTATTTCCAAGTGTGTACAAATGGCGATGTCAATATTTCCATGTTTTTTGAGATAGCATTGTAGATATTTCCATGTTTATACAGATGGACGTGTAGATATTTCCATGTTTATAAAGATGACATTGTAGATATTTCCATGTTTTCACAGATGGCGGTGTAGATATTTCCATGTTTATACAGATAGCGGTGTGGCTACTTCCATGTTTATACAGATAGCGGTGTAGATATTTCAATGGTTATAGAGATAGTGGTGTAGATATTTCCATATTTATACAGATAGCGGTGTCAATATTTCCATGTTTATACTGATAGCTGTGTAGATATTTCCATGTTTATTCACATAGCGGTGTAGATATTTCCTTGTTTATACACGTCGTGGTGTTGATATTTCCATGTTTATACAGATAGCGGTGTAGATATTTCCATGTATATACTGATAGCGGTGTGGCTACTTCCATGTTTATACAGATAGCGGTGTAGATATTTCAATGATTATAGAGATGTCAGTGTAGGTAATTCCATGTTTATACAGATGGCAGTGTAGATATTTCCATGTTTATAAAGATAGTGGTGTAGATATTTCCATGTTTATACAGATGACTGTGTAGGTATTTCCATGTGTGTACAGATGGCGGTGTCGATATTTCCATGTTTATTGAGATAGCATTGTAGATATTTCCATCTTTGCACAGACTGCGGTGTAGATATTTCCATGTTTATACAGATAACGCTGCAGATAATTCCATGTTTATACAGCTAGCGGTGTAGATGTTTCCATGTTCATACAGACAGCGGTGGAGATATTTCTTTGTTTATACAGATAACGGTGTAGATATTTCCATGTTTATAGAGATAGTGGTGTAGATATTTCCATATTTATACAGATAGCGGTGTCGATATTTCCATGTTTTTACTGAGAGCTGTGTAGATATTTCCATGTTTATTCACATGGCTGTGTAGATATTTCCATGTTTATACATGTCGTGGTGTAGATATTTCCATGTTTATACAGATAGCGGTGTAGATATTTCCATGTTTATACTAATAGCGGTGTAGGTATTTCCATGTTTATATATATAGCGGTGTAGATATTTCCATGTTTATACAGATCGTGGTGTAGACATTTCCATGTTTATACAGATAGCGGTGTTGATATTTCCATGATTTACAGATAGCGGTGTAGATATTACCATGTTTATAGAGACAGTGGTGTAGATATTTCCATATTTATACAGATAGCGGTGTGGATATTTCCATGTATATTCACATGGCGGTGTAGATATTTCCATGTTTATACATGTCGTGGTGTAGATATTTCCATGTTTATACAGATAGCGGTGTAGATATTTCCATGTATATACTGATAGCGGTGTAGATATTTCCATGTTTATACGTATAGCGTTGTAGATATTTCCATGTTTATACAGATCGTGGGGTAGACATTTCCATGTTTATACAGATAGCGATGTTGGTATTTCCATGTTTATACAGATAGCGGTGTGGATATTTCCATGTTTACTGAGATAGCGGTGTAGATATTTCCATATTTGCACAGATTGCGGTGTAGATATTTCCATCTTTACACAGAGACCTGTGTACATATTTCCATGTTTACACAGATAGCTGTGTAGGTATTTCCATGTTTACACAGATAGTGTTATAGATATTTACATGTTTATACAGATAGCGGTGTAGATATTTCCATGTTTATAAAGATAGCGGTGTAGATATTTCCATCTTTATAGAGATAGCGGTTGAGATATTTCCATGTTTATACAGATAGCGATGTAGATATTTCCATGTTTCTACGGATAGCGGTGGAGATATTTCCATGTTTATACAGATAGCCGTGTAGACATTTCCATGTTTATAGAGATAGCGGTGTAGATATTTCCATGTTTATACAGATGGCAGTGTAGGTATTTCCAGGTATATACAGATGGCAGTGTAGATATTTCCATGTTTATACAGATGGACGTGTAGATATTTCCAGGTTTATAAAGATGACAGTGAAGATATTTCCATGTTTTCACAGATGGCTGTGTAGATATTTCCATGTTTATACAGATAGCGGTGTGGCTACTTCCATGTTTATACAGATAGCGGTGTAGATATTTCAATGGTTATAGAGATGTCTGTGTAGATAATTCCATGTTTATACAGATGGCAGTGTAGTTATTTCCATGTTTATACAGATGGTGGTGTAGATATTTCCATGTTTATACAGATGACTGTGTAGGTATTTCCATGTGTGTACAGATGGCGGTTTCGATATTTCCATGTTTATTGAGATAGCATTGTAGATATTTCCATCTTTGCACAGACTGCGGTGTAGATATTTCCATGTTTATACAGATAAGGCTGCAGATAATTCCATGTTTATAAAGCTAGCGGTGTAGATGTTTCCAAGTTCATACAGACAGCGGTGGAGATATTTCTTTGTTTATACAGATAACGGTGTAGATATTTCCATGTTTATAGAGATAGTGGTGTAGATATTTCCATATTTATACAGATAGCGGTGTCAATATTTCCATGTTTATACTGATAGCGGTGTAGATATTTCCATGTTTATACACGTCGTGGTGTAGATATTTCCATGTTTATACAGATAGGGGAGTAGATATTTCCATGTTTATACTGATAGCGGTGTGGCTACTTCCATGTTTATACAGATAGCGGTGTAGATATTTCAATGATTATAGAGATGTCTGTGTAGGTAATTTCATGTTTACAGATGGCAGTGTAGATATTTCCATGTTTATACAGATAGTGGTGTAGATATTTCCATGTTTATACAGATGAGTGTGTAGCTATTTCCATGTGTGTACAGATGGCGGTGTCGATATTTCCATGTTTATTGAGATAGCATTGTAGATATTTCCATCTTTGCACAGACTGCGGTGTAGATATTTCCATGTTTATACAGATAACGCTGCAGATAATTCCATGTTTATACAGCTAGCGGTGTAGACGTTTCCATGTTCATACAGACAGCGGTGGAGATATTTCTTTGTTTATACAGATAACGGTGTAGATATTTCCATGTTTATAGAGATAGTGGTGTAGATATTTCCATATTTATACAGATAGCGGTGTGGATATTTCCATGTATATTCACATGGCGGTGTAGATATTTCCATGTTTATACATGTCGTGGTGTAGATATTTCCATGTTTATACAGAGAGCGGTGTAGATATTTCCATGTTTATACTGATAGCGGTGTAGATATTTCCATGTTTATACATATAGCGGTGTAGATATTTCCATGTTTATACAGATCGTGGGGTAGACATTTCCATGTTTATACAGATAGCGGTGTTGGTATTTCCATGTTTATACAGATAGCGGTGTAGATATTTCCATGTTTACAGAGATAGCGGTGTAGATATTTCCATATTTGCACAGATTGCGGTGTAGATATTTCCATCTTTACACAGAGACCTGTGTACATATTTCCATGCTTACACAGATAGCTGTGTAGGTGTTTCCATGTTTACACAGATAGTGTTATAGATATTTCCATGTTTATACAGATAGCGGTGTAGATATTTTCATGTTTATAAAGATAGCGGTGTAGATATTTCCATCTTTATAGAGATAGCGGTGGATATATTTCCATGTTTATACAGATAGCAATGTAGATATTTCCATGTTTCTACAGATAGCGGTGGAGATATTTCCATGTATATACACATAGCCGTGTAGATATTTCCATGTTTATAGAGATAGCGGTGTAGATATTTCCATGTTTATACAGATGGCAGTGTAGGTATTTCCAGGTATATACAGATGGCAGTGTAGATATTTCCATGTTTATACAGATGGACGTGTAGATATTTCCAGGTTTATAAAGATGACAGTGAAGATATTTCCATGTTTTCACAGATGGCGGTGTAGATATTTCCATGTTTATACAGATAGCGGTGTGGCTACTTCCATGTTTATACAGATAGCGGTGTAGATATTTCAATGGTTATAGAGATGTCTGTGTAGATAATTCCATGTTTATACAGATGGCAGTGTAGTTATTTCCATGTTTATACAGATGGTGGTGTAGATATTTCCATGTTTATACAGATGACTGTGTAGGTATTTCCATGTGTGTACAGATGGCGGTGTCGATATTTCCATGTTTATTGAGATAGCATTATAGATATTTCCATCTTTGCACAGACTGCGGTGTAGATATTTCCATGTTTATACAGATAACGCTGCAGATAATTCCATGTTTATACAGCTAGCGGTGTAGATGTTTCCATGTTCATACAGACAGCGGTGGAGATATTTCTTTGTTTATACAGATAACGGTGTAGATATTTCCATGTTTATAGAGATAGTGGTGTAGATATGTCCATATTTATACAGATAGCGTTGTCAATATTTTCATGTTTATACTGATAGCGGTGTAGATATTTCCATGTTTATTCACATAGCGGTGTAGATATTTCCATGTTTATACACGTCGTGGTGTAGATATGTCCATGTTTATACAGATAGCGGTGTAGATATTCCCATGTTTATACAGATAGCGGTGTGGCTACTTCCATGTTTATACAGATAGCGGTGTAGATATTTCCATATTTCAACAGATTGCGTTGTAGGTATTTCCATCTTTACACAGAGACCTGTGTACATATTTCCATGTTTATACTGATATCGGTGTAGATATTTCCATGTTTATTCACATAGCGGTGTAGATATTTCCATGTTTATACACGTCGCGGTGTAGATATTTCCATGTTTATACAGATAGCGGTGTAGATATTTCCATGTTTATACTGATAGCGGTGTAGATATTTCCATGTTTATACATATAGCGATGTAGATATTTCCATGTTTCTAAAGATAGCGGTGGAGATGTTTCCATGTTTATACAGATAGCCGTGTAGACATTTCCATGTTTATAGAGATAGCGCTGTAGATATTTCCATGTTTATACAGATGGCATTGTAGATATTCCCAGGTATATACAGATGGCAGTGTAGATATTTCCATGTTTATACAGATGGACGTGTAGATATTTCCATGTTTATAAAGACGACAGTGTAGATATTTCCATGTTTTCACAGATGGCGGTGTAGTTATTTCCATGTTTATACAGATACCGGTGTGGCTACTTCCATGTTTATACAGATAGCGGTGTAGATATTTCAATGTTTATAGAGATGTCTGTGTAGATAATTCCATGTTTATACACATGGCAGTGTAGGTATTTCCATGTTTATACAGATAGTGGTGTAGATATTTCCATGTTTATACAGATGACTGTGTAGGTATTTCCATGTGTGTACAGATGGCGGTGTCGATATTTCCATGTTTATTGAGATAGCATTGTAGATATTTCCATCTTTGCACAGACTGCGGTGTAGATATTTCCATGTTTATACATATAACGCTGCAGATAATTCCATGTTTATACAGCTAGCGTTGTAGATGTTTCCAAGTTCATACAGACAGCGGTGGAGATATTTCTTCGTTTATACATATAACGGTGTAGATATTTCCATGTTTATAGAGATGGTGGTGTAGATATTTCCATACTTATACAGATAGCGGTGTCAATATTTCCATGTTTATACTGATAGCGGCGTAGATATTTGCATGTTTATTCACATAGCGGTGTAGATATTTCCATGTTTATACAGATAGCGGTGTAGATATTTCCATGTTTATACTGATAGCGGTGTGGCTACTTCCATGTTTATACAGATAGCGGTGTAGATATTTCATTGATTATAGAGATGTCTGTGTAGGTAATTCCATGTTTATACAGATGGCTGTGTAGATATTTCCATGGTTATACAGATAGTGGTGTAGATATTTCCATGTTTATACAGATGACTGTGTAGGTATTTCCATGTGTGTACAGATGGCCGTGTCGATATTTCCATGTTTATTGAGACAGCATTGTAGATATTTCCATCTTTGCACAGACTGCGGTGTAGATATTTCCATGTTTATACAGATAACGCTGCAGAAAATTCCATGTTTATACAGCTAGCGGAGTAGATGTTTCCATGTTCATACAGACAGCGGTGGAGATATTTCTTTGTTTATACAGATAACGGTGTAGATATTTCCATGTTTATAGAGATAGTGGTGTAGATATCTCCATATTTATACAGATAGCGGTGTCAATATTTCCATGTTTTTACTGATAGCGGTGTAGATATTTCCATGTTTATTCACATGGCGGTGTAGATATTTCCATGTTTATACATGTCGTGGTGTAGATATTTCCATGTTTATACAGATAGCGGTGAAGATATTTCCATGTTTACACTGATAGCAGTGTAGATATTTCCGTGTTTATACAGATCGTGGTGTAGACATTTCCATGTTTTTACAGATAGCGGTGTTGATATTTCCATGTTTGTACAGATAGCGGTTTAGATATTTCCATGTTTACTGAGATAGCGGTGTAGATATTTCCATATTTCCACAGATTGCGGTGTAGGTATTTCCATCTTTACACAGAGACCTGTGTACATATTTCCAAGTTTACACAGATAGCTGTGTAGATATTTCCATGTTTACACAGATAGTGTTATAGATATTTCCATGTTTATACAGATAGCTTTGTAGATATTTCCATGTTTATAAACATAGCGGTGTAGATATTTCCATCTTTATAGAGATAGCGGTGGAGATATTTCCATGTTTATACAGATAGCGGTGTAGATATTTCCATGTTTCTACAGATAGCGGTGGAGATACTTCCGTGTTTATACAGATAGCCGTGTAGACATTTCCATGTTTATAGAGATAGCGGTGTAGATATTTCCATGTTTATACAGATGGCAGTGTAGATATTTCCAGGTATATACAGATGGCAGTGTGGATATTTCCATGTTTATACAGATGGACGTGTAGATATTTCCATGTTTTTAAAGATGACAGTGTAGATATTTCCATGTTTTCACAGATGGCGTTGTAGATATTTCCATGTTTATACAGATAGCGGTGTGGCTACTTCCATGTTTATACAGATAGCGGTGTAGATATTTCAATGGTCATAGAGATGTCTGTGTAGATAATTCCGTGTTTATACAGATGGCAATGAAGGTATTTCCATGTTTATACAGATAGTGGTGTAGATATTTCCATGTTTACACAGATGACTGTGTAGGTATTTCCATGTGTGTACAGATGGCGGTGTCGATATTTCCATGTATATTGTGATAGCATTGTAGATATTTCCATCTTTGCACAGACTGCGGTGTAGATATTTCCATGTTTATACAGATAACGCTGCAGATAATTCCATGTTTATACACCTAGCGGTGTAGGAGTTTCCATGATCATACAGAAAGCGGTGGAGATATTTCTTTGTTTATACAGATGACGGTGTAGATATTTCCATGTTTATAGAGATATTGGTGTTGATATTTCCATATTTATACAGATAGCGGTGTCAATATTTCCATGTTTATACTGATATCGGTGTAGATATTTCCATGTTTATTCACATAGCGGTGTAGATATTTCCATGTTTATACACGTCGCGGTGTAGATATTTCCATGTTTATACAGATAGCGGTGTAGATATTTCCATGTTTATACTGATAGCGGTGTAGATATTTCCATGTTTATACATATAGCGGTGTAGATATTTCCATGTTTCTAAAGATAGCGGTGGAGATGTTTCCATGTTTATACAGATAGCCGTGTAGACATTTCCATGTTTATAGAGATAGCGCTGTAGATATTTCCATGTTTATACAGATGGCATTGTAGATATTCCCAGGTATATACAGATGGCAGTGTAGATATTTCCATGTTTATACAGATGGACGTGTAGATATTTCCATGTTTATAAAGATGACAGTGTAGATATTTCCATGTTTTCACAGATGGCGGTGTAGTTATTTCCATGTTTATACAGATACCGGTGTGGCTACTTCCATGTTTATACAGATAGCGGTGTAGATATTTCAATGTTTATAGAGATGTCTGTGTAGATAATTCCATGTTTATACACATGGCAGTGTATGTATTTCCATGTTTATACAGATAGTGGTGTAGATATTTCCATGTTTATACAGATGACTGTGTAGGTATTTCCATGTGTGTACAGATGGCGGTGTCGGTATTTCCATGTTTATTGAGATAGCATTGTAGATATTTCCATCTTTGCACAGACTGCGGTGTAGATATTTCCATGTTTATACATATAACGCTGCAGATAATTCCATGTTTATACAGCTAGCGTTGTAGATGTTTCCAAGTTCATACAGACAGCGGTGGGGATATTTCTTCGTTTATACATATAACGGTGTAGATATTTCCATGTTTATAGAGATGGTGGTGTAGATATTTCCATACTTATACAGATAGCGGTGTCAATATTTCCATGTTTATACTGATAGCGGTGTAGATATTTCCATGTTTATTCACATAGCGGTGTAGATATTTCCATGTTTATACAGATAGCGGTGTAGATATTTCCATGTTTATACTGATAGCGGTGTGGCTACTTCCATGTTTATACAGATAGCGGTGTAGATATTTCATTGATTATAGAGATGTCTGTGTAGGTAATTCCATGTTTATACAGATGGCTGTGTAGATATTTCCATGGTTATACAGATAGTGGTGTAGATATTTCCATGTTTATACAGATGACTGTGTAGGTATTTCCATGTGTGTACAGATGGCCGTGTCGATATTTCCATGTTTATTGAGACAGCATTGTAGATATTTCCATCTTTGCACAGACTGCGGTGTAGATATTTCCATGTTTATACAGATAACGCTGCAGAAAATTCCATGTTTATACAGCTAGCGGTGTAGATGTTTCCATGTTCATACAGACAGCAGTGGAGATATTTCTTTGTTTATACAGATAACGGTGTAGATATTTCCATGTTTATAGAGATAGTGGTGTAGATATCTCCATATTTATACAGATAGCGGTGTCGATATTTCCATGTTTTTACTGATAGCGGTGTAGATATTTCCATGTTTATTCACATGGCGGTGTAGATATTTCCATGTTTATACATGTCGTGGTGTAGATATTTCCATGTTTATACAGATAGCGGTGAAGATATTTCCATGTTTACACTGATAGCGGTGTAGATATTTCCATGTTTATACAGATCGTGGTGTAGACATTTCCATGTTTTTACAGATAGCGGTGTTGATATTTCCATGTTTGTACAGATAGCGGTTTAGATATTTCCATGTTTACTGAGATAGCGGTGTAGATATTTCCATATTTCCACAGATTGCGGTGTAGGTATTTCCATCTTTACACAGAGACCTGTGTACATATTTCCAAGTTTACACAGATAGCTGTGTAGATATTTCCATGTTTACACAGATAGTGTTATAGATATTTCCATGTTTATACAGATAGCTTTGTAGATATTTCCATGTTTATAAACATAGCGGTGTAGATATTTCCATCTTTATAGAGATAGCGGTGGAGATATTTCCATGTTTATACAGATAGCGGTGTAGATATTTCCATGTTTCTACAGATAGCGGTGGAGATACTTCCGTGTTTATACAGATAGCCGTGTAGACATTTCCATGTTTATAGAGATAGCGGTGTAGATATTTCCATGTTTATACAGATGGCAGTGTAGATATTTCCAGGTATATACAGATGGCAGTGTGGATATTTCCATGTTTATACAGATGGACGTGTAGATATTTCCATGTTTTTAAAGATGACAGTGTAGATATTTCCATGTTTTCACAGATGGCGTTGTAGATATTTCCATGTTTATACAGATAGCGGTGTGGCTACTTCCATGTTTATACAGATAGCGGTGTAGATATTTCAATGGTCATAGAGATGTCTGTGTAGATAATTCCGTGTTTATACAGATGGCAATGAAGGTATTTCCATGTTTATACAGATAGTGGTGTAGATATTTCCATGTTTACACAGATGACTGTGTAGGTATTTCCATGTGTGTACAGATGGCGGTGTCGATATTTCCATGTATATTGTGATAGCATTGTAGATATTTCCATCTTTGCACAGACTGCGGTGTAGATATTTCCATGTTTATACAGATAACGCTGCAGATAATTCCATGTTTATACACCTAGCGGTGTAGGAGTTTCCATGATCATACAGAAAGCGGTGGAGATATTTCTTTGTTTATACAGATGACGGTGTAGATATTTCCATGTTTATAGAGATATTGGTGTTGATATTTCCATATTTATACAGATAGCGGTGTCAATATTTCCATGTTTATACTGATATCGGTGTAGATATTTCCATGTTTATTCACATAGCGGTGTAGATATTTCCATGTTTATACACGTCGCGGTGTAGATATTTCCATGTTTATACAGATAGCGGTGTAGATATTTCCATGTTTATACTGATAGCGGTGTAGATATTTCCATGTTTATACATATAGCGGTGTAGATATTTCCATGTTTCTAAAGATAGCGGTGGAGATGTTTCCATGTTTATACAGATAGCCGTGTAGACATTTCCATGTTTATAGAGATAGCGCTGTAGATATTTCCATGTTTATACAGATGGCATTGTAGATATTCCCAGGTATATACAGATGGCAGTGTAGATATTTCCATGTTTATACAGATGGACGTGTAGATATTTCCATGTTTATAAAGATGACAGTGTAGATATTTCCATGTTTTCACAGATGGCGGTGTAGTTATTTCCATGTTTATACAGATACCGGTGTGGCTACTTCCATGTTTATACAGATAGCGGTGTAGATATTTCAATGTTTATAGAGATGTCTGTGTAGATAATTCCATGTTTATACACATGGCAGTGTATGTATTTCCATGTTTATACAGATAGTGGTGTAGATATTTCCATGTTTATACAGATGACTGTGTAGGTATTTCCATGTGTGTACAGATGGCGGTGTCGATATTTCCATGTTTATTGAGATAGCATTGTAGATATTTCCATCTTTGCACAGACTGCGGTGTAGATATTTCCATGTTTATACATATAACGCTGCAGATAATTCCATGTTTATACAGCTAGCGTTGTAGATGTTTCCAAGTTCATACAGACAGCGGTGGAGATATTTCTTCGTTTATACATATAACGGTGTAGATATTTCCATGTTTATAGAGATGGTGGTGTAGATATTTCCATACTTATACAGATAGCGGTGTCAATATTTCCATGTTTATACTGATAGCGGTGCAGATATTTCCATGTTTATTCACATAGCGGTGTAGATATTTCCATGTTTATACAGATAGCGGTGTAGATATTTCCATGTTTATACTGATAGCGGTGTGGCTACTTCCATGTTTATACAGATAGCGGTGTAGATATTTCATTGATTATAGAGATGTCTGTGTAGGTAATTCCATGTTTATACAGATGGCTGTGTAGATATTTCCATGGTTATACAGATAGTGGTGTAGATATTTCCATGTTTATACAGATGACTGTGTAGGTATTTCCATGTGTGTACAGATGGCCGTGTCGATATTTCCATGTTTATTGAGACAGCATTGTAGATATTTCCATCTTTGCACAGACTGCGGTGTAGATATTTCCATGTTTATACAGATAACGCTGCAGAAAATTCCATGTTTATACAGCTAGCGGTGTAGATGTTTCCATGTTCATACAGACAGCAGTGGAGATATTTCTTTGTTTATACAGATAACGGTGTAGATATTTCCATGTTTATAGAGATAGTGGTGTAGATATCTCCATATTTATACAGATAGCGGTGTCGATATTTCCATGTTTTTACTGATAGCGGTGTAGATATTTCCATGTTTATTCACATGGCGGTGTAGATATTTCCATGTTTATACATGTCGTGGTGTAGATATTTCCATGTTTATACAGATAGCGGTGAAGATATTTCCATGTTTACACTGATAGCGGTGTAGATATTTCCATGTTTATACAGATCGTGGTGTAGACATTTCCATGTTTTTACAGATAGCGGTGTTGATATTTCCATGTTTGTACAGATAGCGGTTTAGATATTTCCATGTTTACTGAGATAGCGGTGTAGATATTTCCATATTTCCACAGATTGCGGTGTAGGTATTTCCATCTTTACACAGAGACCTGTGTACATATTTCCATGTTTACACAGATAGCTGTGTAGATATTTCCATGTTTACACAGATAGTGTTATAGATATTTCCATGTTTATACAGATAGCTTTGTAGATATTTCCATGTTTATAAACATAGCGGTGTAGATATTTCCATCTTTATAGAGATAGCGGTGGAGATATTTCCATGTTTATACAGATAGCGGTGTAGATATTTCCATGTTTCTACAGATAGCGGTGGAGATACTTCCGTGTTTATACAGATAGCCGTGTAGACATTTCCATGTTTATAGAGATAGCGGTGTAGATATTTCCATGTTTATACAGATGGCAGTGTAGATATTTCCAGGTATATACACATGGCAGTGTAGATATTTCCATGTTTATACAGATGGACGTGTGGATATTTCCATGTTTTTAAAGATGACAGTGTAGATATTTCCATGTTTTAACAGATGGCGTTGTAGATATTTCCATGTTTATACAGATAGCGGTGTGGCTACTTCCATGTTTATACAGATAGCGGTGTAGATATTTCAATGGTCATAGAGATGTCTGTGTAGATAATTCCGTGTTTATACAGATGGCAATGAAGGTATTTCCATGTTTATACAGATAGTTGTGTAGATATTTCCATGTTTATACAGATGACTGTGTAGGTATTTCCATGTGTGTACAGATGGCATTGTCGATATTTCCATGTTTATTGAGATAGCATTGTAGATATTTCCATCTTTGCACAGACTGCGGTGTAGATATTTCCATGTTTATACAGATAACGCTGCAGATAATTCCATGTTTATACACCTAGCGGTGTAGATGTTTCCATGATCATACTGAAAGCGGTGGAGATATTTCCTTGTTTATACAGATAACGGTGTAGATATTTCCATGTTTATAGAGATAGTGGTGTTGATATTTCCATATTTATACAGATATTGGTGTTAATATTTCCATGTTTATACTGATATCGGTGTAGATATTTCCATGTTTATTCACATAGCGGTGTAGATATTTCCATGTTTATACATGTCGTGGTTTAGACATTTCCATGTTTATACAGATAGCGGTGTAGATATTTCCATGTTCATACTGATAGCGGTGTGGCTAATTCCATGTTTATACAGATAGCGGTGTAGATATTTCAATGTTTATAGAGATGTCTGTGTAGGTAATTCCATGTTTATACAGATGGCAGTGTAGATATTTCCATGTTTATACAGATAGCGGTGTAGATATTTCCATGTTCATACTGATAGCGGTGTGGCTAATTCCATGTTTATACAGATAGCGGTGTAGATATTTCAATGTTTATAGAGATGTTTGTGTAGGTAATTCCATGTTTATACAGATGGCAGTGTAGATATTTCCATGTTTATACAGATAGCGGTGTAGATATTTCCATGTTTATACTGATAGCGGTGTGGCTACTTCCATGTTTATACAGATAGCGGTGTAGATATTTCATTGATTATAGAGATGTCTGTATAGGTAATTCCATGTTTATACAGATGGCTGTGTAGATATTTCCATGGTTATACAGATAGTGGTGTAGATATTTCCATGTTTATACAGATGACTGTGTAGGTATTTCCATGTGTGTACAGATGGCCGTGTCGATATTTCCATGTTTATTGAGACAGCATTGTAGATATTTCCATCTTTGCACAGACTGCGGTGTAGATATTTCCATGTTTATACAGATAACGCTGCAGAAAATTCCATGTTTATACAGCTAGCGGTGTAGATGTTTCCATGTTCATACAGACAGCGGTGGAGATATTTCTTTGTTTATACAGATAACGGTGTAGATATTTCCATGTTTATAGAGATAGTGGTGTAGATATCTCCATATTTATACAGATAGTGGTGTCGATATTTCCATGTTTTTACTGATAGCGGTGTAGATATTTCCATGTTTATTCACATGGCGGTGTAGATATTTCCATGTTTATACATGTCGTGGTGTAGATATTTCCATGTTTATACAGATAGCGGTGTACATATTTCCATGTTTACACTGATAGCGGTGTAGATATTTCCATGTTTATACAGATCGTGGTGTAGACATTTCCATGTTTTTACAGATAGCGGTGTTGATATTTCCATGTTTGTACAGATAGCGGTTTAGATATTTCCATGTTTACTGAGATAGTGGTGTAGATATTTCCATATTTCCACAGATTGCGGTGTAGGTATTTCCATCTTTACACAGAGACCTGTGTACATATTTCCATGTTTACACAGATAGCTGTGTAGATATTTCCATGTTTACACAGATAGTGTTATAGATATTTCCATGTTTATACAGATTGCGGTGTAGATATTTCCATGTTTATAAACATAGCGGTGTAGATATTTCCATCTTTATAGAGAAAGCGGTGGAGATATTTCCATGTTTATACAGATAGCGGTGTAGATATTTCCATGTTTCTACAGATAGCGGTGGAGGTACTTCCGTGTTTATACAGATAGCCGTGTAGACATTTCCATGTTTATAGAGATAGCGGTGTAGATATTTCCATGTTTATACAGATGGCAGTGTAGATATTTCCAGGTATATACAGATGGCAGTGTAGATATTTCCATGTTTATACAGATGGACGTGTAGATATTTCCATGTTTTTAAAGATGACAGTGTAGATATTTCCATGTTTTCACAGATGGCGTTGTAGATATTTCCATGTTTATACAGATAGCGGTGTGGCTACTTCCATGTTTATACAGATAGCGGTGTAGTTATTTCAATGGTCATAGAGATGTCTGTGTAGATAATTCCGTGTTTATACAGATGGCAATGAAGGTATTTCCATGTTTGTACAGATAGTTGTGTAGATATTTCCATGTTTATACAGATGACTGTGTAGGTATTTCCATTTGTGTACAGATGGCATTGTCGATATTTCCATGTTTATTGAGATAGCATTGTAGATATTTTCATCTTTGCACAGACTGCGGTGTAGATATTTCCATGTTTATACAGATAACGCTGCAGATAATTCCATGTTTATACACCTAGCGGTGTAGATGTTTCCATGATCATACTGAAAGCGGTGGAGATATTTCTTTGTTTATACAGATAACGGTGTAGATATTTCCATGTTTATAGAGATAGTGGTGTTGATATTTCCATATTTATACAGATATTGGTGTCAATATTTCCATGTTTATACTGATATCGGTGTAGATATTTCCATGTTTATTCACATAGCGGTGTAGATATTTCCATGTTTATACACGTCGTGGTGTAGACATTTCCATGTTTATACAGATAGCGGTGTAGATATTTCCATGTTCATACTGATAGCGGTGTGGCTAATTCCATGTTTATACAGATAGCGGTGTAGATATTTCAATGATTATAGAGATGTCTGTGTAGGTAATTCCATGTTTATACAGATGGCAGTGTAGATATTTCCATGTTTATACAGATAGCGGTGTAGATATTTCCATGTTTATACTGATAGCGGTGTAGATATTTCCATGTTTATACATGTAGCGGTGTAGATATTTCCATGTTTATGCAGATCGCGGTGTAGACATTTCCATGTTTATACAGATAGCTGTGTTGATATTTCCATGTTTATACAGATAGCGTTGTAGATATTTCCATGTTTACTGAGATAGCGGTGTAGATATTTCCATATTTGCACAGATTGCGGTGTAGATATTTCCATCTTTACACAGAGACCTGTGTACATATTTCCATGTTTACACAGATAGCTGTGTAGATATTTCCATGTTTACACAGATAGTGTTATAGGTATTTCCATGTTTATACAGATAGCCATGTAGACATTTCCATGTTTATAGAGAAAGCGGTGTAGATATTTCCATGTTTATACAGATAGCGGTGTAGATATTTCCAGGTATATACAGATGGCAGTGTAGATATTTCCATCTTTATAGAGATAGCAGTGGAGCTATTTCCATGTTTTTACAGATAGCGATGTAGATATTTCCATGTTTCTTCAGATAGCGGTGGAGATATTTCCATGTTTACACAGATAGCCGTGTAGACATTTCCATGTTTCTAGAGATAGCGGTGTAGATATTTCCATGTTTATAGAGATGGCAGTGTAGATATTTCCAGGTATATTCAGATGGCATTGTAGATATTTCCATGTTTATACAGATGGACGTGTAGATATTTCCATGTTTATAAAGGTGACTGTGTAGATATTTCCATGTTTTCACAGATGGCGGTGTAGATATTTCCATGTTTATACAGATAGCGGTGTGGCTACTTCCATGTTTATACAGATAGCGGTGTAGATATTTCAATGGTTATAGAAATGTCTGTGTAGATAATTCCATGTTTATACAGATGGCTGTGTAGGTATTTCCATGTTTATGCAGATAGTGGTGTAGATATTTCCATGTTTATACAGATGACTGTGTAAGTATTTCCATGTGTGTACAGATGGCGGTGTCGATATTTCCATGTTTATTGAGATAGCATTGTAGATATTTCCATCTTTGCACAGACTGCAGTGTAGATATTCCCATGTTTATACAGATAACGCTGCAGATAATTCCATGTTTATACAGCTAGCGGTGTACATGTTTCCATGTTTTTACTGATAGCGGTGTAGATATTTCCATGTTTATTCACATGGCGGTGTAGATATTTCCATGTTTATACATGTCGTGGTGTAGATATTTCCATGTTTATACAGATAGCGGTGAAGATATTTCCATGTTTACACTGATAGCGGTGTAGATATTTCCATGTTTATACAGATCGTGGTGTAGACATTTCCATGTTTTTACAGATAGCCGTGTTGATATTTCCATGTTTGTACAGATAGCGGTTTAGATATTTCCATGTTTACTGAGATAGCGGTGTAGATATTTCCATATTTCCACAGATTGCGGTGTAGGTATTTCCATCTTTACACAGAGACCTGTGTACATATTTCCATGTTTACACAGATAGCTGTGTAGATATTTCCATGTTTACACAGATAGTGTTATAGATATTTCCATGTTTATACAGATAGCTTTGTAGATATTTCCATGTTTATAAACATAGCGGTGTAGATATTTCCATCTTTATAGAGATAGCGGTGGAGATATTTCCATGTTTATACAGATAGCGGTGTAGATATTTCCATGTTTCTACAGATAGCGGTGGAGATACTTCCGTGTTTATACAGATAGCCGTGTAGACATTTCCATGTTTATAGAGATAGCGGTGTAGATATTTCCATGTTTATACAGATGGCAGTGTAGATATTTCCAGGTATATACAGATGGCAGTTTAGATATTTCCATGTTTATACAGATGGACGTGTAGATATTTCCATGTTTTTAAAGATGACAGTGTAGATATTTCCATGTTTTCACAGATGGCGTTGTAGATATTTCCATGTTTATACAGATAGCGGTGTGGCTACTTCCATGTTTGTACAGATAGCGGTGTAGATATTTCAATGTTCATAGAGATGTCTGTGTAGATAATTCCGTGTTTATACAGATGGCAATGAAGGTATTTCCATGTTTATACAGATAGTTGTGTAGATATTTCCATGTTTATACAGATGACTGTGTAGGTATTTCCATGTGTGTACAGATGGCATTGTCGATATTTCCATGTTTATTGAGATAGCATTGTAGATATTTCCATCTTTGCACAGACTGCGGTGTAGATATTTCCATGTTTATACAGATAACGCTGCAGATAATTCCATGTTTATACACCTAGCGGTGTAGATGTTTCCATGATCATACTGAAAGCGGTGGAGATATTTCTTTGTTTATACAGATAACGGTATAGATATTTCCATGTTTATAGAAATAGTGGTGTTGATATTTCCATATTTATACAGATATTGGTGTTAATATTTCCATGTTTATACTGATATCGGTGTAGATATTTCCATGTTTTTTCACATAGCGGTGTAGATATTTCCATGTTTATACACGTCGTGGTTTAGACATTTCCATGTTTATACAGATAGCGGTGTAGATATTTCCATGTTCATACTGATAGCGGTGTGGCTAATTCCATGTTTATACAGATAGCGGTGTAGATATTTCAATGATTATAGAGATGTCTGTGTAGGTAATTCCATGTTTATACAGATGGCAGTGTAGATATTTCCATGTTTATACAGATAGCGGTGTAGATATTTCCATGTTTATACTGATAGCGGTGTAGATATTTCCATGTTTATACATATAGCGGTGTAGATATTTCCATGTTTATACATATCGTGGTGTAGACATTTCCATGTTTATACAGATAGCTGTGTTGATATTTCCATGTTTATACAGATAGCGGTGTAGATATTTCCATGTTTACTGAGATAGCGGTGTAGATATTTCCATATTTGCACAGACTGCGGTGTAGATATTTCCATGTTTATACATATAACGCTGCAGATAATTCCATGTTTATACAGCTAGCGTTGTAGATGTTTCCAAGTTCATACAGACAGCGGTGGAGATATTTCTTCGTTTATACATATAACGGTGTAGATATTTCCATGTTTATAGAGATGGTGGTGTAGATATTTCCATATTTATACAGATAGCGGTGTCAATATTAACATGTTTATACTGATAGCGGTGTAGATATTTCCATGTTTATTCACATAGCGGTGTAGATATTTCCATGTTTATACAGATAGCGGTGTAGATATTTCCATGTTTATACTGATAGCGGTGTGGCTACTTCCATGTTTATACAGATAGCGGTGTAGATATTTCATTGATTATAGAGATGTCTGTATAGGTAATTCCATGTTTATACAGATGGCTGTGTAGATATTTCCATGGTTATACAGATAGTGGTGTAGATATTTCCATGTTTATACAGATGACTGTGTAGGTATTTCCATGTGTGTACAGATGGCCGTGTCGATATTTCCATGTTTATTGAGACAGCATTGTAGATATTTCCATCTTTGCACAGACTGCGGTGTAGATATTTCCATGTTTATACAGATAACGCTGCAGAAAATTCCATGTTTATACAGCTAGCGGTGTAGATGTTTCCATGTTCATACAGACAGCGGTGGAGATATTTCTTTGTTTATACAGATAACGGTGTAGATATTTCCATGTTTATAGAGATAGTGGTGTAGATATCTCCATATTTATACAGATAGTGGTGTCGATATTTCCATGTTTTTACTGATAGCGGTGTAGATATTTCCATGTTTATTCACATGGCGGTGTAGATATTTCCATGTTTATACATGTCGTGGTGTAGATATTTCCATGTTTATACAGATAGCGGTGTAGATATTTCCATGTTTACACTGATAGCGGTGTAGATATTTCCATGTTTATACAGATCGTGGTGTGGACATTTCCATGTTTTTACAGATAGCGGTGTTGATATTTCCATGTTTGTACAGATAGCGGTTTAGATATTTCCATGTTTACTGAGATAGCGGTGTAGATATTTCCATATTTCCACAGATTGCGGTGTAGGTATTTCCATCTTTACACAGAGACCTGTGTACATATTTCCATGTTTACACAGATAGCTGTGTAGATATTTCCATGTTTACACAGATAGTGTTATAGATATTTCCATGTTTATACAGATTGCGGTGTAGATATTTCCATGTTTATAAACATAGCGGTGTAGATATTTCCATCTTTATAGAGATAGCGGTGGAGATATTTCCATGTTTATACAGATAGCGGTGTAGATATTTCCATGTTTCTACAGATAGCGGTGGAGGTACTTCCGTGTTTATACAGATAGCCATGTAGACATTTCCATGTTTATAGAGATAGCGGTGTAGATATTTCCATGTTTATACAGATGGCAGTGTAGATATTTCCAGGTATATACAGATGGCAGTGTAGATATTTCCATGTTTATACAGATGGACGTGTAGATATTTCCATGTTTTTAAAGATGACAGTGTAGATATTTCCATGTTTTCACAGATGGCGTTGTAGATATTTCCATGTTTATACAGATAGCGGTGTGGCTACTTCCATGTTTATACAGATAGCGGTGTAGATATTTCAATGGTCATAGAGATGTCTGTGTAGATAATTCCGTGTTTATACAGATGGCAATGAAGGTATTTCCATGTTTGTACAGATAGTTGTGTAGATATTTCCATGTTTATACAGATGACTGTGTAGGTATTTCCATTTGTGTACAGATGGCATTGTCGATATTTCCATGTTTATTGAGATAGCATTGTAGATATTTCCATCTTTGCACAGACTGCGGTGTAGATATTTCCATGTTTATACAGATAACGCTGCAGATAATTCCATGTTTATACACCTAGCGGTGTAGATGTTTCCATGATCATACTGAAAGCGGTGGAGATATTTCTTTGTTTATACAGATAACGGTGTAGATATTTCCATGTTTATAGAGATAGTGGTGTTGATATTTCCATATTTATACAGATATTGGTGTCAATATTTCCATGTTTATACTGATATCGGTGTAGATATTTCCATGTTTATTCACATAGCGGTGTAGATATTTCCATGTTTATACACGTCGTGGTGTAGACATTTCCATGTTTATACAGATAGCGGTGTAGATATTTCCATGTTCATACTGATAGCGGTGTGGCTAATTCCATGTTTATACAGATAGCGGTGTAGATATTTCAATGATTATAGAGATGTCTGTGTAGGTAATTCCATGTTTATACAGATGGCAGTGTAGATATTTCCATGTTTATACAGATAGCGGTGTAGATATTTCCATGTTTATACTGATAGCGGTGTAGATATTTCCATGTTTATACATGTAGCGGTGTAGATATTTCCATGTTTATGCAGATCGTGGTGTAGACATTTCCATGTTTATACAGATAGCTGTGTTGATATTTCCATGTTTATACAGATAGCGGTGTAGATATTTCCATGTTTACTCAGATAGCGGTGTAGATATTTCCATATTTGCACAGATTGCGGTGTAGATATTTCCATCTTTACACAGAGACCTGTGTACATATTTCCATGTTTACACACATAGCTGTGTAGATATTTCCATGTTTACACAGATAGTGTTATAGGTATTTCCATGTTTATACAGATAGCCATGTAGACATTTCCATGTTTATAGAGAAAGCGGTGTAGATATTTCCATGTTTATACAGATAGCGGTGTAGATATTTCCAGGTATATACAGATGGCAGTGTAGATATTTCCATCTTTATAGAGATAGCAGTAGAGCTATTTCCATGTTTTTACAGATAGCGATGTAGATATTTCCATGTTTCTTCAGATAGCGGTGGAAATATTTCCATGTTTACACAGATAGCCGTGTAGACATTTCCATGTTTCTAGAGATAGCGGTGTAGATATTTCCATGTTTATAGAGATGGCAGTGTAGATATTTCCAGGTATATTCAGATGGCATTGTAGATATTTCCATGTTTATACAGATGGACGTGTAGATATTTCCATGTTTATAAAGGTGACTGTGTAGATATTTCCATGTTTTCACAGATGGCGGTGTAGATATTTCCATGTTTATACAGATAGCGGTGTGGCTACTTCCATGTTTATAGAGATAGCGGTGTAGATATTTCAATGGTTATAGAAATGTCTGTGTAGATAATTCCATGTTTATACAGATGGCTGTGTAGGTATTTCCATGTTTATGCAGATAGTGGTGTAGATATTTCCATGTTTATACAGATGACTGTGTAGGTATTTCCATGTGTGTACAGATGGCGGTGTCGATATTTCCATGTTTATTGAGATAGCATTGTAGATATTTCCATCTTTGCACAGACTGCAGTGTAGATATTCCCATGTTTATACAGATAACGCTGCAGATAATTCCATGTTTATACAGCTAGCGGTGTATATGTTTCCATGTTCATACAGACAGCAGTGGAGATATTTCTTTGTTTATACAGATAACGGTGTAGATATTTCCATGTTTATAGAGGTAGTGGTGTAGATATTTCCATATTTATACAGATAGCGGTGTCAATATTTCCATGTTTATACTGATAGCGGTGTAGGTATTTCCATGTTTATTCACATAGCGGTGTAGATATTTCCATGTTTATACATGTCGTGCTGTAGATATTTCCATGTTTATACAGATAGCGGTGTAGATATTTCCATGTTTACTAAGATAGCGGTGTAGATATTTCCATATTTGCACAGATTGTGGTGTAGATATTTCCATCTTTACACAGAGACCTGTGTACATATTTCCATGTTTACACAGATAGCTGTGTAGATATTTCCATGTTTACACAGATAATGTTATAGATATTTCCATGTTTATACAGATAGCGGTGAAGATATTTCCATGTTTATAAAGATAGCGGGGTAGATATTTCCATCTTTATAAAGATAGCGGTGGAGATATTTCCATGTTTATACAGATAGCCGTGTAGACATTTCCATGTTTATAGAGATAGCGCTGTAGGTAATTCCATGTTTATACAGATGGCAATGTAGATATTTCCATGTTTATACAGATAGCGGTGTAGATATTTCCATGCTTATTCTGATAGCGGTGTAGATATTTCCATGTTTATACATATAGCGGTGTAGATATTTCCATGTTTCTACAGATAGCGGTGGAGATATTTCCATGTTTATACAGATAGCCGTGTAGACATTTCCATGTTTATAGAGATAGCGCTGTAGATATTTCCAGGTTTATACAGATGGCAGTGTAGATATTTCCAGGTATATACAGATGGCAGTGTAGGTATTTCCATGTTTATACAGATGGACGTGTAGATATTTCCATGTTTATAAAGATGACAGTGTAGATATTTCCATGTTTTCACAGATGGCGGTGTAGATAGTTCCATGTTTATACAGATACCGGTGTGGCTACTTCCATGTTTATACATATAGCGGTGTAGATATTTCAATGTTTATAGAGATGTCTCTGTAGATAATTCCATGTTTATACAGATGGCAGTGTAGTTATTTCCATGTTTATACAGATAGTGGTGTAGATATTTCCATGTTTATACAGATGACTGTGTACGTATTTCCATGTGTGTACAGATGGCGGTGTCGTTATTTCCATGTTTATTGAGATAGCATTGTAGATATTTCCATCTTTGCACAGACTGCGGTGTAGATATTTCCATGTTTATACAGATAACGCTGCAGATAATTCCATGTTTATACAGCTAGTGGTGTAGATGTTTCCAAGTTCATACAGACAGCGGTGGAGATATTTCTTTGTTTATACAGATAACGGTGTAGATATTTCCATGTTTATAGAGATAGTGGTGTAGATATTTCCATATTTATACAGATAGCGGTGTCACTATTTCCATGTTTATACTGATAGCGGTGTAGATATTTCCATGTTTATTCATATAGCGGTGTAGATATTTCCATGTTTACACTGATAGCGGTGTAGATATTTCCATGTTTACACTGATAGCGGTGTAGATATTTCCATGTTTATACAGATCGTGGTGTAGAGATTTCCATGTTTTTACAGATAGCGGTGTTGATATTTCCATGTTTGTACAGATAGCGGTTTAGATATTTCCATGTTTACTGAGATAGCGGTGTAGATATTTCCATATTTCCACAGATTGCGGTGTAGGTATTTCCATCTTTACACAGAGACCTGTGTACATATTTCCATGTTTACACAGATAGCTGTGTAGATATTTCCTTGTTTACACAGATAGTGTTATAGATATTTCCATGTTTATACAGATAGCAGTGTAGATATTTCCATGTTTATAAACATAGCGGTGTAGATATTTCCATCTTTATAGAGACAGCGGTGGAGATATTTCCATGTTTATACAGATAGCGGTGTAGATATTTCCATGTTTCTACAGATAGCGGTGGAGATACTTCCGTGTTTATACAGATAGCCGTGTAGACATTTCCATGTTTATAGAGATAGCGGTGTAGATATTTCCATGTTTATACAGATGGCAGTGTAGATATTTCTAGGTATATACAGATGGCAGTGTAGATATTTCCATGTTTATGCAGATGGACGTGTAGATATTTCCATGTTTATAAAGATGACAGTGTAGATATTTCCATGTTTTCACAGATGTCGGTGTATATATTTCCATGTTTATACAGATAGCGGTGTGGCTACTTCCATGTTTATACAGATAGCGGTGTAGATATTTCAATGGTTATAGAGATGTCTGTGTGGATAATTCCATGTTTATACAGATGGCAGTGTAGGTATTTCCATGTTTATACAGATAGTGGTGTAGATATTTCCATGTTTATTCAGATGACTGTGTAGGTATTTCCATGTGTGTACAGATGGCGGTGTAAATATTTCCATGTTTATTGAGATAGCATTGTAGATATTTCCATCTTTGCACAGACTGCGGTGTAGATATTCCCATGTTTATACAGATAACGCTGCAGATAATTCCATGTTTATACAGCTAGCGGTGTAGAGGTTTCCATGTTCATACAGACAGCGGTGGAGATATTTCTTTGTTTATACAGATAACGGTGTAGATATTTCCATGTTTATAGAGATAGTGGTGTACATATTTCCATATTTATACAGATAGCGGTGTCAATATTTCCATGTTTATACAGATAGCGGTGTAGATATTTCCATGTTTATACTGATAGCGGTGTAGATATTTCCATGTTTACACTGATAGCGGTGTAGATATTTCCATGTTTATACAGATCGTGGTGTGGACATTTCCATGTTTATACAGATAGCGGTGTTGATATTTCCATGTTTGTACAGATAGCGGTTTAGATATTTCCATGTTTACTGAGATAGCGGTGTAGATATTTCCATATTTCCACAGATTGCGGTGTAGGTATTTCCATCTTTACACAGAGACCTGTGTACACATTTCCATGTTTACACAGATAGCTGTGTAGATATTTCCATGTTTACACAGATAGTGTTATAGTTATTTCCATGTTTATACAGATAGCGGTGTAGATATTTCCATGTTTATAAAGATAGCGGTGTAGATATTTCCATCTTTATAGAGATAGCGGTGGAGATATTTCCATGTTTATACAGATAGCGATGTAGATATTTCCATGTTTCTACAGATAGCGGTGGAGATATTTCCATGTTTATACAGATAGCCATGTAGACATTTCCATGTTTTTAGAGAAAGCGGTGTAGATATTTCCATGTTTTTACAGATGGCAGTGTTGATATTTCCAGGTATATACAGATGGCAGTGTAGATATTTCCATGTTTATACAGATGGACGTGTAGATATTTCCATGTTTATAAAGATGACAGTGTAGATATATCCATGTTCTCACAGATGGTGGTGTAGATATTTCCATGTTTATACAGATAGCGGTGTGGCTACTTCCATGTATATACAGATAGCGGTGTAGATATTTCAATGGTTATAGAGATGACTGTGTAGATAATTCCGTGTTTATACAGATGGCAATGAAGGTATTTCCATGTTTATACAGATAGTGGTGTAGATATTTCCATGTTTATACAGATGACTGTGTAGGTATTTCCATGTGTGTACAGATGACGGTGTCGATATTTCCATGTTTATTGAGATAGCATTGTAGATATTTCCATCTTTGCACAGACTGCGGTGTAGATATTTCCATGTTTATACAGATCGTGGTGTAGACATTTCCATGTTTATACAGATAGCGGTGTTGATATTTCCATATTTATACAGATAGCGGTGTAGATATTTCCATGTTTACTAAGATAGCGGTGTAGATATTTCCATATTTGCACAGATTGTGGTGTAGATATTTCCATCTTTACACAGAGACCTGTGTACATATTTCCATGTTTACACAGATAGCTGTGTAGATATTTCCATGTTTACACAGCTAATGTTATAGATATTTCCATGTTTCTACAGATATTGGTGGAGATATTTCCATGTTTATACAGATAGCCGTGTAGACATTTCCATGTTTATAGAGGTAGCGGTGTAGATATTTCAATGTTTATAGAGATGGCAGTGTAGATATTTCCAGGTATATACAGATGGCAGTGTAGATATTTCCATGTTTATACAGATGGACGTGTAGATATTTCCAGGTTTATAAAGATGACAGTGTAGATATTTCCATGTTTTCACAGATGGCGGTGTAGATATTTCCATGTTTATACAGATAGCGGTGTGGCTACTTCCATGTTTATACAGATAGCGGTGTAGATATTTCAATGGTTATAGAGATGTCTGTGTAGATAATTCCATGTTTATACAGATGGCAGTGTAGGTATTTCCATGTTTATACAGATAGTGGTGTAGATATTTCCATGTTTATACAGATGACTGTGTAGGTATTTCCATGTGTGTACAGATGGCGGTGTCGATATTTCCATGTTTATTGAGATAGCATTGTAGATATTTCCATCTTTGCACAGACTGCGGTGTAGATATTTCCATGTTTATACAGAAAACGCTGCAGATAATTCCATGTTTATACAGCTAGCTGTGTAGATGTTTCCATGTTCATACAGACAGCGGTGGAGATATTTCTTTGTTTATACAGATAACGGTGTAGATATTTCCATGTTTATAGAGATAGTGGTGTAGATATTTCCATATTTATACAGATAGCGGTGTCGATATTTCCATGTTTTTATTGATAGCGGTGTAGGCATTTCCATGTTTATTCACATGGCGGTGTAGATATTTCCATGTTTATACATGTCGTGTTGTAGATATTTCCACGTTTACACAGATAGCGGTGTAGATATTTCCATGTTTATACTGATAGCGGTGTAGATATTTCCATGATTATACATATAGCGGTGTAGATATTTCCATGTTTATACAGATCATGGTGTAGACATTTCCATGTTTATGCAGATAGCGGTGTTGATATTTCCATGTTTATACAGATAGCGGTGTAGATATTTCCATATTTACTGAGATAGCGGTGTAGATATTTCCATATTTGCACAGATTGCGTTGTCGATATTTTCATCTTTACACAGAGACCTGTGTACATATTTCCATGTTTACACAGATAGCTGTGTAGATATTTCCATGTTTACACAGATAGTGTTATAGATATTTCCATGTTTATACAGATAGCGGTGTAGATATTTCCAGGTATATACAGATGGCAGTGTAGATATTTCCATCTTTATAGAGACAGCAGTGGAGATATTTCCATGTTTTTACAGATAGCGATGTAGATATTTCCATGTTTCTTCAGATAGCGGTGGAGATATTTCCATGTTTACACAGATAGCCGTGTAGACATTTCCATGTTTGTAGAGATAGCGGTGTAGATATTTCCATGTTTATGCAGATGGCAGTGTAGATATTTCCAGGTATATACAGATGGCAGTGTAGATATTTCCATGTTTATACAGTTGGACGTGTAGATATTTCCATGTTTATAAAGATGACAGTGTAGATATATCCATGTTCTCACAGATGGTGGTGTAGGTATTTCCATGTTTATACAGATAGCGGTGTGGCTACTTCCATGTATATACAGATAGCGGTGTAGATATTTCAATGGTTGTAGAGATGACTGTGTAGATAATTCCGTGTTTATACAGATGGCAATGAAGGTATTTCCATGTTTATACAGATAGTGGTGTAGATATTTCCATGTTTATACAGATGACTGTGTAGGTATTTCCATGTGTGTACAGATGACGGTGTCGATATTTCCATGTTTATTGAGATAGCATTGTAGATATTTCCATCTTTGCACAGACTGCGGTGTAGATATTTCCATGTTTATACAGATCGTGGTGTAGACATTTCCATGTTTATACAGATAGCGGTGTTGATATTTCCATGTTTATACAGATAGCGGTGTAGATATTTCCATGTTTACTAAGATAGCGGTGTAGATATTTCCATATTTGCACAGATTGTGGTGTAGATATTTCCATCTTTACACAGAGACCTGTGTACATATTTCCATGTTTACACAGATAGCTGTGTAGATATTTCCATGTTTACACAGCTAATGTTATAGATATTTCCATGTTTCTACAGTTATTGGTGGAGATATTTCCATGTTTATACAGATAGCCGTGTAGACGTTTCCATGTTTATAGAGGTAGCGGTGTAGATATTTCCATGTTTATAGAGATGGCAGTGTAGATATTTCCAGGTATATACAGATGGCAGTGTAGATATTTCCATGTTTATACAGATGGACGTGTAGATATTTCCAGGTTTATAAAGATGACAGTGTAGATATTTCCATGTTTTCACAGATGGCGGTGTAGATATTTCCATGTTTATACAGATAGCGGTGTGGCTACTTCCATGTTTATACAGATAGCGGTGTAGATATTTCAATGGTTATAGAGATGTCTGTGTAGATAATTCCATGTTTATACAGATGGCAGTGTAGGTATTTCCATGTTTATACAGATAGTGGTGTAGATATTTCCATGTTTATACAGATGACTGTGTAGGTATTTCCATGTGTGTACAGATGGCGGTGTCGATATTTCCATGTTTATTGAGATAGCATTGTAGATATTTCCATCTTTGCACAGACTGCGGTGTAGATATTTCCATGTTTATACAGAAAACGCTGCAGATAATTCCATGTTTATACAGCTAGCTGTGTAGATGTTTCCATGTTCATACAGACAGCGGTGGAGATATTTCTTTGTTTATACAGATAACGGTGTAGATATTTCCATGTTTATAGAGATAGTGGTGTTGATATTTCCATATTTATACAGATAGCGGTGTCGATATTTCCATGTTTTTATTGATAGCGGTGTAGACATTTCCATGTTTATTCACATGGCGGTGTAGATATTTCCATGTTTATACTGATAGCGGTGTAGATATTTCCATGATTATACATATAGCGGTGTAGATATTTCCATGTTTATACAGATCGTGGTGTAGACATTTCCATGTTTATGCAGATAGCGGTGTTGATATTTCCATGTTTATACAGATAGCGGTGTAGATATTTCCATATTTACTGAGATAGCGGTGTAGATATTTCCATATTTGCACAGATTGCGTTGTCGATATTTTCATCTTTACACAGAGACCTGTGTACATATTTCCATGTTTACCCAGATAGCTGTGTAGATATTTCCATGTTTACACAGATAGTGTTATAGATATTTCCATGTTTATACAGATAGCGGTGTAGATATTTCCAGGTATATACAGATGGCAGTGTAGATATTTCCATCTTTATAGAGACAGCAGTGGAGATATTTCCATGTTTTTACAGATAGCGATGTAGATATTTCCATGTTTCTTCAGATAGCAGTGGAGATATTTCCATGTTTACACAGATAGCCGTGTAGACATTTCCATGTTTGTAGAGATAGCGGTGTAGATATTTCCATGTTTATAGAGATGGCAGTGTAGATATTTCCAGGTATATACAGATGGCATTGTAGATATTTCCATGTTTATACAGATGGACATGTAGATATTTCCATGTTTATAAAGGTGACAGTGTAGATATTTCCATGTTTTCACAGATGGCGGTGTAGATATTTCCATGTTTATACAGATAGCGGTGTGGCTACTTCCATGTTTATACAGATAGCGGTGTAGATATTTCAATGGTTATAGAAATGTCTGTGTAGATAATTCCATGTTTATACAGATGGCAGTGTAGGTATTTCCAAGTTTATGCAGATAGTGGTGTAGATATTTCCATGTTTATACAGATGACTGTGTAGGTATTTCCATGTGTGTACAGATGGCGGTGTCGATATTTCCATGTTTATTGAGATAGCATTGTAGATATTTCCATCTTTGCACAGACTGCAGTGTAGATATTTCCATGTTTATACAGATAACGCTGCAGATAATTCCATGTTTATACAGCTAGCGGTGTAGATGTTTCCATGTTCATACAGACAGCAGTGGAGATATTTCTTTGTTTATACAGATAACGGAGTAGATATTTCCATGTTTATAGAGATAGTGGTGTAGATATTTCCATATATATACAGATAGCGGTGTCAATATTTCCATGTTTATACAGATAGCGGTGTAGATATTTCCATGTTTACACTGATAGCGGTGTAGATATTTCCATGTTTATACATATAGCGGTGTAGATATTTCCATGTTTATACAGATAGCGGTGTTGATATTTCCATGTTTGTACAGATAGCGGTTTAGATATTTCCATGTTTACTGAGATAGCGGTGTAGATATTTCCATATTTCCACAGATTGCGGTGTAGGTATTTCCATCTTTACACAGAGACCTGTGTACATATTTCCATGTTTACACAGATAGCTGTGTAGATATTTCCATGTTTACACAGATAGAGTTATAGATATTTCCATGTTTATACAGATAGCGGTGTAGATATTTCCATGTTTATACAGATGACTGTGTAGGTATTTCCATGTGTGTACAGATGGCGGTCTCGATATTTCCATGTTTATTGAGATAGCATTGTAGATATTTCCATCTTTGCACATACTGCAGTGTAGATATTTCCTTGTTTATACAGATAACGCTGCAGATAATTCCATGTTTATACAGCTAGCGGTGTAGATGTTTCCATGTTCATACAGACAGCAGTGGAGATATTTCTTTGTTTATACAGATAACGGTGTAGATATTTCCATGTTTATAGAGGTAGTGGTGTAGATATTTCCATATTTATACAGATAGCGGTGTCAATATTTCCATGTTTATACTGATAGCGGTGTAGGTATTTCCATGTTTATTCACATAGCGGTGTAGATATTTCCATGTTTATACTTGTCGTGCTGTAGATATTTCCATGTTTATACAGATAGCGGTGTAGATATTTCCATGTTTATACTGATAGCGGTGTGGCTACTTCCATGTTTATACAGATAGCGGTGTAGATATTTCAATGATTATAGAGATGTCTGTGTAGGTAATTCCATGTTTATACAGATGGCAGTGTAGATATTTCCATGTTTATACAGATAGTGGTGTAGATATCTCCATGTTTATACAGATGACTGTGTAGGTATTTCCATGTGTGTACAGATGGCAGTGTCGATATTTCCATGTTTATTGAGATAGCATTGTAGATATTTCCACCTTTGCACAGACTGCGGTGTAGATATTTCCATGTTTATACAGATCGTGGTGTAGACATTTCCATGTTTATACAGTTAGCGGTGTTGATATTTCCATGTTTATATAGATAGCGGTGTAGATATTTCCATGTTTACTAAGATAGCGGTGTAGATATTTCCATATTTGCACAGATTGTGGTGTAGATATTTCCATCTTTACACAGAGACCTGTGTACATATTTCCATGTTTACACAGATAGCTGTGTAGATATTTCCATGTTTACACAGATAATGTTATAGATATTTCCATGTTTATACAGATACCGGTGCAGATATTTCCATGTGTATAAAGATAGCGGTGTAGATATTTCCATCTTTATAGAGATAGCGTTGGAGATATTTCCATGTTTATACAGATAGCGATGTAGATATTTCCATCTTTCTACAGATAGCGGTGGAGATATTTCCATGTTTATGCAGATAGCCGTGTAGACATTTCCATGTTTATAGAGATAGCCGTGTAGATATTTCCGTGTTTATACAGATGGCACTGTAGATATTTCTAGGTATATACAGATGGCAGTGTAGATATTTCCATGTTTATGCAGATGGACGTGTAGATATTTCCATGTTTATAAAGGTGACAGTGTAGATATTTCCATGTTTTCACAGATGGCGGTGTATATATTTCCATGTTTATACAGATAGCGGTGTGGCTACTTCCATGTTTATACAGATAGCGGTGTAGATATTTCAATGGTTATAGAGATGTCTGTGTGGATAATTCCATGTTTATACAGATGGCAGTGTAGGTATTTCCATGTTTATACAGATAGTGGTGTAGATATTTCCATGTTTATTCAGATGACTGTGTAGGTATTTCCATGTGTGTACAGATGGCGGTGTAAATATTTCCATGTTTATTGAGATAGCATTGTAGATATTTCCATCTTTGCACAGACTGCGGTGTAGATATTCCCATGTTTATACAGATAACGCTGCAGATAATTCCATGTTTATACAGCTAGCGGTGTAGATGTTTCCATGTTCATACAGACAGCGGTGGAGATATTTCTTTGTTTATACAGATAACGGTGTAGATATTTCCATGTTTATAGAGATAGTGGTGTACATATTTCCATATTTATACAGATAGCGGTGTCAATATTTCCATGTTTATACAGATAGCGGTGTAGATATTTCCATGTTTATACAGATAACGCTGCAGATAATTCCATGTTTATACAGCTAGCGGTGTAGATGTTTCCATGTTCATACAGACAGCAGTGGAGATATTTATTTGTTTATACAGATAACGGAGTAGATATTTCCATGTTTATAGAGATAGTGGTGTAGATATTTCCATATTTATACAGATAGCGGTGTCACTATTTCCATGTTTATACTGATAGCGGTGTAGATATTTCCATGTTTATTCACATAGCGGTGTAGATATTTCCATGTTTATACAGATAGCGGTGTATATATTTCCATGTTTACACTGATAGCGGTGTAGATATTTCCATGTTTATACAGATCGTGGTGCAGACATTTCCATGTTTTTACAGATAGCGGTGTTGATATTTCCATGTTTGTACAGATAGCGGTTTAGATATTTCCATGTTTACTGAGATAGCGGTGTAGATATTTCCATATTTCCACAGATTGCGGTGTAGGTATTTCCATCTTTACACAGAGACCTGTGTACATATTTCCATGTTTACACAGATAGCTGTGAAGATATTTCCATGTTTACACAGATAGTGTTATAGATATTTCCATGTTTATACAGATAGCAGTGTAGATATTTCCATGTTTATAAAGATAGCGGTGTAGATATTTCCATCTTTATAGAGACAGCGGTGGAGATATTTCCATGTTTATACAGATAGCGGTGTAGATATTTCCATGTTTCTACAGATAGCGGTGGAGATACTTCCGTGTTTATACAGATAGCCGTGTAGACATTTCCATGTTTATAGAGATAGCGGTGTAGATATTTCCATGTTTATACAGATGGCAGTGTAGATATTTCCAGGTATATACAGATGGCAGTGTAGATATTTCCATGTTTATACAGATGGACGTGTAGATATTTCCATGTTTATAAAGATGACAGTGTAGATATATCCATGTTCTCACAGATGGTGGTGTAGGTATTTCCATGTTTATACAGATAGCGGTGTGGCTACTTCCATGTATATACAGATAGCGGTGTAGATATTTCAATGGTTGTAGAGATGACTGTGTAGATAATTCCGTGTTTATACAGATGGCAATGAAGGTATTTCCATGTTTATACAGATAGTGGTGTAGATATTTCCATGTTTATACAGATGACTGTGTAGGTATTTCCATGTGTGTACAGATGACGGTGTCGATATTTCCATGTTTATTGAGATAGCATTGTAGATATTTCCATCTTTGCACAGACTGCGGTGTAGATATTTCCATGTTTATACAGATCGTGGTGTAGACATTTCCATGTTTATACAGATAGCGGTGTTGATATTTCCATGTTTATACAGATAGCGGTGTAGATATTTCCATGTTTACTAAGATAGCGGTGTAGATATTTCCATATTTGCACAGATTGTGGTGTAGATATTTCCATCTTTACACAGAGAACTGTGTACATATTTCCATTTTTACACAGATAGCTGTGTAGATATTTCCATGTTTACACAGCTAATGTTATAGATATTTCCATGTTTCTACAGTTATTGGTGGAGATATTTCCATGTTTATACAGATAGCCGTGTAGACGTTTCCATGTTTATAGAGGTAGCAGTGTAGATATTTCCATGTTTATAGAGATGGCAGTGTAGATATTTCCAGGTATATACGGATGGCAGTGTAGATATTTCCATGTTTATACAGATGGACGTGTAGATATTTCCAGGTTTATAAAGATGACAGTGTAGATATTTCCATGTTTTCACAGATGGCGGTGTAGATATTTCCATGTTTATACAGATAGCAGTGTGGCTACTTCCATGTTTATACAGATAGCGGTGTAGATATTTCAATGGTTATAGAGATGTCTGTGTAGATAATTCCATGTTTATACAGATGGCAGTGTAGGTATTTCCATGTTTATACAGATAGTGGTGTAGATATTTCCATGTTTATACAGATGACTGTGTAGGTATTTCCATGTGTGTACAGATGGCGGTGTCGATATTTCCATGTTTATTGAGATAGCATTGTAGATATTTCCATCTTTGCACAGACTGCGGTGTAGATATTTCCATGTTTATACAGAAAACGCTGCAGATAATTCCATGTTTATACAGCTAGCTGTGTAGATGTTTCCATGTTCATACAGACAGCGGTGGAGATATTTCTTTGTTTATACAGATAACGGTGTAGATATTTCCATGTTTATAGAGATAGTGGTGTTGATATTTCCATATTTATACAGATAGCGGTGTCGATATTTCCATGTTTTTATTGATAGCTGTGTAGTCATTTCCATGTTTATTCACATGGCGGTGTAGATATTTCCATGTTTATACATGTCGTGTTGTAGATATTTCCATGTTTACACAGATAGCGGTGTAGATATTTCCGTGTTTATACTGATAGCGTTGTAGATATTTCCATGATTATACATATAGCAGTGTAGATATTTCCATGTTTATACAGATCGTGGTGTAGACATTTCCATGTTTATGCAGATAGCGGTGTTGATATTTCCATGTTTATACAGATAGCGGTGTAGATATTTCCATATTTACTGAGATAGTGGTGTAGATATTTCCATATTTGCACAGATTGCGTTGTCGATATTTTCATCTTTACACAGAGACCTGTGTACATATTTCCATGTTTACACAGATAGCTGTGTAGATATTTCCATGTTTACACAGATAGTGTTATAGATATTTCCATGTTTATACAGATAGCGGTGTAGATATTTCCAGGTATATACAGATGGCAGTGTAGATATTTCCATCTTTATAGAGACAGCAGTGGAGATATTTCCATGTTTTTACAGATAGCGATGTAGATATTTCCATGTTTCTTCAGATAGCAGTGGAGATATTTCCATGTTTACACAGATAGCCGTGTAGACATTTCCATGTTTGTAGAGATAGCGGTGTAGATATTTCCATGTTTATAGAGATGGCAGTGTAGATATTTCCAGGTATATACAGATGGCATTGTAGATATTTCCATGTTTATACAGATGGACATGTAGATATTTCCATGTTTATAAAGGTGACAGTGTAGATATTTCCATGTTTTCACAGATGGCGGTGTAGATATTTCCATGTTTATACAGATAGCGGTGTGGCTACTTCCATGTTTATACAGATAGCGGTGTAGATATTTCAATGGTTATAGAAATGTCTGTGTAGATAATTCCATGTTTATACAGATGGCAGTGTAGGTATTTCCAAGTTTATGCAGATAGTGGTGTAGATATTTCCATGTTTATACAGATGACTGTGTAGGTATTTCCATGTGTGTACAGATGGCGGTGTCGATATTTCCATGTTTATTGAGATAGCATTGTAGATATTTCCATCTTTGCACAGACTGCAGTGTAGATATTTCCATGTTTATACAGATAACGCTGCAGATAATTCCATGTTTATACAGCTAGCGGTGTAGATGTTTCCATGTTCATACAGACAGCAGTGGAGATATTTCTTTGTTTATACAGATAACGGAGTAGATATTTCCATGTTTATAGAGATAGTGGTGTAGATATTTCCATATATATACAGATAGCGGTGTCAATATTTCCATGTTTATACAGATAGCGGTGTAGATATTTCCATGTTTACACTGATAGCGGTGTAGATATTTCCATGTTTATACATATAGCGGTGTAGATATTTCCATGTTTATACAGATAGCGGTGTTGATATTTCCATGTTTGTACAGATAGCGGTTTAGATATTTCCATGTTTACTGAGATAGCGGTGTAGATATTTCCATATTTCCACAGATTGCGGTGTAGGTATTTCCATCTTTACACAGAGACCTGTGTACATATTTCCATGTTTACACAGATAGCTGTGTAGATATTTCCATGTTTACACAGATAGAGTTATAGATATTTCCATGTTTATACAGATAGCGGTGTAGATATTTCCATGTTTATACAGATGACTGTGTAGGTATTTCCATGTGTGTACAGATGGCGGTCTCGATATTTCCATGTTTATTGAGATAGCATTGTAGATATTTCCATCTTTGCACATACTGCAGTGTAGATATTTCCTTGTTTATACAGATAACGCTGCAGATAATTCCATGTTTATACAGCTAGCGGTGTAGATGTTTCCATGTTCATACAGACAGCAGTGGAGATATTTCTTTGTTTATACAGATAACGGTGTAGATATTTCCATGTTTATAGAGGTAGTGGTGTAGATATTTCCATATTTATACAGATAGCGGTGTCAATATTTCCATGTTTATACTGATAGCGGTGTAGGTATTTCCATGTTTATTCACATAGCGGTGTAGATATTTCCATGTTTATACTTGTCGTGCTGTAGATATTTCCATGTTTATACAGATAGCGGTGTAGATATTTCCATGTTTATACTGATAGCGGTGTGGCTACTTCCATGTTTATACAGATAGCGGTGTAGATATTTCAATGATTATAGAGATGTCTGTGTAGGTAATTCCATGTTTATACAGATGGCAGTGTAGATATTTCCATGTTTATACAGATAGTGGTGTAGATATCTCCATGTTTATACAGATGACTGTGTAGGTATTTCCATGTGTGTACAGATGGCAGTGTAGATATTTCCATGTTTATTGAGATAGCATTGTAGATATTTCCACCTTTGCACAGACTGCGGTGTAGATATTTCCATGTTTATACAGATCGTGGTGTAGACATTTCCATGTTTATACAGTTAGCGGTGTTGATATTTCCATGTTTATATAGATAGCGGTGTAGATATTTCCATGTTTACTAAGATAGCGGTGTAGATATTTCCATATTTGCACAGATTGTGGTGTAGATATTTCCATCTTTACACAGAGACCTGTGTACATATTTCCATGTTTACACAGATAGCTGTGTAGATATTTCCATGTTTACACAGATAATGTTATAGATATTTCCATGTTTATACAGATACCGGTGCAGATATTTCCATGTGTATAAAGATAGCGGTGTAGATATTTCCATCTTTATAGAGATAGCGTTGGAGATATTTCCATGTTTATACAGATAGCGATGTAGATATTTCCATCTTTCTACAGATAGCGGTGGAGATATTTCCATGTTTATGCAGATAGCCGTGTAGACATTTCCATGTTTATAGAGATAGCCGTGTAGATATTTCCGTGTTTATACAGATGGCACTGTAGATATTTCTAGGTATATACAGATGGCAGTGTAGATATTTCCATGTTTATGCAGATGGACGTGTAGATATTTCCATGTTTATAAAGGTGACAGTGTAGATATTTCCATGTTTTCACAGATGGCGGTGTATATATTTCCATGTTTATACAGATAGCGGTGTGGCTACTTCCATGTTTATACAGATAGCGGTGTAGATATTTCAATGGTTATAGAGATGTCTGTGTGGATAATTCCATGTTTATACAGATGGCAGTGTAGGTATTTCCATGTTTATACAGATAGTGGTGTAGATATTTCCATGTTTATTCAGATGACTGTGTAGGTATTTCCATGTGTGTACAGATGGCGGTGTAAATATTTCCATGTTTATTGAGATAGCATTGTAGATATTTCCATCTTTGCACAGACTGCGGTGTAGATATTCCCATGTTTATACAGATAACGCTGCAGATAATTCCATGTTTATACAGCTAGCGGTGTAGATGTTTCCATGTTCATACAGACAGCAGTGGAGATATTTATTTGTTTATACAGATAACGGAGTAGATATTTCCATGTTTATAGAGATAGTGGTGTAGATATTTCCATATTTATACAGATAGCGGTGTCACTATTTCCATGTTTATACTGATAGCGGTGTAGATATTTCCATGTTTATTCACATAGCGGTGTAGATATTTCCATGTTTATACAGATAGCGGTGTATATATTTCCATGTTTACACTGATAGCGGTGTAGATATTTCCATGTTTATACAGATCGTGGTGCAGACATTTCCATGTTTTTACAGATAGCGGTGTTGATATTTCCATGTTTGTACAGATAGCGGTTTAGATATTTCCATGTTTACTGAGATAGCGGTGTAGATATTTCCATATTTCCACAGATTGCGGTGTAGGTATTTCCATCTTTACACAGAGACCTGTGTACATATTTCCATGTTTACACAGATAGCTGTGTAGATATTTCCATGTTTACACAGATAGTGTTATAGATATTTCCATGTTTATACAGATAGCAGTGTAGATATTTCCATGTTTATAAAGATAGCGGTGTAGATATTTCCATCTTTATAGAGACAGCGGTGGAGATATTTCCATGTTTATACAGATAGCGGTGTAGATATTTCCATGTTTCTACAGATAGCGGTGGAGATACTTCCGTGTTTATACAGATAGCCGTGTAGACATTTCCATGTTTATAGAGATAGCGGTGTAGATATTTCCATGTTTATACAGATGGCAGTGTAGATATTTCCAGGTATATACAGATGGCAGTGTAGATATTTCCATGTTTATACAGATGGACGTGTAGATATTTCCATGTTTATAAAGATGACAGTGTAGATATATCCATGTTCTCACAGATGGTGGTGTAGGTATTTCCATGTTTATACAGATAGCGGTGTGGCTACTTCCATGTATATACAGATAGCGGTGTAGATATTTCAATGGTTGTAGAGATGACTGTGTAGATAATTCCGTGTTTATACAGATGGCAATGAAGGTATTTCCATGTTTATACAGATAGTGGTGTAGATATTTCCATGTTTATACAGATGACTGTGTAGGTATTTCCATGTGTGTACAGATGACGGTGTCAATATTTCCATGTTTATTGAGATAGCATTGTAGATATTTCCATCTTTGCACAGACTGCGGTGTAGATATTTCCATGTTTATACAGATCGTGGTGTAGACATTTCCATGTTTATACAGATAGCGGTGTTGATATTTCCATGTTTATACAGATAGCGGTGTAGATATTTCCATGTTTACTAAGATAGCGGTGTAGATATTTCCATATTTGCACAGATTGTGGTGTAGATATTTCCATCTTTACACAGAGAACTGTGTACATATTTCCATTTTTACACAGATAGCTGTGTAGATATTTCCATGTTTACACAGCTAATGTTATAGATATTTCCATGTTTCTACAGTTATTGGTGGAGATATTTCCATGTTTATACAGATAGCCGTGTAGACGTTTCCATGTTTATAGAGGTAGCAGTGTAGATATTTCCATGTTTATAGAGATGGCAGTGTAGATATTTCCAGGTATATACGGATGGCAGTGTAGATATTTCCATGTTTATACAGATGGACGTGTAGATATTTCCAGGTTTATAAAGATGACAGTGTAGATATTTCCATGTTTTCACAGATGGCGGTGTAGATATTTCCATGTTTATACAGATAGCAGTGTGGCTACTTCCATGTTTATACAGATAGCGGTGTAGATATTTCAATGGTTATAGAGATGTCTGTGTAGATAATTCCATGTTTATACAGATGGCAGTGTAGGTATTTCCATGTTTATACAGATAGTGGTGTAGATATTTCCATGTTTATACAGATGACTGTGTAGGTATTTCCATGTGTGTACAGATGGCGGTGTCGATATTTCCATGTTTATTGAGATAGCATTGTAGATATTTCCATCTTTGCACAGACTGCGGTGTAGATATTTCCATGTTTATACAGAAAACGCTGCAGATAATTCCATGTTTATACAGCTAGCTGTGTAGATGTTTCCATGTTCATACAGACAGCGGTGGAGATATTTCTTTGTTTATACAGATAACGGTGTAGATATTTCCATGTTTATAGAGATAGTGGTGTTGATATTTCCATATTTATACAGATAGCGGTGTCGATATTTCCATGTTTTTATTGATAGCTGTGTAGTCATTTCCATGTTTATTCACATGGCGGTGTAGATATTTCCATGTTTATACATGTCGTGTTGTAGATATTTCCATGTTTACACAGATAGCGGTGTAGATATTTCCGTGTTTATACTGATAGCGTTGTAGATATTTCCATGATTATACATATAGCAGTGTAGATATTTCCATGTTTATACAGATCGTGGTGTAGACATTTCCATGTTTATGCAGATAGCGGTGTTGATATTTCCATGTTTATACAGATAGCGGTGTAGATATTTCCATATTTACTGAGATAGTGGTGTAGATATTTCCATATTTGCACAGATTGCGTTGTCGATATTTTCATCTTTACACAGAGACCTGTGTACATATTTCCATGTTTACACAGATAGCTGTGTAGATATTTCCATGTTTACACAGATAGTGTTATAGATATTTCCATGTTTATACAGATAGCGGTGTAGATATTTCCAGGTATATACAGATGGCAGTGTAGATATTTCCATCTTTATAGAGACAGCAGTGGAGATATTTCCATGTTTTTACAGATAGCGATGTAGATATTTCCATGTTTCTTCAGATAGCAGTGGAGATATTTCCATGTTTACACAGATAGCCGTGTAGACATTTCCATGTTTGTAGAGATAGCGGTGTAGATATTTCCATGTTTATAGAGATGGCAGTGTAGATATTTCCAGGTATATACAGATGGCATTGTAGATATTTCCATGTTTATACAGATGGACATGTAGATATTTCCATGTTTATAAAGGTGACAGTGTAGATATTTCCATGTTTTCACAGATGGCGGTGTAGATATTTCCATGTTTATACAGATAGCGGTGTGGCTACTTCCATGTTTATACAGATAGCGGTGTAGATATTTCAATGGTTATAGAAATGTCTGTGTAGATAATTCCATGTTTATACAGATGGCAGTGTAGGTATTTCCAAGTTTATGCAGATAGTGGTGTAGATATTTCCATGTTTATACAGATGACTGTGTAGGTATTTCCATGTGTGTACAGATGGCGGTGTCGATATTTCCATGTTTATTGAGATAGCATTGTAGATATTTCCATCTTTGCACAGACTGCAGTGTAGATATTTCCATGTTTATACAGATAACGCTGCAGATAATTCCATGTTTATACAGCTAGCGGTGTAGATGTTTCCATGTTCATACAGACAGCAGTGGAGATATTTCTTTGTTTATACAGATAACGGAGTAGATATTTCCATGTTTATAGAGATAGTGGTGTAGATATTTCCATATATATACAGATAGCGGTGTCAATATTTCCATGTTTATACAGATAGCGGTGTAGATATTTCCATGTTTACACTGATAGCGGTGTAGATATTTCCATGTTTATACATATAGCGGTGTAGATATTTCCATGTTTATACAGATAGCGGTGTTGATATTTCCATGTTTGTACAGATAGCGGTTTAGATATTTCCATGTTTACTGAGATAGCGGTGTAGATATTTCCATATTTCCACAGATTGCGGTGTAGGTATTTCCATCTTTACACAGAGACCTGTGTACATATTTCCATGTTTACACAGATAGCTGTGTAGATATTTCCATGTTTACACAGATAGAGTTATAGATATTTCCATGTTTATACAGATAGCGGTGTAGATATTTCCATGTTTATACAGATGACTGTGTAGGTATTTCCATGTGTGTACAGATGGCGGTCTCGATATTTCCATGTTTATTGAGATAGCATTGTAGATATTTCCATCTTTGCACATACTGCAGTGTAGATATTTCCTTGTTTATACAGATAACGCTGCAGATAATTCCATGTTTATACAGCTAGCGGTGTAGATGTTTCCATGTTCATACAGACAGCAGTGGAGATATTTCTTTGTTTATACAGATAACGGTGTAGATATTTCCATGTTTATAGAGGTAGTGGTGTAGATATTTCCATATTTATACAGATAGCGGTGTCAATATTTCCATGTTTATACTGATAGCGGTGTAGGTATTTCCATGTTTATTCACATAGCGGTGTAGATATTTCCATGTTTATACTTGTCGTGCTGTAGATATTTCCATGTTTATACAGATAGCGGTGTAGATATTTCCATGTTTATACTGATAGCGGTGTGGCTACTTCCATGTTTATACAGATAGCGGTGTAGATATTTCAATGATTATAGAGATGTCTGTGTAGGTAATTCCATGTTTATACAGATGGCAGTGTAGATATTTCCATGTTTATACAGATAGTGGTGTAGATATCTCCATGTTTATACAGATGACTGTGTAGGTATTTCCATGTGTGTACAGATGGCAGTGTAGATATTTCCATGTTTATTGAGATAGCATTGTAGATATTTCCACCTTTGCACAGACTGCGGTGTAGATATTTCCATGTTTATACAGATCGTGGTGTAGACATTTCCATGTTTATACAGTTAGCGGTGTTGATATTTCCATGTTTATATAGATAGCGGTGTAGATATTTCCATGTTTACTAAGATAGCGGTGTAGATATTTCCATATTTGCACAGATTGTGGTGTAGATATTTCCATCTTTACACAGAGACCTGTGTACATATTTCCATGTTTACACAGATAGCTGTGTAGATATTTCCATGTTTACACAGATAATGTTATAGATATTTCCATGTTTATACAGATACCGGTGCAGATATTTCCATGTGTATAAAGATAGCGGTGTAGATATTTCCATCTTTATAGAGATAGCGTTGGAGATATTTCCATGTTTATACAGATAGCGATGTAGATATTTCCATCTTTCTACAGATAGCGGTGGAGATATTTCCATGTTTATGCAGATAGCCGTGTAGACATTTCCATGTTTATAGAGATAGCCGTGTAGATATTTCCGTGTTTATACAGATGGCACTGTAGATATTTCTAGGTATATACAGATGGCAGTGTAGATATTTCCATGTTTATGCAGATGGACGTGTAGATATTTCCATGTTTATAAAGGTGACAGTGTAGATATTTCCATGTTTTCACAGATGGCGGTGTATATATTTCCATGTTTATACAGATAGCGGTGTGGCTACTTCCATGTTTATACAGATAGCGGTGTAGATATTTCAATGGTTATAGAGATGTCTGTGTGGATAATTCCATGTTTATACAGATGGCAGTGTAGGTATTTCCATGTTTATACAGATAGTGGTGTAGATATTTCCATGTTTATTCAGATGACTGTGTAGGTATTTCCATGTGTGTACAGATGGCGGTGTAAATATTTCCATGTTTATTGAGATAGCATTGTAGATATTTCCATCTTTGCACAGACTGCGGTGTAGATATTCCCATGTTTATACAGATAACGCTGCAGATAATTCCATGTTTATACAGCTAGCGGTGTAGATGTTTCCATGTTCATACAGACAGCGGTGGAGATATTTCTTTGTTTATACAGATAACGGTGTAGATATTTCCATGTTTATAGAGATAGTGGTGTACATATTTCCATATTTATACAGATAGCGGTGTCAATATTTCCATGTTTATACAGATAGCGGTGTAGATATTTCCATGTTTATACAGATAACGCTGCAGATAATTCCATGTTTATACAGCTAGCGGTGTAGATGTTTCCATGTTCATACAGACAGCAGTGGAGATATTTATTTGTTTATACAGATAACGGAGTAGATATTTCCATGTTTATAGAGATAGTGGTGTAGATATTTCCATATTTATACAGATAGCGGTGTCACTATTTCCATGTTTATACTGATAGCGGTGTAGATATTTCCATGTTTATTCACATAGCGGTGTAGATATTTCCATGTTTATACAGATAGCGGTGTATATATTTCCATGTTTACACTGATAGCGGTGTAGATATTTCCATGTTTATACAGATCGTGGTGCAGACATTTCCATGTTTTTACAGATAGCGGTGTTGATATTTCCATGTTTGTACAGATAGCGGTTTAGATATTTCCATGTTTACTGAGATAGCGGTGTAGATATTTCCATATTTCCACAGATTGCGGTGTAGGTATTTCCATCTTTACACAGAGACCTGTGTACATATTTCCATGTTTACACAGATAGCTGTGTAGATATTTCCATGTTTACACAGATAGTGTTATAGATATTTCCATGTTTATACAGATAGCAGTGTAGATATTTCCATGTTTATAAAGATAGCGGTGTAGATATTTCCATCTTTATAGAGACAGCGGTGGAGATATTTCCATGTTTATACAGATAGCGGTGTAGATATTTCCATGTTTCTACAGATAGCGGTGGAGATACTTCCGTGTTTATACAGATAGCCGTGTAGACATTTCCATGTTTATAGAGATAGCGGTGTAGATATTTCCATGTTTATACAGATGGCAGTGTAGATATTTCCAGGTATATACAGATGGCAGTGTAGATATTTCCATGTTTATACAGATGGACGTGTAGATATTTCCATGTTTATAAAGATGACAGTGTAGATATATCCATGTTCTCACAGATGGTGGTGTAGGTATTTCCATGTTTATACAGATAGCGGTGTGGCTACTTCCATGTATATACAGATAGCGGTGTAGATATTTCAATGGTTGTAGAGATGACTGTGTAGATAATTCCGTGTTTATACAGATGGCAATGAAGGTATTTCCATGTTTATACAGATAGTGGTGTAGATATTTCCATGTTTATACAGATGACTGTGTAGGTATTTCCATGTGTGTACAGATGACGGTGTCAATATTTCCATGTTTATTGAGATAGCATTGTAGATATTTCCATCTTTGCACAGACTGCGGTGTAGATATTTCCATGTTTATACAGATCGTGGTGTAGACATTTCCATGTTTATACAGATAGCGGTGTTGATATTTCCATGTTTATACAGATAGCGGTGTAGATATTTCCATGTTTACTAAGATAGCGGTGTAGATATTTCCATATTTGCACAGATTGTGGTGTAGATATTTCCATCTTTACACAGAGAACTGTGTACATATTTCCATTTTTACACAGATAGCTGTGTAGATATTTCCATGTTTACACAGCTAATGTTATAGATATTTCCATGTTTCTACAGTTATTGGTGGAGATATTTCCATGTTTATACAGATAGCCGTGTAGACGTTTCCATGTTTATAGAGGTAGCAGTGTAGATATTTCCATGTTTATAGAGATGGCAGTGTAGATATTTCCAGGTATATACGGATGGCAGTGTAGATATTTCCATGTTTATACAGATGGACGTGTAGATATTTCCAGGTTTATAAAGATGACAGTGTAGATATTTCCATGTTTTCACAGATGGCGGTGTAGATATTTCCATGTTTATACAGATAGCAGTGTGGCTACTTCCATGTTTATACAGATAGCGGTGTAGATATTTCAATGGTTATAGAGATGTCTGTGTAGATAATTCCATGTTTATACAGATGGCAGTGTAGGTATTTCCATGTTTATACAGATAGTGGTGTAGATATTTCCATGTTTATACAGATGACTGTGTAGGTATTTCCATGTGTGTACAGATGGCGGTGTCGATATTTCCATGTTTATTGAGATAGCATTGTAGATATTTCCATCTTTGCACAGACTGCGGTGTAGATATTTCCATGTTTATACAGAAAACGCTGCAGATAATTCCATGTTTATACAGCTAGCTGTGTAGATGTTTCCATGTTCATACAGACAGCGGTGGAGATATTTCTTTGTTTATACAGATAACGGTGTAGATATTTCCATGTTTATAGAGATAGTGGTGTTGATATTTCCATATTTATACAGATAGCGGTGTCGATATTTCCATGTTTTTATTGATAGCTGTGTAGTCATTTCCATGTTTATTCACATGGCGGTGTAGATATTTCCATGTTTATACATGTCGTGTTGTAGATATTTCCATGTTTACACAGATAGCGGTGTAGATATTTCCGTGTTTATACTGATAGCGTTGTAGATATTTCCATGATTATACATATAGCAGTGTAGATATTTCCATGTTTATACAGATCGTGGTGTAGACATTTCCATGTTTATGCAGATAGCGGTGTTGATATTTCCATGTTTATACAGATAGCGGTGTAGATATTTCCATATTTACTGAGATAGTGGTGTAGATATTTCCATATTTGCACAGATTGCGTTGTCGATATTTTCATCTTTACACAGAGACCTGTGTACATATTTCCATGTTTACACAGATAGCTGTGTAGATATTTCCATGTTTACACAGATAGTGTTATAGATATTTCCATGTTTATACAGATAGCGGTGTAGATATTTCCAGGTATATACAGATGGCAGTGTAGATATTTCCATCTTTATAGAGACAGCAGTGGAGATATTTCCATGTTTTTACAGATAGCGATGTAGATATTTCCATGTTTCTTCAGATAGCAGTGGAGATATTTCCATGTTTACACAGATAGCCGTGTAGACATTTCCATGTTTGTAGAGATAGCGGTGTAGATATTTCCATGTTTATAGAGATGGCAGTGTAGATATTTCCAGGTATATACAGATGGCATTGTAGATATTTCCATGTTTATACAGATGGACATGTAGATATTTCCATGTTTATAAAGGTGACAGTGTAGATATTTCCATGTTTTCACAGATGGCGGTGTAGATATTTCCATGTTTATACAGATAGCGGTGTGGCTACTTCCATGTTTATACAGATAGCGGTGTAGATATTTCAATGGTTATAGAAATGTCTGTGTAGATAATTCCATGTTTATACAGATGGCAGTGTAGGTATTTCCAAGTTTATGCAGATAGTGGTGTAGATATTTCCATGTTTATACAGATGACTGTGTAGGTATTTCCATGTGTGTACAGATGGCGGTGTCGATATTTCCATGTTTATTGAGATAGCATTGTAGATATTTCCATCTTTGCACAGACTGCAGTGTAGATATTTCCATGTTTATACAGATAACGCTGCAGATAATTCCATGTTTATACAGCTAGCGGTGTAGATGTTTCCATGTTCATACAGACAGCAGTGGAGATATTTCTTTGTTTATACAGAAAACGGAGTAGATATTTCCGTGTTTATAGAGATAGTGGTGTAGATATATCCATATTTATACAGATAGCGGTGTCAATATTTCCATGTTTATACAGATAGCGGTGTAGGTATTTCCATGTTTATTCACATAGCGGTGTAGATATTTCCATGTTTATACATGTCGTGGTGTAGATATTTCCATGTTTATACAGATAGCGGTGTAGATATTTCCATGTTTATACCGATAGTGGTGTGGCTACTTCCATGTTTATACAGATAGCGGTGTAGATATTTCAATGGTTATAGAGATGTCTGTGTAGGTAATTCCATGTTTATACAGATGGCAGTGTAGATATTTCCATGTTTATACAGATAGTGGTGTAGATATTTCCATGTTTATACAGATGACTGTGTAGGTATTTCCATGTGTGTACAGATGGCGGTGTCGATATTTCCATGTTTATTGAGATAGCATTGTAGATATTTCCATCTTTGCACAGACTGCGGTGTAGATATTTCCATGTTTATACAGATCGTGGTGTTGACATTTCCATGTTTATACAGATAGCGGTGTTGATATTTCCATGTTTATACAGATAGCGGTGTAGATATTTCCATGTTTACTAAGATAGCGGTGTAGATATTTCCATATTTGCACAGATTGTGGTGTAGATATTTCCATCTTTACACAGAGACCTGTGTACATATTTCCGTGTTTACACAGATAGCTGTGTAGATATTTCCATGTTTACACAGCTAATGTTATAGATATTTCCATGTTTATACAGATAGCGTTGCAGATATTTCCATGTTTATAAAGATAGCGGTGTAGATATTTCCATCTTTATAGAGATAGCGGTGGAGATATTTCCATGTTTATACAGATAGCGATGTAGATATTTCCATGTTTCTACAGATAGCGGTGGAGATATTTCCATGTTTATACAGATAGCCGTGTAGACATTTCCATGTTTATAGAGATAGCCGTGTAGATATTTCCATGTTTATACAGATGGCAGTGTAGATATTTCTAGGTATATACAGATGGCAGTGTAGATATTTCCATGTTTATGCAGATGGACGTGTAGATATTTCCATGTTTATAAAGATGACAGTGTAGATATTTCCATGTTTTCACAGATGGCGGTGTATATATTTCCATGTTTATACAGATAGCGGTGTGGCTACTTCCATGTTTATACAGATAGCGGTGTAGATATTTCAATGGTTATAGAGATGTCTGTGTGGATAATTCCATGTTTATACAGATGGCAGTGTAGGTATTTCCATGTTTATACAGATAGTTGTGTAGATATTTCCATGTTTATTCAGATGACTGTGTAGGTATTTCCATGTCTGTACAGATGGCGGTGTCAATATTTCCATGTTTATTGAGATAGCATTGTAGATATTTCCATCTTTGCACAGACTGCGGTGTAGATATTCCCATGTTTATACAGATAACGCTGCAGATAATTCCATGTTTATACAGCTAGCAGTGTAGATGTTTCCATGTTCATACAGACAGCGTTGGAGATATTTCTTTGTTTATACAGATAACGGTGTAGATATTTCCATGTTTATAGAGATAGTGGTGTACATATTTCCATATTTATACAGATAGCGGTGTCAATATTTCCATATTTATACAGATAGCGGTGTAGATATTTCCATGTTTATACTGATAGCGGTGTAGATATTTCCATGTTTATACATATAGCGGTGAAGATATTTCCATGTTTATACAGATCGTGGTGTAGACATTTCTATGTTTATACAGATAGCGGTGTTGATATTTCCATGTTTGTACAGATAGCGGTTTAGATATTTCCATGTTTACTGAGATAGCGGTGTAGATATTTCCATATTTCCACAGATTGCGGTGTAGGTATTTCCATCTTTACACAGAGACCTGTGTACATATTTCCATGTTTACACAGATAGCTGTGTAGATATTTCCATGTTTACACAGATAGAGTTATAGATATTTCCATGTTTATACAGATAGCGGTGTAGATATTTCCATGTTTATACAGATGACTGTGTAGGTATTTCCATGTGTGTACAGATGGCGGTCTCGATATTTCCATGTTTATTGAGATAGCATTGTAGATATTTCCATCCTTGCACATACTGCAGTGTAGATATTTCCATGTTTATACAGATAACGCTGCAGATAATTCCATGTTTATACAGCTAGCGGTGTAGATGTTTCCATGTTCATACAGACAGCGGTGGAGATATTTCTTTGTTTATACAGATAACGGTGTAGATATTTCCATGTTTATAGAGATAGTGGTGTAGATATTTCCATATTTATACAGATAGCGGTGTCGATATTTCCATGTTTTTATAGATAGCGGTGAATATATTTCCATGTTTATTCACATGGCGGTGTAGATATTTCCATGTTTATACATGTCGTGGTGTAGATATTTCCATGTTTATAAAGATAGCGGTATAGATATTTCCATGTTTATACTGATAGCGGTGTAGATATTTCCATGTTTATACATATAGCGTTGTAGATATTTCCATGTTTATACAGATCGTGCTGTAGACATTTCCATGTTTATACAAATAGCGGTGTTGATATTTCCATGTTTATACAGATAGCGGTGTAGATATTTCCATGTTTACTGAGATAGCGGTGTATATATTTGCATATTTGCACAGATTGCGATGTAGGTATTTCCATCTTTACACAGAGACCTGTCTACATATTTCCATGTTTACACAGATAGCTGTGTAGATATTTCCATGTTTACACAGATGGTGTTATAGATATTTCCATGTTTATACAGATAGCGGTGTAGATATTTCCATCTTTATAGAGATAGCGGTGGAGATATTTCCATGTTTATACAGATAGCGATGTAGATATTTCCATGTTTCTACAGATAGCGGTGGAGATATTTCCATCTTTATACAGATAACCGTTTAGACATTTCCATGTTTATAGAGATAGCGGTGTAGATATTTCCATGTTTATACAGATGGCAGTGTAGATATTTCCAGGTATATACAGATGGCAGTGTAGATATTTCCATGTTTATGCAGATGGACGTGTAGATATTTCCATGTTTATAAAGATGACAGTGTAGATATTTCCATGTTTTCACAGATGGCGGTGTAGATATTTCCATGTTTTTACAGATAGCGGTGTGCCTACTTCCATGTTTATACAGATAGCGGTGTAGATATTTCAATGGTTATAGAGATGTCTGTGTAGATAATTCCATGTTTATACAGATGGCAGTGTAGGTATTTCCATGTTTATACAGATAGTGGTGTAGATATTTCCATGTTTATACAGATGACTGTGTAGGTATTTCCATGTGTTTACAGATGGCGGTGTCGATATTTCCATGTTTATTGAGATAGCATTGTAGATATTTCCATCTTTGCACAGACTGCGGTGTAGATATTTCCATGTTTATACAGATCGTGGTGTAGGCATTTCCATGTTTATACAGTTAGCGGTGTTGATATTTCCATGTTTATATAGATAGCGGTGTAGATATTTCCATGTTTACTAAGATAGCGGTGTAGATATTTCCATATTTGCACAGATTGTGGTGTAGATATTTCCATCTTTACACAGAGACCTGTGTACATATTTCCATGTTTACACAGATAGCTGTGTAGATATTTCCATGTTTACACAGATAATGTTATAGATATTTCCATGTTTATACAGATAGCGGTGCAGATATCTCCATGTTTATAAAGATAGCGGTGTAGATATTTCCATCTTTATAGAGATAGCGTTGGAGATATTTCCATGTTTATACAGATAGCGATGTAGATATTTCCATCTTTCTACAGATAGCGGTGGAGATATTTCCATGTTTATGCAGATAGCCGTGTAGACATTTCCATGTTTATAGAGATAGCCGTGTAGATATTTCCATGTTTATACAGATGGCACTGTAGATATTTCTAGGTATATACAGATGGCAGTGTAGATATTTCCATGTTTATGCAGATGGACGTGTAGATATTTCCATGTTTATAAAGATGACAGTGTAGATATTTCCATGTTTTCACAGAAGGCGGTGTATATATTTCCATGTTTATACAGATAGCGGTGTGGCTACTTCCATGTTTATACAGATAGCGGTGTAGATATTTCAATGGTTATAGAGATGTCTGTGTGGATAATTCCATGTTTATACAGATGGCAGTGTAGGTATTTCCATGTTTATACAGATAGTGGTGTAGATATTTCCATGTTTATTCAGATGACGGTGTAGGTATTTCCATGTGTGTACAGATGGCGGTGTAAATATTTCCATGTTTATTGAGATAGCATTGTAGATATTTCCATCTTTGCACAGACTGCGGTGTAGATATTCCCATGTTTATACAGATAACGCTGCAGATAATTCCATGTTTATACAGCTAGCGGTGTAGATGTTTCCATGTTCATACAGACAGCGGTGGAGATATTTCTTTGTTTATACAGATAACGGTGTAGATATTTCCATGTTTATAGAGATAGTGGTGTACATATTTCCATATTTATACAGATAGCGGTGTCAATATTTCCATGTTTATACAGATAGCGGTGTAGATATTTCCATGTTTATACTGATAGCGGTGTAGATATTTCCATGTTTATACATATAGCGGTGTAGATATTTCCATGTTTATACAGATCGTGGTGTAGACATTTCCATGTTTATACAGATAGCGGTGTTGATATTTCCATGTTTGTACAGATAGCGGTTTAGATATTTCCATGTTTACTGAGATAGCGGTGTAGATATTTCCATATTTCCACAGATTGCGGTGTAGGTATTTCCATCTTTACACAGAGACCTGTGTACATATTTCCATGTTTACACAGATAGCTGTGTAGATATTTCCATGTTTACACAGATAGTGTTATAGTTATTTCCATGTTTATACAGATAGCGGTGTAGATATTTCCATGTTCATAAAGATAGCGGTGTAGATATTTCCATCTTTATAGAGATAGCGGTGGAGATATTTCCATGTTTATACAGATAGCGATGTAGACATTTCCATGTTTTTAGAGAAAGCGGTGTAGATATTTCCAAGTTTTTACAGATGGCAGTGTTGATATTTCCAGGTATATACAGATGGCAGTGTAGATATTTCCATGTTTATACAGATGGACGTGTAGATATTTCCATGTTTATAAAGATGACAGTGTAGATATATCCATGTTCTCACAGATGGTGGTGTAGATATTTCCATGTTTATACAGATAGCGGTGTGGCTACTTCCATGTATATACAGATAGCGGTGTAGATATTTCAATGGTTATAGAGATGACTGTGTAGATAATTCCGTGTTTATACAGATGGCAATGAAGGTATTTCCATGTTTATACAGATAGTGGTGTAGATATTTCCATGTTTATACAGATGACTGTGTAGGTATTTCCATGTGTGTACAGATGACGGTGTCGATATTTCCATGTTTATTGAGATAGCATTGTAGATATTTCCATCTTTGCACAGACTGCGGTGTAGATATTTCCATGTTTATACAGATCGTGGTGTAGACATTTCCATGTTTATACAGATAGCGGTGTTGATATTTCCATGTTTATACAGATAGCGGTGTAGATATTTCCATGTTTACTAAGATAGCGGTGTAGATATTTCCATATTTGCACAGATTGTGGTGTAGATATTTCCATCTTTACACAGAGACCTGTGTACATATTTCCATGTTTACACAGATAGCTGTGTAGATATTTCCATGTTTACACAGCTAATGTTATAGATATTTCCATGTTTCTACAGATATTGGTGGAGATATTTCCATGTTTATACAGATGGCGGTGTAGATATTTCCATGTTTATACAGATAGCGGTGTGGCTACTTCCATGTTTATACAGATAGCGGTGTAGATATTTCAATGGTTATAGAGATATCTGTGTAGATAATTCCATGTTTATACAGATGGCAGTGTAGGTATTTCCATGTTTATACAGATAGTGGTGTAGATATTTCCATGTTTATACAGATGACTGTGTAGGTATTTCCATGTGTGTACAGATGGCGGTGTCGATATTTCCATGTTTATTGAGATAGCATTGTAGATATTTCCATCTTTGCACAGACTGCGGTGTAGATATTTCCTTGTTTATACAGAAAACGCTGCAGATAATTCCATGTTTATACAGCTAGCTGTGTAGATGTTTCCATGTTCATACAGACAGCGGTGGAGATATTTCTTTGTTTATACAGATAACGGTGTAGATATTTCCATGTTTATAGAGATAGTGGTGTAGATATTTCCATATTTATACAGATAGCGGTGTCGATATTTCCATGTTTTTATTGATAGCGGTGTAGACATTTCCATGTTTATTCACATGGCGGTGTAGATATTTCCATGTTTATACATGTCGTGTTGTAGATATTTCCATGTTTACACAGATAGCGGTGTAGATATTTCCATGTTTATACTGATAGCGGTGTAGATATTTCCATGATTATACATATAGCGGTGTAGATATTTCCATGTTTATACAGATCGTGGTGCAGACATTTCCATGTTTATGCAGATAGCGGTGTTGATATTTCCATGTTTATACAGATAGCGGTGTAGATATTTCCATATTTACTGAGATAGCGGTGTAGATATTTCCATATTTGCACAGATTGCGTTGTCGATATTTTCATCTTTACACAGAGACCTGTGTACATATTTCCATGTTTACACAGATAGCTGTGTAGATATTTCCAAGTTTACACAGATAGTGTTATAGATATTTCCATGTTTATACAGATAGCGGTGTAGATATTTCCAGGTATATACAGATGGCAGTGTAGATATTTCCATCTTTATAGAGACAGCAGTGGAGATATTTCCATGTTTTTACAGATAGCGATGTAGATATTTCCATGTTTCTTCAGATAGCGGTGGAGATATTTCCATGTTTACACAGATAGCCGTGTAGACATTTCCATGTTTGTAGAGATAGCGGTGTAGATATTTCCATGTTTATAGAGATGTCAGTGTAGATATTTCCAGGTATATACAGATGGCATTGTAGATATTTCCATGTTTATACAGATGGACATGTAGATATTTCCATGTTTATAAAGGTGACAGTGTAGATATTTCCATGTTTTCACAGATGGCGGTGTAGATATTTCCATGTTTATACACATAGCGGTGTGGCTACTTCCATGTTTATACAGATAGCGGTGTAGATATTTCAATGGTTATAGAAATGTCTGTGTAGATAATTCCATGTTTATACAGATGGCAGTGTAGGTATTTCCAAGTTTATGCAGATAGTGGTGTAGATATTTCCATGTTTATACAGATGACTGTGTAGGTATTTCCATGTGTGTACAGATGGCGGTGTCGATATTTCCATGTTTATTGAGATAGCATTGTAGATATTTCCATCTTTGCACAGACGGCAGTGTAGATATTTCCATGTTTATACAGATAACGCTGCAGATAATTCCATGTTTATACAGCTAGCGGTGTAGATGTTTCCATGTTCATACAGACAGCGGTGGAGATATTTCTTTGTTTATACAGATAACGGAGTAGATATTTCCATGTTTATAGAGATAGTGGTGTAGATATTTCCATATTTATACAGATAGCGGTGTCAATATTTCCATGTTTATACTGATAGCGGTGTAGGTATTTCCATGTTTATTCACATAACGGTGTAGATATTTCCATGTTTATACAGATAGCGGTGTAGATATTTCCATGTTTATACTGATAGCGGTGTGGCTACTTCCATGTTTATACAGATAGCGGTGTAGATATTTCAATGGTTATAGAGATGTCTGTGTAGGTAATTCCATGTTTATACAGATGGCAGTGTAGATATTTCCATGTTTATACAGATAGTGGTGTGGATATTTCCATGTTTATACAGATGACTGTGTAGGTATTTCCAAGTGTGTACAGATGGCGGTGTCGATATTTCCATGTTTATTGAGATAGCATTGTAGATATTTCCATCTTTGCACAGACTGCGGTGTAGATATTTCCATGTTTATACAGATCGTGGTGTTGACATTTCCATGTTTATATAGATAGCGGTGTTGATATTTCCATGTTTATACAGATAGCGGTGTAGATATTTCCATGTTTACTAAGATAGCGGTGTAGATATTTCCATATTTGCACAGATTGTGGTGTAGATATTTCCATCTTTACACAGAGACCTGTGTACATATTTCCATGTTTACACAGATAGCTGTGTAGATATTTCCATGTTTACACAGCTAATGTTATAGATATTTCCATGTTTATACAGATAGCGGTGCAGATATTTCCATGTTTATAAAGATAGCGGTGTAGATATTTCCATCTTTATAGAGATAGCGGTGGAGATATTTCCATGTTTATACAGATAGCGATGTAGATATTTCCATGTTTCTACAGATAGCGGTGGAGATATTTCCATGTTTATACAGATAGCCGTGTAGACATTTCCATGTTTATAGAGATAGCCGTGTAGATATTTCCATGTTTATACAGATGGCAGTGTAGATATTTCTAGGTATATACAGATGGCAGTGTAGATATTTCCATGTTTATGCAGATGGACGTGTAGATATTTCCATGTTTATAAAGATGACAGTGTAGATATTTCCATGTTTTCACAGATGGCGGTGTATATATTTCCATGTTTATACAGATAGCGGTGTGGCTACTTCCATGTTTATACAGATAGCGGTGTAGATATTTCAATGGTTATAGAGATGTCTGTGTGGATAATTCCATGTTTATACAGATGGCAGTGTAGGTATTTCCATGTTTATACAGATAGTGGTGTAGATATTTCCATGTTTATTCAGATGACTGTGTAGGTATTTCCATGTGTGTACAGATGGCGGTGTCAATATTTCCATGTTTATTGAGATAGCATTGTAGATATTTCCATCTTTGCACAGACTGCGGTGTAGATATTCCCATGTTTATACAGATAATGCTGCAGATAATTCCATGTTTATACAGCTAGCGGTGTAGATGTTTCCATGTTCATACAGACAGCGGTGGAGATATTTCTTTGTTTATACAGATAACGGTGTAGATATTTCCATGTTTATAGAGATAGTGGTGTACATATTTCCATATTTATACAGATAGCGGTGTCAATATTTCCATATTTATACAGATAGCGGTGTAGATATTTCCATGTTTATACTGATAGCGGTGTAGATATTTCCATGTTTATACATATAGCCGTGAAGATATTTCCATGTTTATACAGATCGTGGTGTAGACATTTCTATGTTTATACAGATAGCGGTGTTGATATTTCCATGTTTGTACAGATAGCGGTTTAGATATTTCCATGTTTACTGAGATAGCGGTGTAGATATTTCCATATTTCCACAGATTGCGGTGTAGGTATTTCCATCTTTACACAGAGACCTGTGTACATATTTCCATGTTTACACAGATAGCTGTGTAGATATTTCCATGTTTACACAGATATAGTTATAGATATTTCCATGTTTATACAGATAGCACTGTAGATATTTCCATGTTTATACAGATGACTGTGTAGGTATTTCCATGTGTGTACAGATGGCGGTCTCGATATTTCCATGTTTATTGAGATAGCATTGTAGATATTTCCATCTTTGCACATACTGCAGTGTAGATATTTCCATGTTTATACAGATAACGCTGCAGATAATTCCATGTTTATACAGCTAGCGGTGTAGATGTTTCCATGTTCATACAGACAGCGGTGGAGATATTTCTTTGTTTATACAGATAACGGTGTAGATATTTCCATGTTTATAGAGATAGTGGTGTAGATATTTCCATATTTATACAGATAGCGGTGTCGATATTTCCATGTTTTTATAGATAGCGGTGAATATATTTCCATGTTTATTCACATGGCGGTGTAGATATTTCCATGTTTATACATGTCGTGGTGTAGATATTTCCATGTTTATAAAGATAGCGGTATAGATATTTCCATGTTTATACTGATAGCGGTGTATATATTTCCATGTTTATACACATAGCGGTGTAGATATTTCCATGTTTATACAGATTGTGGTGTAGACATTTCCATGTTTATACAAATAGCGGTGTTGATATTTCCATGTTTATACAGATAGCGGTGTAGATATTTCCATGTTTACTGAGATAGCGGTGTATATATTTGCATATTTGCACAGATTGCGATGTAGGTATTTCCATCTTTACACAGAGACCTGTCTACATATTTCCATGTTTACACAGATAGCTGTGTAGATATTTCCATGTTTACACAGATGGTGTTATAGATATTTCCATGTTTATACAGATAGCGGTGTAGATATTTCCATCTTTATAGAGATAGCGGTGGAGATATTTCCATGTTTATACAGATAGCGATTTAGATATTTCCATGTTTCTACAGATAGCGGTGGAGATATTTCCATGTTTATACAGATAACCGTTTAGACATTTCCATGTTTATAGAGATAGCGGTGTAGATATTTCCATGTTTATACAGATGGCAGTGTAGATATTTCCAGGTATATACAGATGGCAGTGTAGATATTTCCATGTTTATGCAGATGGACGTGTAGATATTTCCATGTTTATAAAGATGACAGTGTAGATATTTCCATGTTTTCACAGATGGCGGTGTAGATATTTCCATGTTTTTACAGATAGCGGTGTGCCTCCTTCCATGTTTATACAGATAGCGGTGTAGATATTTCAATGGTTATAGAGATGTCTGTGTAGATAATTCCATGTTTATACAGATGGCAGTGTAGGTATTTCCATGTTTATACAGATAGTGGTGTAGATATTTCCATGTTTATACAGATGACTGTGTAGGTATTTCCATGTGTTTACAGATGGCGGTGTCGATATTTCCACGTTTATTGAGATAGCATTGTAGATATTTCCATCTTTGCACAGACTGCGGTGTAGATATTTCCATGTTTATATAGATAACGCTGCAGATAATTCCATGTTTATACAGTTAGCGGTGTAGATGTTTCCATGTTCATACAGACAGCGGTGGAGATATTTCTTTGTTTATACAGATAACAGTGTAGATATTTCCATGTTTATACAGATAGTGGTGTAGATATTTCCATATTTATACAGATAGCGGTGTCAATATTTCCATGTTTATAATGATAGCGGTGTAGATATTTCCATGTTTATTCACATAGCGTTGAAGATATTTCCATGTTTATACACGTCGTGGTGTAGATATTTCCATGTTTATACAGATAGCGGTGTAGATATTTCCATGTTTATACTGATAGCGGTGTGGTTACTTCCATGTTTATACAGATAGCGGTGTAGATATTTCAATGATTATAGAGAAGTCTGTGTAGGTAATTCCATGTTTATAGTGATGGCAGTCTAGATATTTCCATGTTTATACAGATTGTGGTGTAGATATTTCCATGTTTATACAGATGACTGTGTAGGTATTTCCATGTGTGTACAGATGGCGGTGTCGATATTTCCATGTTTATTGAGATAGCATTGTAGATATTTCCATCTTTGCACCGACTGCGGTGTAGATATTTCCATGTTTATACAGATAACGCTGCAGATAATTCTAGGTTTATACAGCTAGCGGTGCAGATGTTTCCATGTTCATGCAGACAGCGGTGGAGATATTTCTTTGTTTATACAGATAACGGTGTAGATATTTCCATGTTTATAGAGATAGTGGTGTAGATATTTCCATATTTAAACAGATAGCGGTGCCGATATTTCCATGTTTTTACTGATAGCGGTGTAGATATTTCCATGTTTATACATGTCGTGGTGTAGATATTTCCATGTTTATACAGATAGCGGTGTAGATATTTCCATGTTTATACAGATGGCGGTGTAGATATTTCCATATTTATACAGGTAACGGTGTAGATATTTCCATGTTTATTCGGATAACGGTGCACGTATTTCCATGTTTATACATATGGCATTGTTCATATTTCCATATTTATACAGATGGTGATGTAGATATTTCCATGTTTATAGAGACGACTATGTAGATATTTCCTTCTTTATACTGATGGCAGTGTTGATATCTCCATGTTAATACAGACGGCGGTGTACATATTTCCATGTAATAGAGATGGTGGTGTAGATATTTCCATTTTTATACAGATGGCGTTTTAGGTATATCCATGTTTATACAGATAGAGGTGTAGATGTTCCCATGTTTACACAGATAGCGGCCTAGATATTGCCATGTTTATAGAGATGGCGATGTAGATATTTCTATGTTTATAGAGATAGCGGTGCAGATATTTCCATGTTTATACAGATGGCGGTGTAGATATTTCCATTTTTATAGAGATGGTGGTGTAGATAATTCCATCTTTATACAGATTGTCGTGTAGATATTTCCATGTTTATACAGATGGTGGTGTAGATAGTTCCATTATTATACAGATGGCAGTGAGGATATTTCCATGTTTATTCAGCTGGCGGTGTAGTTATTTCCAAGTTTGTAGAGATAGCGGTGCAGCTATTTCCATGTTTATTCAGATTGCGTTATAGGAATTTGCATGTTTATATAAATGACGGTGTAGATAATTCCATCTTTATACAGATAGCAGTGTAGATAATTCCAGGTTTGTACATATGGCGGTGTAGATATTTCCATGTTGTAAAGATGGTGGTGTAGATATTTCCATGTTTATAGAGATGGCAGTGTAGTTATTCCTATGTTTATACTGATGGTAGTGTAGGTATTTCCATGTTTATACAGATAGTGATGTAGATATTTCCACGTTCATACAGATGACGATGCAGATATTTTCATATTTATACAGATTGCGTTGTAGATATTTCCAAGTTTATATAGTTGGCGTTGTAGATATTTCCATGTTTACACTGATGGCGGTGTAGATATTTCCATGTTTATAGAGTTGACGGTGTAGATATTTCCATATTTATACAGATTGTGGTGTAGATATTTCCATGGTTACACAGATATCGGTGCAGATATATCCATGTTTATACAGATGGCTGTGTAGTTATTTCCATGTGTATACAGATGGCAGTGTTGATATTTCCATGTTTATACAGATGGCGGTATATATATTTCCATGTTTATACAGATAGCGCTGTAGTTATTTTCATGTTTATACAGATAGCGGTGTTGATATTTCCATGTTTATGGTGATAGCGGTGTAGATACTTTCATGCTTATACAGAGAGTGGTGTAGTTAATTCTAAGATTATACAGATAGCGGTGTAGGTATTTGCATGTTTGTGCAGGTGGCTCTGTAGATATTTCCATGTTTATACAGTTGACTGTGTAGACATTTCCATGTTTATACAGAATACGGTGTAGCTATTTCCATATTTATACAGATGGCGATGTAGATATTTCCATGTTTATACAGATAGTGATGCAAATATTTCCGTGTTTATACAGATGATTTTGTAGATATTTCCATTTTTATAGAGATTGCTATGTAGATATTTCCATGTTTATACAGATAGAGGTGTAGATATTTCCATGTTTATACAGATGGCGGTGTAGATATTTCCATGTTTATACAGTTGCCGGTGTGGATATTTCCATGTTTATACAGATGGCGGTGTAGGTATTTCCATGTTTGTACAGATGTCATTGAAGGTATTTCCTTGTTAATACATATGGCTCTGTAGATATTTCCATGTTTATAGTGAAAGCAGTGTAGATATTTCCCTCTTTATAATTATAGCGGTGTAGAGATTTCCATGTTCAGATAGCGTTGTAGATATGTCCATGTTTACCCAGATAGTGGTGTAGATATTTCCATTTTTACATAGTTAGCGGTGTAGATATTTCCAGCTTTACACAGATAGCCTTGTAGATATTTCCAAGTTCATATAGATAGCGGTGTAGATATTTCCATGTTTATACAGGTCATGGTGTAGATATTTCCATGTTTATATGGATAGTGTTGTACGTATTTCCATGTTTATACAGATGGCAGTGTAGATATTTCCATATTTATACAGATGGTGAGGTAGATATTTCCAGGTTTATACAGACGACTGTGTAGATATTTCCATGTTTATACAGATGGCAGTGTTGGTATTTCCATGTTAATACAGATAGCTGTGTAGATATTTCCATGTTTATAGAGATGGTGGTGTAAATATTTCCGTGTTTATACAGATAGTGGTGTAGATATTTCCACTTTTATACAGACGACTGTGTAGATATTTCCATGTTTAAACTGATGGCGGCGTAGGTATTTCCATGTATATAGAGATAGCCATGTAGATATTTCCAAGTTTATACAGATAGCGGTGTAGTTATTTTCCTGTTTATACAGATAGCGGTGTAGGTATTTCCATGTTCATAGAAATAGCGTTGTAGATATCTCCAGATTTATACAGATGGCGGTGTAGATATTTCCATGTTTACACATAGTGGTGTAGATACTTCCATGTTTATATAGATTACTGTGTAGGTATTTCCATGTTTATACAGATGGCGGTGTAGATATTTCCATGTATATCGAGATAGCCATGCAGATAATTCCATGTTTATACAGATAGCGCTGTAGACATTTCCATGTTTATAGAGATGGCGGTGTAGATATTTCCATATGTATACAGATAGCGGTGTACATATTTAAAAGTTTATACAGATATCGATTCAGATATTTCCATGTTTATACAGATAGCGGAGGAGATATTTCCATGTTTCTACAGATAGCGGTGGATATATTTCTATGTTTTTAGAGATGGCGGTGTAGATATTTCCAAGTTTATACAGATAGCAGTGTAGATATTTCCATGTTTATACAGATAGCGGTGTAGATATTTCCAGGTTTACAGATGGCTGTGTAGATATTTCCATGTGTATACAGATGGCAGTGTAGATATTTCCATGTTTATAGAGATGGAGGTGTTGATACTTCCATGTTTATACAGATGACTGTGTAGATATTTCCATGTTTTTATAAATGGCGGTGTGGATATTTCCATATTTATAAAGATTGCGGTGTGGCTATTTCCATGTTTTTACAGATAGCGATGTAGATATTTACAGGTTTTTAGAGATGGCTGTGTAGATATTTCCATGTATACACAGATGTCTGTGTAGATATTTCCATGTTTATACAGATAGTGGTGTAGATATTTCCATATTTATACAGATGACTGTGTAGGTATTTCCATGTTTATACAGATGGCGGTGTAGATATTTCCATGTATATCGAGATAGCCATGTAGATAATTCCCTGTTTATAAATATAGTGCTGTAGACATTTCCATGTTTATAGAGATGGCGGTGTAGATATTTCCATATGTATACAGATAGCGGTGTAGATATTTCCAAGTTTATACAGATAGCGATGTAGATATTTCCATTTTTATACGGATAGCGGTGTAGATATTTGCATGATTGTACAGATAGCGGTGGAGATATTTCCACGTTTATACAGATAGCGGTGTAGATATTTCCATTTTTATACAGATAGCGGTGCAGTTATTTCCATGTTCATAGAGATACCGTTGTAGATATTTCCAGGTTTTTACAGATGGCTGTGTAGATATTTCAATGTGTATATAGATGGCAGTGTAGATATTTCCATGTTTATACAGATGGAGGTGTGGATACTTCCATGTTTCTGCAGATGACTGTGTAGGTATTTCCATGTTTTCACAGATGGCGGTGTAGATATTTCCATGTTTACGCAGATAGCGGTGTAGATATTTCCATGTTTATACAGATAGCAGTGGAGATATTTCCAAGTTTTCACAGATAACGGAGGAGATATTTCCAAATTTATACAGATAGCGGTGGATATATTTCTATGTTTATAGAGATGGCGGTGTAGATATTTCCAAGTTTATACAGATAGCAGTGTAGATATTTCCATGTTTATACAGATAGCGGTGTAGATATTTCCATGTTTATACAGATAGCGGTGTAGTTATTTCCATGTTTATTGAGATAGCGGTGTAGATATTTCCAGTTTTATACAGATGGCTGTGTAGATATTTCCATGTGTATACAGATGGCAGTGTAGATATTTCCATGTTTATAGAGATGGAGGTGTAGATACTTCCATGTTTATACAGATGACTGTGTAGATATTTCCATGTTTTTATAAATGGCTGTGTAGATATTTCCATATTTATAAAGATAGCGGTGTGGCTATTTCCATGTTTTTACAGATAGTGATGTAGATATTTCCAGGTTTATAGAAATGGCTGTGTAGATATTTCCATGTATACACAGATGGCAGTGTAGATATTTCCATGTTTATGCAGATAGTGGTGTAGATACTTCCATGTTTATACAGATTACTGTGTAGGTATTTCCATGTTTATACAGATGGCGGTGTAGATATTTCCATGTATATCGAGACACCCATGTAGATAATTCCATGTTTATACAGATAGCGCTGTAGACATTTCCATGTTTATAGAGATGGCGGTGTAGATATTTCCATATGTATACAGATAGCGGTGTAGATATTTAAAAGTTTATACAGATAGCGATGCAGATATTTCCATGTTTATACAGATAGCGGTGTAGATATATCCATGTTTATACAGATAGCGGTGAAGATATTTCAACGTTTACACAGATAGCCTTGTAGATATTTCCAAGTTCATATAGATAGCGGTGTAGATATTTCCATGTTTGCACAGATAGCGGAGCAGTTATTTCCATGTTCAAAGAGATAACGTTGTAGATATTTCCAGGTTTATACAGATGGCTGTGTAGATATTTCCACGTGTATACAGATGGCAGTGTAGATATTTCCATGTTTATACAGACGGAGGTGTAGATACTGCCATGTTTATACAGATGACTGTGTAGGTATTTCCATGTTTTTACAAATGGCGGTGTAGATATTTCCATGTATATACAAATAGCGGTGTAGATATTTCCATGTTTATAAAGAAAGCGGTGGAGATATTTCCATGTTTATACAGATAGCGGTGTCGTTATTTCCATGTTTATAGAGATAGAAGTGTAGATATTTCCAGGTTTATACAGATGGCTTTGTAGATATATCCATGTGTATACAGGTGACAGTGTAGACATTTCCATGTTTATACAGATGGAGGTGTATAAACTTCTATGTTTATACAGATGACTGTGTAGATATTTCCATGTTTTTACAGATTTCGATGTAGATATTTCGATGTTTATACAGATAGCGGTGTGGCTATTTCCATGTTTATACAGATAGTGATGTAGATATTTCCAGGTTTATAGAGATGGCTGTGTAGATACTTCCATGTTTATACAGATGGCAGTGTAGATATTTCCATGTTTATACAGATAGTGGTGTAGATATTTCCACTTTTATACAGACGACTGTGTAGATATTTCCATGTTTAAACTGATGGCGGCGTAGGTATTTCCATGTATATAGAGATAGCCATGTAGATATTTCCAAGTTTATACAGATAGCGGTGTAGACATTTCCATGTTTATAGAGATGGCGGTGTAAATATTTCCATATGTATACAGATAGCGGTGTAGATATTTGCAAGTTGATACAGATAGCAGTGTAGATATATCCATGTTTATACCGATAGCGGTGTAGTTATTTCCATGTTTATATAGTAGCTGTGGAGATATTAAAATGTTTATACAGATAGCGGTGGATATATTTCCAAGTTTATAGAGATGGCGGTGTAGAAATTTCCATGTTTATACATATAGCGTTGTAGATGTTTCCATGTTTATACAGATAGCGGTGTAGTTATTTTCCTGTTTATACAGATAGCCGTGTAGGTATTTCAATGTTCATAGAGATAGCGTTGTAGATATCTCCAGATTTATACAGATGGCGGTGTAGGTATTTCCATGTTTACAGATAGTGGTGCAGATACTTCCATGTTTATACAGATTACTGTGTAGGTATTTCCATGTTTATACAGATGGCGGTGTAGATATTTCCATGTATATCGAGATAGCCATGTAGATAATTCCATGTTTATACAGATAGCGCTGTAAGCATTTCCATGTTTATAGAGATGGCGGTGTAGATATTTCCATATGTATACAGATAGCGGTGTAGATATTTAAAAGTTTATACAGATAGCGATGCAGATATTTCCATGTTTATACAGATAGCGGAGGAGATATTTCCATGTTTCTACAGATAGCGGTGGATATATTTCTATGTTTTTAGAGATGGCGGTGTAGATATTTCCATATGTATACAGATAGCAGTGTAGATATTTCCATGTTTATACAGATAGCGATGTAGATATTTCCAGGTTTATAGAGATGGCTGTGTAGATACTTCCATGTTTATACAGATAGTGGTGTAGATATTTCCACTTTTATACAGACGACTGTGTAGATATTTCCATGTTTAAACTGATGGCGGCGTAGGTATTTCCATGTATATAGAGATAGCCATGTAGATATTTCCAAGTTTATACAGATAGCGGTGTAGACATTTCCATGTTTATAGAGATGGCGGTGTAAATATTTCCATATGTATACAGATAGCTGTGTAGATATTTGCAAGTTGATACAGATAGCGGTGTAGATATATCCATGTTTATACCGATAGCGGTGTAGTTATTTCCATGTTTATATAGTAGCTGTGGAGATATTAAAATGTTTATACAGATAGCGGTGGATATATTTCCAAGTTTATAGAGATGGCGGTGTAGAAATTTCCATGTTTATACATATAGCGTTGTAGATGTTTCCATGTTTATACAGATAGCGGTGTAGTTATTTTCCTGTTTATACAGATAGCGGTGTAGGTATTTCCATGTTCATAGAGATAGCATTGTAGATATCTCCAGATTTATACAGATGGCGGTGTAGATATTTCCATGTGTATACAGACGGCAGTGTAGATATTTCCATGTTTATACAGATGGCGGTGTAGATATTTCCGTGTTTATACAGATGACTATGTAGTTATTTCCATGTTTATACAGATGGCGTTGAAGATATTTCCATGTTTATAGAGATAGTGGCGGAGTTATTTCCATGTTTATACAGATAGCGGTGGAGATATTTCCATGTTTATGCAGATAGTGGTGTAGATATTTCCATGTTTATACAGATTGACGTGTAGATATTTCCAGGTTTACACAGATGACTGTGTATATATTTCCATGTTTTTACAGATGGCGGTGTAGATATTTCTATCTTTGTACTGATAGCGGTGTGGCTATTTCCATGTTTATTCAGATATCGATGTAGATATTTCCATGTTTATAGAGATGGCTTTGCAGATATTTCCATGTTTATACAGATAACGGTGTAGATATTTCCATGTTTATACAGTTAGTGGTGTAGATATTTCCATGTTTATTCAGATGACTGTGTAGGTATTTCTATGTTTATACAGATGGCGTTGTAGATATTTCCAAGTTTAAACAGATAGCGGTGTTGGTATATCCATGTTTATGGAGATAGCGGTGTAGATATTTCCACGTTTATACAGATGTCTGTGTTGATATTTCCATGTGTATACAGAAGGCAGTGTAGATATTTCCATATTTATACAGATGGAGATGTAGATATTTCCATTTTTCTACAGATGACTTTGTAGATATTTCCACGTTTTTACAGATGGCGGTGTAGATATTTCCATGTTTATACAGATAGTGGTGTGGCTATTTCCGTGTTTATACAGATTGCGATGAAGATATTTCCATGTTTATACAGATAGCGGTGGAGATATTTCCAAGTTTATACAGATGGGGGTGTAGATATTTCCAAGTTTATGCAGATAGCGGTGTAGATATTTCCATGTTTATGGAGATAGCAGTGTAGATATTTCCATGTTTACACAGAGAGCGGTGTAGTTATTTTCATGTTTATAGAGATAACGGTGCAGATATTTCCATATTTATACAGATTGCCGTGGAGATATTTCCATGTTTATAAAGTTAGCGGTGGAGATATTCCCATGTTTAGAGATAGCGGTGGAGATATTTCCATGTGTATACAGATAGCGGTGTAGATATTTCCATGTTTGTACACATAGCGGTGCAGATATTTCCATATTTATACAGATAGCGGAGTAGGTATTTCCATGTTTATACAGATTGCGCTGGAGATATTTCCATCTTTATACAGATAGACGTGTATATAATTCCATGTTTATAGAGATAGCGGTGAAGATAACTCCATGTTTATAGAGATGGCAGTGAAGGTAATTCCATGTTTTTAGAGATAGCTGTGGAGATATTTCCATGTTTGTACATATAGCGATTTATATATTTCCATGTTCATGCAGATAGCGGTGAAGGTATTTCCAAATTTATGCAGAGAGCTGTGTAGATATTTCCATATTTATAGAGATAGCGATGTACATAATTCCATGTTTATTCAGATGGCGGTGTAGATATTTCCATCTTTATACAGATAGTGGTGTGGCTGTTCCATGTTTATACAGATGGCAGTGTAGATATTTCCATGTTTATACAGATAGCGGTGGAGATATTTCCATGTTTATAGAGATAGCGGTCGAGATATTTCCATGTTTATACAGATAACGATGTAGATATTTCCATGTTTATACAGATAGCGGTGTGGTTATTTCCATCTTTACTGAGATGGCTGTGTAGATATTTCCATGTTTATGCAGATGGCACTGTAGATATTTCCATGTTTATACAAATAGCGGTGTAGGTATTTCCATGTTTATACAGATAACTGTGAAGCTATTTCCATGTTTATAGAGATGGCGGTGTAGATATTTCCATGTTTATAGAGATAGCCATGAAGATATTTCCAAGTTTAAACAGATAGCGGTGTAGTCATTTCCATGTTTATAGAGATAGCGGTGCAGGTATTTCCATAATTATACAGATAGCGGTGTAGACATTTCCATGTTTATACAGATAGCCGTGTAGATATTTCCATGTTCATACACAAAGCGGTGTAGTTGTTTCCATGTTTATAGAGACCACTGTGTATATATTTCCATCTTTATACAGATGGCGGTGTAGATATTTCCATGTTTACAGAAATAGCGGAGTAGATGTTTCCATATTTCTACAGATAGCTTGGTAGTTATATCCATGTTTATAGAGATTGCGGTATAGATATTTCCATATTTACAGATAGCCCTGTAGATATTTCCATGTTTATTCAGATGGTGCTGTAGATATTTCCATGTTTATACAGATAGCGGTGCAGATATTTCCATATTTATTCAGATAGTGTTGTAGATATTTCCATGTTTATACAGATAGCGGTGTAGATATTTCCATGTTTATACAGATAGTGTTGTAGATATTTCCATGTTTATTCAGATGGCTCTGTAGATATTTCCATGTGTATAGAGATGCCAGTGTAGATATTTCCATGTTTATACAGATAGCGGTGAAGTTATTTTCAAGTTTATACAGATAGCGGTGTAGATATTTCCATGTTTATACAGATAGCGTTGTAGATATTTCCATGTTCATACAGATACCGGTGGAGATTTTTCCATGTTTTTATAGATAGCGGTGGAGATCTTTTCATGTTCATAAAGATGGCGGTGTTCATATTTCCAGGTTTATAGAGATAGCGGTGTAGATATTTCCATGTTTATACAGATGGAGGTGGAGATATTTCCATGTTTATACAGATGACTGTTTAGTTATTTCCATGTTTTTACCGATGGCGGTGTAGATATTTACATGTTTATACAGATAGCGGTGTGGCTATTTCCATATTTTAACAGATAGCGATGTAGCTATTTCCATGTTAATAGAGATAGCTGTGTAGATATTTCCATGTTTTTACAGATGGCAGTATAGATATTTCCATGTTTATACAGATAGTGGTGGAGATATTTCCGTCTTTATACAGATAGCGGTGGAGATATTTCCATGTTCATAGAGATGGTGGTGTAGGTATTTCCATGTTTCTACAGATAGCCATGCATATACTTCCATGTCAATTCACATGGTGATGTATATATTTCCATGTTTATATAGATAGCGGTGTGGCTACTTCCATGTTTATACAGACGGCAGTGTAGATATTTCCATGTTTATACAGATAGTGACGTAGATATTTCCATGTTTATACAGATAGTGGTGTAGATATTTCCACGTTTATACAGAGGGCTGTGTAGATATTTCCATGTGTATACAGATGGCAGTGTAGATATTTCCATGTTTATACAGATGGCGGTGTAGATATTTCCATGTTTATACTGATAGCGGTGTGGCTGTTTCCATGTTTATACAGATAGCGATGATGATATTTCCATGTTTATACAGATCACAGTGTAGATATTTCCATGTTTATACAGATCACAGTGTAGATATTTCCATGTTTATACAGATCACAGTGTAGATATTTCCATGTTTATACAGATCACAGTGTAGATATTTCCATGTTTATACAGATAGTTTTGTAGATATTTCCATGTTTATACAGATGACCGTGTTGGTATTTCTATGTTTATACTGCTGGCGTTGTAGATATTTCCAAATTAACACAGATAGCGGTGTAGATATTTCCATGTTTATACAGATAGCGGTGTAGATATTTCTATGTTTATTGAGATAGCGGTGTAGATAAATCCATGTTTACACAGATAGCGGTGTGGATATTTCCATGTTTATAGAGAGAGAGGTGCATATATTTCCATATTTATAAAGTTAGCGGTGTAGATATTTCCATGTTTGTACAGATGACTGTGTATATATTTCCATGTTTATACAGATGGCGGTGTAGATATTTCCGTGTTTAAAGAGATAGCGTTGTAGATATTTCCATGTTTATACAGATGGCGTTGTAGTTATTTCCATGTTTATAGAGATATCCATGTAGATATTTCGATGTTTATACAGATAGCTGTATACACATTTCCAAGTTTTTAGAGATAGTGGGGTAGATATTTCCATATTTATAAAGATACCGGTGTAGATGTTTCCATGTTTATACAGATAGCGGTGCAGATATTTCCATGTTTATACAGATAGCGGTGTAGATATTTCCATGTTCATACAGATCATGGTGTAGATATTTCCATGTTTTCACAGATAGCGGTTTAGGTAATTCCATGTTTATACAGATAGCAGTGTAGATATATCCACATTTACAGAGTTAGAGGTGTTGATATTTCCATATTTGCATGGATTGCGGTGTAGATATTTCCATCTTCACACAGATAGCGGTGTACATATTTGCATGTTTTCACAGACAGCTGTGTAGATATTTCCATGTTTACACAGATAGTGTTGTAGATATTACCATGTTAACACTGATAGCTGTGTAGATATTTCCATCTTTGCACAGACTGCGGTGTAGATATTTCCAACTTTACACAGATAGCAGTGTAGATATTTCCACATTTGCACAGATTGCGGTGTAGATATTTCCATCTTTACACAGATAGTGGGGTAGATATTTCCAAGTTTATACAGATAGCGGTGTAGAAATTTCCATGTTTACTCAGATAGCAGTGGAGATATTTCCATGTTTATACAGATAGCAGTGGAGATATTTCCATGTTTATACTGATGGCGGTGGAGATATTTCCATGTTTATACAGATGGCAGTGCAGATATTTCCATGTTTTCACATATGGTGGTGTAGATATTTCAATGTTTATACACATGACTGTGTAGTTATTTCCATGTTTATAAAGATGGCGGTTTAGATATTTCCATGTTCATACAGACAGCCATGTAGATATTTCCATGTTTATACAGATAGCGGTGTAGGTATTTCCATGTTTACAGAGATTGAGGTGCAGATATTTCCATATTTGCACAGATTGCGGTGAAGATATTTCCATCTTCACACAGATAGCAGTGTACATATTTGCATGTTTACTCAGACAGCTGTGTAAATATTTCCGTGTTTACACAGATAGTGTTGTAGCTATTTCCAGGTTGATACAGATTGCGGTGTAGCTATTTCCATGTTTATACAGATAGCCGTGGAGATATTTCCATGTTTATACAGAGAGCGCTGTTGATATTTCCAAGTTTATACAGATAGTGGTGTAGATATCTCCATGATTATACACATAGCTGTAGAGATATTTCCATGTTTATACAGATAGCGCTGTAGATATTTCCATGTTTATACAGATAGCGGTGTAGATATTTCCATGTTTATATAGATAGCGGTGTAGATATTTCCATGTTTATACAGATAGTGGTGGAGATATTTCCATGTTTATACAGATGGCGGTGTAGATATTTCCAAGTTTATGCAGATAGCGGTGTAGATATTTCCAAGTTTTTTCAGATAGCAGTGTAGATATTTGAATGTTTATACAAATAGCTGTGTAGGTATTTCCAAGTTTATGGAGATAGCGGTGTAGGTATTTCCATGTCTATCCAGATAGTGGTGTAGATATTTCCATGTATATACAGATGACTGTTTGGTATTTCCATGTTTATACAGATGGCAGTGTTGATATTTCTATGTTTATACAGATGGTGTTGTAGATATTTCCATGTTTGTCCAGATAGTGGTGTAGATATTTCCATGTTTCTACTGATAGCGGTGTAGTTATTTCCATGACTGTAGACATAGCGGTGTAGGTATTTCCATGTGTGTAGAGATAGTGGTGCAGATGTTTCCAGGTTTATACTGATGGCTGTGTAGATATTTCCATCTGTGAACACATCGCAGTGTAGATATTTCGATGTTTATAGTGTTAGCGGTGTAGATATTACCATGTTAACACAGATAGCGGTGTAGATATTTACATATTTGCACAGATTGCGGTGTAGATATTTCCATCTTTACACAGATAGCGGGGTAGATATTTCCATGTTTACACAGATAGCGGTGTAGATATTTCCATGTTTATACAGATGGCGGTGTAGATATTTCCATGTTAATGCTGATGGCGGTGTAGATATTTCCATGTTTATAGAGATTGCGGTGTAGATATTTCTATGTTTATTGAGATAGTGGTGTAGATAAATCCATGTTTACACAAATAGCAGTGAAGATATTTCCATGTTTATAGATAGAGAGGTGTATATATTTCCATATTTATACAGATAGCGGTGTAGATATTTCCATGTTTATTCAAATGGCAGTATAGATATTTCCATGTTTATGCAGATAGCGGTGTGGATATTTGCAAATTTATACAGATAGCGGTGTAGACATTTCCATGTTTATACAGATGTCTGTGTAGATATTTCCATGTTTATACAGATGGCAGTGTAGATATTTCCATGTTTATACAAATAGCGGTGAAGACATTTCCATGTTTATGGAGATAGCGGTGTAGATATTGCCATATTTATTAAGATAGCGGTGTAGATATTTCCATGTGTATACAGATGGCGGTGTAGATATTTCCAAGTTTATACAGATAGCGGTGTAGATATTTCCATGTTTATACAGATAACATTGTAGATATTTCCGTGTTTATACAGATAGCGGTGTTGGTATTTCCAAGTTTCTACAGATAGCGCTGTGGGTACTTCCATGTTTAAACAGATGGCAGTGTAGGTATTTCCATTTTTACACAGATATCGATGTAGATATTTCCATGTTTATTCAGATAGCGGTATAGATTTTTCCAGGTTTATACAGAAAGCGGTGTAAATACTTCCATTTTTATACAGATGGCGATGTAGATATTTCCATGTTTATACAGATAGCGGTGGAAATATTTGCATGTTTATATAGATAGCAGTGGAGATATTTCCAATTTCATACAGATGGCGGTGTAGATATTACGGTGTTTATACAGATGGCTATGTAGATATTTCCATGTTTATACAGATAGCGGTGTAGATATTTCCATTCTTATATAGATGACTGTGTAGGCATTTCCATGTTTATACAGATGGCATTGTAGGTATTTCCATGTTTATAGAGATAGCCATGTAGATATTTCGATGTTTATACAGATAGCTTTATAGACATTTCCATGTTTATAAAGATAATGGTGTAGATATTTCCATATTTATAAAGATAGCGGTGTAGATGATTCCATGTTTATACAGATAGCGGTGTAGATATTTCCATGTTTATACAGATAGCGGTGTAGATATTTCCATATTTACAGAGTTAGAGGTGTAGATATTTCCATATTTGCATGGATTTCGGTGTAGATATTTCCATCTTCACACAGATAGCGGTGTACATATTTGCATGTTTACACAGACAGCTGTGTAGATATTTCCATGTTTACACAGATAGTGTTGTAGATATTACCATGTTAACACAGATAGCTGTGTAGATATTTCCATCTTTGCACAGATTGCGGTGTAGATATTTCCAACTTTACACAGATAGCAGTGTAGATATTACCATCTTTGCACAGATTGCAGTGTAGATATTTCCATCTTTACACAGGTAGCGGGGTAAATATTTCCATGTTTATACAGATAGCGGTGTAGAAAAATCCATGTTTACTCAGATAGCGTTGTACATATTTGCATGTTTATACAGATAGCGGTGGATATATTTCCATGTTTATACAGATAGCGGTGTAGATATTTCCATGTTTATACAGATAGTAGTGGAGATATTTCCATGTTTATACTGATGGCGGTGGAGATATTTCAATGTTTATACAGATGTCAGTGTACATATTTCCGTGTTTTCACATATGGTGGTGTAGATATTTCCATGTTTATACAGATAGCCGTTTAGATATTTCCATTTTCATACAGATAGCCATGTAGATATTTCCATGTTTATACAGATAGCGTTGTAGACATTTCCATGTTTATAGAGAGAGCGGTGTAGATATTTCGATATTTATACAGATAGCGGTGTAAATATTTCTATGTTTATACAGATAACGGTGTAGATATTTCCATGTTTATACAGATAGCGGTGTAGTTATTTCCATGTTTATACAGATGACGGTGTATATATTTCCATGTTTATACAGATGGCGGTGTAGATATTTCCATGTTTATAGAGACAGCCATGTAGATATTTCCGTGTTTATACTGATAGCGGTGTAGATATATCCATGTTTATACAGATCGTGGTGTAGATATATCCATGTTTATACAGATAGCGGTGTAGATATTTCCATGTTTATAGAGATACCGGTGTAGGTATTTCCATGTTTACAGAGATAGAGGTGTAGATATTTCCATATTTGCACAGATTGCGGTGTAGATATTTCCATCTTCACACTTATAGCAGTGTACATATTTGCATGTTTACACAGACGGCTGTGTATATATTTCCGTGTTTACACAGATATTGTTGTAGGTATTTCCATGTTTATACAGATTGCGGTGTAGATATTTCCATGTTTATAAAGATAGTGGTGTACATATTTCCATGTTTATACAGATAGCGGTGGAGATATTTCCATGTTTATACAGATAGCGCTGTTGATATTTCCAAGTTTATACAGATAGCGGTGTAGTTATCTCCATGATTATACACATAGCAGTAGAGATATTTCCATGTTTATACAGATAGCGCTGTAGATATTTCCCTGTTTATACAGATAGCGGTGTAGATATCTCCATGTTTATACAGATAGTGGTGTAGATATTTCCATGTTTATACAGATAGCGCTGTAGATCTTTCCATGTTTATACAGATAGCGGTGGAGATATTTCCATGTTTATACAGATGGCGGTGTAGATATTTCCAAGTTTATGCTGATAGCGGTGTAGATATTTCCAAGTTTTTTCAAATAGCAGTTTAGATATTTCAATGTTTATACAAATAGCTGTGTAGGTATTTCCATGTGTATAGAGATAGCGGTGTAGATATTTCCATGTCTATATAGATAGTTGTGTAGATATTTCCATGTATATACAGATGACTGTTTGGGTATTTCCATGTTTATACAGATGGCAGTGTAGATATTTCTATGTTTATACAGATGGTGGTGTAGATATTTCCATGTTTATACAGATGGCGGTGTAGATATTTCCATGTTTATGCAGATGACAGTGTAGATATTTCCATGTTTGTTCAGATAGCGGTGTAGTTATTTCCATGTTCGTACACATACTGTCGTAGATATTTCCATGTTTATAGAGATAGCGGTGTGGATATTTCCAAGTTTATGCAGAGAGGGGTGTAAATATTTCCATGTCTATAGAAATAGCAGTGTAGATGCCTCCAACTTTACACAGATAACATTGAAGATAATTCCAAGTTTACAGACATAGCAGTGTAGATATTTCCATGTTTATACAGATAGCGGTGTAGATATTTCCATGTTTATAGAGATGGCGCGGTAGATACTTCCATGTTTATGGAGTTAGCGGTGTAGATATTTCCATGTTTATAGAGAGGGATGTGTAGATATTTCCATTTTTATAGAGATAGCGGTGTAGATATTTCCTTGTTTATACAGATTGCGGGGTAGATATTTCCAAGTTTTTACAGATAACGGTGTAGATATTTCCATCTTTAGAGAGGGAGCGGTGTAGATACTTCTATCTCTACAGAGATGGTGGTATAGATATTTCCATGTTTATAGAGATGGCGGTGTAGATATTTCCATGTTTATTGAGGTAGCGGTGTAAACATTTCCATGTTTATACAGATGGCGGTGTGGATATTTCCATGTTTTTAGAGATGGTGGTGTAAATATTTCCATGTTTATTGACATAGCGGTGTAGATATTTCCGTGTTTATAGAGAAGGCGGTGTAGATATTTCCATGTTTATACAGATATCTGTGTAGATATTTCCATGTTTATACAGGTATCATTGAAGATATTCCCAAGTTTATACAGAAAGCGGTGTAGATATTTCCATGTTTATAGAGACAACATTGAATATATTTCCATGTTTATACAGATAGTGGTGTAGATGTTTCCATGTTTATACAGATAGCAGTGTAGATACTTTCATGTTTATAGAAATAGCGGTGTAGATATTTCCCTGCTTAACAGACAGCAGTTTAGATATTTCCATGTTTATACAGATAGCGGTGTAGATATTTCCATATTTATAGAGATAGCAGTGCAGATATTTCCTTGTTTATACAGATAGCGGTGTAGACATTTGCATGTTTATAGAGATAGCGGTGTAGATATTTCAATGTTTATACACATAGTGGTGTAGATATTTCCATGTTTATAGAGATAGCAGTGTAGATATTTCCATGTTTATACACATATCGTTGTAGATATTCCCAAGTTTATACAGATAGTGGTGTAGATATTTCCATGTTTATAGAGATAGCGGTGTAGATATTTCCATGTTTATACACAAAGCTGTGTATATAATTCCATGTTTATAGAGAAAGCGTTGTTGATATATCCATGTTTATAGAGATAGCGTTGTAGATATTTCCATGTTTATACAGAGAGTGGTGTAGATATTTCCAAGTTTATGCAGATAGTGGTGTAGATACTTCCATGTTTATACAGATAGCGTTGTAGATATTTCCATGTTTATAGAGATAGTGGTGTAGCTATTTCCATGTTTATACGGATAGCGGTGTAGTTATTTCCTTCTTTATAGACATGGCGGTGTACATATTTCCATGTTTATACAGATAGCGTTGTAGATATTTCCATGTTTATACAAATAGTGGTGTAGATATTTCCATGTTTATAGAAATAGCATTGTAGATATTTACATGTTCCTACACATGGTGGTGTAGATATTTCCATGTTTATAGAGGTAGCCCTGTAAATATTTCCATGTTTATAGACAGAGTGGTGTAAATCTTTCCATGTTTATATACATATCGGTGTAGATATTTCCTTGTTTATACAGATACCGGTGTAGATATTTCCATGTTTAAACAGATAGCGGTGTAGATATTTCCACGTTTGTAGAGGTAGCAGTATAGATATTTCCATGTTTATACGGATAGCGGTGTAGATATTTCCATGTTTATAGAGATAGCGTTGTAGATATTTCCTTGTTTATACAGATAGCATCGTAGATATTTCCATGTTTATTCAGATAGCGGTGTAGATATTTCCATCTTTATACAGATAGCGGTGTAGATATTTCCATGTCTATACCGATAGTGGTGTAGATATTTCCATGTATATACAGATGACTGTGTGGTTATTTCCATGTTTATACAGATGGCAGTGTAGATATTTCTATGTTTATACAGATGGTGGTGTAGATATTTCCATGTTTATACAGATGGCGGTGTAGATATTTCGATGTTTATGCAGATGGCAGTGTAGATATTTCCATGTTTGTTCAGATAGCAGTGTAGATATTTCCATGATTCTACTGATAGCGGTGTAGTTATTTCCATGATTGTAGACATAGCGGTGTAGGTACTTCAATGTGTATAGAGATAGTGGTGCAGATGTTTCCATGTTTATTCTGATGGCTGTGTTGATATTTCCATGTGTATACACCTCGCAGTGTAGATATTTCCATGTTCATAGGGATGGTGGTGTAGATATTTCCATGTATATACAGATGACTGTGTAGATATTTCCATGTGTATACTCATGGCGGTGTAGATATTTCCACGTTTATAGAGATAGCTGTGTAGATATATCCATGTTTATACAGATAGCGGTGCAGATATTTCCATGATTATAGAGATAGCGGTGTAGATATTTCCATCTTTGCACAGATTACAGTTTATATATTTCCATCTTTGCACACATAGCAGTGTAGATATTTCCATGTTTACACAGATACATGTGTAGATATTTCCATGTTTACACAGATAGCGTTGTAGATATTTCCATTTTTATACAGATAGCGGTGTAGAAATTTCCATGTTTATAGAGATAGCTGTGTAGATGTTTCCATGTTTATACAGATAGCGGTGGATATATTTCCATGTTTATTCAGATAGCGGTGTAGGGATTTCCATGTTTATAGAGACAGCGGTGTAGATATTTCCATGTTTATAGTGTTAGCGGTGTAGATATTACCATGTTAACACAGATAGCGGTTTAGATATTTCCATGTTTGCACAGATTGCGGTGTAGATATTTCCATCTTTACAGAGATAGCTGGGTAGATATTTCCATGTTTACACAGATAGCGGTGAAGATATTTCCATGTTTTCACACACAGCGTTGTAGATATTTGCATGTTTATACAGATAGCGGTGGAGATATTTCCATGTTTATATAGATAGCGGTGCAGATATTTCCATGTTTATACAGATAGCGGTGGAGATATTTCCATGTTTATACAGGTGGTGGTGGGGATATTTCAATGTTTATACAGATATCATTGTAGGTATTTCCATGATTTCACAGATGGTGGTGTAGATATTTCCATGTTTATACAGATGACTGTATAGTTATTTCCATTTTTATACAGATGGCGGTTTAGATATTTCCATAAGTATAGAGATAGCGGTGTAGATATTTCCATATTTATACAGATCACGGTGTAGATATTTGAATGTTTATACAGATAGCGGTGTAGATATTTCCATGTTTATACAGATGGAGGTGTAGATATTTCCATGTTTACACAGATGGCGCTGTAGATATTTCCATGTTTTTGCAGATGGTGGTGTTGATATTTCCATGTTTATACAGATGGCGATGTAGACATTTCCATGTTTATACAGATAGCAGTGTAGATATTTCCATGTTTATACAAATAGCGGTTGAGGTATTTCCATGTTTATACAGATGGCGGTGTTGATATTTCCATCTTTATACAGATGGCGGTGTAGACATTTCCATGTTTATACAGATAGCGGTGTAGATATTTCCATGTTTATACAGATAGCGGTGGAGATATTTCCATGTTTATACAGATGGCGGTGGAGATATTTCCATGTTTATACAGATGGCAGTGCAGATATTTCCATGTTTCCACACATGGTTGTGTAGATATTTCCATGTTTATACAGATGACTGTGAAGTTATTTCCATGTTTATACAGATGGTGGTTTGGTTATTTCCATATTTATAGAGATTGCCATGTAGATATATCCATGTTTATCCAGATAGCGGTGTAGACATTACCATGTTTATAGAGATAGCGGTGTAGATATTTCCACGTTTATAGAGATAGCGGTGTAGACATTTCCACGTTTATACCGATAGCGGTGAAGATATTTCCACTTTTATGCAGATTGCGGTGTAGAAATTTCCAAGTTTATACACATAGCGGTGAAGATATTTCCTCGTTTATACACATACCGGTGTAGATATTTCCATGTTTATACAGATAGCGGTGTAGATAATTCCACGTTTGTAGACATAGCGATGTAGATATTTGCACGTCTATACAGATAACGTTGTAGATATTTCCACGTTAATACACATAACGGTGAAGATATTTCCAGGTTCATAGAGACAGCAGTGTAGATATTTCCATGTTTCTACAGATAGCGGTGTAGATATTTCCATGTTTATAGAGACAGCGGTGTAGATATTTCCATGTTTATACAGTCAGTGGTGTAGATATTTCCATGTTTAAACAGATAGCCGTGTATATATTTCCATGTTTATACAGACAGCGGTGTAGATATTTCCATGTTTTACAGACAGTGGTGTAGATATTTCCATGTTTATAGAGATAGCGGTGTAGATATTTCCATGTTTATAGAGATAGCTTTGTAAATGTTTCCATGTTTATACAGATAGCGGTGTACGTATTTCCATGTTTATGGAGATAGCGGTGTAGATATTTCCATGTTTATACAGATAGTGGTGTAGATATTTCCACATTTATACTTATAGCGGTGTAGATATTTCCAGGTTTATAGAGTTAGCGGTGTAGATGCTCCCACGTTTATAGAGATAGCGGTGTAGATATTTCCATCTTTTTAGAGATAGTGGTGTATATATTTCCACGTTTATAGAGATAGTGGTGTAGATATTTCCATGTTTCTAGAGACAGCGGTGTAGATATTTCCATGTTTATAGAGATAGCGGTGTAGATATTTCCATGTTTATAGAGACAGTGGTGTAGATATTTGTGTGTTTATAGATATATCATTGTAGATATTTCTAAGTTTATAGAGACAGTGGTGTAGATATTTCCATGTTTATACAGATAGAGGTGTAGTTATTTCCATGTTTATAGAGACAGCAGTGTAGATATTTACATGTTTATACAGATAGCGGTGTAGATATTTCCATGTTTATAGAGATAGCGGTGTAGATATTTCCATGTTTATAGAGATAGTGGTGTAGATATTTCCATGTTTATAGAGACGGCGGTGTAAATATTTCCATGTTTATACAGATAGCGTTGTAAATGTTTACACATTTACAGAGATAGCAGTGTAGATATTTCCACGTTTATACAGAATGCGGTGTAGATATTTCCACGTTTACAGAGATTTTATGTAAAATTATTTTATGAAGACCAAACAAGTCATTGGGGTACCTACCTTATGTCATTTTTTACATTGATGGTGTTAAAAATACCCCTACCCTATCCAAAACCCTGACATATAGAGCCAGGAAAGGCCATGCAATAAAGGATTCTTGGGCTTGTATGCCTGATAACAAAAACTTATCACAGAAGACTGCAAAAAACACAATCTTGCACAAAGCCCATTGCAACTTTGCACACAACAATGCTTCTGAAGGATATTTGCCCAACAACTGCCTGTCCAACCTGTGCCTGGCATCACCTTTGTTATTGATCTTTGTAGCCAAGGATAGTCATTTCCAAATGATCATATAATCTTCCTCATTTTTTCTTTTGTCTTCCTTTACCTTCGTGAATATTCATGTAGTTTACTCTGGCTTGCCTGTTTCTATTGCAAGGCTCTGTTTCCAAACGAATATCTTTTTCTTGTGGAGAGCCTCTCTCTGTTTGTTATTTAGGTTGATAAGAGAAATGTGAACATTTGAGAGCTCAGGTAAAAGGCCTTAGTCTACAGTGATACTTTTTTGCACCCTTAGATACTTACTTCCACTACAACTTGCAGGTGGGCCTTGAAAAGTTCTTGGAATAAGTTTGAGCTTTGGTCTTCTCCGATTCATTTAGCATAGATTCTCAAAATGTGGTCCCTGGACCCACAGCATCAGCATCACCTGGAGATTGTTAGAAATGCAAATCATCGGGCCTCATTCCAGACCCTCAGCTGGAAACTCTAGGGGCATGGCCAGACCCTCTGTAGCTGAACAAGCCATCCAGGTGGTTTTGATGCATCTAAAGTTTTGGAACAACTAATGTAGCCCCATTTGGAAAACTTGCCTCTACAGGCCTCCCTAGCTGGTAAGCTGCTAGCATTTTTTGTTTGCTTGTTTGTTTGTTTTGATACAGGGTCTTGCTCTGTTGACCAGATCGTGTCCTCCTGGGTTCAAGCGAGGACTCAGCCTCCTGAGTAGCCGGGACTACAGGTATGTGCCACCACCATGCCCAACTACTTTTTGTATTTTTTTTTTTGTAGGGATGGGGTTTTAGCCCAGGCTAGTCTCAAACTCCTGGACTCAAGCAATCTGCCCACTTTGGCCTCACGAAGTGCTGGGATTATAGGCATGGGCCACCACTCCTGGCCCAAAGTTCATATTTTAACTACTAACTTAAATTATTTTAAAAACAAAATTCTCCTTGGACTCAAACCAGGTCAGAGTGACATGATCCTGTGCCTGTTTTGTGCAGGGTGAAGTGAGATTATTATCTAGGAAATAGCTGAAATGTCCTGAGGGTGACAAAGGGGAGCTGTGTTTTCAGCCAAATATCAGAACCAGGGCCACTGCCTGCCGCTGAACCCCAGCGGGGACCCCTACTTTGTGCTTATCTGTGGTGGCTGCGCTTGCCCACCTGGGTGGGAACCCCGAGAATGACTCCAGACTCTTCCAGGGACTGCATGCCAGGGTATTTTTACAATTTATGTGTAGACTTTGTTCGGGTGGAAAAGTTATTTTATGAAGACGAAACAAGCATTTGGGGTACCTACCTTATGGCATTTTTTACATTGAGAGTGTTAAAAATACCCCTCCCCTAACCAAAACCCTGACAAATAGAGCCAGGGAAGGCCATGCAATAAAGGATTCTTGGGCTTGTATGCCTGATAACAAAAACTTATCACAGAAGACTGCAAAAAACACAATCTTGCACAAAGCCCATTGCAACTTTGCACACAACAATGCTTCTGAAGGATATTTGCCCAACAACTGCCTGTCCAACCTGGGCCTGGCATCACCTTTGTTATTGATCTTTGTAGCCAAGGATAATCATTTCCAAATGATCATATAATCTTCCTCATTTTTTCTTTTGTCTTCCTTTACCTCCGTGAATATGCATATAGTTTACTCTGGCTTGCCTGTTTCTATTGCAAGGCTCTGTTTCCAAACGAATATCTTTTTCTTGTGGAGAGCCTCTTTCTGTTTGTTATTTAGGTTGATAAGAGAAATGTGAACATTTGAGAGCTCAGGTAAAAGGCCTTAGTCTACAGTGAAACTTTTTGCACCCTTAGATGCTTACTTCCACTACAACTTGCAGGTGGGCCTTGAAAAGTTCTTGGAATAAGTTTGAGCTTTGGTCTTCTCCGATTCATTTAGCATAGATTCTCAAAATGTGGTCCCTGGACCCACAGCATCAGCATCACCTGGAGATTGTTAGAAATGCAAATCATCGGGCCTCATTCCAGACCCTCAGCTGGAAACTGTAGGGGTATGGCCAGACCCTCTGTAGCTGAACAAGCCATCCAGGTGGTTTTGATGCAGCTAAAGTTCTGGAACAACTAATGTAGCCCCATTTGGAAAACTTGGCTCTACAGGCCTCCCTAGCTGGTAAGCTGCTAGCATTTTTTGTTTGCTTGTTTGTTTGTTTTGATACAGGGTCTTGCTCTGTTGACCAGACTGTGACCTCCTGGGTTCAAGCGAGGACTCAGCCTCCTGAGTAGCCGGGACTACAGGTATATGCCACCACCATGCCCAACTACTTTTTGTATTTTTTTTTTTGTAGGGATGGGGTTTTAGCCCAGGCTAATCTCAAACTCCTGGACTCAAGCAATCTGCCCACTTTGGCCTCACGAAGTGCTGGGATTATATGCATGAGCCACTGTGCCCAGCCCTGCCAGCTTTGTATAAGCTGAGGAGTTTTTAAAAATACCTAGACTCAGGGCAAACCCCAGACACTTAAGTCAGATTCTCTGGGAGGTGAAGCCCAGGCACTGGTATTTTTAAAATCTCTACAGATGGTTCTAATGTGCTGCTAAGTTAGAGAACCGCTGATCTAGACCAGGCCTTTTCAAACTTAATGTGCACGTGAATTACCTGGACCTTGTTAAAATGCAGTTTCAGTCTGCATAGGCCTGGGGTGGAGCCTGAGCTTCTGCATTTTTAACAAGTCTCTAGAGGATGCTGCTGCATCTGGGCTGCTAACTACACTTGGAGATAGGAGGCTCTGGAGAGCAGAGGAAAGAGCATGAACCATAACCTAGGGGCTGGTAGTCCTGACTTCCGAGCCAAGGTTTGCCTTTATGTGGCTGGCAACTTGCTTGGACTCCTACCTCAATTCTTTGGGCCCAAGGTTTGTCCTGCCTCAGAAGGATGTCAAGAAAATTGAGTGAGTAATGCAGAATTGTTTCTTAAAGTGTGTGCAGATGCTCCATGAATTTAGAGAGTATGTGGATGCACATTAGTAAATTTTAATAGTTGTGACCATGTTGTTATGAGTACTTAGAACAAGTAATAATGGCTTTTGATGTATAGTAGTAAGAAAGCTTCCTTTTAAAAGGCGTGTATTTAAGTTTCAAAAGTGGGTCTATTTAAAAATATATGAAATAAATAATAGTAGAGGTAATTGACAGATCAAAATTAGGAAGGCAGGATGAGAATGAGTCAAGTTTGGGAAATGCTGAGAAAGCAGATGCCCAAGGGCTATGAAAACTTAAAAAAATAGGTAGCACTTGATTTTGATTGGCTGAATGAGATGATGTGTTTGATTATTTATGGGGTTGGCATTTGGCAACATGCACTGGGTGGCTGGGATCACTGTTTATTAAAAAATATTTGAGTCCCTACTTTGCACTAGATACTCTTTTAGTCTCTTGGAAAAGGGATTGGGGTCAGGCAGGATAAAAACAAATCATTTATGCCCACAAGAAAAATGCAGGAAGATAAAAGTCATGAAATAAACTCTATGCTTCTAATTTAATATTTTTTATAGATTATGAGAAAAAAGTTTTGCTCACTATCAGCTAGGAAAGCTGTCTTAGCACAACCATTCATTCTTGCACAAATCAAAATCAAGACAAGCCAGATTTAATTTAATATTTTTTCACAGATTATGAGAAAAAAGTTCTAATTTAATTTTTTTATAGATTATGAGAAAAAAGTTTCGCTCTCTATCAGCTAGGAAAGCTGTCTTAGCACAACCATTCATTCTTGCACAAATCAAAATCAAGATGAGCCAGAAGGCTCCATTCTGACAGCTTCTAATGGAGAAGCTACATTTACTGGACATGGGGAAAGTTGCTGGGCTCTAAGGACTGTGCATTTCTTGAACTAGATAAATGGTCTTGGTGTAGTATAATACCAAAACTTCTTGTCGCAGCCTGTAAGGACAGAACTCAATCAGCCTGAAAAGGAAGTCAGTGACTCCGACTCAACACAGGAATGTTCTGTGATTCCTAAAGAAGGATGTAGGAGTGTGGCACAATTCAACCACAGTCTGTGGCCCTGTTCCTCTGCCTTGACATGAGTGGGATTTCCCAGCTGGTCATTTTCTTCTTATCTAAGACATTGGGAACAAATTACTTAACCTCCTCTGGGCTTCAGTACTCCCACTCATCAAATTAGAGGACTGGGCAGTCGCTAGGCTCTCTTTAGGCATCATATTTTAGTTTTTGTGATTTTAAATTTGAGAAGGGGTGTCTAAGGGAGAATACATAGGGGAGGGGGAAAGCCTTATTAAAAGTGTAGTTAGACACTGAATGTTTAAGAATTGCATTTTGTAATAATACCTTTATGTAATCAGGACTGACAATCTTCCCTGATGGCAGCACCTGGAGGAATGGCTGCATTCAAAAATAAAAATGAAATAAAACAAGACCTTATTTGAACTTAGCAATAATGCTGATTCCTCTTTTTGATTTGAGGAGGTTATAGCTGTTGTAAATGCTTGAATTGGGTCTGCCCAGGCAAAACGGAGTCAAGAGTCCATGTCAGATGAATTTTAACAATGTAGACAATAGAAAGGGTTGCTTAAACTGCCCCTCTTTTACCAAAACACATTTACAAATGAAAGAACAACACTTCCATTTTTTAAAAACATTTTTTGAGATGAAGTCTTCCTTTGTCACCCAGAGTGGAGTGCAGTGGTGCGATCTTGGCTCACTGCAAACTTTGCCTCCCGGGTTCAAGTGATTCTCCTGCCTCATCCTCCCGAGTAGCTGGGACTACAGGCGCCCACCACCATTCCTAGCTAATTTTTGTATTTTTAGTAGAGACAGGGTTTCACCATGTTGGCCAGGCTGGTCTCGAACTCCTGACCCCAGGTGATCTGCCGACCTCGGCCTCTGAAAGTGCTGGGATTACAGGCATGAGCCAACACGCGTGGCCAAAAAATTTCCATTTTTAATTGCAGGGTCTGGGGAATTAAAATGCATCCGTAATTTCTTGCATCTCTCCGCTCAGGCTTGCATGAATGCAGAGGGATGGGGAGGATTTCTTGAGGCAAGCATCCCCCTCTTGTCGCCTGCCATCTGGAGAGAGAGGGCTGTGATTTATCTCACTTTAATCAGGAAGGACCCGATGGGTGGATGGAGAGGTCTGACGGCTTTGTTGCTCCATGTGGGAAAGAAACGGACAGAGTGAATTTGTGTATGATCCCTAAGGAGAAAGCGTCTTTGTGCTCTATTTATTTTTGACCGGGAGCCCCTGAAAGCTAGCTAGTTACAAGTTGAAATAGGCCGTTTCTAAAGTGTGATTTTGTTTGTGTATGAGCCTTGATTACAAAGGGGAAGAAAACCCGCTTAATTTACATACACCACATGTAGTGCAGGATCCCCTGGGCTGTCTTTTCAGGTATCAGGAAACTTTGATGAAAGTCGCTTGTCTCATCTAGGACTCATTTGATATTGTTTAGCAGAGCCTGGTATTAACATTTCCTTCCAATTGTTTACTGGAATCTGTGTGTTCCCTTCAAGTGATGCATACTAGGTGCACAGGCTTCCTGCCACTGTCATCCTAAACTTTCCATGCAGACAGGAGCAGAGGGGAGAGCGCTGAGCCAGGCCCCAGCTTGCTTTTCTTTCCTGACACAGCCCGGCTCCGCTGCACTTCTCAGCTCTTGCTCTAGGTGGTGCTGTTTGACCATTTTCTTCATGTGACCCTCCACTCGGTAATATAAATTCATTCGGAGGATGACCTGATATCAAAAAAATTCCTTTTGATTAGTAGAATCAACTTGTTTCTTCACACGATACTCTTCCCACTGAGACACATGGAGACAATTCTGACTCCAGGTTTGCAACCTTGAGATTTCTCTCAGATGCAATAAAAAAAACAAAAAAGCATTTTGAGTGGCACAGTGGTGCCTAGTGCATGATGATGTTTGTCTGCTCAAACATTAAAGGGAAACTTGTGGGTTTGAGGATGCCCAGCAGCACGACAGCTGCCAATGTAAATGAGCCGTATAGAGAGAGGGGGGGCGGGAGGGGACTACAAACTTCAGAATATGAGCTGTTCGTTTATAAGTTAAAAAAAAAAACAAGTCAAAAGGGAGCCCAGGATGGTGCAAGAAAGAGGAGAAAGGAAGATTTTCCTTGCAGCTAATCAGGAGAGTTCATAAGGGCTGATTACATGAGTGGAAGCCTTAAGTTCTTTTTTTAAAAAAATGTGAAAATTTGCATGTATGTATGTATGTATGTATGTATGTATAGCTTCGTGTATTACCATTATTATTGCAATCAGCAAATGGATTTACTTCCTTTATCTCATGGGCTCCTTCCCACTCACTTCTGGCAGCACATTTTCCTTTCTCCTTCATCCCAGAACATCAAAGAACAGATGCGCTTCCTAACCCTGGCTCCAGGGGACTTTATACAATGTAAACAGTGCACCTCTAACGTGGTTCACCGCTTAGAGAACGTGTGTCCCATTTTAAAACTGTGACTCCTTTATATTTTGCAGTGCTTATTTTAATAAGAGACATTGGACTTGTGACATTTTTCATGGAGGAGTGAGTTTAATGGTTGAAAGTAATCGATAAACTTGTTTTTCCTCTGATGCCATCAGCCAAGATCCTATGGCAATATTAAGAGGATGACACTGGGCTGGCACCCCCTCCATAACATATTTGGACCATGTTTTCCCCCCAGAATGCACATGCAATAGCTTTGGTTTGGTAAGAGAGAGATGGTGTACTTGGTTTCCTTCTGTCACACTTTTGGTGAAATGAATTAGACTTTTAAATCAGGAAATTCAGCGAGATGAGTTAGATTTTTACACAAGAGCAGTGGAGGACTTCCAGCTGGTTGGGGGAATGATATGGAAATATCTTGCTAAATCAGGGTCTGGTGGAATGCTGCTCCCCTTGCAGGCTCCTCTTCACAGGGAGCAATCTGTGGGTTGCTTATAGAACAGAGCGAGCAGGAGGCATAGCATGGTCTTGCTCAGGGGAAGACCCGGTGTTCAGATGTTTGTCATTAGGAACTGGGTGTGGGCTTTTTCAAGTTAAACTGAAGCAGCAGTTCTATTAGGAAGAGCCTCCCAGATCAGCATCTTCTGTTTCTGGATACTCTCCCTTTGAAAAGGCAGATTTCAGCAAAAAGCTTTGCTAATGGTGAAATTGCACAACTGAAACCCTATGGGAGCAATGGGAAAGATGGAGAAAGAGGTGGTTATATCATGTACTTCAACAGTTTATTTAGAGGCTGTTGACGTTAGAATAACAAGCCAAGACAAACAAAAATACTCATTTTGGATGAAAATATTGTCTTTTCATGTTATTATAGATAGCTGAGTCCTAAGACTTATACAGAAACACATTTTCCTAATGAGTGGCTGATTTTTCTGGTTGTGCAAGTAATGTCCAAATTATTGTACAAGTTTTTGGCTCAGGAGCAAACATTGTATTGTATATTGAGCTAATCATTTGCCCTTTCTAAGGTAAGCCCTTACCTCTGCTTTCCCTTCATCTTGTCATTTCTGTTTGTTGGGTACAGGTTTCCTGTTGGTTCTTTCTGTTGGCTCTGATGTAACATGAATGAAGTTCTTAACATCCTTTCAGACATAAACACAACTTAGCTCATTGTTTCTGAGTTCATATAGAGGTTTTCTTGCCCCTGAGACTTTCGTGTCAGACAGCTGGATGTTGCTGTGTTCAAGGCTCTATATGTTGATTTTGTATCCTACAACTTTACTGATTTCACCTATCAGTTCAGTTCTAACAGTTTTCAAATTGTATTTATTTGTTTTTGTTTTTTAAATATTGTATGTTTCATTTTAGAGTCAGGAGGGTAGATGTACAGGTTTCTTAAACAGGTATATTGCATGGTGCTGAGGTTTGGGCTTCTAATGATCCCACCACCCAAGCAGTGAGCATAGTAATGGATAGGTAGTTTTACAACCCTTGCTCCCACCATCCTTCCCTCCCACCTTTGGAGTCCCCCAGTGTCTATTGTTCCCTTCTTTGTGTTGAGTTCTAACCTTTATTTAGTGAAGTTTGTAGGGTTTTCTATATATAACAATATCATGCCGTCAGTAGAGACAGTTTCACTTCTTCCTTTCCTATTAGGATGCCTTTTATTTCTTTCTTTTGCCTAATTACCCTGAGAAGTGGTGTCTGTGGGCATCCTTGTCTTGTTCCTGATGGTAGAGGAAATGTTTCAACTTTTCACCATTGATTATGGTGTTAGCTATGGGTTTGTCATATATGGCCTGTATTTTGTTGGGATACAGTCCCTCAATACGTGATCTGTTGGGTGTTTTTTTTTTTTCACCATGAAAGGGTTTCGAATTTTGTCAAAAACTTTTTCTATATCTATTGTGATGGCCATATAGTTTCTATCCTTTATTTTTCTAATATGGTATATTATATGTATTGATTTGCTTATGTTGAACCATGACATGATCATGGTGAATGATTCTTTCAATGTGCTATTGAATTTGGTTTGCTAGGAGTTTGTTGAGGATTTTTGCATCTATGTAGATCAAGGATATTGGCCTGTCATTTTCCTTTCTTGTAGTGTTCTTGTCTGGCTTTGGAATCAGCGTAATGCTGGCCCTGTAAGATGAGTTTGGAAGTATTCCCTCCACTTCAGCTTTTTGGAAGAGTTTGAGAAGGACTGGTATTCGTTCTTCTTAAAATATTTGGTAGAATTAATCTGGGAAGCCATCTGGTTTTGGGTTTTTCATTGATAGGAGACATTTTCTTACGGATTCAACCTCCTTGCTTGCTATTAGTCTGTTCAGATTTTTAAATTTCTTCATGAGTCAATCTTGGTAGGTTTTATGTGTCTGGGAATTTATCCATTTCTTCTAGATGATCCAATTAGTTAGTGTGTAATTATACCTAGCAGGTTCTTAGGATCCTTTGTATTTCTGTGATATTGGCTATGATGTTTCATCTTTCATTTCTGATTTTATGCTCTATTGAAAACATGAGGCATAGCAAGTAGGGGGCACTGGTCAGGACTTGGGGTATAAACTGGCAGATGTTAAGGTGGGTGATTCTGGTTAACTCAGAAACTCCGAAGTCCCATGTGGAAGAATTAACTGCCTGTACTCACCTAGTAATGTATATCCTTGGTCAAAAAAGATCCAGCTGAGAATGTTGGATGAAGGGACCAAATCAATATTCATCATTATATTGAAAACAAGTCAGATTGGCTGTGGTCTTTTGACAGCAGGTCAGTGGCTAAGTCAATTTGAACAAAGTTAGGGCAGGTTCAAGGGAGAATCCTGAGATCGGTATTCTTTGTTCCATAAAAACTTGACTTTCAGTTTCTTCTCCCCATGCCTCCAGGATGTCCCTGCACGGCCTGTAGGGCCCCCTCCTTCAGTACCTTGCCTTACGAAGGGGAGAAAATGAGTTTTCCAATGTTAGCATATATTTAGCCTTCCAAAATTTTCTATTTCTATTTTAGGGGAGCTCTAGGAAAACAGCAGATTACTCTAAATCCCCAGGTAAAAATCTGAAATGGTGGAATTTCATATGACCAGGAGACATATTTTGGGGCAAGTGGGCTTTTCACAATCACTTGGACATGAAGGCATCTGCTTCTTCTATGCCTAAAATAGTCCTTCAATTTAGTAGTTTAATTCCTCTTCCTCTTTTTCAAATTTCAAGACAATACATGTAGTGACTGAACAATTTGGATCCAAGTTTCACTATTTAACTGCCAGTGTGACCTTGGGCGAGTCACTTAATCTTTTCAAGGCTCAATTTCATCATGTAAAGTAGAAGTACAAACAATCCCTGACTTAGAATATTTTGACTTATGATTTTTCAACTTTAAGATAGTTTGAAAGCAATACACATTCAGCAGAAGCTGTACTTTGAGTACTCATACAACCATTCTGTTTTCCACTTTCAGTACAGTATTCATTATATTACATGAGATATTCAAAGCCCACTTTATTATAAAATGGGCTTTCTGTTAGATGATTTTGCCTAACTGTAGGTTAATGTGAGTGTTTAAGGTAGGCCAAGCTAAGCTATGATGTTTAGTAGGTTAAGTGTATTAAATGCATTTTCAGCTTACAATATTTTCATAAGTTTATTGGAATATAACCCCATTGTAAATTGAGGGGTATTTGTAATAATGATATCTCTTCAAGGAGACTTTGTGAGCCTCTCATAGGAAAATGCATTCACAGATGCATATAAATATATAATCTTTCTTTTCCATACATATGATATTCTTTAAGGATATTCAAAAATCTGGAAACAGTTGCCTCCAGGGAGATAAATGGTAGTGGGTTGGGAAACTTTTAACTGTATACGCTTTTGTACCTTTTGCATTTTGAATCAGATGAATGTATAATCTACATAAAATATTAAGATTAAAACATCACCGAATAACTTATCAGGAGTTTGGTGAACATAAGGGAAGGCCACCTATGGTGGCTGTATTTTATTCAGTGTTGGTCACTGTTGGGCACTTCATAGAGCTTATTTCATTTCATCCTCACAAGCGCCGTAGGAGGAAGGGGCCCCAGAGGGATTCATGGTTAGAATAGCAGAGTAGGAGCATTTGGCAGCTATATTCTGTGTAGGTGATAACTTTAAAGATATTTCTGTTATAAAATGTTTCAAACATACAAAAAATATAGATAAGCAGTTTTCTATAGTTATTAAATATTCTTAATGGGTAGTCACAGAAATTATCATCCAAAGTGGGATATTCTTGAGAGAAAAAGGAGATTCTATTTATAATTATGGTGGGATAACAAACTTAAGATGAACAGCTCTGGACAAACTGGGTTGTATGGTCCCTGGAAAACAAGGATTACTGTAAATGTGAGTTCCGCCTTGTGCTTCTCTCTGTCCCACCAAGAAAATATGATCTTGATACAGATGTTCATTGTGTCAAGGCAACCATGGCAACCAAGATCTAGATACACTGTTCAAGTTTTATGCTGATCCTACCTAGGTATGTCTCAGGAACTTTCCAGAGTTTCCTTTGAGTGCTTCTAAATTTTGCATAAATGGTATGTTGTCCCTTGTCTCTTTTTAAAACCAGTAAGCCATTTTCCCTTCTTTTCCTGGAAAATTAAAGGAACAAAGACCAGGAAATAACAATGTATTAGCTAAGGTTCTGTTGATTGAAAGCAACAGAACCTAATTCTGGCTAGCTTAAACCATGCTAGGATTTAATGAAGAATACTGCAGAATCTTAGATATCTTATGACTGGGAAAGAGGAGGTTCAGGCAGTTCCTGGGATGTCAGCAACAGATAGCTGTCAATTAACTGCCCCCACACCACCCACTGCTGCCGTCATCAATATAGCACACCACGATGGCTCCCAGCCTCTGTACGTCTGGGTTCCGGTGTTCAAATTCTAGAGACAGCAAGAGAAATCCCATTGAGTCAGGGATCCTTCCCTGGGTCACACTCCCTGCATATGGTCAGAAATGCAGGATTATGTACTAAAGACACAGCTAAAGAGGACCCACTTCACTGTTTTGGGACCATTTGCAGGGGAGGCAAAATTGTGAGCTACTCACTTAAAGAGGTGATAACCATAAGTTTGCAGGAAAAAAAAATTGGAGAAGAGAAGGATAACACTATCCTACGGTTTCTTCTGAAAATGGACGAAGGGAACAGCATTTCCATTTGGAAATTCTCTCCTGGTCTTTCAATATTTATGGATTCTGAATTCTGAGAAAAATCAGTTGAGAAATTAGGAAAATGGGAAGGAACATTCTAATTTTCCTGTGAAAATTACAGCTTAATAGTCAGTATAGAGAACTTACTGGCTTGAAGAAATGCACTGACTTCAAGTCAAGCAAGATGAGGAAGCACTGACATGTGGAGATGAAAGTTAAGGTGAACAGGACAGGAGCAGTAAAGGAGCCTCAGTCAGACTTTCTTGTATCTGTTGCTGTGTTACAAGTGTGTGTTCATGGCCTTGTCCACTGCTAACAGTGAACCATTTCTGCAAATAAATATTAATGTGTTCCTAGGCATAGTATATGTTTTACAAATCCTATGAGAGGTTTTCTAAGAAATGCCAAGTTTTAGAAACAAAATATACCCTTAAATCGGCAATTTTGACAGTTGCTTCTTTCTAGTGCTATTCATCTTGCCAGGAGATCAGAATGTTATGTTATTTAAATGGTATTGGAGGGGATGATTGATGCCTTGTTTAACAATGTCATGTAAACTATGATTAAAGCATTATTTGTGGTGTTACCTTTCAATCTTTAAAGGACTTTTCTTTAGCATTTATTTTGTGATAACATTCATTTCTTTTTAATGTTTTCTCTATTAATGCTATTGGATTTTATAATCTTGTTACAATATGTTGGCTCATAATAATAATAAATCATCATTTGTTATCATATCTCTTTAAAACAGAAGACTACTAAAACTTTTCATATAATCCTGTTACAGAAAAAAAACGACTATTTGCTTGTTATTATAGTCATTTATTATTTTTCAAAAATTTGTAAGTGAAGTGTTATGAAAATCATATGAATTTGGGAATTCCCAAGCATTCTCAGAAATTCTATTTCCTTGTTCCCAAATCCCAATGATTAATATCTGCCAGGAGTCGGAAAACAGTGAAAGGAAGTAACATCCTATGTTGGATACCTGGTAGGGTTATTGAAGAAACGTTATTGCTGAGCTCTGTGTTACGCTCACGAATGATGCAATTGAGGAAGTCACGCTTGTTGAAAGGAACGCAGATACACAAAGAGTTTTGCTGCTGTCTGTTGGATAAGAACCCCCTGGTCGATTTCAGCTCCTACTGCAAGTTACAAAAATCAATCCAATGATAAATGAAAAGTGCCCAGTGTGCTGGGAAATAACTTATTTTTTGGCTTCAGAGGAAATTTTAGAAACAGTGCCAAGTGAAACGTAAAAACAAACTACGAAGACGTTCATGAATTTCCCTCTGAAGCTGACAGCCGTATTTTAGCAGATGGAACTCCTACTATTAGCCCAACTCTTGGGTTGAAACAGTGTGTCCAGGAAACCCTATGTTAAAATGCAATGTGTTGGGGATATTGTTCCTCTATTTGCTTGAGTTAATTTTCAAATTAGTGTACTCTTGCTTAGCTGTGCTCTGAGGGAATGAACAAAAGATTGGTAAACTCTGATGGAGAACACTGGTCAGGCAGGGAACATAGAATCCCTGGGGATGGTGGTTCCTGGCAAATGGGGGAGGAGGCCCTGAGCCAGGCTTGGGCTGGGCTGGAGGAACATGAAGATGGGATCTACTCACAACCCCCAAAACTGAGGGGTCCTGGTAACATATTATTTCACCCTCAGCCATGCAAATTCATTATTTTTATGGATAAAATAGTTTTAAAAAACTAATTTACATTGAAATGTTAAAATATTTATATAGAGATTAGAAATATTTATATAGAGATTATTGGGAATCCCCTCCTAAAGCCAAACATAAAAACTACCAAAAAAAACAAATTCCCTGTAGGCTAAGATTGCAAATGACTGATGGAATGTCATTTAAATTAAACATGGAAAATATATTTCCTCTTTAATAAAGATCTAAATTCTATTCTTTTTAGGAGCCTTCAGAAATGAAATTCTACTATCAAAAAAAAGTATAGAGAAGCCTTTAGAAAAGAAACTTTTCTTTTGCTGTATTAAATATTAAAGAACTTTGATGAGAATAGTTCTAAAGTGTTTAATAATCGATTCCACTGATGTTTCTAGGTATTGTGGGGAACACCTAGAAATTAAATCTTCATCTTTGGCAGATCAGAGGCCTATTATTTTTAGGTAAAACAATTAAAATCTGCTTTTAATAAATCACAAATTTTGCAAGTTAGCCATTAATAGTAAGTGCTTTTCAAAGTTTGGCCCAATACATGAAAAAGCCAGAAAAACATACCTGCATTAATTTTGCCCATCACCTTCTTATGCTGGCCTCAGGAGATTTATTAACAGCATTCAATATTTGAGGTAGGCTGGATGTGGTGGCTCATGCATGTAATCCCAGCACTTTGGGAGGCTGAGGTGGGAGGATGGCTTGAGACCAGGAGTTCAAGACCAGCCTGGTCAACCTAGTGAGCCCCTCGGTCTCTCTGAAAAGAAAAAAAATTTAGGTATCCTGTGGCTACCTCCAAAAACAAACTCCAGAGGAACTGAATTTTCTTTTTTATTTCATGTGTTGGGATAATGGCTTCTTTTGCAGTTACTTACGAAGAATTTAAGGGTCAGTAAAAATATTTTTTCATCCTTAATAACATGAATTCTCTAATTTGTGTGTGATATAATGCTAGATATTGTGCCAAAAGTGTTACATAGACATAATCCATGCCCATTTTCAAAGATAATACTAATATAGAGAATAAGAATCATTATTATTGTAGTAATTATTATTTTAGTAATAGTAGTAATAATCAAAACAATTACATCAAACACTTATTAAACCCTTATTATGTGATAGGTACTGTGTAAGCAATTTCCACATATTAGCTCCTTAAATGTGATCACTAACCCCATGAGGTAGGTAGCATTATGTCCATTTTATAGATGCAGAAACTGAGCTTTGAAGAGGGAAAGCAACTTGCCCAAGGCCATGCAGGCAGTCATTGATAAGGGTGGGGAGCGAGAAGTTGAAGTCTGAGATGTAAGTTCACAGACACGAGTACACAAACACGTACAAGATACTCGTATGACATGTGGGGTTGCTTGAAATATGGAATTGACTTTCCCCAGCACAAGAAAGTGTTTGGACAGATTTCAAAGGGATCTAACACTTCCTCAGAGAACTGCCCTACGACATTTTTCCGTGTGCTTTTCTGCCTCTTGTCCTATACTTTTGGCATTTCTTCTGCTCTTAGAGGCAATGAGTCAACAGCATATTTTTAGCACCTCCTGTGTGCATAGAAGTGGCCCCTGACTCAATGGGAGTGTATAACTACCATGGGCCAAATCAGTGTGCTTTCCTGTTAGCCAGGGGATTATAGAAGAACACGCTCCCCTGATTCCAACAGAACTTGCTGCCACTCTGATGTCTTCATTGTAAGGCCTCTAAATGAATGTTCAAGAAATTCATGTTAAAGGCACGTGTCATATGTGTAACTTGTAAACATTTGTGTACTTGTCTCTGTGTCCTTACACCTCAGGCTTCAACTCTTGTTTTTACCTTTATCAATGACTACCTGTGTGCTGTGTGGCTTTGGACCAATTGCTCACCCCCTGTAAAGCTCAGTTTCTGCATCTGTAAAATGGATATAATGCCATATATACATAGATATAGATATACATACACCAATATATATACACACATATATATGTGTGTATATACATATATATATAATATACAAACTGAAATATATAGTTATATAAATATTTCAGTTTAAGTTTCAAAAATCACTGGAGGGTATTTTTATAATACCCTTCAGCAATTTTACCTGCTGCCTTTGCACATTCTGGTGAATTTCTAAATGGAAGTCTGATAGAGATTAATCTTTTAATGCATCATAAATAAAAAAGAAAATCACAGAATGATGTAGCTGGAGAGGACCCTGGGAATCTAGTGTTTCATGAAAGATTAATGTCCTTGATCTGTTTGTAAGTGTTTTGGAAAAATCTTCCATGGTCAAATAAAACTTGGCAATGTTGGATTAAAGTTAAGTAGGTTTTTTTTTCCTGCAGAACTTCATAGTCTTTAATATGCTAATATGTTTTGTGAATCTACAAGGAATGAAGTGTTTCAATGCTTATTTTACCCAGATTCTCATTTTGGGACAGGCTGGTCAAGCTGAGTCAGCTAGTATATTCTCTAGATGGAGATGATGGCTGATGCCTTTTTGAGAGCAAGAGAGTCCCCAGGGGAAGCAAGGGTATATCAGTTGCTCCATTTCATGCCAAGGATCCTCAGTCTTTAGAGGCTCAGAGAAGGCTGAAAGGCTACTCTAGAGTATCAAGGCTACCATTCATTGTGACCCATGCTACAGAGAAGCTTTGAGCTCAGTGCAAAGGAGTGACCAGCCCTTGAGAATCAGGAAAATTTATTTATTCCTGACCTAGTCCACTGAGGACATACAAGGAATGGGGCAGGGGAGTGTCACCAGCTATGGTTACAAGCTAGTCTGATTCTCTTTCATTAAGAAAACTGGTCCCTGTGAGTTTAGATTGGGAAGCACCAGGTTAAAAAATTTTTAGGCCAGGAGTGGTGGCCACTGTACTCCAGCCTGGGTGACAGAGTGAGAATCTGTCTTAAAAAAAAAAAAAAAGTTAAGTGATGTCTTCTGTTGAGGACCTCTCAGAACTTTTAATATGAAAGTGTGCATTGTGAAGAATGGGAATAGAGTGTACAGGAGTTTTAAAAGCTACTTGGTCATGAAACTCTTGCTTTGTGCAGGATTCGAGGGGCACTAACATTCTGAGGAAAATATTTTGGGAAACATTGATCTAATCCAAACTTCTCATTTTATCAGCAAACCACTGTGGGGCCCTCTAAGTTTCCTTTCTCCATCATTGTGACAAATTCATTGGAATTAATTCAATCAAACCTGGGGTCAGCTTTGAAGAGATTTATTTAGCAGGTAAATCTGTTTTGTACATTTTGAGGGAGTTCTGAGTTTCCATAGTCAAAAACCACAGATCAATTTAACCAACCTTTATGGAATATCACCTATGGCCCAAAGACCCTTTAGCTACAGTGATGGTCTACAAAAATATAAACTGTAATTCTTGCAATACAGGAGATTAGTAATAATGGTAACTATAATGATGATGACACCATGAATAGCTAACATTTATTGAATGCCTTTCTATTAGTCAGGCACTTTACTAAGTATTTTAATCCTCCCAACAATTTATGAGGTAGGGATTATAATAATTCCCATCTTATAGTGAGGACACTGAGGTTAGGAAATTATCCTAGCCTAAACGTTAAGTGTAAGCATGAATAGAAAGGTGTTATCAGCCTATAAGACATTACTTTATGAGTGATACAAAATCCTATATAAATTCAGAGAAAAGAAAAGTGGTTTTAGAAATCCTTGATCAGTGAGTGTGAAGCATGTGGTGGCCCGGTTACTGTTTGGTTGCCCATCTGTCCTCCCCCTGGGGATCAGCACCCCCTTACTTTGGAAGAATTGTTTTCCTTTTCACTGTAAGGTTCTTTCTGGCTATGCGATGGGGCACATTGCCTCAAACTAGCCCTGTTCCAGTCTTTGAGAACCTTGAAATTGGAACCAAGGGAAGAGGATTGCCTCTTGAATGGTAATTCTCTAAAATCTAGTCTGAGGTGCTGGTGCCTAATCCCTGGGTCTGTGGAAGGAGCTGGGCTGTGAGAGGGGAGAATGATGTTGATGTCAAGAGAGAGGCAGGTGCTAGGAGCAGAGAGATGGAGGCCTGGAGGGTTTCTGGGCTTCTCTGAGGCTTAGGGTTTGGATCATTGTCTTCATTACTGGAACAAAGGATTTACCATACCTGCTCTTCTGGGAATGAAACTGTCCTGCTTTGCAAAATAAAGTGTCATTAGAAAGAGATCTTAAAAACCCCACACCATAGACAGGTGCACAGATCCGTAGAAGTGTTAAAGTTCTGTGTGTTGGATGCTAAGCCAAGACTCTTAAGTATGTTCTAAAGAGAAACTGGTGTGTGTAGGCTGTGCACTCCCAGGGAGATAAAAAGTTAGGAACTTTATGGGTTGGGCTTGGTGGCTCCCACCTGTAATCCCAGCACTGTGGGAGGCTAAAGTGGGCAGATTGATTGAGCTGAGGAGTTCGAGACCAGCCTAGGCAACATGGTGAAACCCCATGTCTACAAAAGCTACAAAAATTAGCTGGGCGTGGTGGCATGTACCTGTAGGCGGGAGGATCGCTTGAGCCCAAGAGGGAGAGGGTGCAGTGAGCCATGATTGTGCCACTGCACTCCACCTGGGTGACAGGAACTTTATGGGGAATGGGATCTTGGAGACTGAGAAGAGACTAGAGGAAAAAAAAAAAAACTACCTCCCCAACTGGCCACACTATTCTTTTAAAAAATTGTTAATTGACAAATTAAAATTGTATGTATTTACGGAGGTATAATGTGATGTTATGATATATGTATACATTGTGGAATAATTAAATCCAGAGAATTAATAGATTCATCACCTCAAAACCTATCTTTTTTGTGGTGAGAACATTTGAAATTTATTGTCTTAGCAATTTTGAAATACGCAATACTTCATTGTTAACTACAGTCACCATGCTGTGCTGTAGATGTCAACAAAATGTATTCTTCCTGTCTCAACTAAAACATTGTACTCTTTGACAACATTTCCCCATTCCTCTCACCCCCTCCAAAAACACCCATTCTTTATGTTGAAGAGAATGGCTAAAAAGTCCCAGCAGGTTTCATCTGACGGCTTCAGTGGTTGTCCCATCACACTTCAATGTTATTAATAGAAAGGGGAGGGGCAATACATAATTCGGACAGGCAGAAAGTACCATTGTAACCACTTTCCTGACTTCACAGAAAAAGTCCTCTTGTTTTCATCTGTAAAATGGGAACTGCGTGAATACCATTCTTCTTTTCTTCAGCCTCCAAAGATAAAACAGATGCAAAGCCTTTTATCAATTGCAAAACAGTATACAGTGTGTGTTATTACTCACAGTTGTCTTACTGTGACCAAACACTTTATAAGCCTGCGGCAAGTCAGCCTTACTATCAGGAAGTGGACAATATTTGGGGAAGGAGAAGCAGCAGGATCTTTCAGGACAGTAGCCTTGGTGGGTCCAAAAATTCCTTGAGCGAAATGGGAGACAAAACTTTCTTCCTGTTTGGGGTTTATCCTGTTAGTCTTGTCTCTCTTCACTCCTATTTTCTATGGAGAATTTCCTGGTTTTGGAGTTTGGGTGCATTTTATGGAGAGGAGGCAGAACATCTTTAGCTCCAGCAGAATGAAAGGATACATGCAAAGGAACCTAGCACAGTATGTGGTACCCAGTTCCCCTTTAACTTGGCTTTATTCATTCACTCCTGGTAGGGCATTAATAAGGGATTTAGCCCCCTCCTATTGAAAACGATTAATTCAGGGAAGAGTTCAGGCAGTGTGGACAGATACAGTGTAGGCCAAGCCTGTTTCTAAGGCAGGAGCTGGGTAGGGAGGGTGAGAAGGGCGAGAAGAATAGGGAAATATGTGTCGTCTGTGTTACTGCTGTTGCAACCACCACAACAAACAAACAAGTGAAAAAAAAAAAAAAAAGAATTGTCCATACCGGAAAGTGTGCTGTTTTGGAGGAGGCTGGGGAAAGTGTGGATGGCTCGAGTGGGTCCTGTTGGATTGAAGTCTGACAGTGGTGATTCCCTTCAACAAATGGTCGGGGTGGGAGGGTACACACACACACACACACACACACACACACCCCCCACATGCAGCGCCCAGCCTCCGATTTCAGCGCTGGCAGGAGATAACCATTCTTAGCTCGCCTTTCCAGGGTTATTTTTGGCTGAGGCTGTTCGCTGATGGCAAAAGGTTTCAGCCCCCTCCCAAATCCCTCCCCGTGCTTGTTCTAAAGAGAAACTGGTGCGTGTAGGCTGCGCACTCCCAGGGAGACAGGGAGACGGGCCTGGCGCCGGAGAGGAACCCGGACTCTGCCCAAAGTCTCGCCGCCCGCCGGCTGTTTTCTGGCGGAGGGTGTGCCCCGGAGGGCAGCGATCGCGCGTGAAGGCTGGGGCCAGGCGCGGGTGCAGGCGTCACCGGGGTCGGGCTAGCAGGCCCTGGAATCAGGCTTTTGGGACACCCCGAAAGTGAGTCCAACTTGGGGAGAAACTGAGGACACCTCGGGCGGTCTGGCAGCGGAGAAGGTGGGCGGGAGAAAACTTTACAGGAAGGCAGAAGCAATCTCTGCCGAGGGAGTCAGCGAGCAGCCGCGCGGAGAGGAGGGGCGGGCAGTCCCCAGGCGGGCGGGTGCAGGGCGCAGGGTGCCGACCTGCTGGAGAGGGGGCCTGGGCGCGAGGCGGAGTCCCGGCACGCGGCCAGGTGGGCGGAGGGCCCCGGCAGGCTGCAGATTGCCTCCGGCCCCGGAAGCCTCAGCAGGACCGGCCAGGAGGCACCACGGAGGGGAGCCCCATCCCGGTGCTGACAGTGCCCACCGCGCCCTACGAGGACCGGCGGCCGGCCGGCGGCGGGGGTCTGCGGCGACCCACCGGCCTCTTCGAGGGCCAGCGCAACTACCTGCCCAAATTCATCCAGAGCGTGCTATCGTCCATCAACCTGTGCGACCGTCGGGGCTGCACCACGGTGGTGGGCAGCGACGGCAGGTTCTTTAGCAGGACGGCCATCGAGATCGTGGGGCAGATGGCCGCGGCCAACAGGGTGAGTGTCCGGATGCCCCTCGCTTCCCGCCGCGCTGCCGCCATGCCGTCTCCTAGCCCTTGTCCCCCTGCTGCCTCCGGGCCCAGCTGGGAGGCCCCTGCCCGGCCCAGGCTTTGCTTCCTCACTCCCGCGTCCTCACCCTCCAGCGCCCCACTCCCGCCGTGCTTGCAGCCTCCCCGGCGCACCCCGGACACTGGGTACTATTAGTACCCACCGCCCCCAAAAGACTTGAGGGGTGTCCGTCGTTCCTGGAGCCACTCCGGGTGCCCTGGACTCTTCTCCGACTCTGCACACATCCCGCACCTGCTCATTTTTCTTTCGGACATTCTCTTACCTGGCTCTGTAGATTCCAAGGCAGCTCCCAGTTTTCCATATTGTTCCCAACGCGTTCACTGCCCACAGTCCCCACACAAACTTCTTTCCCAGGCTCACAACATAGTCCCTCTTCCCCGTTCCCTTTTTGCAATAATCTGCCAGTCCCCTAAGTCTTAGCTCTGCCTATTTAATAGTAGTGGTGTCTCAGAACACACACACACACACACACACACACACACACACACACACACACACGATCCCTGACATATTTGGCAAGAGTAGGCCCTGAAGGTTTTTAATATTTTGGTTCTTTAACCCAGTGGAATTACTGAATGATTTATTTAATTAGGGTAGGGATGGAGTGGATCCATTTGTTTGATGCTAAACATCCTGAGCTCGCAGTTCCCAGGGGGCATATCTCTAAATGGTCTGAAATGAGATTTGCAGTGGTTTTCTTAATGCAATTCCCAACTTCTCTCCAAATGCCTTTTGACATTTGACAACATTTCATGCCTCTTCCCCTTTCGCTTTTCATCCTTGTTTTCTCTCCCTTCTCCCACGACCTCGGTAGTCTTCTGCAATCCAGATTCTCAGACTTCGGGTTTTTCTCCCTCTGCCCCTTTCCTCTCTGTCCTATAACTAGAAGCACCTTTTGGCATAGACCCGTATCCCAGTTTCCTCTTTCCCAGGTCCAGCAGCATCTCAAGGACATCTACAAGAGGGATACCTAACTTCAGGGGTCTCTGAATGATATGTGGGAAACATCGTCTAAAAAAGTAATTTTATCCTTATTCATGCAACCAGACCCACACTCATAGAACTTTTCTTTAAGGGGAGTGTCTTGCAGATGTATAAATGAGTGTTAACATCTTTAAAAGTGCAACTGAACATTTCCCTGGCATTTGAATTCCCTCCTTCCTTCCCAACCCTCTCCTTTTCATTTTCTCATTTATAATTTAAACATTTTTAATGGATCTCCATGCTTCATATTTATCTACTATAATTCCTCCTTCTCGGTGTTGCAGGGATGGGGAAAGAGGATTTTTTAAAAAACACAATAAAAAGCAATTGGGAGAAACAGGGCCAGTGGTGTTGGGGTGGGTAGTGGAATTGTGATTTTTGACTCCAGTAGACAATGATGCTGGATATATGGGGTTTGATTTCTCTCTGGCTCCTCACTTGAGATTGATGAAGTTTGGCTAGAATCAGGGAGTTGAAGAGAGGTTGACAAATGGTCTTTCACTCTTCGCTGACAGGCTGTTCCTGTGGAGTGATGGAGAATAATGAGCCTTGGGAGAGCTATGGGAGATCTCATACTCCTTCCTGAGCCAATTTTTTAGGGAGTGAGAGAAACATGGCCTGTCCAATACTTGTTGTGGGTCAGGATATTTTTGAAGCTACGGTTGTTGATTTGCATGGGAAAATTATTATGTCTTATTATTTCTTGTCCCACTTTACAATAAGGGCTCGTCAGCTTCTTACTTCAATGGGTCTTCCATGACAAACACACTTTATTAACTCTAAGAGTGGAATTTATTTTAACAGATAATTAGCATAGGTCAATATATGCTTAAAATAGAGTCAAATTAAACCTACTAGCTGTTATAAAGGACAGATGACAAAATCCACATAGAAGCATCAACTCTTAAATAATCTGAAAGTACTACTTCTAAGAGGGGCGGGCATGGGTGAAGGGAATGGTGGACATGTTTCAGAATTTCAAACGCCAACTTTAACCAATCGTTTCCTCATTTTGTTCACCTTCTTGGGGGCTTATGCTAAAGTGAAGTGAATAGCCATAAGGCTGGCTTCAGCAGAAAGGTGGTCTAAAAGAACTGGATAATTATAAGCAAAATTGGTCTCGAATGATTGAAAATTGATGAGAATGTGCTTGTCTCCTGATTTGGCATCCTGAGTTAGACTCAGGAATACTGAACATGGATCCCAAAGGCTTTGGTCTTTTTTGATATCCTATTGGATAATCATAAGCAGGCTAGAAAAATAGGAAACTAGAATTTTTTCTCTTTGAACTGACAAATCTGACCAGTGGGCTGCATTCTCTATATCTGAAAAATCTTGGTTTTGATTGAAAAAGTTAATTTTACAAAGCAATTTTCTTTTTTTAAATTAAATTTCTTTTTTTTTTGACACAAGGTCTCACTTTGTTGCCCAGGCTGGAGTGCAATGGTACAGTCTTGGCTCACTGTAGCCTTGACCTCCCCAGATTCAGGTGATCTTCCCACCTCAGCCTCCTGAGTAGCTGGGGCTATAGGTGCACGCCACTACGCACAGCTGATTTTTGGGTTTTTACTACTCATAGGGTTTCTCTGTGTTGCCCAGTCTAGTCTCAAACTCCTGATCTCAAGAGATCTGCCTGCCTTGGCCTCCTAAAGTGTCATGAACCACCATGCCCAGCCTACAAAGCAATGTTCTAGGAAAAAATACAGTTAATCTTTGATTATGTAATTGCTGGAGAAGAAAAGCATGGCATTTCTAAAATGATGAACTATATTACTTATATTTTAATATCTCATAAAGTTTGAAATAGACATTTCAAACATAAACATGTATAAAAATTTTTATAAATTATAAAATCAAAAACATTTTACAATTATTTTATTATAAAATTATTATAGAATCAAAAACATTATAAATTTAAACAACTTTTTTAAAAATTTATTTTGGGACTTCCCATGGAGTGATGGAGAATAATGAGCCTTGGGAGAGCTATGGCAGCTCTCATAATCCTTCCTGGGCCAACTTTTTTAGGAAATGGGAGAAATATACCCTGTTCAATGTTTATTGTGGGTGAGGATATTTTTGAAGCTATAGTTGTTGATTTGCTTCAAACTTTAAAAAAATTATTATAAAATTATGGGATGTAAAAAAATTTATTATAAAACTTTGAAATTTTCAAACTTTCAGAAAAGCAGAGAGATGAGATTAATGGCACTCACAGGCAAGCATAGAACATACATTGTAAACATTTTGCTATATTTGTGTCATGACTATTTTTTGCTTGTGTTTGAAAGTATATTAAAGAAAATGATATTTTACCCCTAAATTCTTTAGTACAGATTTCTAAAAAAAGAAGAACATTTTCCTGTATAGTTACAAAATCATCTTTTCAAACAAAATAAAAAATGGCTTTTTTATATCATTTATTACCCAGTCCACATTCAGATTTCCTCAATTATTATGAAATGTCCTTTTATTTTTTGAGACAAAGTCTTGCTCTTTCACACAGCCTGAAGTGCAGTGAAACAATCATAGCTCATTGCAGCCTCAAACTCCTGGGCTCAAGTGATCTTCCTGCCTCAGCTTCCTGAGTAGCTAGGACTATAGGTGCACACCACCATGCCCAGCTAATTTATTGTTTTTGTAGAGATGGAGGTCTTACTACGTTGCCCAGGCTGGTCTCAAACTCCTGGCCTCAAGTGATCCTTCCAGCTTGGTCTCCCTGAAATATATTTTGTGTCTGGTTTGTTCAAATTAGTTTCTTCTAATCAAGGGACACACATTGAATTTGATTATTTAGCTCAAGACTGTTTTAACCTGGAAAATACACATACTCTTTGTTTATGTATTTATTTAGTGAAATTGACTTGTTGAAAAACTAGTCAGTTGTCCTGTAGAATATTTCCCCTTCTGGAATTTTCTGGTTGCTTTTTATGGTGTCATTTAACTTTTCACTCTGTTTTTTCCTGGTTAACTGGAAGTTAGTTCTAAAGGCTTTTAGGCCTGCTATAACAAAATACCAAAAACTGGATGACTTATAAAGAACAGAAATTTATTTCTCACAGTCCTAGAGGCTAGCAAGTTTAAAATCAAGGAGCATGTGGTTTTGATATCTGGTTAGGACCAACTTTCTGGTTCATAGATTGGCTTTCTTGCTGGGCCCTCACATAGTGGGAGAGACTAGCTAGCTCTCTGGGGCCTCTTTTATAAGGGCACTAATTCCAATCATGAAGCCTCTGTCCTTATGATCTAATGACCCCCTAAAGGCCCCACCTTTTAATACCAGCACCTTTGGGGTTAGGATGTCAACATATTAATTTGGGGAAGACATACACGTTCAGCCCATTGCAAGGTTTAGTTAGATTCAGGTTCAACTTCTTTTTTTAAAGACTATTTCATAGGCAATAATGTGTATTCACATCCCATCATTAGTGATGGTGAGATGATCGCAAGGTTAGGGTGATCACTGCCTATCTCCTCTGCTATATTCCCCCTTGGGTCAAGCCAGTAGTCTGTGACGTGAACTTTGTACCATGTGTATATTCAGTTATATTCTGTATCAATAGTTACTTGATTGTTTTAGCATTTATTAATGATCCTTGCTTGAGTTGATTATTTCATTAGGGGTTTCAAAATGGTGAATTTCTAATTCTCTAATTCTATCGACATGTTTTAGCTGGCATTTTTCTATAAGCAGACCATTTTCTTCACAACTGGGTTATTTGGCTACCCTGAAACATAGTTCCTTCCGGGAAGGCAGAACATATGTTTATTTCTGTCTTTTAAAAATTACTGGTGTTTGGAGTGAAGATTAGGTGAGCTAACTACCTCCACAGGTGACAAATGAATTTTGTTTTGTCTCACTTTTGCTTTTTTGAATATCACTGTGGCTGCTTGGAATTTTATATATAATTTGAATGGATTAGGGAATAAATGAGAAGATAGGTTTTATCTGTTTCTGTAGATTTTATATGGCTGTGTGAACTTACTTTTAAAAATTCCCAGAAATATTTTAATTCCCCTTTAAAGATATAAACTATGTCATACTATAAAGCAAAAGAAAAACCAATCATGTGAAGAGTAAATAGTATCGTTTAAACGAATTGTGGTTAAGCTTAGTTTGTAACTAATTAGTTTTTTATTTTCTTTCTACTTTTATCTGCTTCAGAGCCTCTTCAGTGGTTTAGATCTTCTATGTGTCAAATTATTCTAATCTCTTAAAAAGTTTAAGAGCTAAAATACAACACAATGACTACAGGAATGCCCTTGTCCTTTTCTGGGTAGGTACACCTAAGGCAACTTCTTTTTCTCTTCTTTGTTCTCTTCTTCTTTCTTATTCTTAAATCATCTTCAATATTGGACAGATGACAGCACTATGCCTGCCTCAAGATGTTTCTGACTTTCTCTTTTTCTTTTCTTTTTTTTTTTTGAGATGGAGTCTTGCTCTGTCACCCAGGCTAGAGTGCAGTGGCACAATCTTGGCTCACTACAACTTCTGCCTCCTGGGTTCCAGTGATTCTCCCAACTCACCCTCCTGTGTAGCTGGGGTTACAGGCATGCACCACCACGCCTAGCTAATTTTTTGTATTTTTACCAGAAACGGGGTTTCACCATGTCGGCCAGGCTGGTCTTGAACTCCTGACCTCAAGGGATCTGCCTGCCTTGGCCTCCCAAAGTGCTGGGATTACACGTGGGAGCCACTGCGCCCGGCCATTTCTGACTTTTTCTAAAGTCTTCTTTCTCTGGAGATGACATTATATAATAGCACTGTTCAATAGAAGTTTCTTTGATGATGGAACTGTTCTATAATCTGCATTGTCCCAGCCACTAGCCATATGTGACTACTGTAACACTTGAAATGTGGCTAGAGCAACTGAAGAACTGAATTTTGCATTTTACTGAATTTTAATTAATTAAAATAGAAATGCAAATAACCATAAGTGGTTAGTAGCTACCATACTGGACAGCAAAGATCTATAATTCAGCATTTAAAATCGATTTTGTTTTGTTTTCAAAAATGGAGTCACCCTGTTACGACCCAATAGAACTGTAGGTTAAATTAAGGTAAATCACCAAATACTACACACACATTTGGGAAATCCAAACCAGATTTTTTCATGTGATAACCACACCCTCTTTTGACTTTAGCCTTGGAGGTAATGGAGTATGGCAGGAAAAACCCTGTATCAGCAGCTGGAAGACTCACCTTCTTTTCCTAGCTCTGCCATATATTGACCAAAAGAGTCAAAGTCCATTCAGATGGTTGAAGGGCCTTGGAATTTTGTTTTTGGTTTTCACATACAAGTTGGAGGGCAGATGCGTTAGCCTCTTGAAATACCCAGAAACCACTTGTTTCCTCATCTAAAAATCAGGTATGACAGGATCATTTAATTATCCTGGAAATCAGATGAAGCACTGCATATGAAAGCACTTTGTAACATCGATAGCACTGGGAAATGTAAAGACCTTTTACTGAAATATAAAGGTGTATGGTCAACTGAATATATCTCAGATAGTTAGGATTTGACTGTATATATTGAATATATCCTGTAGTGGGCCCCTTGGTAAACAGCTTACAGTTTTGTTGCAAGTTTTAGCCAAGAGAAAATTTATTTGTTGACTAGTCATGCCCTTTATTGGCCACATGATGAGCAGCCAAGATATTAACACACAGTGCACCTTGCAGAATTCAAGAATGTCTCAGTGTCTTGTGAACTAGGAAGCTGAAATGCAGTGGTATGCAGAAGGCTGGCTCAGTAGGAGCCTTGGGAGTGTCCTCCAGATAGATGTTTGTGCAGGTTGTGTTTGATTCCAGTTGGCCATGAAAAGCTGGTTGCTCTAAAGAATGAGAATATACTTGGTTTTGCATTTACTAGAACTATCTGGGGAACAAATCTTGGGGTGGAAGAAAGAAGGGAGGGAGGGAAAGCTGTGCTTCAATACCTAGGGCTTCTTTCCTGGAATGGATCTGAGAATCTGGGATTGGGTGGCTAATATCTCATCTCTAGAAGGGAGAAAGAACTGGGTGGTGATGGCTTTGTATTTTCTATTGGAGTTCACTAGAGAATAGGTGAATGGAATGGGCTGCTATGATCCAGACATTAGGGAGGACAGGTTTGTGATACATTAGAAAACTTGAATGAGCCCTTCTATGATTCTCTCTTCCCTCTTTCTGCTTCCCGTTCTTAATCACCATCCGCAGGTTGTGGAATTAGCAAATCTATTATGTGAGCAATAGCAAACTTACAGGAGCCCTTGGCTCCATCTATCTCCCTGTTTGTGTCAGTTCCTTCTGGATGCTTTTAGTCTGTGGTCTTCATTCACTCTTTTTATGGGGAAGTAAAAGAGTGGGACAGATTATGAGAACAGCTGGGTCCTCCCAGTTGCTGGGGTGGTTATTTTAAGCTTTGTTTAATGTGTCCAGAGACCCAGATGGCATTTTTAACTAAGCTGCTTTATTAAATCTTGTGATAAAGCATAGTGATGTTTATTGAAAAGGCAGACACGCATCAGCAACATTATGCGTGAAACTTGCTCTAAGAATTTTCTATAAAACATCTGTTCTCTTTGAGCCTTTTGTGAACTCTGGAAGTTTGCTAGTTTCTATACAGACTTGAGGACAAGAAGTTGGAACCCACTTTTGGAGATGTCCAAGCATATGTATTGGAATCATTAATCCTAACCCTCTCAGTTTTAAGGCCCCGGATACCCTTCTGTTAGACAACAGTAACATGAGCAAGCACTGTAATAACATTTAAACAAGATTATTTGGAAATAATGGACAAGAAAAATTAGTATACATTGTTTGGGGATTTTAAAATTAAAGATAAAAAGCTAGGGCTTCAATGACCTGTGCCAGCCTATAGCCTTAAGAGTCAATTTGCAAACACTCAAGATTTGGCCAATATGCCTCTACTACTTCTACTTAACACAGTCAAAGGGAAATTTTTAGATTCTTTCATCTGATTTGACTCTCTTAGTTACGAATAAGAGAATATCTAGAATATATATGTGACTTCTTAAAATGAAAATCCACCTTCTCTGAGTCTTCAAATATCTTTCATATCTTACATTTTTAGTCACATCAACTTTTGAAGTCATGTCCGTAGTTGTATGAAAAGAAAAAATTCAGGAACATTCAACCTCAAAATTTCTTTTTCTTAGTCTGAAGTCGTAGAAGCATTTGACTTTTACTTTCTCTTTTTAAGTTTGTACTAGTAGGTATTTTGTATAAATATAATATTTAATTATTGCCTTTGTATTCTTTTTCTCTAGTAAACATCCTGGTTTTTAGCTATCAATATGTAGTTTTACATTTAGGGATTTCTAATGGAAAGAGAAAGGAATCTGAAATCAGAGGAAGAGAGTTTATTCTACTTGACCAAACACATACACAATACTGGAAGGAGAGTTTTACAACAAATATTTAATATCTATGACATGTAAAACGTTTTTTGAAATCAAGAAAATTCAAACAATTCAATACAAATATCATCAATAATGACACATGAACAGGTGGCCAACCTTATTAATAACCAGAGAAATATAAATTAAAACAATCCATCAACTTGTAAGAAAGATGAAATTACCCAGAGTTGGTGTAGGTGATGGAAAATTGTCATGTTTGTATACTGTTCATAGAAGTTAAATTGACATAACTTTTTGGTCAGGCAATTTGGAAGTATATATCTAAATTAATAGAGTAGTTTTCTAATAACCTGGGAATCTCTTAATCTAAGAAACTTTACTGTAGATTTTTCTAGAACAAATGTACACACATCTGTGTACAAGGGTACTCACTGCAGCATTTTGCTAAGGAAAAACTCAGAAAAAATCTATATGTTCAACAGAGAACAGGTACATAATTTATGACACAACTGCACAATATACACCACTAAAATAAAGGATATAAATTTATATGTAGTATGAAAAAGATGTGAATGATAGCTTGTTGGTGAAAAACAGCAATGACTGGAATATTGTGTGTAACGTAATCCTGCTTTTCTGTATATAATGTAGGCATAGAAAATAGGATTGAAAGGACATACTCTAGTCAACAGTGTATATAGCTTGGGTGGAGGGGGTGTATAATGGGGAAGGAGAGTCCCTTTTCCTATCTATTCCATATACATCTCTGGATTTAAAAGATCATACATGCATATGCATTACCTTCAAAATTAAAATGATAAAGACAAAAGGAGAAGCTTTGGATTTGAATCATGATACTACTGTTTGCAACTTCTATGACCGTGGGGAAGTCGCCTAGCCTCCTGGGGTTTATTTCCTCATTTATAAAAATAGGGAAAGTAATAATACTTGTCTACATATCTTCTAGGGTTGTTGGGAGGATTGAATGTGATAATGGGTTACAGCGTTATGAATTATTTATTCATATAAGACAATTATTATAAAAATAGTTTGCTCTGATTAAAATAAAAGAAGGACGAGATCGTGTGTGTTTTTCAGTCCCAGTAGCTTTACTAACCAGAAAGCGCCTGCTGATGTGGTGATCACAGTTGCTTTGGTGCAGCTTCCTCTTGAATTTTGGCATTTCTCCACGCTGCTAGCTAAGGCTGAGGTGGCGACTGTGGAAGGTGTGATCTCCTCCCCCTCCCAGCACACATTTGTGTGCATACTCACACTCATGCACACACAAACACACACATGCACACTCTATCACAGTACATGAGGTGGCAGCAGCTGCTCCGGCATAGACTTTCACACAACATAAAGGGCTTTTTTGGTGTGGTCTGTGCATTATTTCCTGTTAAGCATGAGCTGAGTCAGTGCCATGCTTTTCCATCTGAAAACTTTCTGAGGCTCAGGATGTGTTAAGAGCAAACCCTCTCCCCTCCATGCCCACCCCATGGCCCTCTACTGAAGCCAGATCATAATCTGCTCATTTCATGAGGATTTTCAAACCGAATGGACTGGGCCATGTGAGAGATCACTGAAAGGAACAGACCAAGCAGAGGCTAAGAGACTCCACGCTAATCTGCTGAGTCATCTGAAAATGCACAGCTGTGGCAGCTCACGGTGCTTTAAAGTACTTTGGCAGGATGTTTGTTCAGGGGGCCTGTTCCTGAAGCCCTGCTGAATGTTTGGTTAGGAGGCATAATCATTTTTTGGACAGGATCTCCCAAATGTAAAGTGATAGATGCTAATGTGGAATATGATACAGAAGATCCAGCTTGGATGTCATAAATAACAATAAATTGTTTAATCTTGCTGAGTTGTAAATCTATGATTGCCAGAGGTCTTTAGTTCACTGGAACATAGTATAGGGGCAGGGGCACTTAGCAAATAGGCAGTTATTATTTTCCAACCAGACAGAAACTGGTCTGATGGAATTTATCTAAAAAGGCATACACATGTATTGTAATTAATTGTGACAATTACTCAGAGAAAACACATGGCCCTAAAGAGGCTGAGGGGTTTTTTGTTCTACCTATAAATGTATATGTATATTCACCTATATTCTACCTATGTATAAGTAAGAGAATGAGTTTTTGTTTTGGGGATATATATTTATACGTATCTATACAGACAGATATACACATACTTAATTTCTGTGTACCTATTAAGGCGCGGTGACAGACGGAAAGTACTTTTAAGCATTTAGATAGCTTATTCTATAGCATATGTGTGCATATAGCCCTCCCATAAAGCTTTGTCTCTTTTCTGGATATATTTAACAAGAGGCTAGAACAGAGTCCAAAATGTCAGAAATGTTTGAACATTCCATAGAAATGAAGGAGGTGTTTCCAAATGACCTATGTTTCTATGGCAATAAATAGAACTTGTGCTGCGTTGGATGGGACAGGAGTAAGGAATATAAACAGTGTAAGTATGGCTATTCCAGGCAGAAATCTACATTGTAAGAACAGCTTGTGCAGTGAGCTCGACAACATTGATCAGTTAGCAGTCCGGTTCAGTACAACATTGATAAGGTAGCAAGACGGTTCGGCAGTGCCAGTCGGAGACACAGATGGGGACAATCAAAGAAGATGCAGGTCAGGAAAAGGATGCAGACATGTACCTGTCACTACCATGGACTTCAGCAGCTTCTTAGTGAGCAGGTTTATGATCAAAGAAGAAAGACATCGTTGATATGTAAGCATGTTACAATTAATTTGCTGTTTAGTTACTAGCAAACTACATCCAGTTTTTAGTTTTTAGGTTTTTTTTTTTTTTCTTTTTTGAAACAGGTTCTTGTTCTGTCATCCAGGTTGGAGTGCAGTCGTTATCCAAGCTCACTGCAGCCTTAAAATCCTGGGCTCCGTAGATCCTCCCACCTCAGCCTCCCAAGAAGCTGGGACTACAGGTGCACACGACCATGGACAGCTAATATTTCTAATTTTTTTGTAGAGATGAGGCCTTGCTGTATTGCACAGGCTGCTCTTGAGCTCCTGGCAGTGAAGATATTTCCATGTTTATACAGAAGATGGTGTAGATATTTCCATGTTTATACAGATGAGTGTGCAGATATTTCCATGTTTTTAAAGATGGCGGTGTAGATATTTCCATGTTTATAGAGATGGCGGTGTAGATATTTCCATGTTTATACAGATAGCGGTGTAGATATTTCCACGTTTTTAAGATAACGGTGTAGATATTTCCATTTTTATACAGGTAGCGGTGTAGATATTTCCATGTTTACACAGATGGCGGTGTAGATATTTCCATGATTATTGAGATAGCGGTGTAGACATTTCCATGTTTATACAGATAGTGGTGTAGATATTTCCATGTTTATAGAGATAGCGGTGTAGATATATCCATATTTATACATATAGCGGTGTAGATATTTCCATGTTTATAGTGATAGCGGTGTAGGAATTTCCATGTTTATAGTGATAGCGGTGTAGATATTTCCATGTTTATATGGATAGCGGTGTAGATATTTCCATGTTTATATGGATAGCGGTGTTGATATTTTCATGTTTATACAGATAGCGGTATAGGTATTTCCATGCTAATACAGATAGCGGTGTAGATATTTCCATGTTTATACAGATGGCTATGTAGATATTTCCATGTTTATACAGATGGCAGTGTAGATATTTCCATGTTTATGCAGATGGTGGTGTTGATATTTCCGTGTTTACAGAGATAGCGGTGTAGATATATCCATCTTTGCACAGTTTGCGGTGTAGGTATTTCCATCTTTACACAGATAGTGGTGTAGATATTTCCGAGTTTACAAATATAGCTGTGTAGATATTTCCATGTTTACACAGATGGCATTGTAGATATTTCCATGTTTACACAGATAGCGTTGTAGATATTTCCATGTTTATACAGATAGCGGTGTAGCTATTTCCATGTTTATACAGATAGCGGTGTAGATATTTCCATGTTTATAGAGATAGCAATGTAGATATTTCCATGTTTGTACAGATGGCGGTGATGATGTTTCCATCTATACACAGACTGCCGTGTAGGTATTTCCATGTGTATACAGATGGCATTGTAGATATTTCCATGTTTATACAGATGGTGGTGTACATATTTCCGTGTTAACACAGATGACTGTATAGGTATTTCCATGTTTATACAGATGGCGTTGTACGTATTTCCATGTTTATAGAGATAGTGGTGTAGATATTTCCAAATTTATACAGATAACGGTGTAGAAATTTCCATGTTTATACAGATATCGGTGTAAATATTTCCATGTTTATACAGATCACGCTGTAGATATTTCCATGTTTATAGAGATAGCGTTGTAGATATTTCCATGTTTATACAGATAGCGGTGTAGATATTTCCATGTTTACACAGACTGCGGTGTAGATATTTCCATGTTTATACAGATAGCGGTGCAGATATTTCCATGTTTTTACAGATGCCGGTGTTGATATTTCCAAGTATACACAGATGACCGTGTAGATATTTCCATGTTTATACAGATGGCGGCGCAGATATTTCTATGGATATGTAGATGGCGGTGTAGATATTTCCATGTATATACAGATAGCGGTGTAGTTATTTCCATGTTTATATAGAGAGCGGTGTAGATATTTCCATGTATGTACACATGGCTGTGTAGATATTTCCATGTTTATACGGATGGCGGTGTAGATATTTCCATGTTTATACAGATAACTTTGTAAGTATTTCCATGTTTATACAGATGGCCGTGTAGATATTTCGATGTTTACAGAGATAGCAGTGGAGATATTTCCATGTTTATACAAATAGCGGTGTAGTTATTTCCATGCTTATATAGATAGCGATGTAGATATTTCCATGTATATACACATGGCTGTGCAGATATTTCCATGTTTATACAGATGGCGGTGTAGATATTTCCATGTTTATACAGATAACTTTGTAAGTATTTCCATGTTTATACAGATGGCGTTGTAGATATTTCGATGTTCACAGAGATAGCAGTGGAGATATTTCCATGTTTATACAGATAGCGGTGTAGATATTTCCATGTTTATACTGATCACGGTGTAGATATTTCCATGTTTATAGAGATGGCGGTGTAGATATTTCCATGTTCATAGAGATAGCCGTGTTGATTTTTCCATGTTTATTGAGATAGCTGTGTGGATATTTCCATGTTTATACAGATAGGGGTGTAGATATTTCCATGTTTAAAGAGATGGCGGTGTAGATATTTCCATGTTTATACAGATCAAGGTGTAGATATTTCCATGTTTATACAAATCGCGGTGTAGATATTTCCATGTTTATACAGATCATGGTGTAGATATTTCCATGTTTATACAGATCGTGGTGCTGATATTACCATGTTTATAGGGATAGCGGTGAAATTAATTCCACATTTATACAGATAGCGGTGTAGATATTAACATGTTTATACAGATAGCAGTGTAGATAACTCCATGTATAAACAGATGTCTGTGTATATATTTCCATGTTTAAACTGATGGCGGTATAGATATTTCCTTGTTTATACAAATAACGGTGTAGTTATTTCCATGTTTATACAGATGGCTTTGTAGATAATTCCATGTTTATACAGATGACTTTGTAGGTATTTCCATGTTTATACAGATGGCGGTGTAGGTATTTCCATGTTTATAGAGATAGCTGTGTAGATATTTCCATGTTTATACAGATAGCTGTGTAGATATTTCCATGTTTATACAGATCGCGGTGCAGATATTTCCATATTTATACAGACAGCCGTGGAGATATTTCCATGTTTATACACATAGCGGTGTACATATTTCCATGTTTATAGAGACAGCGGTGTAGGTATTTCCATGTTTATACAGATAGCGGTGCAGATATTTCCATGTTTATACAGATGCCTAAGCAGATATTTCCATATTTATACAGAGGGCTGTGTAGATATTTCTATGTTTATACAGATGGCAGTGTAGATATTTCCATGTTCCTACACATGACTGTGTAGGCATTTCCATGTTTTACAGATGGCTTTGTAGATATTTCCATGACTATATAGATAGCGGTGCAGATATTTCCATGTTTATACAGATAGCGGTGTAGATATTTCCATGTTTATACAGATCGTGGTGTAGATATCTACATGTTTATACAGATACCGGTGTATATATTCCCATGTTTATACAGATCGCGGTGTAGATATTTCCATGTTTATACAGATACCGGTGTAGATATTTCCATGTTTATTCAGAGCGCAGTGTAGATATTTCCATGTTTATAGAGATGGTGGCGTAGATATTTCCATGTTTATACAGAACACGTTGTAGATACTTCCTTGTTTAAACAAATAGCGGTGTAGTTATTTCCATCTTTATACAGATAGCGGTGTAGATATTTCCTTGTTTATACAAATAGCACTGTAGATATTTCCATGTTTATGCAGATCGCGGTGTAGATATTACCATGTTTATACAGATAGCGGTGTAGATATTTCCATGATTATACAGATGGCTGTGTAGATATTTCCATGTTTATACAGATGGCAGTGTAGATATTTCCATGTTTATGCAGATGGTGGTGTTGATATTTCCGTGTTTACAGAGATAGCGGTGTAGATATATCCATCTTTGCAAAGTTTGCGGTGTAGGTATTTCCATCTTTACACAGATAGTGGTGTAGATATTTCCGAGTTTACAAATATAGCTGTGTAGATATTTCCATGTTTACACAGATGGCATTGTAGATATTTCCATGTTTATACAGATGGCGGTGTAGATATTACCATGTTTATACAGATAGCTTTGTAGATATTTCCGTGTTTATACCGATCGTGGTGAAGATATTTCCATGTTCATACAGATCACGGTGTAGATATTTCCATGTTTATACAGATCGCGGTGTAGATATGTCCATATTTATACAGATAGCAGTGTAGATATTTCCATGTTTTTAAAGATAGCTGTGAAGATATTTCCATGTTTATACAGATGTCGTTGTAGATATTTCCATGTTTATAGAGATGGCGGTGTAGTTATTTCCATGTTCATTGAGATAACGGTGTAGATATATCCGTGTTCATAGAGATAGCAGTGAGGATATTTCCATGTTTATACAGATAGCAGTGTAGATATTTCCATTTTTAAAGAGATAGCGGTTTTAATATTTCATATTTTTACAGATAGCGGTGTAGATATTTCCATGTTTATACAGATTGCGGAGTAGATATTTCCATGTTTATACAGATAGCGGTGTACATATTTCCACGTTTATACAGATGGCGCTGTAGATATTTCCATCTTTCTTCAAATGGCAGGGTAGATATTTCCATGTTTATATAGATGGCAATGTAGATATGTTCTTGTTTATGTAGATGGCGTTGTAGATATCTCCATGTTTAAAGAGATGGCGGTGTACATATTTCCATGTTTATAGACACAGCGGTGTAGGTATTTCCAAGTTTATACAGATAGCGGTACAGATATTTCCATGTTTATACAGATCCCTATGCAGATAATTCCATATTTATTCAGAGGGCTGTGTAGATATTTGTATGTTTATACAGATGGCAGTGTAGATATTTCCATGTTCCTACACATGACTGTGTAGGCATTTCCATGTTTATACAGATGGCTTTGTAGATATTTCCATGTTTATAGACATAGCGGTGCAGATATTTCCATGTTTATACAGATAGCGGTGTATATATTTCCATGTTTATTCAGATCGTGGTGTAGATATTTCCATGTTTATACAGATACCGGTGTAGAAATTTCCATGTTTATACAGAGCGCAGTGTAGATATTTCCATGTTTATTGAGATAGCAGTGTAGATATTTCCATGTTTGTACAGATGGCCTTGTTGATGTTTCCATCTATACACAGATTGCCGTGTAGGTATTTCCATGTGTATACAGATGGCAATGTAGATATTCCCATGTTTATACAGATGGTGGTGTAGGTATTTCCATGTTTACACAGATGACTGTGTAGTTATTTCCATGTTTATACAGATGGCAGTATAGATATTTCCATGTATATAGAGATAGCGGTGTAGAAATTTCCATATTTATACAGATTGCAGTATAGATATTTCCATGTTTATAGAGATAGCGGTGTAGATATTTCCATATTTATACAGATAACGGTGTAGTAATTTCCATGTTTATACAGAGAGCAGTGTAAATATTTCCATGTTTATACAGATCACGGTGTATATATTTCCATGTTTATACAGATAGCGGTGTAGATATTTCCATGTTTATACAGACCGCGGTGTAGATATTTCCATGTATACACAGATAACGGTGCAGATATTTCCATGTTTGTACAGATCACGTTGTAGATATTTCCTTGTTTATACAAATAGAACTGCAGATATTTCCATGTTTATACAGATCACGGTGTAGATATTTTCTTGTTTATACAAATATCAGTGTAGTTATTTCCATGTTTATACAGATAGCGGTGTAGATATTTCCATGTATATACAGATGGCTGTGTAGATATTTCCATGTTTATACAGATGGCTGTCTAGATATTTCCATGTTTATACAGATGACTTGTAGGTATTTCCATGTTTATACAGATGGCGGTGAAAATATTTACATGTTTATAGAGATAGCTGTGTAGATATTTCCATGTTTATACAGATAGCGGTGCAGATATTTCCATGTTTATACAGATCGCGGTGTAGATATTTCCATGTTTATGCATATCACGGTGTAGATATTTCCATGTTTATACAGATAGCGGTGTAGTTATTTCCATGTTTTTACAGATATTGTTGTAGATATTTCCATGTTTACACAGATTGCGGTGTAGGGATTTCCATCTTTCTACAGATGGCATTGTAGATATTTCCATGTTTATACAGATGGCGGTGTAGATATTTCCATGTTTATAGAGATGGTGGTGTAGATATTTCCATGTTCATTGAGATAACGGTGTAGATATATCCATGTTCATAGAGATAGCAGTGAGGATATTTCCATGTTTATACAGATAGCTGTGTAGATATTTCCATTTTTAAAGAGATAGCGGTTTTGATATTTCATATTTTTACAGATAGCGGTGTAGATATTTCCATGTTTATACAGATAGCGGTGTAGATATTTCCACGTTTATACAGATGGCGGTGTAGATATTTCCATCTTTCTTCAAATGGCAGGGTAGATATTTCCATGTTTATAGAGATGGCGGTGTAGATATTTCCAGGTTTATATAGATGGCAATGTAGATATTTTCTTGTTTATGTAGATGGCGTTGTAGATATCTCCATGTTTAAAGAGATGGCAGTGTACATATTTCCATGTTTATAGAGACAGCGGTGTAGGTATTTCCAAGTTTATACAGAGAGCGGTGCAGATATTTCCATGTTTATACAGATCCCTATACAGATATTTCCACATTTATACAGAGGGCTGTGTAGATATTTCTGTGTTTACACAGATGGCAGTGTAGATATTTCCATGTTCCTACACATGACTGTGAAGTCATTTCCATGTTTATGCAGACTGCTTTGTAGATTTTTCCATGTTTATAGAGATAGCGGTGCAGATATTTCCATGTTTATACAGATAGCGGTGTATATATTTCCATGTTTATACAGATCGTGGTGTAGATATTTCCATATTTATACAGATACCGGTGTAGAAATTTCCATGTTTATACAGAGCGCAGTGTAGATATTTCCATGTGTATTGAGATAGCAATGTAGATATTTCCATGTTTGTACAGATGGCGGTGTTGATGTTTCCATCTATACACAGATTGCCGTGTAGGTATTTCCATGTGTATACAGATGGCATTTTAGATATTTCCAAGTTTATACAGATGGTGGTGTAGATATTTCCATGTTTTCACAGATGACTGTATAGGTATTTCCATGTTTATACAGATGGCGGTATAGATATTTATATGTTTATAGAAATAGCGGTGTAGATATTTCCATATTTATACAGATAACGGTGTAGAAATTTCCATGTTTATACAGAAAGCGGTGTAAATATTTCCATGTTTATACAGATCACTTTGTACGTATTTCCATGTTTATAGAGATAGCGGTGTATATATTTCCATGTTTATACAGATAGCGGTTTAGATATTTCCATGTTCAAACAGACCGCGGTGTAGATATTTCCATGTTTATACAGATAACGGTGCAAATATTTCCATGTTTGTACTGATGGCGGTGTTGATAATTCCATCTATACACAGATGACCGTGTAGATATTTCCATGTTTATACAGATGACAGTGTAGATATTTCCATGTTTATACCGAAAACTTTGTAAGTATTTCCATGTTTATACAGATGGCGGTGTAGATATTTCGATGTTTATAGAGATAGCATTGGAGATATTTCCATGTTTATAGAGATAGCGGTGTAGATATTTCCACGTTTATACTAATCGCGGTGTAGATATTTCCATGTTTATACAGATGACAGTGTAGATATTTCCATGTTTATACCGATAACTTTGTAAGTATTTCCATGTTTATACAGATGGCGGTGTAGATATTTCGATGTTTATAGAGATAGCAGTGGAGATATTTCCATGTTTATAGAGATAGCGGTGTAGATAGTTCCACGTTTATACTGATCACGGTGTAGATTTTTCCATGTTTATAGAGATAGCGGTGTGGATATTTCCATGTTTATACAGATAGGGGTGTAGATATTTCCATGTTTATAGAGATGGCGGTGTAGGTATTTCCATGTTTATACAGATCACGTTGTAGATATTTCCTAGTTTATACAGAGAGCGGTGTAGTTATTTCCATGTTTACAGATAGCAGTGTAGATATTTCCTTGTTTATACAAATAGCACTGCAGATATTTCCATGTTTATACAGATCACGGTGTAGATATTTCCTTGTTTATACAAATAGCAGTGTAGTTACTTCCATGTTTATACAGATAGCGATGTAGATAGTTCCATGTATATACAGATGGCTGTGTAGATATTTCCATGTTTATGCAGATGGCTGTCTAGATATTTCCATGTTTATACAGATGACTTGTAGGTATTTCCATGTTTATACAGATGGCGGTGAAAATATTTCCATGTTTATAGAGATAGCTGTCTAGATATTTCCATGTTTATACAGATAGCGGTGTAGATATTTCCATGTTTATGCAGATCGCGGTGTAGATATTTCCTTGTTTATGCAGATCGCGGTGTAGATATTTCCATGTTTATACAGATAGCGGTATAGATATTTCCATGCTTTACAGATATTGTTGTAGATATTTCCATGTTTACACAGATTGCGGTGTAGGTATTTCCATCTTTCTACAGATGGCATTGTAGATATTTCCATGTTTATACAGATGGCGGTGCAGATATTTCCATGTTTATAGAGATGGCGGTGTAGATATTTCCATGTTCATTGAGATAACGGTGTAGATATATCCATGTGCGTAGAGATAGCAGTGAGGATATTTCCATGTTTATACAGATAGCAGTGTAGAGATTTCCATTTTTATAGAGATAGCGGTTTTGATATTTCATATTTATACAGGCAACGGTGTAGATATTTCCATGTTTATACAGATTGCGGTGTAGATATTTCCATGTTTATACAGATAGCGGTGTAGGTTTTTCCACGTTTATGCAGATGGCGGTGTAGATATTTCCATCTTTCTACAAATGGCAGTGTAGATATTTCCATGTTTATATAGATGGCAATGTAGGTATTTTCTTGTTTATGTATATGGCGTTGTAGATATCTCCATGTTTAAAGAGAAGGCGGTGTACATATTTCCTTGTTTATAGAGACAGCGGTGTAGGTATTTCCAGGTTTATACAGATAGCGGTGCAGATATTTCCATGTTTATACAGATTCCTATGCAGATATTTCCATATTTATACAGAGGGCTGTGTAGATATTTCTATGTTTATACAGATGGCAGTGTAGATATTTCCATGTTCCTACACATGACTGTGTAGGCATTTCCATGTTTATACAGATTTCTTTGTAGATATTTCCATGTTTATAGAGATAACGGTGCAGACAGTTCCATGTTTATACAGATAGCGGTGTATATATTTCCATGTTTATATGGATGGCGGTGTTGATATTTCCATCTATACACAGATGACCGTGTAGATATTTCCATGATTATACAGATGGCGGCGCAGATATTTCAAAGGGTATGTAGATGGCGGTGTAGATATTTCCATGTTTATACAGATAGCGGTGTAGTTATTTCCATGTTTATATAGACAGTGGTGTAGATATTTCCATGTATATACACATGGCTGTGTAGATATTTCCATGTTTATACAGATGGCGGTGTAGATATTTCCATGTTTATACCGATATCTTTGTAAGTATTTCCATGTTTATAAAGATGGCGGTGTAGATATTTCCACGTTTATACTGATCGCGGTGTAGATATTTCCATATTTATAGAGATGGCGGTGTAGATATTTCCATGTTCATAGAGATAACGGTGATGATTTTTCCATATTTATAGAGAAGGCGGTGTAGATATTTCCATGTTCATAGAGATAGCGGTGATGATTTTTCCATGTTTATAGAGATAGCGGTGTGGATATTTCCATGTTTATAGAGATAGGGGTGAAGATATTTCCATGTTTATAGAGATGGCGGTGTAGATATTTCCATGTTTATACAGATCACGGTGTAGATGTTTCCATGTTTATACAGATCATGGTGTAGATATTTCCATGTCTATACAGATCGCGGTGTTGATAATACTATGTTTATAGGGATAGCGGTGCAAATATTTCCACATTTCTACAGATAGCGGTGTAGTTATTCGCATGTTTATACAGATAGCGGTGTAGATATTTCCATGTATAAACCCATGTCTGTGTATATATTTCCATGTTTAAATTGATGGTGGTGTAGATATTTCCTTGTTTATACAAATAGCGGTGTAGTTATTTCCATGTTTATACAGATAGCGGTGTAGATATTTCCATGTATATACAGATGGCTGTGTAGATATTTCCATGTTTATACAGATGGCTGTGTAGATATTTCCATGTTTATAGAGATGGCGGTGTAGATATTTCCATGTTTATGGAGATAGTGGTTTAGATTTATCCATGTTCATAGAGATAGCAGTGAGGATATTTCCATGTTTATACAAATAGCAGTGAAGTTATTTCCATTTTTATAGAGATAGCGGTTTATATATTTCATATTTTTACAGATAGCGGTGTAGATATTTCCATGTTTATACAGATTGCGGTGTAGATATTTCCATGTTTATACACATGACTGTGTAGGTATTTCCATGTTTATACAGATGGCTTTGTAGATATTTCCTTGTTTATAGAGATAGCGATGCAGATATTTCCATGTTTATACAAATAGCAGTGTAAATATTTCCATGTTTATACAGATCGTGGTGTAGATATTTCCATGTTTATACAGATACCGGTGTAGATATTTACATGTTTATACAGACCGCAGTGCAAGTATTTCCATGTTTATAGAGATAGCGGTGTAGATATTTCCATGTTTGTACAGATGGCGGTGTTGATGTTTCCACCTATACATAGATTGCCGTGTAGGTATTTCCATGTGTATACAGATGGCATTGTAGATATTTCCATGTTTATACAGATGGTGGTGTAGACATTTCCATGTTTATACAGATGACTGTATAGGTATTTCCATGTTTTTACAGATGGCATTGTAGATATTTCCATGTTTATAGAGATAGCATTGTAGATATTTCCATGTTTATACAGATGGCGGTGAAGATATTTCCATGTTTATAGAGATCACGGTGTAGATATTTCCATATTTTTTCTGATAACTGTGTAGATATTTCCATGTTTATAGAGATAGCGGTGTAAATATTTCCATGTTTATACAGATCAAGGTGCAGATATTTCCGTGTTTATAGAGATATCGGTGTAGATATTTCCATGTTTATACAGATAGCGGTGTAGATATTTCCATGTTTATACAGACCGCGGTGTAGATATTTCCATGTTTATACAGATAGCGGTGCAGATATTTCCATTTTTGTACAGATGGCGGTGTTGATATTTCCATCTATACACAGAAGACCGTGTAGATATTTCCATGTTTATACAGATGGCGGCACAGATATTTCTATGGATATGTAGATGGCGGTGTAGATATTTCCATGTTTATACAGATAACGGTGTAGTTATTTCCATGTTTATATAGACAGCGGTGTAGATATTTCCATGTATATATGCATGGCTGTGCAGATATTTCCAAGTTTATACAGATGGCGGTGTAGATATTTCCATGTTTATACAGATAACTTTGTAAGTATTTCCATGTTTATACAGATGGCGGTGTAGATATTTCGATGTTTATGGAGATAGCAGTGGAGATATTTCCATGTTTATACAGATAGCGGTGTTGATATTTCCATGTTTATACAGATCATGGTGTAGATATTTCCATGTTTATACAGATCACAGTGTTGATATTACCATGTTTATAGGGATAGCGGTGCAAATATTTCCACATTTATACAGATAGCGGTGTAGTTATTAGCATGTTTATACAGATATCGGTGTAGATATTTCCATGTATAAACAGATGTCTGTGTATATATTTCCATGTTTAAACAGATGGCGGTGTAGATATTTCCTTGTTTATACAAATATCAGTGTAGATATTTCCACGTTTATACAGATGGCGGTGTAGATATTTCCATGTTTATATAGATGGCAATGTAGATATTTTCTTGTTTATGTAGATGGCGTTGTAGATATCTCCATGTTTAAAGAGATGGCGGTGTACATATTTCCATGTTTATAGAGACAGCGGTGTAGGCATTTCCAAGTTTATACCGATAGCGGTGCAGATATTTCCATGTTTATAGGGATCCCTATGCAGATATTTCCTTATTTATACAGAGGGCTGTGTAGATATTTTTATGTTAATACAGATGGCAGTGTAGATATTTCCATGTTCCTACACATGACAGTGTAGGCATTTCCATGTTTATTCAGATGGCTTTGTAGATATTTCCATGTTTATAGAGATAGCGGTGCGGATATTTCCATGCTTATACAGATAGCGGTGTAGATATTTCCTTGTTTATACAAATAGCACTGTAGATATTTCCATGTTTATACAGATCACGGTGTAGATATTTCCTTGTTTATACAAATAACAGTGTAGATATTTCCATGTTTATACAGATAGCGGTGTAGATATTTCCATGTATATACAGATGTCTGGGTAGATATTTCCATGTTTATACAGATGGCTGTGTAGATATTTCCATGTTTATACAGATGACTTGTAGGTATTTCCATGTTTATACAGATGGCGGTGAAGATATTTCCATGTTTACAGAGATAGCTGTGTACATATTTCCATGTTTATACTGATAGCGGTGTAGATATTTCCATGTTTATACAGATCGTGCTGTAGATATTTCCATGTTTATGCAGATCGCGGTGTAGATATTTCCATGTTTATAGAGATAGCGGTGTAGATACTTCCATGTTTTTACATATATTGTTGTAGATATATCCAAGTTTACACAGATTGCGGTGTAGGTATTTCCATCTTTCTACAGATGGCATTGTAGATATTTCCATGTTTATACAGATGGCGGTGAAGATATTTCCATGTTTATATAGATGGTGTTGTAGATATTACCATGTTTATACAGATAGCTTTGTAGATATTTCCATGTTTATACAGATCGTGGTGAAGATATTTCCATGTTTATACAGATCGCGGTGAAGATATTTCCATGTTTATACAGATCGTGGTGTAGATATTTCCATGTTTATACAGGTAGCGGTGTAGGTATTTCCATGTTTTTACAGATAGCTGTGTAGATATTTCCATTTTTATACAGATGGCGGTGTAGATATTTCCATGTTTATACAGATATCGGTGTAGATATTTCCACGTTTATACAGATGGCGGTGTAGATATTTCCATCTTTCTACAAATGGCAGTGTAGATATTTCCAGGTTTATAGAGATGGCGGTGTACATATTTCCATGTTTATGTAGATGGCAAAGTAGATATTTTCTTGTTTATGTAGATGGCGTTGTAGATATCTCCATGTTTAAAGAGATGGCGGTGTACATATTTCCATGTTTATAGAGACAGCGGTGTAGGTAATTCCATGTTTATACATATAGCGCTGCAGATATTTCCATGTTTATACAGATTCCTTTGCAGATATTTCCATATTTATACAGAGGGCTGTGTAGATATTTCTATGTTTATACAGATGGCAGTGTAGATATTTAAATATTCCGACACATGACTGTGTAGGTATTTCCATGTTTATACAGATGTCTTTGTAGATATTTCCATGTTTATGCAGATAACGGTGTAGATATTTCCATGTTTATGCAGATAGCGGTGTTGCTATTTCCATGTTTATAGAGATAGCCATGTAGATATTTCCATGTTTATACAGATAGCAGTGTAGACATTTCCATGTTTATAGAGATAGCCATGTAGATATTTCCATGTTTATACAGATAGCGTTGTAGACATTTCTATGTTTATAGGGATAGCGGTGTGGATATTTCCATATTTATACAGATAGCGGTGTAGATATTTCCATGTTTATACGGATAGCAGTGTATATATTTCCAGGTTTATACAGACAGTGGTGTAGTTATTTCCATGTTTACACAGATGACTGTGTACATGTCTCCATGTTTATTCAGATGGCGGTGTAGATACTTCCATGTTTATAGAGATAGCGCTGTAGATATATCCATGTTTATACAGATAGCTGTGTAGATATTTCCATGTTTATAGAGGTAGCAGTGTATGTATTTCCATATTTATACAGATAGCCATGTAGATATTTCCATGTTTATTCAGAGGGTGGTGTAGGTATTTCCATGTTTATAAAACATAACGATGTGGCTATTTCCATGTTTATACAGATAGCGGTGTAGATATTTCCATGTGTATACAGATGGCGGTGTAGTTATTTCCATGTTTCTACAGATGACTGTGTAGATATTTCCATATTTTTACAGAGGACGTTGTAGATATTTCCAGGTTTAAACAGATAGCAGTTTAGCTATTTCCATGTTTATTCAGATAGCGATGTAGATATTTCCATGTTTATAGAGATGGCTGTGTAGATATTTCCATGTTTACACAGATGGCCGTGTAGGTACTTCCGTGTTTATACAGATAATGGTGTGGATATTTCTATGTTTAAACAGATGACTGTGAAGGAATTTCCATGTTTATACAGATGACGGTGAGGATATTTCCATATTTATAGATATAGCCATGTAGATGTTTCCATGTTTATACAGATAGCGGTGTAGCATTTCCATCTTTATAGAGATAGCAGTGTAGATATTTCCATATTTATACAGATAGCGGTGTAGATATTTCCATGTTTATACAGATAGCGGTGGAGATGTGTCCATGTTTATACAGATAGCGGTGAAGATATATCCATGTTTATACAGACCGTGGTGTAGATATTTCCATGTTTATACAGACAGCGGTGTAGATATTTCCATGTTTATATAGATAGCAGAGTAGATATTTCCATATTTACATAGATAGATGTGTAGATATTTCCATATTTCCACAGATTGCGGTGTAGACATTTCCAAGTTTATACAGATAGTTGTGTAGATATTTCCACGTTTATAGAGATGGCGGTGTAGATACTTCCTTTTTTATGTAGATGGCGGTGTAGATTTTTCCATGTTAATAGAGATGGCGGGGTATACATTTCCGTGTTTATAGAGATAGCGGTGTAGATATTTCCTTGTTTACAGAGATAGCGGTGTAGGTATTTCCATGTATATACAGATAGCGTTGTAGACATTTCCAAGTTTATACAGATAGTGGTGTTGGTATTTCCAAGTTTATATATATAGCGGTGTAAATATTTCCATGTTTACACAGCTCACGGTGTAGATATTTACATCTTTATACAGATGGCAGTGTAGATATTTCCATGTTTATACAGATGGTGGTGTACATAGTTCCATGTTTATGGAAATGGCAGTGTAGATATTTCCTTCTTTATAGAGATAGTGGTGCAGGTGTCTCCATGTTTATAGAGATAACGGTGTACATATTTCCATGATTATACAGATGGTTGTGTAGCTATTTCCATGTTTATAAAGATAGCGGTGTAGACATATCCATGTTTATAGAGATCGCGGTGTAGCTATTTCCATGTTCATATAGATAGCGTTGCAGATCTGTATACGGTGAAGTTATTTCCATGTTTCTAGTGATAGCCATGCTGATATTTCCATGTATATACAGATAGCGGTGTTGACATTTCCATGTTTATAGAGATAGCGCAGTAGGTATTTCCATATTTATTCAGATAGCGGAGTAGTCATTTCCATGTTTATACTGATAGCAGTGTAGATATTTCCATGTTTATACAGATAGCGGTGTAGATATATCCATGTTTATAAAGACTGTGGTGTAGATATTTCCATGTTTATACAGATAGCGGTGTAGATATTTCCATGTTTATATAGATAGTGATGTAGATATTTCCATGTTTACAGAAACAGAGGTGTAGATATTTCCATCTTCACACAGATTGCGGTGTACCTATTTCCATGTTTACACAGACAGCTGTGTAGGAATTTCCATGTTTACACAGATAGTGTTGTAGATATTTCCATGTTTATAGAGATTGCAGTGTAGATATTTCCAGGTTTATATATATAGCGGTGTAGATATTTCCATGTTTATACAGATAGCGGTGGAGATATTTCCATGTTTATACAGATAGCGCTGTAGATATTTGCATGTTTATGCAGATAGCTGTGTAGATATTTCCATGTTTATACAGAGAGCGGTGTAGATATTTCCCTGTTTATAGAGATAGCGGTGAAGATATTTCCATATTTATACAGACTGCAATGTAGATATTTGAATGTTTATACAGATAGCGGTATAGATATTTCCATGTTTATACAGATAGCGGTGTAGATATTTCCATGTTTATACAGATAGCGGTGGAGATATTTTCAAGTTTATACAGATAACGGTGGACGTATTTTCATGTTTATAGTGATGGCGGTGTAGATATTTCCAAGTATATACAGAGAGCGGTGTAGTTATTTCCGTGTTTATACAGATAGCGTTGCAGGTATTTCCATGTTTATAGAGATAGCGGTGTAGATATTTCAATGTTTATACAGATGGCTGTGTAGATATTTCCATGTGTATACAGATGACTGTGCAGATATTTCCATGTTTATACAGATGACTGTGTAGTTATTTCCATGTTTATACATATGGCGGTGTTGATATTTCCATGTTTAGAGAGATAGCCATGAAGATATTTCCATGTTTATACAGACAGCGGTGTAGACATTTACATGTTTATAGATATAGCGATGTAGATATTTCCATAGTTATACAGATAGCGGTGTAGATATGTCCATGTTTTTACAGATAGCGGTGTACATGTTTCCAGGTTTATACAGATAGCGGTGTAGATATATCCATGTTTATACAGATAGCGGTGTAGATATTTCCATATTTACAGAGATAGAGGTGTAGATATTTCCATATTTGCACAGATTGCGGTGTAGATATTTCCACCTCTATACAGATAGCGGTGTAGATATTTCCATGTTTATACAGATAGCGGTGTTGATATTTCCATGTTTACAGAGATAGAGGTGTAGATATTTCCATATTTGCACAGATTGCTGTGTACATATTTCCACGTTTATACAGATAGCGGTGTAGATATTTCCATGTTTATACAGATAGCGGTGTAGATATTTCCATGTTTATACAGATAGCGGTGTAGATAAATCCATGTTTATACAGTTAGCGGTGGAGATATTTTCAAGTTTATACAGATAGCGGTGGACATATTTTCATGTTTATAGAGATGGCAGTGTAGATATTTCCAAGTTCATACAGGTAGCGGTGTCGATATTTCCGTGTTTATACAGATAGCGGTGCAGGTATTTCCATGTTTGTAGAGACAGCGGTGTAGATATTTCCATGTTGTTACAGATGGGGGTGTAAATATTTCCATGTTTATACAGATGACTGTGTAGATATTTCCATGTTTTTTACAGATTGCGGTGTAAATATTTCCACGTTACGCAGATAGCGGTGTGGATATTTCCATGTTTATACAGATAGCGATGTAGATATTTCCATGTTTATAGAGATGGCTGTGTTGTTATTTCCATGTTTATACAGATTGCAGTGTAGATACTTCCATGTTTATACAGATAGTGGGGTAGATATTTCCATGTATATACAGGTGACTTTGTAGGTATTTCCATGTTTATACATATGGTGGTGTAGATATGTCCATGTTTAGAGAGATAGTCATGAAGATATTTCCATGTTTATACGGACAGCGGTGTAGACATTTCCATGTTTATAGAGATAGCGGTGTAGATATTTCCATAGTTATACAGATAGCGGTGTAGATATTTCCATGTTTATACAGATAGCGGTGTAGATGTTTCCAAGTTTATACAGATAGTGGTGTAGATATATCCATGTTTGTACAGATCGTGGTGTATATATTTCCATGTTTATACAGATAGCGGTGTAGATATTTCCATGTTTATACAGATAGCGGTGTTGACATTTCCATGTTTACAGAGATAGAGGTGTAGATATTTCCATATTTGCACAGATTGCTGTGTACATATTTCCACGTTTATACAGATAGCGGTGTAGATATTTCCATGTTTATACAGATAGCGGTGTAGATATTTCCATGTTTATACAGATAGCGGTGTAGATAAATCCATGTTTATACAGTTAGCGGTGGAGATATTTTCAAGTTTATACAGATAGCGGTGGACATATTTTCATGTTTATAGAGATGGCAGTGTAGATATTTCCAAGTTTATACAGGTAGCGGTGTCGATATTTCCGTGTTTATACAGATAGCGGTGCAGGTATTTCCATGTTTGTAGAGACAGCGGTGTAGATATTTCCATGTTGTTACAGATGGGGGTGTAAATATTTCCATGTTTATACAGATGACTGTGTAGATATTTCCATGTTTTTTACAGATTGCGGTGTAAATATTTCCACGTTACGCAGATAGCGGTGTGGATATTTCCATGTTTATACAGATAGCGATGTAGATATTTCCATGTTTATAGAGATGGCTGTGTTGTTATTTCCATGTTTATACAGATTGCAGTGTAGATACTTCCATGTTTATACAGATAGTGGGGTAGATATTTCCATGTATATACAGGTGACTTTGTAGGTATTTCCATGTTTATACATATGGTGGTGTAGATATGTCCATGTTTAGAGAGATAGTCATGAAGATATTTCCATGTTTATACGGACAGCGGTGTAGACATTTAAATGTTTATAGAGATAGCGGTGTAGATATTTCCATAGTTATACAGATAGCGGTGTAGATATTTCCATGTTTATACAGATAGCGGTGTAGATGTTTCCAAGTTTATACAGATAGTGGTGTAGATATATCCATGTTTATACAGATCGTGGTGTATATATTTCCATGTTTATACAGATAGCGGTGTACATATTTCCATGTTTATACAGATAGCGGTGTAGTTATTTCCAGGTTTATACAGATAGCGGTGTAGATATATCCATGTTTATACAGATTGCGTTGTAGATATTTCCATGTTTATAAAGATAGCGGTGTAGATATTTCTATGTTTACACAGATTGCGGTGGAAATATTTCCATGTTTATACAGATAGCGATGTAAATATTTCCATGTTTATACAGATAGCGGAGGAGATATATCCATGTTTAAACAGATAGCGGTGTAGACATTTCCATGTTTATACAGATAGCTGTGTAGATATTTCCATGTTTATACAGATATCTGTGGAAATATTTCCATGTTTAGACTGATAGCGGTGGAGATATTTCAATGTTTATACAGATGACTGTGTAGATATTTCCATGTGTATACAGATGGCAGTGTAGATATTTCCATGTTTATACAGATGGCAGTGTAGATATTTCCATGTTTATACAGATTGCGGTATGGCTATTTTCATGTTTATAGAAATAGCGGTGTAGGTATTTCCATGTTTATAGAGATGGCTGTGTAGATATTTCCATGTTTACACAGATGACTGTGTAGGTATTTCCATGTATATCCAGAAGGCAGTGTTGATATTTCAATGTTTATAGAGATAGCGGTTTAGTTATTTCCATGTTTATACAGATGGCAGTGTAGATATTTCCATGTTTATACAGAAGGCGGTGAAGATATTTCCATGTTTTTAGGGATAGCCATGTAGATATTTCCATGTTTATACAGATAGCGGTGTTGCCATTTCCATGTTTATAGAGATAGCGGTGTAGATATTTCCATATTTATGCAAATAGCGGAGTAGATATTTCCATGTTTATACAGATTGCAGTGTAGATATTAACATGTTTATACAGATAGCGGTGTAAATATATCCATGTTTATACAGATTGTGGTGTAGATATTTCCATGTTTATACAGATAGCGGTGTAGATATTTCCATGTTTATACAGATAGTGGTGTAGATATTTCCATGTTTACAGAGAAAGAGGTGTAGATATTTCCATATTCACACAGATTGCAGTGTACGTATTTCCATATTTACACCGACAGCAGTGAAGGTATTCCCATGTTTACACAGATACTGTTGTAGATGTTTCCATGTTTATGGAGATTGCAGTGTAGATATTTCCATGTTTATAAAGATAGCGGTGTAGATATTTCCATGTCTAAGCAGATAGCGGTGGAGATATTTCCATGTTTATATAGATAGCGCTATAGATAACTGCTTTTTTATACAGATGGCGGTGTAGATATTTCCATGTCTATACAGATAGCAGTGTAGGTATTTCCATGTTTATAGAGATAGCGGAGGAGGTACTTCCATGTTTTCACAGATAGCAATGTAGATATATGAATGTTTATACAGATAGCGGTCTAGATATTTCCATGTTTATACAGATAATCATGTAGATATTTCCATTTTTATACACATAACGGGGTAGTTATTTCCAAGTTTATACAGATGACTGTGTACATATTTCCATGTTTATACAGATGGCGGTGTAGATATTTCCATGTTTATAGAGATAGCGGTATAGATATTTCCATGTTTATATAGATAGCGGTGTAGATATTTCCATGTTTATATAGATAGCGGTGTAGATATTTCCATGTTTATACAGATAGCGGTGGACATATTTTCAAGTTTATACAGATAGCGGTGGACATATTTTCATGTTTATACAGATGGCGGTGTAGATATTTCCAAGTTTATACAGATAGCGGTGTAGATATTTCCGTGTTTATACAGATAGCGGTGTAGATATTTCCATGTTTATGCAAATAGCAGTATAGGTTTTACATGTTTACAGAGATAGCGGTGTAGATATTTCCATATTTATACAGATGACTGTGTAGTCTTTTCCATGTGTATTCAGATGGCAGTGTAGATATTTCCATGTTTATACAGATGGAGTTGTAGATATTTCCATGTTTATACAGATGACTGTGTAGATATTTCCATATTTTTACAAATGGCGGTGTTGATATTTCCATGTTTATACAGATATCGGTGTCAATATTTCCATGTTTATAGGGATAGCAGTGTAGATATTTCCATGTTTATAGAGATGGCTGTGATGATATTTCCATGTTTATACAGATTGTAGTGTAGATATTTCCATATTTATACAGATAGTGGTGTAGAAATTTCCATGTTTATAGAGATAGCGGTGTGGATATTTCCATATTTATTCAGATAGCGGTGTAGATATCTCCATATTCACACAGGAAGAGGTGTAGATATCTCCATGTTTATACAGATGAAGGTGTAGATATTTCCATCTTTCTACAGATGGCAGTGTAGATATTTCTACGTTTATACAGATGTCGGTGTAGATATTTCCATTTTTACAAAGATCGCGGTGTAGATATTTCCAAGTTTATGCAGATGGCGGTGTAGATATTTCCATGATTACTGAGATTCGTTGTAGATATTTCTATGTTTATAGAGATAGTGGTGTAGATAATTCCATGTTTTTAGAGATGGTGGTGTAGGTATTTCCATGTTTATAGAGACAGTGGGGTAGATATTTCCATGTTTACAGTCAGCGCTGAAGATATTTCCATGTTTATACAGATAGTGGTGTTGGTATTTCCATGTTTATACACATAGCTCTGTAGATATTCCCATGTTTATACAGCTCGCGGTGTAGATATTTCCACCTTTATACAGATGGCAGTGTAGTTATTCCCATGTTTCTACAGCTGGCGGTGTAGATATTTCCATGATTATAGAGATGGTGTTGTAGATATTTCCATGTCTATAGAGATGGTGTTGTAGATATTTTCATGTATATACAGATGACTGTGTAGATATTTCCATGTTTCTACAGATGGCGGTGTAGATATTTCCATGATTATAGAGATAGCGGTGTAGATATTTCCATGTTTATACAGATAGCGGTGCAGATATATCCATGTTAATAGAGATAGCGTTGTATATATTTCCATCTTTGCACACATTGTGGTGCAGATATTTCCATGTTTACACAGATAAGAGTGTAGATATTTAAATTTTTACACAGATAGCATTGTAGACATTTCCATGTTTAAACACATAGCAGTGTAGATAATTCCATGTTTTTAGATATAGCTGTGTAGATGTTTCAATGGTTATACAGATAGCGGTGGAGTTATTTCCTTGTTTATACAGATAGCGGTGCAGATATTTCCATGCTTATAGACATACCGGTGTAGATATTTCCATGTTTATAGTGTTAGCGGTGAAGATATTTCCATATTTATAGAGATAGCGGTGTAGATATTTCCATGTTTTTACAGATATCGGTGTAGATATTTCCATGTTTACCCAGATTGCAGTGTAGGTATTTCCATCTTTCTACAGATGGCATTGTAGATATTTCCATGTTTATACAGATGGTGGTGCAGATATTTCCATGTTTATATAGATGGTGGTGTAGATATTACCATGTTTATACAGATAGCGTTGTAGATATTTCCATGTTTATACAGATGACTGTGTAGGTATTTCCATGTTTATACATATGGCGGTGTAGATATTTCCATGTTTAGAGAGATAGCCATGAAGATATTTCCATGTTTATACAGACAGCGGTGTAGACATTTCCATGTTTATAGATATAGCGGTGTAGATATTTCCATAGTTGTACAAATAGCGGTGTAGATATGTCCATGTTTATACAGATAGCGGTGTACATGTTTCCATGTTTATACAGATAGCTGTGTAGATATATCCATGTTTATAGAGATCGTGGTGTGTATATTTCCATGTTTATACAGATAGCGGTGTAGATATTTCCATGTTTATACAGATAGCGGTGTAGATATTTCCATATTTACAGAGATAGAGGTGTAGATATTTCCATATTTGCACAGATTGCGGTGTAGATATTTCCACCTCTATACAGGTAGCGTTGTAGATATTTCCATGTTTATACAGATAGCGGTGTAGATATTTCCACGTTTATACAGATAGCGGTGTTGATATTTCCATGTTTATACAGATAGCGGTGTAGATAATTCCATGTTTATACAGATAGCGGTGGAGATATTTTCAAGTTTATACAGATAGCGGTGGACATATTTTCATGTTTATAGAGATGGCAGTGTAGATATTTCCAAGTTTATACAGGTAGCCGTGTCGATATTTCCGTGTTTATACAGATAGCGGTGCAGGTATTTCCATGTTTGTAGAGACAGCGGTGTAGATATTTCCATGTTGTTACAGATGGGGGTGTAAATATTTCCATGTTTATACAGATGACTGTGTAGATATTTCCATGTTTTTTACAGATTGCGGTGTAAATATTTCCACGTTACGCAGATAGCGGTGTGGATATTTCCATGTTTATACAGATAGCGATGTAGATATTTCCATGTTTATAGAGATGGCTGTGTTGTTATTTCCATGTTTATACAGATTGCAGTGTAGATACTTCCATGTTTATACAGATAGTGGGGTAGATATTTCCATGTATATACAGGTGACTTTGTAGGTATTTCCATGTTTATACATATGGTGGTGTAGATATGTCCATGTTTAGAGAGATAGTCATGAAGATATTTCCATGTTTATACGGACAGCGGTGTAGACATTTAAATGTTTATAGAGATAGCGGTGTAGATATTTCCATAGTTATACAGATAGCGGTGTAGATATTTCCATGTTTATACAGATAGCGGTGTAGATGTTTCCAAGTTTATACAGATAGTGGTGTAGATATATCCATGTTTATACAGATCGTGGTGTATATATTTCCATGTTTATACAGATAGCGGTGTACATATTTCCATGTTTATACAGATAGCGGTGTAGTTATTTCCATGTTTATACAGATAGCGGTGTAGATATATCCATGTTTATACAGATTGCGTTGTAGATATTTCCATGTTTATAAAGATAGCGGTGTAGATATTTCTATGTTTACACAGATTGCGGTGGAAATATTTCCATGTTTATACAGATAGCGATGTAAATATTTCCATGTTTATACAGATAGCGGAGGAGATATATCCATGTTTAAACAGATAGCGGTGTAGACATTTCCATGTTTATACAGATAGCTGTGTAGATATTTCCATGTTTATACAGATATCTGTGGAAATATTTCCATGTTTAGACTGATAGCGGTGGAGATATTTCAATGTTTATACAGATGACTGTGTAGATATTTCCATGTGTATACAGATGGCAGTGTAGATATTTCCATGTTTATACAGATGGCAGTGTAGATATTTCCATGTTTATACAGAATGCGGTATGGCTATTTTCATGTTTATAGAAATAGCGGTGTAGGTATTTCCATGTTTATAGAGATGGCTGTGTAGATATTTCCATGTTTACACAGATGACTGTGTAGGTATTTCCATGTATATCCAGAAGGCAGTGTTGATATTTCAATGTTTATAGAGATAGCGGTTTAGTTATTTCCATGTTTATACAGATGGCAGTGTAGATATTTCCATGTTTATACAGAAGGCGGTGAAGATATTTCCATGTTTTTAGGGATAGCCATGTAGATATTTCCATGTTTATACAGATAGCGGTGTTGCCATTTCCATGTTTATAGAGATAGCGGTGTAGATATTTCCATATTTATGCAAATAGCGGAGTAGATATTTCCATGTTTATACAGATTGCAGTGTAGATATTAACATGTTTATACAGATAGCGGTGTAAATATATCCATGTTTATACAGATTGTGGTGTAGATATTTCCATGTTTATACAGATAGCGGTGTAGATATTTCCATGTTTATACAGATAGTGGTGTAGATATTTCCATGTTTACAGAGAAAGAGGTGTAGATATTTCCATATTCACACAGATTGCAGTGTACGTATTTCCATATTTACACCGACAGCAGTGAAGGTATTCCCATGTTTACACAGATACTGTTGTAGATGTTTCCATGTTTATGGAGATTGCAGTGTAGATATTTCCATGTTTATAAAGATAGCGGTGTAGATATTTCCATGTCTAAGCAGATAGCGGTGGAGATATTTCCATGTTTATATAGATAGCGCTATAGATAATTGCTTTTTTATACAGATGGCGGTGTAGATATTTCCATGTCTATACAGATAGCAGTGTAGGTATTTCCATGTTTATAGAGATAGCGGAGGAGGTACTTCCATGTTTTCACAGATAGCAATGTAGATATATGAATGTTTATACAGATAGCGGTCTAGATATTTCCATGTTTATACAGATAATCATGTAGATATTTCCATTTTTATACACATAACGGGGTAGTTATTTCCAAGTTTATACAGATGACTGTGTACATATTTCCATGTTTATACAGATGGCGGTGTAGATATTTCCATGTTTATAGAGATAGCGGTATAGATATTTCCATGTTTATATAGATAGCGGTGTAGATATTTCCATGTTTATATAGATAGCGGTGTAGATATTTCCATGTTTATACAGATAGCGGTGGACATATTTTCAAGTTTATACAGATAGCGGTGGACATATTTTCATGTTTATACAGATGGCGGTGTAGATATTTCCAAGTTTATACAGATAGCGGTGTAGATATTTCCGTGTTTATACAGATAGCGGTGTAGATATTTCCATGTTTATGCAAATAGCAGTATAGGTTTTACATGTTTACAGAGATAGCGGTGTAGATATTTCCATATTTATACAGATGACTGTGTAGTCTTTTCCATGTGTATTCAGATGGCAGTGTAGATATTTCCATGTTTATACAGATGGAGTTGTAGATATTTCCATGTTTATACAGATGACTGTGTAGATATTTCCATATTTTTACAAATGGCGGTGTTGATATTTCCATGTTTATACAGATATCGGTGTCAATATTTCCATGTTTATAGGGATAGCAGTGTAGATATTTCCATGTTTATAGAGATGGCTGTGATGATATTTCCATGTTTATACAGATTGTAGTGTAGATATTTCCATATTTATACAGATAGTGGTGTAGAAATTTCCATGTTTATAGAGATAGCGGTGTGGATATTTCCATATTTATTCAGATAGCGGTGTAGATATCTCCATATTCACACAGGAAGAGGTGTAGATATCTCCATGTTTATACAGATGAAGGTGTAGATATTTCCATCTTTCTACAGATGGCAGTGTAGATATTTCTACGTTTATACAGATGTCGGTGTAGATATTTCCATTTTTACAAAGATCGCGGTGTAGATATTTCCAAGTTTATGCAGATGGCGGTGTAGATATTTCCATGATTACTGAGATTCGTTGTAGATATTTCTATGTTTATAGAGATAGTGGTGTAGATAATTCCATGTTTTTAGAGATGGTGGTGTAGGTATTTCCATGTTTATAGAGACAGTGGGGTAGATATTTCCATGTTTACAGTCAGCGCTGAAGATATTTCCATGTTTATACAGATAGTGGTGTTGGTATTTCCATGTTTATACACATAGCTCTGTAGATATTCCCATGTTTATACAGCTCGCGGTGTAGATATTTCCACCTTTATACAGATGGCAGTGTAGTTATTCCCATGTTTCTACAGCTGGCGGTGTAGATATTTCCATGATTATAGAGATGGTGTTGTAGATATTTCCATGTCTATAGAGATGGTGTTGTAGATATTTTCATGTATATACAGATGACTGTGTAGATATTTCCATGTTTCTACAGATGGCGGTGTAGATATTTCCATGATTATAGAGATAGCGGTGTAGATATTTCCATGTTTATACAGATAGCGGTGCAGATATATCCATGTTAATAGAGATAGCGTTGTATATATTTCCATCTTTGCACACATTGTGGTGCAGATATTTCCATGTTTACACAGATAAGAGTGTAGATATTTAAATTTTTACACAGATAGCATTGTAGACATTTCCATGTTTAAACACATAGCAGTGTAGATAATTCCATGTTTTTAGATATAGCTGTGTAGATGTTTCAATGGTTATACAGATAGCGGTGGAGTTATTTCCTTGTTTATACAGATAGCGGTGCAGATATTTCCATGCTTATAGACATACCGGTGTAGATATTTCCATGTTTATAGTGTTAGCGGTGAAGATATTTCCATATTTATAGAGATAGCGGTGTAGATATTTCCATGTTTTTACAGATATCGGTGTAGATATTTCCATGTTTACCCAGATTGCAGTGTAGGTATTTCCATCTTTCTACAGATGGCATTGTAGATATTTCCATGTTTATACAGATGGTGGTGCAGATATTTCCATGTTTATATAGATGGTGGTGTAGATATTACCATGTTTATACAGATAGCGTTGTAGATATTTCCATGTTTATACAGATGACTGTGTAGGTATTTCCATGTTTATACATATGGCGGTGTAGATATTTCCATGTTTAGAGAGATAGCCATGAAGATATTTCCATGTTTATACAGACAGCGGTGTAGACATTTCCATGTTTATAGATATAGCGGTGTAGATATTTCCATAGTTGTACAAATAGCGGTGTAGATATGTCCATGTTTATACAGATAGCGGTGTACATGTTTCCATGTTTATACAGATAGCTGTGTAGATATATCCATGTTTATAGAGATCGTGGTGTGTATATTTCCATGTTTATACAGATAGCGGTGTAGATATTTCCATGTTTATACAGATAGCGGTGTAGATATTTCCATATTTACAGAGATAGAGGTGTAGATATTTCCATATTTGCACAGATTGCGGTGTAGATATTTCCACCTCTATACAGGTAGCGTTGTAGATATTTCCATGTTTATACAGATAGCGGTGTAGATATTTCCACGTTTATACAGATAGCGGTGTTGATATTTCCATGTTTATACAGATAGCGGTGTAGATAATTCCATGTTTATACAGATAGCGGTGGAGATATTTTCAAGTTTATACAGATAGCGGTGGACATATTTTCATGTTTATAGAGATGGCAGTGTAGATATTTCCAAGTTTATACAGGTAGCCGTGTCGATATTTCCGTGTTTATACAGATAGCGGTGCAGGTATTTCCATGTTTGTAGAGACAGCGGTGTAGATATTTCCATGTTGTTACAGATGGGGGTGTAAATATTTCCATGTTTATACAGATGACTGTGTAGATATTTCCATGTTTTTTACAGATTGCGGTGTAAATATTTCCACGTTACGCAGATAGCGGTGTGGATATTTCCATGTTTATACAGATAGCGATGTAGATATTTCCATGTTTATAGAGATGGCTGTGTTGTTATTTCCATGTTTATACAGATTGCAGTGTAGATACTTCCATGTTTATACAGATAGTGGGGTAGATATTTCCATGTATATACAGGTGACTTTGTAGGTATTTCCATGTTTATACATATGGTGGTGTAGATATGTCCATGTTTAGAGAGATAGTCATGAAGATATTTCCATGTTTATACGGACAGCGGTGTAGACATTTAAATGTTTATAGAGATAGCGGTGTAGATATTTCCATAGTTATACAGATAGCGGTGTAGATATTTCCATGTTTATACAGATAGCGGTGTAGATGTTTCCAAGTTTATACAGATAGTGGTGTAGATATATCCATGTTTATACAGATCGTGGTGTATATATTTCCATGTTTATACAGATAGCGGTGTACATATTTCCATGTTTATACAGATAGCGGTGTAGTTATTTCCATGTTTATACAGATAGCGGTGTAGATATATCCATGTTTATACAGATTGCGTTGTAGATATTTCCATGTTTATAAAGATAGCGGTGTAGATATTTCTATGTTTACACAGATTGCGGTGGAAATATTTCCATGTTTATACAGATAGCGATGTAAATATTTCCATGTTTATACAGATAGCGGAGGAGATATATCCATGTTTAAACAGATAGCGGTGTAGACATTTCCATGTTTATACAGATAGCTGTGTAGATATTTCCATGTTTATACAGATATCTGTGGAAATATTTCCATGTTTAGACTGATAGCGGTGGAGATATTTCAATGTTTATACAGATGACTGTGTAGATATTTCCATGTGTATACAGATGGCAGTGTAGATATTTCCATGTTTATACAGATGGCAGTGTAGATATTTCCATGTTTATACAGAATGCGGTATGGCTATTTTCATGTTTATAGAAATAGCGGTGTAGGTATTTCCATGTTTATAGAGATGGCTGTGTAGATATTTCCATGTTTACACAGATGACTGTGTAGGTATTTCCATGTATATCCAGAAGGCAGTGTTGATATTTCAATGTTTATAGAGATAGCGGTTTAGTTATTTCCATGTTTATACAGATGGCAGTGTAGATATTTCCATGTTTATACAGAAGGCGGTGAAGATATTTCCATGTTTTTAGGGATAGCCATGTAGATATTTCCATGTTTATACAGATAGCGGTGTTGCCATTTCCATGTTTATAGAGATAGCGGTGTAGATATTTCCATATTTATGCAAATAGCGGAGTAGATATTTCCATGTTTATACAGATTGCAGTGTAGATATTAACATGTTTATACAGATAGCGGTGTAAATATATCCATGTTTATACAGATTGTGGTGTAGATATTTCCATGTTTATACAGATAGCGGTGTAGATATTTCCATGTTTATACAGATAGTGGTGTAGATATTTCCATGTTTACAGAGAAAGAGGTGTAGATATTTCCATATTCACACAGATTGCAGTGTACGTATTTCCATATTTACACCGACAGCAGTGAAGGTATTCCCATGTTTACACAGATACTGTTGTAGATGTTTCCATGTTTATGGAGATTGCAGTGTAGATATTTCCATGTTTATAAAGATAGCGGTGTAGATATTTCCATGTCTAAGCAGATAGCGGTGGAGATATTTCCATGTTTATATAGATAGCGCTATAGATAATTGCTTTTTTATACAGATGGCGGTGTAGATATTTCCATGTCTATACAGATAGCAGTGTAGGTATTTCCATGTTTATAGAGATAGCGGAGGAGGTACTTCCATGTTTTCACAGATAGCAATGTAGATATATGAATGTTTATACAGATAGCGGTCTAGATATTTCCATGTTTATACAGATAATCATGTAGATATTTCCATTTTTATACACATAACGGGGTAGTTATTTCCAAGTTTATACAGATGACTGTGTACATATTTCCATGTTTATACAGATGGCGGTGTAGATATTTCCATGTTTATAGAGATAGCGGTATAGATATTTCCATGTTTATATAGATAGCGGTGTAGATATTTCCATGTTTATATAGATAGCGGTGTAGATATTTCCATGTTTATACAGATAGCGGTGGACATATTTTCAAGTTTATACAGATAGCGGTGGACATATTTTCATGTTTATACAGATGGCGGTGTAGATATTTCCAAGTTTATACAGATAGCGGTGTAGATATTTCCGTGTTTATACAGATAGCGGTGTAGATATTTCCATGTTTATGCAAATAGCAGTATAGGTTTTACATGTTTACAGAGATAGCGGTGTAGATATTTCCATATTTATACAGATGACTGTGTAGTCTTTTCCATGTGTATTCAGATGGCAGTGTAGATATTTCCATGTTTATACAGATGGAGTTGTAGATATTTCCATGTTTATACAGATGACTGTGTAGATATTTCCATATTTTTACAAATGGCGGTGTTGATATTTCCATGTTTATACAGATATCGGTGTCAATATTTCCATGTTTATAGGGATAGCAGTGTAGATATTTCCATGTTTATAGAGATGGCTGTGATGATATTTCCATGTTTATACAGATTGTAGTGTAGATATTTCCATATTTATACAGATAGTGGTGTAGAAATTTCCATGTTTATAGAGATAGCGGTGTGGATATTTCCATATTTATTCAGATAGCGGTGTAGATATCTCCATATTCACACAGGAAGAGGTGTAGATATCTCCATGTTTATACAGATGAAGGTGTAGATATTTCCATCTTTCTACAGATGGCAGTGTAGATATTTCTACGTTTATACAGATGTCGGTGTAGATATTTCCATTTTTACAAAGATCGCGGTGTAGATATTTCCAAGTTTATGCAGATGGCGGTGTAGATATTTCCATGATTACTGAGATTCGTTGTAGATATTTCTATGTTTATAGAGATAGTGGTGTAGATAATTCCATGTTTTTAGAGATGGTGGTGTAGGTATTTCCATGTTTATAGAGACAGTGGGGTAGATATTTCCATGTTTACAGTCAGCGCTGAAGATATTTCCATGTTTATACAGATAGTGGTGTTGGTATTTCCATGTTTATACACATAGCTCTGTAGATATTCCCATGTTTATACAGCTCGCGGTGTAGATATTTCCACCTTTATACAGATGGCAGTGTAGTTATTCCCATGTTTCTACAGCTGGCGGTGTAGATATTTCCATGATTATAGAGATGGTGTTGTAGATATTTCCATGTCTATAGAGATGGTGTTGTAGATATTTTCATGTATATACAGATGACTGTGTAGATATTTCCATGTTTCTACAGATGGCGGTGTAGATATTTCCATGATTATAGAGATAGCGGTGTAGATATTTCCATGTTTATACAGATAGCGGTGCAGATATATCCATGTTAATAGAGATAGCGTTGTATATATTTCCATCTTTGCACACATTGTGGTGCAGATATTTCCATGTTTACACAGATAAGAGTGTAGATATTTAAATTTTTACACAGATAGCATTGTAGACATTTCCATGTTTAAACACATAGCAGTGTAGATAATTCCATGTTTTTAGATATAGCTGTGTAGATGTTTCAATGGTTATACAGATAGCAGTGGAGTTATTTCCTTGTTTATACAGATAGCGGTGCAGATATTTCCATGCTTATAGACATACCGGTGTAGATATTTCCATGTTTATAGTGTTAGCGGTGAAGATATTTCCATATTTATAGAGATAGCGGTGTAGATATTTCCATGTTTTTACAGATATCGGTGTAGATATTTCCATGTTTACCCAGATTGCAGTGTAGATATTTCCATCTTTCTACAGATGGCATTGTAGATATTTCCATGTTTATACAGATGGTGGTGCAGATATTTCCATGTTTATATAGATGGTGGTGTAGATATTACCATGTTTATACAGATAGCGTTGTAGATATTTCCATGTTTATACAGATGACTGTGTAGGTATTTCCATGTTTATACATATGGCGGTGTAGATATTTCCATGTTTAGAGAGATAGCCATGAAGATATTTCCATGTTTATACAGACAGCGGTGTAGACATTTCCATGTTTATAGATATAGCGGTGTAGATATTTCCATAGTTGTACAAATAGCGGTGTAGATATGTCCATGTTTATACAGATAGCGGTGTACATGTTTCCATGTTTATACAGATAGCTGTGTAGATATATCCATGTTTATAGAGATCGTGGTGTGTATATTTCCATGTTTATACAGATAGCGGTGTAGATATTTCCATGTTTATACAGATAGCGGTGTAGATATTTCCATATTTACAGAGATAGAGGTGTAGATATTTCCATATTTGCACAGATTGCGGTGTAGATATTTCCACCTCTATACAGGTAGCGTTGTAGATATTTCCATGTTTATACAGATAGCGGTGTAGATATTTCCACGTTTATACAGATAGCGGTGTTGATATTTCCATGTTTATACAGATAGCGGTGTAGATAATTCCATGTTTATACAGATAGCGGTGGAGATATTTTCAAGTTTATACAGATAGCGGTGGACATATTTTCATGTTTATAGAGATGGCAGTGTAGATATTTCCAAGTTTATACAGGTAGCCGTGTCGATATTTCCGTGTTTATACAGATAGCGGTGCAGGTATTTCCATGTTTGTAGAGACAGCGGTGTAGATATTTCCATGTTGTTACAGATGGGGGTGTAAATATTTCCATGTTTATACAGATGACTGTGTAGATATTTCCATGTTTTTTACAGATTGCGGTGTAAATATTTCCACGTTTCGCAGATAGCGGTCTGGATATTTCCATGTTTATACAGATAGCGATATAGATATTTCCATGTTTATAGAGATGTCTGTGTAGTTATTTCCATGTTTATACAGATTGCAGTGTAGATACTTCCATGTTTATACAGATAGTGGGGTAGATATTTCTATGTTTATACAGGTGACTTTGAAGGTATTTCCATGTTTACATATGGCGGTGCAGATATGTCCATGTTTAGAGAGATAGCCATGAAGATATTTCCATGTTTATACAGACAGCGGTGTAGACATTTCCATGTTTATAGAGATAGCGGTGTAGATATTTCCATAGTTATACAGATAGCGGTGTAGATATTTCCATGTTTATACAGATAGCGGTGTAGATGTTTCCAAGTTTATACAGATAGCGGTGTAGATATATCCATGTTTATACAGATCGTGGTGTATATATTTCCATGTTTATACAGATAGCGGTGTAGATATTTCCATGTTTATACAGATAGCGGTGTAGATATTTCCATATTTACAGAGATAGAAGTGTAGATATTTCCATATTTGCACAGATTGCTGTGTACATATTTCCACGTTTATACCGATAGCGGTGTAGATATTTCCATGTTTATACAGATAGCGGTGTACATATTTCCATGTTTATACAGATAGCGGTGTAGTTATTTCCATGTTTATACAGATAGCGGTGTAGATATATCCATGTTTATAAAGATTGCGGTGTGGATATTTCCATGTTTATAAAGATAGCGGTGTAGATATCTCTATGTTTACACAGATTGCGGTGGAAATATTTCCATGTTAATACAGATAGCGATGTAAATATTTCCATGTTTATACAGATAGCGGAGGAGATATGTCCATGTTTATACAGATAGCGGGGTAGACATTTCCATGTTTATACAGATAGCGGTGTAGATATTTCCATGTTTATACAGATAGCAGTGGAGATATTTCCATGTTTAGACAGATAGGGTTGGAGATATTTCAATGTTTATACAGATGACTGTGTAGATATTTCCATGTGTATACAGATGGCAGTGTTGATATTTCCATGTTTATACAGATGGCAGTGTAGATATTTCCATGTTTATACAGATTGCGGTATGGCTATTTTCATGTTTATAGAAATAGCGGTAGGTATTTCCATGTTTATAGAGATGGTTGTGTAGATATTTCCATGTTTACACAGATGACTGTGTAGGTATTTCCATGTATATCCAGAAGGCAGTGTTGATATTTCAATGTTTATAGAGATAGCGGTTTAGTTATATCCATGTTTAAACAGATGGCAGTGTAGATATTTCCATGTTTATACAGAAGGCGGTGAAGATATTTCCATGTTTTTAGGGATAGCCATGTAGATATTTCCATGTTTATACAGATAGCGGTGTTGCCATTTCCATGTTTATAGAGATAGCGGTGTAGATATTTCCATATTTATGCAAATAGCGGAGTAGATATTTCCATGTTTATACAGATAGCAGTGTAGATATTAACATGTTTATACAGATAGCGGTGTAAATATATCCATGTTTATACAGATTGTGGTGTAGGTATTTCTAAGTTTATACAGATAGCCGTGTAGATATTTCCATGTTTATACAGATAGTGGTGTAGATATTTCCATGTTTACAGAGAAAGAGGTGTAGATATTTCCATATTCACACAGATTGCGGTGTACGTATTTCCATGTTTACACCGACAGCTGTGAAGATATTCCCATGTTTACACAGATACTGTTGTAGATGTTTCCATGTTTATGGAGATTGCAGTGTAGATATTTCCATGTTTATAAAGATAGCGGTGTAGATATTTCCATGTCTATGCAGATAGCGGTGGAGATATTTCCATGTTTATATAGATAGCGCTGTAGATAATTGCTTTTTTATGCAGATGGCGGTGTAGATATTTCCATGTTTATACAGATAGCAATGTAGGTATTTCCATGTTTATAGAGATAGCGGAGGAGGTACTTCCATGTTTTCACAGATAGCAATGTAGATATATGAATGTTTATACAGATAGCGGTCTAGATATTTCCATGTTTATACAGATAACCATGTAGATATTTCCATTTTTATTCACATAACGGGGTAGTTATTTCCAAGTTTATACAGATGACTGTGTACATATTTCCATGTTTATACAGATGGCGGTGTAGATATTTCCATGTTTATAGAGATAGCGGTATAGTTATTTCCATGTTTATATAGATAGCGGTGTAGATATTTCCATGTTTATATAGATAGCGGTGTAGATATTTCCATGTTTATACAGATAGCGGTGGACATATTTTCAAGTTTATACAGATAGCGGTGGACATATTTTCATGTTTATACAGATGGCGGTGTAGATATTTCCAAGTTTATACAGATAGCGGTGTAGATATTTCCATGTTTATACAGATTGCGGTGTAGATATTTCCATGTTTATGCAAATAGCAGTATAGGTTTTACATGTTTACAGAGATAGCGGTGTAGATATTTCCATGATTATAGAGATGGTGTTGTAGATATTTCCATGTCTATAGAGATGGTGTTGTAGATATTTTCATGTATATACAGATGACTGTGTAGATATTTCCATGTTTCTACAGATGGCGGTGTAGATATTTCCATGATTATAGAGAAAGCGGTGTAGATATTTCCATGTTTATACAGATAGCGGTGCAGATATATCCATGTTAATAGAGATAGCGTTGTATATATTTCCATCTTTGCAAACATTGTGGTGCAGATATTTCCATGTTTACACAGATAACGGTGTAGATATTTCCATGTTTACACAGATAGCATTGTAGACATTTCCATGTTTAAACACATAGCAGTGTAGATAATTCCATGATTTTAGATATAGCTGTGTAGATGTTTCAATGTTTATACAGATGGCGGTGGAGTTATTTCCTTGTTTATACAGATAGCGGTGTAGATATTTCCATGCTTATATACATACTGGTGTAGATATTTCCTTGTTGATAGTGTTAGCGGTGAAGATATTTCCATATTTATACAGATAGCGGTGTAGATATTTCCATGTTTTTACAGATATCGGTGTAGATATTTCCATGTTTACCCAGATTGCAGTGTAGATATTTCCATCTTTCTACAGACGGCATTGTAGATCTTTCCATGTTTATACAGATGGTGGTGTAGATATTTCCATGTCTATATAGATGGTGGTGTAGATATTTCCATGTTTATACAGATGGCGGTGTAGATATTTTGATGTTTATAGAGATAGCAGTGGAGATATTTCCATGTTTATACAGATAGCGGTGTAGTTATTTCCATGTTTATATAGATAGCGGTGTAGATATTTCCATGTATATACACATCGCTGTGTAGATATTTCCATGTTTATACAGATGGCAGTGTAGATATTTACATGTTTATACAGATAACTTTGTATGTATTTCCATGTTTGTACAGATGGCGGTGTAGATATTAAGATGTTTATAGAGAGAACAGTGGAGATATTTCCATGTTTATACTGATCACGGTGTAGATATTTCCATGTTTGTAGAGATGGCGGTGTAGATATTTCCATGGTCATAGAGATAGCGGTGTTGATTTTTCCATGTTTATAGAGATAGCTGTGTGGATATTTTATGTTTATACTCATAAGGGTGTAGATATTTCCATGTTTATAGAGATGGCGGTGTAGATATTTCCATGTTTATACAGATCACAGTTTAGATATTTCCATGTTTATAGAGATCGCGGTGTAGATATTTCCATGTGTATACAGATCATGGTGTAGATATTTCCATGTTTATACAGATCGCGGTGTTGTTATTACCATGTTTATAGGGATAGCGGTGCAAATATTTCCACATTTATACAGATAGCGGTGTAGTTATTAGCATGTTTATACAGATAGCGGTGTAGATATTTCCATGTTTATACAGATAGCGGTGTAGATATTTCCATGTTTATACAGATAGCGGTGAAGATAAATCCATGTTTATACAGTTAGCGGTGGAGATATTTTCAAGTTTATACAGATAGCGGTGGACATATTTTCATGTTTATAGAGATGGCAGTGTAGATATTTCCAAGTTCATACAGGTAGCGGTGTCGATATTTCCGTGCTTATACAGATAGCGGTGCAGGTATTTCCATGTTTGTAGAGACAGCGGTGTAGATATTTCCATGTTGTTACAGATGGGGGTGTAAATATTTCCATGTTTATACAGATGACTGTGTAGATATTTCCATGTTTTTTACAGATTGCGGTGTAAATATTTCCACGTTACGCAGATAGCGGTGTGGATATTTCCATGTTTATACAGATAGCGATGTAGATATTTCCATGTTTATAGAGATGGCTGTGTTGTTATTTCCATGTTTATACAGATTGCAGTGTAGATACTTCCATGTTTATACAGATAGTGGGGTAGATATTTCCATGTATATACAGGTGACTTTGTAGGTATTTCCATGTTTATACATATGGTGGTGTAGATATGTCCATGTTTAGAGAGATAGCCATGAAGATATTTCCATGTTTATACAGACAGCGGTATAGACATTTCCATGTTTATAGAGATAGCGGTGTAGATATTTCCATAGTTATACAGATAGCGGTGTAGATATTTCCATGTTTATACAGATAGCGGTGTAGATGTTTCCAAGTTTATACAGATAGCGGTGTAGATATATCCATGTTTATACAGATCGTGGCGTATATATTTCCATGTTTATACAGATAGCGGTGTAGATATTTCCATGTTTATACAGATAGCGGTGTTGATATTTCCATATTTACAGAGATAGAGGTGTAGATATTTCCATATTTGCACAGATTGCTGTGTACATATTTCCACGTTTATACAGATAGCGGTGTAGATATTTCCATGTTTATACAGATAGCGGTGTACATATTTCCATGTTTATACAGATAGCGGTGTAGTTATTTCCATGTTTATACAGATAGCGGTGTAGATATATCCATGTTTATACAGATTGCGTTGTAGATATTTCCATGTTTATAAAGATAGCGGTGTAGATATTTCTATGTTTACACAGATTGCGGTGGAAATATTTCCATGTTTATACAGATAGCGATGTAAATATTTCCATGTTTATACAGATAGCGGAGGAGATATATCCATGTTTAAACAGATAGCGGTGTAGACATTTCCATGTTTATACAGATAGCTGTGTAGATATTTCCATGTTTATACAGATATCTGTGGAGATATTTCCATGTTTAGACTGATAGGGGTGGAGATTTTCAATGTTTATACAGATGACTGTGTAGATATTTCCATGTGTATACAGAGGCAGTGTAGATATTTCCATGTTTATACAGATGGCAGTGTAGATATTTCCAAGTTTGTACAGATTGCGGTATGGCTATTTTCATGTTTATAGAAATAGCGGTGTAGGTATTTCCATGTTTATAGAGATGGCTGTGTAGATATTTCCATGTTTACACAGATGACTGTGTAGGTATTTCCATGTATATCCAGAAGGCAGTGTTGATATTTCAATGTTTATAGAGATAGCGGTTTAGTTATTTCCATGTTTATACAGATGGCAGTGTAGATATTTCCATGTTTATACAGAAGGCGGTGAAGATATTTCCATGTTTTTAGTGATAGCCATGTAGATATTTCCATGTTTATACAGATAGCGGTGTTGCCATTTCAATGTTTATAGAGATAGCGGTGTAGATATTTCCATATTTATGCAAATAGCGGAGTAGATATTTCCATGTTTATACAGATAGCAGTGTAGATATTAACATGTTTATACAGATAGCGGTGTAAATATATCCATGTTTATACAGATTGTGGTGTAGATATTTCCATGTTTATACAGATAGCGGTGTAGATATTTCCATGTTTATACAGATAGTGGTGTAGATATTTCCATGTTTACAGAGAAAGAGGTGTAGATATTTCCATATTCTCACAGATTGCAGTGTACGTATTTCCATATTTACACCGACAGCTGTGAAGTTATTCCCATGTTTACACAGATACTGTTGTAGATGTTTCCATGTTTATGGAGATTGCAGTGTAGATATTTCCATGTTTATAAAGATAGCGGTGTAGATATTTCCATGTCTATGCAAATAGCGGTGGAGATATTTCCATGTTTATACAGATAGCGGTGTAGATAAATCCATGTTTATACAGATAGCGGTGGAGATATTTTCAAGTTTATAAAGATAGCGGTGGACATATTTTCATGTTTATAGAGATGGCAGTGTAGATATTTCCAAGTTTGTACAGGTAGCGGTGTCGATATTTCCATCTTTATACAGATAGCGGTGCAGGTATTTCCATGTTTGTAGAGACAGCGGTGTAGATATTTCCATGTTTTTATAGATGGGGGTGTAAATATTTCCATGTTTATACAGATGACTGTGTAGATATTTCCATGTTTTTTACAGAATGCGGTGTAAATATTTCCACGTTACACAGATAGCGGTGTGGATATTTCCATGTTTATACAGATAGCGGTGTAGATATTTCCATGTTTATACAGATAGCGGTGTAGATATTTCCATATTTACAGAGATAGAGGTGTAGATATTTCCATATTTGCACAGATTGCGGTGTAGATATTTCCACCTCTATACAGGTAGCGATGTAGATATTTCCATGTTTATACAGATAGCGGTGTAGATATTTCCATGTTTATACAGATAGCGGTGTAGATATTTCCATGTTTATACAGATAGCGGTGTAGATAAATCCATGTTTATACAGATAGCGGTGGAGATATTTTCAAGTTTATACAGATAGCGGTGGACATATTTTCATGTTTATAGAGATGGCAGTGTAGATATTTCCAAGTTCATACAGGTAGCGGTGTCGATATTTCCGTGTTTATACAGATAGCGGTGCAGGTATTTCCATGTTTGTAGAGACAGCGGTGTAGATATTTCCATGTTGTTACAGATGGGGGTGTAAATATTTCCATGTTTATACAGATGACTGTGTAGATATTTCCATGTTTTTTACAGATTGCGGTGTAAATATTTCCACGTTACGCAGATAGCGGTGTGGATATTTCCATGTTTATACAGATAGCGATGTAGATATTTCCATGTTTATAGAGATGGCTGTGTTGTTATTTCCATGTTTATACAGATTGCAGTGTAGATACTTCCATGTTTATACAGATAGTGGGGTAGATATTTCCATGTATATACAGGTGAATTTGTAGGTATTTCCATGTTTATACATATGGTGGTGTAGATATGTCCACGTTTAGAGAGATAGCCATGAAGATATTTCCATGTTTATACAGACAGCTGTGTAGACATTACCATGTTTATAGAGATAGCGGTGTAGATATTTCCATAGTTATACAGATAGCGGTGTAGATATTTCCATGTTTATACAGATAGCGGTGTAGATGTTTCCAAGTTTGTACAGATAGCGGTGTAGATATATCCATGTTTATACAGATCGTGGTGTATATATTTCCATGTTTATACAGATAGCGGTGTAGATATTTCCATGTTTATACAGATAGCGGTGTAGATATTTCCATATTTACAGAGATAGAGGTGTAGATATTTCCATATTTGCACAGATTGCTGTGTACATATTTCCACGTTTATACAGATAGCGGTGTAGATATTTCCATGTTTATACAGATAGCGGTGTACATATTATTTCCATGTTTATACAGATAGCGGTGTAGTTATTTCCATGTTTATACAGATAGCGGTGTAGATATATCCATGTTTATACAGATTGCGTTGTAGATATTTCCATGTTTATAAAGATAGCGGTGTAGATATTTCTATGTTTACACAGATTGCGGTGGAAATATTTCCAAGTTTATACAGATAGCGATGTAAATATTTCCGTGTTTATACAGATAGCGGAGGAGATATATCCATGTTTAAACAGATAGCGGTGTAGACATTTCCATGTTTATACAGATAGCTGTGTAGATATTTCCATGTTTATACAGATATCTGTGGAGATATTTCCATGTTTAGACTGATAGGGGTGGAGATATTTCAATGTTTATACAGATGTCTGTGTAGATATTTCCATGTGTATACAGATGGCAGTGTAGATATTTCCATGTTTATACAGATGGCGGTGTAGATATTTCCAAGTTTGTACAGATTGCGGTATGGCTATTTTCATGTTTATAGAAATAGCGGTGTAGGTATTTCCATGTTTATAGAGATGGCTGTGTAGATATTTCCATGTTTACACAGATGACTGTGTAGGTATTTCCATGTATATCCAGAAGACAGTGTTGATATTTCAATGTTTATAGAGATAGCGGTTTAGTTATTTCCATGTTTATACAGATGGCAGTGTAGATATTTCCATGTTTATACAGAAGGCGGTGAAGATATTTCCATGTTTTTAGTGATAGCCATGTAGATATTTCCATGTTTATACAGATAGCGGTGTTGCCATTTCCATGTTTATAGAGATAGCGGTGTAGATATTTCCATATTTATGCAAATAGCGGAGTAGATATTTCCATGTTTATACAGATAGCAGTGTAGATATTAACATGTTTATACAGATAGCGGTGTAAATATATCCATGTTTATACAGATTGTGGTGTAGATATTTCCATGTTTATACAGATAGCGGTGTAGATATTTCCATATTTATACAGATAGTGGTGTAGATATTTCCATGTTTACAGAGAAAGAGGTGTAGATATTTCCATATTCTCACAGATTGCAGTGTACGTATTTCCATATTTACACCGACAGCTGTGAAGGTATTCCCATGTTTACACAGATACTGTTGTAGATGTTTCCATGTTTATGGAGATTGCAGTGTGGATATTTCCATGTTTATAAAGATAGCGGTGTAGATATTTCCATGTCTATGCAAATAGCGGTGGAGATATTTCCATGTTTATACAGATAGCGGTGTAGATAAATCCATGTTTATACAGATAGCGGTGGAGATATTTTCAAGTTTATAAAGATAGCGGTGGACATATTTTCACGTTTATAGAGATGGCAGTGTAGATATTTCCAAGTTTGTACAGGTAGCGGTGTCGATATTTCCATCTTTATACAGATAGCGGTGCAGGTATTTCCATGTTTGTAGAGACAGCGGTGTAGATATTTCCATGTTTTTATAGATGGGGGTGTAAATATTTCCATGTTTATACAGATGACTGTGTAGATATTTCCATGTTTTTTACAGAATGCGGTGTAAATATTTCCATGTTACGCAGATAGCGGTGTGGATATTTCCATGTTTATACAGATAGCGGTGTAGATATTTCCATGTTTATACAGATAGCGGTGTAGATATTTCCATATTTACAGAGATAGAGGTGTAGATATTTCCATATTTGCACAGATTGCGGTGTAGATATTTCCACCTCTATACAGGTAGCGATGTAGATATTTCCATGTTTATACAGATAGCGGTGTAGATATTTCCATGTTTATACAGATAGCGGTGTAGATATTTCCATGTTTATACAGATAGCGGTGTAGATAAATCCATGTTTATACAGATAGCGGTGGAGATATTTTCAAGTTTATACAGATAGCGGTGGACATATTTTCATGTTTATAGAGATGGCAGTGTAGATATTTCCAAGTTCATACAGGTAGCGGTGTCGATATTTCCGTGTTTATACAGATAGCGGTGCAGGTATTTCCATGTTTGTAGAGACAGCGGTGTAGATATTTCCATGTTGTTACAGATGGGGGTGTAAATATTTCCATGTTTATACAGATGACTGTGTAGATATTTCCATGTTTTTTACAGATTGCGGTGTAAATATTTCCACGTTACGCAGATAGCGGTGTGGATATTTCCATGTTTATACAGATAGCGATGTAGATATTTCCATGTTTATAGAGATGGCTGTGTTGTTATTTCCATGTTTATACAGATTGCAGTGTAGATACTTCCATGTTTATACAGATAGTGGGGTAGATATTTCCATGTATATACAGGTGAATTTGTAGGTATTTCCATGTTTATACATATGGTGGTGTAGATATGTCCATGTTTAGAGAGATAGCCATGAAGATATTTCCATGTTTATACAGACAGCTTTGTAGACATTACCATGTTTATAGAGATAGCGGTGTAGATATTTCCATAGTTATACAGATAGCGGTGTAGATATTTCCATGTTTATACAGATAGCGGTGTAGATGTTTCCAAGTTTGTACAGATAGCGGTGTAGATATATCCATGTTTATACAGATCGTGGTGTATATATTTCCATGTTTATACAGATAGCGGTGTAGATATTTCCATGTTTATACAGATAGCGGTGTAGATATTTCCATATTTACAGAGATAGAGGTGTAGATATTTCCATATTTGCACAGATTGCTGTGTACATATGTCCACGTTTATACAGATAGCGGTGTAGATATTTCCATGTTTATACAGATAGCGGTGTACATATTATTTCCATGTTTATACAGATAGCGGTGTAGTTATTTCCATGTTTATACAGATAGCGGTGTAGATATATCCATGTTTATACAGATTGCGTTGTAGATATTTCCATGTTTATAAAGATAGCGGTGTAGATATTTCTACGTTTACACAGATTGTGGTGGAAATATTTCCATGTTTATACAGATAGCGATGTAAATATTTCAATGTTTATACAGATAGCGGAGGATATATATCCATGTTTAAACAGACAGCGGTGTAGACATTTCCATGTTTATACAGATAGTGGTGTAGATATTTCCATGTTTATACAGATAGCAGTGTTGATATTTCCATGTTTAGACAGTTAGGGGTGGAGATATTTCAATGTTTATACAGATGACTGTGTAGATATTTCCATGTGTATACAGATGGCAGTGTAGATATTTCCATGTTTATACAGATGGCGGTGTAGATATTTCCAAGTTTGTACAGATTGCGGTATGGCTATTTTCATGTTTATAGAAATAGCGGTGTAGGTATTTCCATGTTTATAGAGATGGCTGTGTAGATATTTCCATGTTTACACAGATGACTGTGTAGGTATTTCCATGTATATCCAGAAGGCAGTGTTGATATTTCAATGTTTATAGAGATAGCGGTTTAGTTATTTCCATGTTTATACAGATGGCAGTGTAGATATTTCCATGTTTATACAGAAGGCGGTGAAGATATTTCCATGTTTTTAGTGATAGCCATGTAGATATTTCCATGTTTATACAGATAGCGGTGTTGCCATTTCCATGTTTATAGAGATAGCGGTGTAGATATTTCCATATTTATGCAAATAGCGGAGTAGATATTTCCATGTTTATACAGATAGCAGTGTAGATATTAACATGTTTATACAGATAGCGGTGTAAATATATCCATGTTTATACAGATTGTGGTGTAGATATTTCCATGTTTATACAGATAGCGGTGTAGATATTTCCATGTTTATACAGATAGTGGTGTAGATATTTCCATGTTTACAGAGAAAGAGGTGTAGATATTTCCATATTCTCACAGATTGCAGTGTACGTATTTCCATATTTACACCGACAGCTGTGAAGGTATTCCCATGTTTACACAGATACTGTTGTAGATGTTTCCATGTTTATGGAGATTGCAGTGTGGATATTTCCATGTTTATAAAGATAGCGGTGTAGATATTTCCATGTCTATGCAAATAGCGGTGGAGATATTTCCATGTTTATACAGATAGCGGTGTAGATAAATCCATGTTTATACAGATATCGGTGGAGATATTTTCAAGTTTATAAAGATAGCGGTGGACATATTTTCATGTTTATAGAGATGGCAGTGTAGATATTTCCAAGTTTGTACAGGTAGCGGTGTCGATATTTCCATCTTTATACAGATAGCGGTGCAGGTATTTCCATGTTTGTAGAGACAGCGGTGTAGATATTTCCATGTTTTTATAGATGGGGGTGTAAATATTTCCATGTTTATACAGATGACTGTGTAGATATTTCCATGTTTTTTACAGAATGCGGTGTAAATATTTCCACGTTACGCAGATAGCGGTGTGGATATTTCCATGTTTATACAGATAGCGGTGTAGATATTTCCATGTTTATACAGATAGCGGTGTAGATATTTCCATATTTACAGAGATAGAGGTGTAGATATTTCCATATTTGCACAGATTGCGTTGTAGATATTTCCACCTCTATACAGATAGCGATGTAGATATTTCCATGTTTATACAGATAGCGGTGTAGATATTTCCATGTTTATACAGATAGCGGTGTAGATATTTCCATGTTTATACAGATAGCGGTGTAGATAAATCCATGTTTATACAGATAACGGTGGAGATATTTTCAAGTTTATACAGATAGCGGTGGACATATTTTCATGTTTATAGAGATGGCAGTGTAGATATTTCCAAGTTCATACAGGTAGCGGTGTCGATATTTCCGTGTTTATACAGATAGCGGTGCAGGTATTTCCATGTTTGTAGAGACAGCGGTGTAGATATTTCCATGTTGTTACAGATGGGGGTGTAAATATTTCCATGTTTATACAGATGACTGTGTAGATATTTCCATGTTTTTTACAGATTGCGGTGTAAATATTTCCACGTTACGCAGATAGCGGTGTGGATATTTCCATGTTTATACAGATAGCGATGTAGATATTTCCATGTTTATAGAGATGGCTGTGTTGTTATTTCCATGTTTATACAGATTGCAGTGTAGATACTTCCATGTTTATACAGATAGTGGGGTAGATATTTCCATGTATATACAGGTGAATTTGTAGGTATTTCCATGTTTATACATATGGTGGTGTAGATATGTCCATGTTTAGAGAGATAGCCATGAAGATATTTCCATGTTTATACAGACAGCTGTGTAGACATTACCATGTTTATAGAGATAGCGGTGTAGATATTTCCATAGTTATACAGATAGCGGTGTAGATATTTCCATGTTTATACAGATAGCGGTGTAGATGTTTCCAAGTTTGTACAGATAGCGGTGTAGATATATCCATGTTTATACAGATCGTGGTGTATATATTTCCATGTTTATACAGATAGCGGTGTAGATATTTCCATGTTTATACAGATAGCGGTGTAGATATTTCCATATTTACAGAGATAGAGTTGTAGATATTTCCATATTTGCACAGATTGCTGTGTACATATGTCCACGTTTATACAGATAGCGGTGTAGATATTTCCATGTTTATACAGATAGCGGTGTACATATTATTTCCATGTTTATACAGATAGCGGTGTAGTTATTTCCATGTTTATACAGATAGCGGTGTAGATATATCCATGTTTATACAGATTGCGTTGTAGATATTTCCATGTTTATAAAGATAGCGGTGTAGATATTTCTACGTTTACACAGATTGCGGTGGAAATATTTCCATGTTTATACAGATAGCGATGTAAATATTTCCATGTTTATACAGATAGCGGAGGAGATATATCCATGTTTAAACAGACAGCGGTGTAGACATTTCCATGTTTATACAGATAGTGGTGTAGATATTTCCATGTTTATACAGATAGCAGTGTTGATATTTCCATGTTTAGACAGATAGGGGTGGAGATATTTCAATGTTTATACAGATGACTGTGTAGATATTTCCATGTGTATACAGATGGCAGTGTAGATATTTCCATGTTTATACAGATGGCAGTGTAGATATTTCCATGTTTATACAGATTGCGGTATGGCTATTTTCATGTTTATAGAAATAGCGGTGTAGATATTTCCATGTTTATAGAGATGGCTGTGTAGATATTTCCATGTTTACACAGATGACTGTGTAGGTATTTCCATGTATATCCAGAAGGCAGTGTTGATATTTCAATGTTTATAGAGATAGCGGTTTAGTTATTTCCATGTTTATACAGATGGCAGTGTAGATATTTCCATGTTTATACAGAAGGCGGTGAAGATATTTCCATGTTTTTAGGGATAGCCATATATATATTTCCATGTTTATACAGATAGCGGTGTTGACATTTCCATGTTTATAGAGATAGCGGTGTAGATATTTCCATATTTATGCAAATAGCGGAGTAGATATTTCCATGTTTATACAGATTGCAGTGTAGATATTAACATGTTTATACAGATAGCGGTGTAAATATATCCATGTTTATACAGATTGTGGTGTAGATATTTCCATGTTTATACAGATAGCGGTGTAGATATTTCCATGTTTATACAGATAGTGGTGTAGATATTTCCATGTTTATACAGATATTGGTGTAGATATTTCCATGTTTACAGAGAAAGATGTGTAGATATTTCCATATTCACACAGACTGCGGTGTACGTATTTCCATGTTTACACCGACAGCTGTGAAGATATTCCCATGTTTACACAGATACTGTTGTAGATGTTTCCATGTTTATGGAGATTGCAGTGTAGATATTTCCATGTTTATAAAGATAGCGGTGTAGATATTTCCATGTCTATGCAGATAGCGGTGGAGATATTTCCATGTTTATATAGATAGCCCTGTAGATAATTGCTTTTTTATACAGATGGCGGTGTAGATATTTCCATGTTTATGCAGATAGCAATGTAGGTATTTCCATGTTTATAGAGATAGCGGAGGAGGTACTTCCATGTTTTCACAGATAGCAATGTAGATATATGAATGTTTATACAGATAGCGGTCTAGATATTTCCATGTTTATACAGATAACCATGTAGATATTTCCATATTTAAACACATAACGGGGTAGTTATTTCCAAGTTTATACAGATGACTGTGTACATATTTCCATGTTTATACAGATGGCGGTGTAGATATTTCCATCTTTATACAGATCGCGGTGTAGATATTTCCATGTTTATATAGATAGCGGTGCAGATATTTCCATGTTTTTACAGATATCGGTGTAGATATTTCCATGTTTACACAGATTGCAGTGTAGATATTTCCATCTTTCTACAAATGGCATTGCAGATATTTCCATGTTTATATAGATGGTGGTGCAGTTATTACCAAGTTTACAGATAGTGGTGTAGATATTTCCATGTATATACAGATCGTGGTGAAGATACTTCCATGTTTATACAGATCGCGATGTAGATAATTCCATGTTTATACAGATCACAGTGCAGATATTTCCATGTTTAAACAGATAGCGGTGTAGATATTTCCATGTTTATAGAGATAGCGGTGAAGGTATTTCCATGTTTATATACATAGCGATGTACATATTTCCCTGTTTATATAGATGGCATTGTAGATATTTCCATGTTTATACCGATAGCGGTGTTTTTATTTCCACGTTTATACAGATAGCGATGTAGATATTTCCATGTTTATACAGCTCGCAGTGCAGATATTTATATCTTTGTACAGATGGCATTGTAGATATTTCCTTGGTCACACAGATGGCGGTGTAGATGTTTCCATGTTTATACAGATGGCGGAGTAGTTAGTTCCATGTTTATGGAGATGGCAGTGTAGATAATTTCATGTTTATAGAGATGGCGGTGTAGATATTTCCATGTTTATAGAGATAGCAGTGTAGATATTTACATGTTTATACAGATGGCTGTGTAAATATTTCCATGTGTATACAGATGGCATTGTAGATATTTCCATGTTTATACAGATGACTGCATACGTATTTCCATGTTTTTCCAGATGGCAGTGCAGATATTTCCATGTTTATAGAGATAGTGGTGTAGATATTTCCATCTTTGTACAGATGGCGGTGTTGATATTTCCATCTATACACAGATGGCCTTGTAGATATTTCCTTGTTTAAACAGATGGCGGCGTAGATATTTCCATGGACATGCAAATGGCGGTGTTGATATTTCCATGTATACACAGATGGCCGTGAAGGTATTTCCATGTTTATACAGATGGCGGCGTAGATATTTCCATGGGCATGAAGATAGCGGTGTAGATATTTCCATGTTTATACAGATAGCGGTGTAGATATTTCCATGTTTACACAGATGGTGGTGTAGATATTTCCGTGTTTATACACATGGCGGAGTAGATACTTCCATCTTTACGGAGATGGCAGTGTAGATATTTTCATGTTTATAGAGATGGCGGTGTAGATACTTCCATATTTATAGAGATAGCGGTGTAGATATTTCCATGTTTATACAGACCGCAGTGTAGTTATTTCCATGTTTATAGAGATAGCAGTGTAGATAATTCCATGTTTGTACAGATGGCAGTGTTGATGTTCCCATCTCTACACAAATTGCCTTGTAGGTGTTTCCGTGTGTATACAGATGGCATTGAAGATATTTCCATGTTTATACAGATGGTGGTGTAGATATTTCCATGTTTACACAGATGACTGTATAGGTATTTCCATATTTATACAGATGGCGGTGTAGATATTTCCATGTTTATAGAGATAGCGGTGTAGATATTTCCATATTTATAAAGATTACTGTGTAGAAATATCCATGTTTATACAGATAGCGGTGTAAATATTTCCACGTTGATACAGATCACGGTGTAGATATTTCCATGTTTATAGAGATAGCATTGTAGATATTTCCATGTTTATACAGATAGCGGTGTAGATATTTCCATGTTTATACAGACCGCGGTGTAGATATTTCCTTGTTTATACAGATAGCGGTGCAGATATTTCCATGTTTGTACAGATGGTGGTGTTGATATTTCCATCTATACACAGATGACCGTGTAGATATTTCCATGTTTATACAGATGGCGGTGAAGGTATTTCCATGTTTATACAGATAAGTTTGTAAGTATTTCCATGTTTATACAGATGGCGGTGTAGATATTTCGATGTTTATAGAGATAGCAGTGGAGATATTTCCATGTTTATACAGACAGCGGTGTAGATATTTCCATGTATATACTGATCGTGGTGTAGATATTTCCATGTTTATAGAGATGGCGGTGTAGATATTTCCATGTTCATAGAGATAGCGGTGTTGATTTTTCCATGTTTATAGAGATAGCGGTGTGGATATTTCCATGTTTATACAGATAGGGGTGTAGATATTTCCATGTTTATAGAGATGGCGGTGTAGATATTTCCATGTTTATACAGATCACGGTGTAAATATTTCCTTGTTTATACTAATAGCGGTGTAGTTATTTCCATGTTTATACAGATAGCGGTGTAGTTATTTCCATGTATATACTGATGGCTGTGTAGGTATTTCCCGGTTTATACAGATGGCTGAGTAGATATTTCCATGTTTATACAGATGACTTTGTAGGTATTTCCATTTATATACAGATGGTGGTGTAGATATTTCCATGTTTATACAGATCGTGGTGTAGATATTTCCATGTTTATACAGACCGCGGTGTAGATATTTCCATGTTTATACAGACAGCGGTGCAGATGTTTCCTTGTTTGTACAGATGGCGGTGTTGATATTTCCATCAATTCACAGATGACCGTGTAGATATTTCCATGTTTATACAGATGGCGGTGCAGATATTTCCATGGATATGTAGATGGCGGTGTAGATATTTCCATGTTTATAAAGATAGCTGTGTAGTTATTTCCATGTTTATATATATACTGGTGTAGTTATCTCCAGGTATATACACATGGCTGTGTAGATATTTCCATGTTTATAAAGATGGCGGTGAAGATATTTCCATGTTTATACAGAAAGCTTTGTAAGTATTTCCATGTTTATACAGATGGCGGTGTAGATATTTCGATGTTTAAAGAGATAGCAGTGGAGATATTTCCATGTTTATACAGATAGCGGTGTAGATATTTCCATGTTTATACTGATCGTGGTGTAGATATTTCCATGTTTATAGAGATGGCGGTGTAGATATTTCCATGTTCATAGAGATAGCGGTGTTGATTTTTCCATGTTTATAGAGACAGCGGTGTTGATATTTCCATGTTTATACAGATAGGGGTGTAGATATTTCCATGTTTATAGAGATGGCGGTGTAGATATTTCCATGTTTATACAGATCACGGTGTAGATATTTCCTTGTTTATACTAATAGCGGTGTAGTTATTTCCATGTTTATACAGAGAGCGGTGTAGATATTTCCATGAATATACAGATGGCTGTGTAGATATTTCCATGTTTATTCAGATGGTTTTGTAGATATTTCCATTTTTATACAGACGACTTTGTAGGTATTTCCATGTTTATACAGATGGCGGTGTAGATGTTTCCTTGTTTATAGAGATAGCTGTGTAGATATTTCCATGTTTATACAGATAGCGGAGTAGATATTTCCATGTTTATACAGATCGCGGTGTACATATTTCCATGTTTATACAGATCGCGGTGTAGATATTTCCATGTTTGTAGAGATAGCGGTGTAGATATTTCCATGTTTTTACAGATATCGGTGTAGATATTTCCATGTTTACACAGATTGCGGTGTAGATATTTCCATTTTTCTACAGATGGCATTGTAGATATTTCCATGTTTATACCGATGGTGGTGTAGATATTTCCATATTTATACAGATGGTGGTGTAGATATTACCATGTTTATACAGATAGCGGTGTAGATATTTCCATGTTTATGCAGATCGTGGTGAAGATATTTCCATGTTTATACAGATCGTGGTGTAGATATTTCCAGGTTTATACAGATCGCGGTGTAGATATTTCCATGTTTATACAGATAGCGGTGTAGATATTTCCATGTTTATAGAGATAGCGTTGTAGGTACTTCCATGTTTATAGACATTGCGGTGTAGATATTTCCATGTTTATATAGATGGCGTTGTAGACATTTCCAGGTTTATACCGACAGCGGTGTTGGTATTTCCACGTTTATACAGATAGCGATGTAGATATTTCCATGTTTATACAGCTCGCGGTGCAGATATTTATATCTTTATACAGATGGCATTGTAGATATTTCCTTATTCACACAGATGGCAGTGTATATGTTTCCATGTTTATACAGAAGGCAGAGTAGTTAGTTCCATCTTTATGGAAATGTCAGTGTAGATATTTACATGTTTCTACAGATGGCTGAGTAGATATTTCCATGGGTATACAGATGGCATTGTAGATATTTCCATGTTTATACACATGACTGTATACATATTTCCATGTTTTTACAGATGGCAGTGCAGATATTTCCATGTTTATAGAGATAGCGGTGTAGATATTTCCATGTTTCTACAGATGACGGTGTTGATATTTCCCTCTATACACAGATGGCCGTGTAGATATTTCCATGTTAATATAGATGGCGGCATAGATATTTCCATGGACATGCAGATGGCGGTGTAGATATTTCCATGTTTAAACAGATAGCGGTGTAGATATTTCCATGTTTACACAGATAGTGTTGTAGATATTTCTGTGTTTATACACATGGCAGAGTAGATACTTCCAGCTTTATGGAGATGGTGGTGTAGATATTTCCATATTTATAGAGATAGCGGTGTAGATATTTCCATCTTTCTACAGATGTCAGTGTAGATATTTCCATGTTTATACAGATAGAGGTGTAGATATTTCCATGTATATACAGATGGCTGTGTAGATATTTCCATATTTATACAGATGTCTGTGTAGATATTTCCATGTGAATACAGATGGTATTGTAGGTATTTCCATGTTTATACAGATGGTGGTGTAGATATTTCCATGTTTATACAGTTGTCAGTGTAGATATTTCCATGTTTTTACAGATGGCAGTGTAGATATTTCAATGTTTATTGAGATGGCGCTGTAGATATTTCCATGTTTATACAGATAGCAGTGTAAATATTTCCATGTTTATACAGATTACGGGGTAGATATTTCCATGTTTATAGAGATAGCGGTGTACATATTTCCATGTTTGTACAGATAGCGGTGTAGATATTTCCATGTTTATATAGACCGCGGTGTAGATATTTCCATGTTTATACAGATAGCGGTGCAGATATTTCCATCTTTGTACAGATGGCGGTGTTGTTATTTCCATCTATACACAGATAACCGTATAGATATGTCAATGTTTATACAGATGGCGGCACAGATATTTCCATGGATATGTAGATGGCGGTGTAGATATTTCCATGTTTATACTGATCGTGGTGTAGATATTTCCATGTTTATAGAGATGGCGGTGTAGATATTTCCGTATTCATAGAGATAGCGGTGTTGATTTTTCCATGTTTATAGAGATAGCGGTGTGGATATTTCCATGTTAATACAGACAGGGGTGTAGATATTTCCATTTTTATAGAGATGGCGGTGTAGATATTTCCATGTTTATACAGATCACGGTGTAGATATTTCCTTGTTTATACAAATAGCGGTGTAGTTATTTCCATGTTTATACAGATAGCGGTGTAGATATTTCCATGTATATACAGATGGATGTGTAGATATTTCCATGTTTATACAGATCGCGGTGTAGATATTTCCATGTTTACAGATTGCGGTGTAAATATTTCCATGTTTATAGAGATAGTGGTGTAGATATTTCCTTGCTCTTACTGATATCGGTGTAGATAATTCCATGTTTACACAGATTGCGGTGTAGATATTTCCATCTTTCTACAGATGGCATTGTAGATATTTCCATGTTTATACAGATGGCGGTGTAGATATTTCCATGTTTATATAGATGGCGTTGTAGATATTTCCATGTTTATACAGATTGTTTTGAAGTTATTTCCATGTTTATACAGATCGCGGTGTAGATATTTCCATGTTTATACAGATCGCGGTGTAGATATTTTCATGTTTATAGAGATGGCGGTGTTGATATTTCCATGTTTATAGAGATAGCAGTGTAGATATTTACATGTTTCTACAGATGGCTGTGTAGATATTTCCATGTGTATACAAATGGCATTGTAGATATTTCCATGTTTATACAGATGACTGTATACGTATTTCCATGTTTTTACAGATGGCAGTGCAGATATTTCCATGTTTATAGAGATAGCGGAGTAGATATTTCCATGTTTCTACAGATGGCGGTGTTGATATTTCCATCTATACACAGATTGCCGTGTAGATATTTCCATGTTTATATAGATGGCGGCGTAGGTATTTCCATGGACATGCAGATGGCGGTGTAGATATTTCCATGTTTAAACAGATAGCGGTGTAGATATTTCCATGTTTACACAGATAGTGTTGAATATATTTCCTTGTTTATACACATGGCAGAGTAGATACTTCCATCTTTATGGAGATGGCAGTGTAGATATTATCATGTTTATAGAGATGGCGGTGTAGATATTTCCATATTTATAGAGATAGCGGTGTAGATATTTCCATCTTTCTACAGATGTCAGTGTAGATATTTCCATGTTTATACTGATAGCGGTGTAGATATTTCCATGTATATACAGATGGCTGTGTAGATATTTCCATGTTTATACAGATGGCTGTGTAGATATTTCCATGTTTATACAGATGACTTTGTAGGTATTTCCATGTTTATACAGATGGCGGTGTAGATATTTCCATGTTTATAGAAATAGCTGTGTAGATATTTCCATGTTTATACAGATAGCGGTGTAGGTATTTCCATGTTTATACAGATCGCGGTGTAGATATTTCCATGTTTGTACAGATTGCGGTGTAGATATTTCCATGTTTATAGAGATAGCGGTGTAGATATTTCCATGTTTTTACAGATATCGGTGTAGATATTTCCATGTTTATACAGATGGCGGTGTAGATATTTCCATGTTTATATAGATGGCGGTGTAGATATTTCCATGTTTATACTGATCGTGGTGAAGATATTTCCATGTTTATACAGATCGCAGTGTAGATATTTCCATGTTTGTACAGATCGCGGTGTAGATATTTCCATGTTTATGCAGATAGCGGTGTAGATATTTCCATGTTCATACAGATAGCGGTGTAGATATTTCCATATTTATACAGATAACGGTGTAGAAATTTCCATGTTTATACACATAGCGGTGTAAATATTTCCATGTTTATACAGATCACGGTGTAGATATTTCCATGTTTATACCGATAGCGGTGTAGATATTTCCATGTTTAAACAGACCGCGGTGTAGATATTTCCATGTTTATACAGATGGCTGTGTAGATATTTCCATGTTTATACAGATGACTTTGTGGGTATTTCCATGTTTATACAGATCGCTGTGTAGATATTTCCATATTTATACAGGTTGCGGTGTAGATATTTCCATGTTTATAGAGATATCGGTGTAGATATTTCCATGTTTTTACAGATATCGGTGTAGATATTTCCATGTTTACACAGATTGCGTTGTAGATATTTCAATCTTTCTACAGATGGCATTGTAGATATTTCCATGTTTATACAGATGGCGGTGTAGATATTTCCATGTTTATATAGTTGGCGGTGTAGATATTTCCATGTTTATGCAGATTGTGGTGAAGATATTTCCATGTTTATACAGATCGCGGTGTAGATATTTCCATGTTTATACAGATCGCGGTGTAGATATTTCCATGTTTATACAGATCGCGGTGTAGATATTTCCATGTTTATACAGATAGCGGTGTAGATATTTCCATATTTATACAGATAACGGTGTAGAAATTTCCATGTTTATACACATAGCGGTGTAAATATTTCCATGTTTATACAGATCAAGGTGTAGATATTTCCATGTTTATAGAGATAGTGCTGTAGATATTTCCATGTTTATACAGATAGCGGTTTACATATTTCCATGTTTAAACAGACCGCGGTGTAGATATTTCCATGTTTATACAGATGGCTTTGTAGATATTTCCATGTTTATACAGATGACTTTGTGGGTATTTCCATGTTTATACAGATCGCGGTGTAGATATTTCCATGTTTATACAGGTTGCGGTGTAGATATTTCCACGTTTATACAGATGCCTATGCAGATATTTCCATATTTATACAGAGGGCTCTGTAGATATTTCCATGTTTATACACATGGCAGTGTAGATTTTTCCATGTTTATATACATAAAGGTGGAGATATTTCCTTGTTTATACAGATCGTGGTGTAGATATTTCTTTGTTTATAAAGAGAGCCGTGTAGATATTTCCATGTTTATACAGTTAGCAGTGTACATATATCCATGTTTATACAGATCGTTGTGTAGATATTTCCATTTTTCTCAGATGGCAGTTTAGATATTTCCATGTTTATATACATGGCGGTGTAGAAATTTCCATGTTTATACAGACAGCAGTGTAGATATTTCCATGTTCATTCAGAAGGTGGTGTAGATATTTCTATGTTTATAGAGATAGCGGTGTAGGTATTTCCATGTGTATAGAGACAGTGGTGTAGGTATTTCCATGTTTATAGAGATAGTGGTGTAGATATTTCCATGTTTATTCAGATAGCATAGAGGTTATTTCCATGTTTATACAGATGGCGGTGTAGATAGTTTCATGTTTATGGAGATGGCCGTGTAGATATTTTTACGTTTATAGAGATGGCGGTGTAGATATTTCCATGTTTATAGAGATAGCGGTGTAGATATTTCCACGTTTATACAGATGGCGGTGTAGATATTTCCACGCTTATACAGATGGAAGTGTAGATATATCCATGTTTATATAGATAGCGGTGGAGATATTTCCATATTTATAAAGATAGCGTTATAGATATTTCCATGTTTATACAGATAACAGTGTAGATATATCCATGTTTATACAGATAGCGGTTTAGATATTTCCATGTTTATACAGATAGTGGTGTTGGTATTTCCATGTTTGTACAACTAGCATTGAAGATATTTCCATGTTTATACAGCTCGCGGTGTTGTTATTTCCATCTTTATAGAGTTGGCAGTGTAGATAATTCCATGTTTTTACAGATAGCGGTGTAGATACTTCCGTGTTTATACAGATGGTGGTGTAGATATTTCCATGTTTATAGAGATAGGGGTGTAGTTATTTCCGTGTTTATACAGAGGGCAGTGTAGATATTTTCATGTTTATACAGAAGGCGGTGTAGACATTTCCATGTTTATAGATATAGCGGTGTAGATATTTCCATATTTATACAGATAGCGGACTAGATATTTCCATGTTTATACAGATAGTGGTGTAGATATTTCCATGTTTATACAGATTGCGGTGTAGATATTTCCATCCTCACACAGATTGCTTTGTACATATTTCCATGTTTACACAGACAGCTGTGTAGATATTTCCATGTTTACTCAGATAGTGTTGAAGATATTTCCATGTTTATAGTGATTGCCGTCTAGATATTTCCATGTTTATAAAGATAGTGGTGTAGATATTTCCATGTTTACACAGATAACGGTGGAGATATTTCCATGTTTATACAGATAGCGCTGTAGGTATTTGCATGTTTGTACAGATAGCGGTGTAGATATTTCCATGTTTATACAAATAGCGGTGTAGATATTTCCATGTTTATACAGAGAGCGGTGGAGATATTTCCATGTTTATACAGATAGCGGTGGAGATATTTCCATGTTTATACAGATGGTGGTGTAGAGATTTCCAAGTTTATGCAGATAGCGGTGTAGTTATTTCCATGTTTATAGAGATTGCTTTGTAGATATTTCCATGTTTATATAGATAGCGGTGGAGATATTCCCATGTTTATACAGATAGCGCTGTAGATATGTGCATGTTTATGCAGATAGTGGTGGAGATATTCCCATGTTTATACAGATAGCGTTGTAGATATGTGCATGTTTATGCAGATAGCGGTGTAGATATTTCCATGTTTATCCAGATAGCGTTTAGCTATTTCCATGTTTATACAGATAGCGATGTAGATATTTCCATGTTTATAGAAATGGCTGTCTAGATATTTCCATGTTTATACAGATGGCAGTGTAGATATTTCCATATTTATGGAAATAGCCATGTAGATACTTCCATGTTTAAACAGATAGCGGTGCCGACATTTCCATGTTTATAGAGATAGCGGTGTAGATATTTCCATATTTATACAGATAGCGGTGTAGATATTTCCATGTTTACACAGATAGCGGTGTAGATATTTCCATGTTTATACAGATAGTTGTGTGGATATTTCCATGTTTATAGAGATAGAGGTGTAGATATTTCCATATTTGCACAGATTGCGGTGTAGATATTTCCATCCTCACACAGATTGTGGTGTACATATTTCCATGTTTACACAGACAGCTGTGTCGATATTTCCATGTTTACACAGATAGTGTTGAAGATATTTCCATGTTTATAGTGGTTGCGGTGTAGATAATTCCATGTTTATAAAGATAGTGGTGTAGATATTTCCATGTTTACACAGATAACGGTGGAGTTATTTCCATGTTTATAGAGATAGCGCTGTAGATATTTGCATGTTTATACAGATAGCGGTGAAGACATTTCCATGTTTATACAGATAGCAGTGTAGATATTTCCATGTTTATACAGATAGCGGTGTAGATATTTCCATGTTTATACAGAGAGCGGTGGAGATAATTCCATGTTTATACAGATAGCGGTGGAGATATTTCCATGTTTATAGAGATTGCGGTGTAGATATTTCCATGTTTATACAGATAGCGGTGGAGATATTTCCATGTTTATTCAGATAGCGCTGTAGATATGTGCACGTTTATGCAGATAGCGGTGTATATACTTCCATGTTTATAGAGATGGCTGTGTAGATATTTCCATGTTTATATAGATGGCAGTGTAGATATTTCCATATTTATAGAAATAGCCATGTAGATATTTCCATGTTTAAACAGATAGCGGTGTAGACATTTCCATGTTTATAGAGATAGCGGTGTAGATATTTCCATATTTATACAGACATCGGTGTAGATATTTCCATGTTTACACAGATAGCGGTGTAGACATTTCCATGTTTATACAGATAGTGGTGTGGATATTTCCATGTTTATAGAGATAGAGGTGTAGATATTTCCATATTTGCACAGATTGCTGTTTAGATATTTCCATCCTCACACAGATTGCGGTGTACATATTTCCATGTTTACACAGACAGCTGTGTAGATATTTCCATGTTTACACAGATAGTTTTGAAGATATTTCCATGTTTATAGTGATTGCGGTGTAGATATTTCCATGTTTATGAAGATAGCAATGTAGATGTTTCCATGTTTATACAGATAGCGGTGTAGATATTTCCATATTTATACAGATAGCGGTGTAGATATTTCCATGTTTACACAGATAGCGGTGTAGATATTTCCATGTTTATACAGATAGTGGTGTGGATATTTCCATGTTTATAGAGATAGAGGTGTAGATATTTCCATATTTGCACAGATTGCGGTGTAGATATTTCCATCCTCACACAGATTGTGGTGTACATATTTCCATGTTTACACAAACAGCTGTGTCGATATTTCCATGTTTACACAGATAGTGTTGAAGATATTTCCATGTTTATAGAGGTTGCGGTGTAGATAATTCCATGTTTATAAAGATAGTGGTGTATATATTTCCATGTTTACACAGATAACGGTGGAGTTATTTCCATGTTTATAGAGATAGCGCTGTAGATATTTGCATGTTTATACAGATAGCGGTGAAGATATTTCCATGTTTATACAGATAGCAGTGTAGATATTTCCATGTTTATACAGATAGCGGTGTAGATATTTCCATGTTTATACAGAGAGCGGTGGAGATATTTCCATGTTTATAAGATAGCGGTGGAGATATTTCCATGTTTATAGAGATGGTGGTGTAGAGATTTCCAAGTTTATGCAGATAGCGGTGTAGTTATTTCCATGTTTATAGAGATTGCAGTGTAGATATTTCCATGTTTATACAGATAGCGGTGGAGATATTTCCATGTTTATTCAGATAGCGCTGTAGATATGTGCACGTTTATGCAGATAGCGGTGTAGATATTTCCATGTTTATCCAGATAGCGGTTTAGCTATTTTCATGTTTATACAGATAGCGATGTAGATATTTCCATGTTTATAGAGATGGCTGTGTAGATATTTCCATGTTTATATAGATGGCAGTGTAGATATTTCCATATTTATAGAAATAGCCATGTAGATATTTCCATGTTTAAACAGATAGCGGTGTAGACATTTCCATGTTTATAGAGATAGCGGTGTAGATATTTCCATATTTATACAGATATCGGTGTAGATATTTCCATGTTTACACAGATAGCGGTGTAGATATTTCCATGTTTATACAGATAGTTGTGTGGATATTTCCATGTTTATAGAGATAGCGGTGTAGATATATCCATGTTTATACAGATGGCAGTGTAGATATTTCCAGGTATATACAGATGGCAGTATAGATATTTCCATGTTTATACAGATGGACGTGTAGATATTTCCATGATTATAAAGATGACAGTGTAGATATTTCCATGTTTTCACAGATGGCGGTGTAGGTATTTCCATGTTTATACAGATAGCGGTGTGGCTACTTCCATGTTTATACAGTTAGCACTGTAGATATGTCAATGGTTATAGAGATGTCTGTGTAGATAATTCCATGTTTATACAGATGGCAGTGTTGGTATTTCCATGTTTATACACATAGTGGTGTAGATATTTCCATGTTTATACAGATGACTGTGTACGTATTTCCATGTGTGTACAGATGGCGGTGTTAATATTTCCATGTTTTTTGAGATAGCATTGTAGATATTTCCATCTTTCCACAGACTGTGGTGTAGATATTTCCATGTTTATACAGATAACGCAGCAGATAATTCCATGTTTATACAGCTAGCGGTGTAGATGTTTCCATGTTCATACAGACAGCGGTGGAGATATTTCTTTGTTTATAAAGATAACGGTGTAGATATTTCCATGTTTATAGAGATAGTGGTGTAGATATTTCCATATTTATACAGATAGCGGTGTCAATATTTCCATGTTTATACTGATAGCGGTGTAGATATTTCCATGTTTATTCACATAGCGGTGAAGATATTTCCACGTTTATACACGTCGTGGTGTAGATATTTCCATGTTTATACAGATATCGGTGTAGATATTTCCATGTTTATACTGATAGCGGTGTGGCTACTTCCATGTTTATACAGATAGCGGTGTAGATATTTCAATGATTATAGAGATGTCTGTGTAGGTAATTCCATGTTTATACAGATGGCAGTGTAGATATTTCCATGTTTATACAGATAGTGGTGTAAATATTTCCATGTTTATACAGATGACTCTGTAGTTATTTCCAAGTGTTTACAGATGGCGGTGTCGATATTTCCATGTTTATTTAGATAGCATTGTAGATATTTCCATCTTTGCACAGACTGCACTGTAGATATTTCCATGTTTATACAGATAACGCTGCAGATAATTCCATGTTTATACAGCTAGCGGTGTAGATGTTTCCATGTTCATACAGATAGCGGTGGAGGTATTTCTTTGTTTATACAGATAACGGGGTAGATATTTCCATGTTTATAGAGATAGTGGTGTAGATATTTCCATATTTATACAGATAGCGGTGTCGATAATTCCATGTTTTTACTGATAGCGGTGTAGATATTTCCATGTTTATTCACATGGTGGTGTAGATATTTCCATGTTTATACATGTTGTGGTGTAGGTATTTCCATGTTTATACAGATAGCGGTGTAGATATTTCCAGGTTTATACTGATAGCGGTGTAGATATTTCCATGTTTATACATATAGCGGTGTAGATATTTCCATGTTTATACAGATCGTGGTGTAGACATTTCCATGTTTATACAGATAGCGGTGTTGATATTTCCATGTTTTTACAGGTAGTGGTGTAGATATTTCCATGTTTACTGAGATAGCAGTGTAGATATTTTCATATTTGCACAGATTGCGGTGTAGGTATTTCCATCTTTACACAGAGACCTGTGTACAAATTTCCATGTTTACAGAGATAGCGTTGTAGATATTTCCATGTTTACACAGATAATGTTATAGGTATTTCCATGTTTATACAGATAGCGGTGTAGATATTTCCATGTTTATGAAGATAGCGGTGTAGGTATTTCCATCTTTATAGAGATAACGGTGGAGATATTTCCATGTTTATACAGATAGCGATGTAGATATTTCCATGTTTCTACAGATAGCGGTGGAGATATTTCCATGTTTATACAGATAGCCGTGTAGACATTTCCATGTTTATGGAGATAGCGGTGTAGATATTTCCATGTTTATACAGATGGCAGTGTAGATATTTCCAGGTATATACAGATGGCAGTGTAGATATTTCCATGTTTATACAGATGGACGTGTAGATATTTCCATGTTTATAAAGATGACAGTGTAGATATTTCCATGTTTTCACAGATGGCGGTGTAGATATTTCCATGTTTATACAGATAGCGGTGTGGCTACTTCCATGTTTATACAGATAGCGGTGAGATATTTCAATGGTTATAGAGATGTCTGTGTAGATAATTCCATGTTTATACAGATGGCAGTGTAGGTATTTCCATGTTTATACAGATAGTGGTGTAGATATTTCCATGTTTATACAGATGACTGTGTAGGTATTTCCATGTGTGTACAGATAGCGGTGTCGATATTTCCATGTTTATTTAGATAGCATTGTAGATATTTCCATCTTTGCACAGACTGCAGTGTAGATATTTCCATGTTTATACAGATAACGCTGCAGATAATTCCATGTTTATACAGCTAGCGGTGTAGATGTTTCCATGTTCATACAGACAGCGGTGGAGGTATTTCTTTGTTTATGCTGATAACGGTGTAGATATTTCCATGTTTGTAGAGATAGTGGTGTAGATATTTCCATATTTATACAGATAGCGGTGTCAATATTTCCATGTTTATACAGATAGCGGTGTTGATCTTTCCATGTTTACAGATAGCGGTGTAGATATTTCCTTGTTTACTGAGATAGCGGTGTAGATATTTCCATATTTGCACAGATTGTGGTGTAGATATTTCCATCTTTACACAGAGAACTCTGTACATATTTCCATGTTCACACAGATAGCTGTGTAGACATTTCCATGTTTACACAGATAGTGTTATAGATATTTCCATGTTTATACAGATAGCGGGGTAGATATTTCCATGTTTTTAAATATAGCGGTGTAGATATTTCCATCTTTATATAGATAGCGGTGGAGATGTTTCCATGTTTATACAGATAGCGATGTAGATATTTCCATGTTTCTACAGATAGCAGTGGAGATATTTCCATGTTTATACAGATAGCCGTGTAGACATTTCCATGTTTGTAGACATAGCGGTGTAGATATTTCCATGTTTATACAGATGGCAGTGTAGATATTTCTAGGTATATACAGATGGCAGTGTAGATATTTCCATGTTTATACAGATGGACGTGAAGATATTTCCATGTTTATAAAGATAACAGTGTAGATATTTCCATGTTTTCACAGAAGGCGGTGTAGATATTTCCATGTTTATTCACATGGCGATGTAGATATTTCCATGTTTAGACATGTCGTGGTGTAGATATTTCCATGTTTATACAGATAGCGGTGTAGATATTTCCATGTTTATACTGATAGCGGTGTACATATTTCCATGTTTATACATATAGCGGTGTAGATATTTCCATGTTTATACAGATCGTGGTGTAGACATTTCCATGTTTATACAGATAGCGGTGTTGATATTTCCATGTTTTTACAGATAGCGGTGTAGATATTTCCATGTTTACTGAGATAGCGGTGTAGATATTTCCTTATTTGCACAGATTGCGGTGTAGGTATTTCCATCTTTACACAGAGAACTGTGTACATATTTCCATGTTTACACAGATAGCTGTGTAGATATTTCCATGTTTACACAGATAATGTTATAGATATTTCCATGTTTATACAGATAGCGGTGTAGATATTTCCATGTTTATAAAGATAGCGGTGTAGATATTTCCATCTTTATAGAGATAACGGTGGAGATATTTCCATGTTTATACAGATAGCGATGTAGATATTTCCATGTTTCTACAGATAGCGGTGGAGATATTTCCATGTTTATACAGATAGCCGTGTAGACATTTCCATGTTTATTGAGATTGCAGTGTAGATATTTCCATGTTTATACAGATGGCAGTGTAGATATTTCCAGGTATATACAGATGGCAGTGTAGATATTTCCATGTTTATACAGATGGACGTGTAGATATTTCCATGTTTATAAAGATGTCAGTGTAGATATTTCCATGTTTTCACAGATGGCTGTGTAGATATTTCCATGTTTATACAGATAGCGGTGTGGCTACTTCCATGCTTATACAGATAGCGGTGTAGGTATTTCAATGGTTATAGAGATGTCTGTGTAGATAATTCCATGTTTATACAGATGGCAGTGTAGGTATTTCAATGTTTATACAGATAGTGGTGTAGATATTTCCATGTTTATACAGATGACTGTGTAGGTATTTCCATGTGTGTACAGATGGCGGTGTCGATATTTCCATTTTTATTGTGATAGCATTGTAGATATTTCCATCTTTGCACATACTGCAGTGTAGATATTTCCATGTTTATACAGATAACGCTGCAGATAATTCCATGTTTATACAGCTAGCGGTGTAGATGTTTCCATGTTCATACAGACTGCGGTGGAGATATTTCTTTGTTTATACAGATAACGGTGTAGATATTTCCATGTTTATAGAGACAGTGGTGTAGATATTTCCATATTTATACAGATAGCGGTGTCAATATTTCCATGTTTCTACTGATAGCGGTGTAGATATTTCCATGTTTATTCACATAGCGGTGTAGATATTTCCATGTTTATACATGTCATGGTGTAGATATTTCCATGTTTATACAGATAGCGGTGTAGATATTTCCATGTTTATACTGATAGCGGTGTGGCTACTTCCATGTTTATACAGATAGCGGTGTAGATATTTCAATGATTATAGAGATGTCTGTGTAGGTAATTCCATGTTTATACAGATGGCAGTGTAGATATTTCCATGTTTATACACATAGTGGTGTAGATATTTCCATGTTTATACAGATGACTGTGTAGGTATTTCCATGTGTGTACAGATGGCGGTGTCGATATTTCCATGTTTATTGAGATAGCATTGTAGATATTTCCATCTTTGCACAGACTGCGGTGTAGATATTTCCATGTTTATACAGATAACGCTGCAGATAATTCCATGTTTTTACAGATAGCCGTGTAGATGTTTCCATGTTTATACAGACAGTGGTGGAGTTATTTCTTTGTTTATAGAGATAACGGTGTAGATATTTCCATGTTTATAGAGATAGTGGTGTAGATATTTCCATATTTATATAGATTGCGGTGTTGCTATTTCCATGTTTTTACTGACAGCGGTGTAGATATTTCCATGTTTATTCACATGGCGGTGTAGATATTTCCATGTTTATACATGTCGTGGTGTAGATATTTCCATGTTTATACAGATCGCGGTGTAGACATTTCCATGTTTATACAGATAGCGGTGTTGACATTTCCATGTTTATACAGATTGCGGTGTAGATATTTCCATGTTTACTAAGATAGCGGTGTAGATATTTCCATATTTATACAGATAGCGGTGTCAATATTTCCATGTTTATACTGATAGCGGTGTACATATTTCCATGTTTATTCACATAGCGGTGTAGATATTTCCATGTTTATACACGTCGTGGTGGAGATATTTCCATGTTTATACAGATAGCGGTGTAGATATTTCCATGTTTATACTGATAGTGGTGTGGCTACTTCCATGTTTATGCAGATAGCGGGGTAGATATTTCAATGATTATAGAGATGTCTGTGTAGGTAATTCCATGTTTATACAGATGGCAGTGTAGATATTTCCATGTTTATACAGATAGTGGTGTAGATATATCCATGTTAATACAGATGACTGTGTAGTTATTTCTGTGTGTGTACAGATGGCGGTGTCGATATTTCCATGTTTATTGAGATAGCATTGTAGATATTTCCATCTTTGCACAGACTGCGGTGTAGATATTTCCATGTTTATACAGATAACGCTGCAGATAATTCCATGTTTATACAGCTAGCGGTGTAGATGTTTCCATGTTCATACAGATAGCGGTGGAGGTATTTCTTTGTTTATACAGATAACGGTGTAGATATTTCCATGTTTATAGAGATAGTGGTGTAGATATTTCCAAATTTATACAGATAGCCGTGTCGATATTTCCATGTTTTACTGATAGCGGTGTAGATATTTCCATGTTTATTCACATGGCGGTGTAGATATTTCCATGTTTATACATGTCGTGGTGTAGATATTTCCATGTTTATACAGATAGCGGTGTAGATATTTCCATGTTTATACAGATAGCGGTGTAGATATTTCCATGTTTATAAAGATAGCGGTGTAGATATTTCCATCTTTACAGAGATAGCGGTGGAGATATTTCCATGTTTATACAGATAGCTGTGTAGACATTTCCATGTTTATAGAGATAGCGGTGTAGATATTTCCATGTTTCTACAGATGGCAGTGTAGATATTTCCAGGTATATACAGATGGCAGTGTAGATATTTCCATGTTTATACAGATGGCAGTGTAGATATTTCCAGGTATATACAGATGGCAGTGTAGATATTTCCATGTTTATACAGATAGCGGTGTAGATATTTCCATGTTTACTGAGATAGCGGTGTAGATATTTCCTTATTTGCACAGATTGCGGTGTAGGTATTTCCATCTTTACACAGAGAACTGTGTACATATTTCCATGTTTACACAGATAGCTGTGTAGGTATTTCCATGTTTACACAGATAATGTTATAGATATTTCCATGTTTATACAGATAGCGGTGTAGATATTTCCATGTTTATAAAGATAGCGGTGTAGATATTTCCATCTTTATAGAGATAACGGTGGAGATATTTCCATGTTTATACAGATAGCGATGTAGATATTTCCATGTTTCTACAGATAGCGGTGGAGATATTTCCATGTTTATACAGATGGCAGTGTAGATATTTCCATGTTTATACAGATTGCAGTGTAGATATTTTCATGTTTATACCGATAGCAGTGGAGATATTTCCATGTTTATACAGATAGCGGTGTAGATATTTCCACGTTTATACAGATGGCTGTGTAGATATTTCCATGTTTATACAGATAGCGGTGTAGATATTTCCATATTTATACTGGTAGTGGTGTAGATATTTCCATGTTTATAAAGATACAGGTGTAGATATTTCCATGTTTATATAGATAGCGATGGAGATATTTCCTTGTTTATACAGATAGCGATGTAGATATTTCCATGTTTATACAGATAGCGATGTACATATTTCCATGTTTATACAGATAGCGGTGTAGATATTTCCATGTTTATACAGATAGCGGTGTAGATATTTCCATGTTTAAATAGATGGCCATGGAGATATTTGCATGTTTATACAGGTAGCAGTGGTCATATTTCCATGTTTATACAGATGGCCGTGCAGATATTTCCAAGTTTATACAGATAGCGGTGTTGATATTTCCATGTTTATACAGATAGCGGTGTAGATATTTCCATGTTTATACAGATTGCGGTGTAGGTATTTCCATGTTTATAGAGATAGCGATGTAGTTATTTCCATGTTAATACAGATGGCTGTGTAGATATTTCCATGTGTATGCAGATGGCAGTGTAGATATTTCCATGTTTATAGAGATGGAGGTGTAGATATTTCCATCTTTATAACGATGACTGTGTTGATAACTCCATGTTTTTACAGATTGCGATATAGATATTTCCATGTTTATACAGATAGCAATGTATATGTTAACATGTTTACACAGATTGCAGTGTAGATATTTCCAACTTTACAGATAGAGGTGTAGATATTTCCATCTTTGCACAGACTGCGTTGTAGATATTTCCATTTTACACAGATAGCGGTGCAGATATTTCCATTTTTACACAGATGGCGGTGCAGATATTTCCATGTTTACACAGATATCGTTTTAGATATTTGCATGTTTATACAGATAGTGGTGTAGATATTTCCATGTTTATACAGATACTGGTGTAGATATTTCCCTGTTTAGACAGATAGCGTTGGAGATATTTCCATGTTTATACGCATAGCGGTGTAGATATTTCCATGTTTATACAGATAGCGGTGTAGGTATTTCCATGTTTATACAGATAGCATTATAGATATTTCCAAGTTTATACAGATAGCAGTGTAGATATTTACATGTTTATAGACATAGCGGTGGGGATATTTCCATGTTCATACAGATAGCAGTGGAGACATTTCCATGTTTACACAGATGGTGTTGTAGATATTTCCAGGTTTATAAAGATAGTGGTGTAGATAATTACATGTTTATACAGATAGCGGTGATGGTATTTCCATGTTTATGCAGATTGCGTTGCAGGTATTTCCATGTTTATAGAGATAGCGATGTAGTTATTTCCATGTTTATGCAGTTGGCTGTGTAGATATTTCCATGTGTATACAGGTGGCAGTGTAGATATTTCCATGTATATACAGATGGAGGTGTAGATATTTCCATGTATATACATATGACTGTGTAGATATTTCCATGTTTTTACAGATGGCGGTGTAGATATTTCCATGTTTATACAGATAGCGGTGTGGCTATTACCATGTTTATACAGATAGCGATGAAGATATTTCCAGGTTTATAGAGATGGCGGTGTAGATTTTTCCATGTTTATACAGATGGCGTTGTAGATATTTCCATGTTTATACAGATAGTTGTGCAGATATTTTCATGTTTATACAGATTACCGTGTAGGTATTTCCATGTTTATACAGATGGCGGTGTAGATATTTCCATGTTTATACAGATGGAGGTGTACATATTTCCATGTTTATAGAGATGTCTGTGTAGTTATTTCCATGTTTATACAGATGGCAGTGTAGTTATTTCCATGTTTATACAGATAGTAGTGTAGATATTTCCATGTTTATACAGATGAGTGTGTAGTTATTTCCATGTTTATACAGATGGCGGTGTAGATATGTCCATGTTTATAGATATAGCCCTATAGATACTTCCATGTTTATACATATAGTGGTGTAGACATTTCCCAGTTTATACAGATAGCTGTGTAGATATTTCCATATTTATACAGACAGCGGTGTAGATATTTCCATGTTTATACAGATAGCATTGAAGATATTTCCATATTTGCACTGATTGGGGTGTAGATGTATCCATCCTTACAAAGATAGCGGTGTACATATTTCCAACTTTACACAGATAGCTGTTTAGATATTTCCACGTTTACACTGACAGTTTTGTAGATATTTCCATATTTATACAGAGAGCGGAGTAGATATTTCCATGTTTATAAAGATAGCGGTGTAGATATTTCCAAGTTTATACAAATGGCGGTGGAGATATTTCCATGTTTATACAGACAGCGATGTAGACATTTCCATGTTTATACGGACAGCGGTGTGGATATTTCCATGTTCACACAGATAGCGGTGTATATATTTCCATGTTCATACAGATAGCGATGTAGATATTTCCATGTTTATTTAGATAGCCGTGTAGATATTTTCATGTTTATAACGATAGCAGTGGAGATATTTCCATGTTTATACAGATAGCGGTGTAGATATTTAAATGTTTATACAGATGGTGTTGTAGATATTTCCAAGTTTATACAGATAGCTGTGCACATATATCCATCTATATACAGATAGCGGTTTAAATATTTCCATGTTTATACAGATGGCTGTGTAGATATTTCCATGTTTATAGAGATGTCTGTGTAGATATTTCCATGTTTATACAGATGGCAGTGTGGATATTTCCATCTTTATACACATAGTGGTGTAGATATTTCCATGTTTATACAGATGGCCGTGAAATATTTCCATGATTATATAAATGGCGGTGTTGATATTTCCATGTTTATAGAGATAGCCATGTAGATATTTCCATGTTTATACAGATAGTGGTGTAGACATTTCCGTGTTTATAGAGATAGCGGTGTAGATATTTCCATATTTATACAGGTAGTGGTTTAGATATTTCCATGTTTATGAAGATACCGATGTAGGTATTTCCATGTTTTTATAGATAGCGGTGGAGATATTTCCTTGTTTATACCGATAGCGATGAAGATATTTCCATTTTTATACTGATAGCGATGTAGATATTTCCATGTTTATTCAGATAGCGGTGTAGATATTTCCATGTTCATACAGATAGCGGTGTAGATATTTCCATGTTTAAAGAGATGGCGGTGGAGATATTTCCATGTTTATACAGATCGCCCTGGAGATATTTCCAAGTTTATAAAGATAGCGGTGTAGATATTTCCATGTTTATACAGATAGCGGTGTAGATATTTCCATGTTTATACAGATTGCGGTGTAGGTATTTCCATGTTTACAGAGATAGCGATGTAGTTATTTCCATGTTTATACAGATGGCTGTGTAGATATTTCGATGTGTATTCAGATGGCAGTGCAGTTATTTCCATGTTTATAGAGATGGAAGTGTAGATATTTCCATCTTTATACCGATGACTGTGTAGATAATTCCATGTTTTTACATATTGCGATATAGATATTTCCATGTTTATACAGATAGCAGTGTATATGTTACCATGTTTACACAGATTGCAGTGTAGATATTTCCAACTTTACACAGATAGTGGTGCAGATATTTCCATTTTTACACAGATAGCGGTGCAGATATTTCCATGTTTACACAGATATCGTTGTAGATATTTGCATGTTTATACAGATAGTGGTGTAGATATTTCCATGTTTATACAGATATTGGTGTAGATGTTTCCATGTTTAAACAGATAGCTGTGTATATATTTCCATGTTTATACAGATAGCGGTGTAGATATTTCCATGTTTATACAGATAGCGTTGCAGATATTTCCATGTTTATACGGATAGCGGCATAGATATTTCCATCTTTATACAGATAGCGGTGTAGGTATTTCCATGTTTATACAGATAGCGTTATAGTTATTTCCAAGTTTATACAGATAGCGGTGTAGATATTTCCCTGTTTATACAGATAGCGGTGTCGATATTTCCACGTTTATACAGATAGTGGTTTAGGTATTTCGATGTTTATACAGATAACGATGTGGATATTTCCATGTTTATACAGATAGCGATGTAGATATTTCCATGTTTATACACACAGCGTTGTAGATATTTCCATATTTACAGATATAGAGGTGTAGATATTTCCATATTTGCACAGATAGCTGTGTACATATTTCCACGATTAAACAGATAGCGGTGTAGATATTTCCATGTTTATACAGATAGCGGTGTAGATATTTCCATGTTTATACAGATAGCGGTGTAGTTATTTCCATGTTTATAAAGATAGCGGTGTAGATATTTCTATATTTACACAGATTGCCGTGGAAATATTTCCATGTTTATACAGATGGCGATGTAAATATTTCCATGTTTATGCAGATAGCGGAGTAGATATATCCATGATTATACAGATAGCGGTGTAGACATTTCCATGTTTATAGAGATAGCAGTGTAGATATTTCCATGTTTATACAGATAGCAGTGGAGATATTTCCATGTTTAGACAGATAGCGGTGGAGATATTTCAATGTTTATACAGATGACTTTGTAGATATTTCCATGTGTTTACAGATGGCAGTGTGGATATTTCCATGTTTATACAGATGGCAGTGTAGGTATTTCCATGTTTATATAGATTGCGGTGTGGCTATTTCCATCTTTATAGAAATAGCGGTGTAGGTATTTCCATGTTTATAGAGATGGCTGTGTAGATATTTACATGTTTACACAGATGACTGTGTAGGTATTTCCATGTATATCCAGAAGGCAGTGTTGATATTTCAATGTTTATAGAGATAGCGGTTTAGTTATTTCCATGTTTATACAGATGGCAGTGTACATATTTCCATGTTTATACACAAGGCGGTGTAGATATTTCCATGTTTTTAGGGATAGCCATGTAGATATTTCCATGTTTATACAGATAGCGGTGTTGCCATTTCCATGTTTATAGAGATAGCGGTGTAGATATTTCCATATTTATGCAAATAGCGGAGTAGATATTTCCATGTTTATACAGATAGCAGTGTAGATATTAACATGTTTATACAGATATCGGTGTAAATATATCCATGTTTACAGATTGTGGTGTAGATATTTCCTTGTTTATACAGATAGCGGTGTAGATATTTCCATGTTTATACAGATAGTGTTGTAGATATTTCCATGTTTACATAGAAAGAGGTGTAGATATTTCCATATTCACACAGATTGCGGTGTACATATTTCCATATTTACACCGACAGCTGTGAAGGTATACCCATGTTTACACAGATACTGTTGTAGATGTTTCCATTTTTATGGAGATTGCAGTGTAGATATTTCCATTTTTATAAAGATATCGGTGTAGATATTTCCATGTCTATGCAGATAGCGGTGGAGATATTTCCATGTTTATATAGATAGCGCTGTAGATAATTTCTTTTTTATACAGATGGCGGTGTAGATATTTCCATGTTTATACAGATAGCAGTGTAGATATTTCCATGTTTATAGAGATAGCGGAGGAGATACTTCCATGTTTTCACAGATAGCAATGTAGATATATGAATGTTTATACAGATAGCGGACTAGATATTTCCATGTTTATACAGATAACCATGAAGATATTTCCATTTCTATGCACATAACGGGGTAGTTATTTCCAAGTTTATACAGATGACTGTGTACATATTTCCATGTTTATACAGATGGCGGTGTAGATATTTCCATGTTTATAGAGATAGCGGTCTAGATATTTCCATGTTTATATAGATAGCGGTGTAGACATTTCCATGTTTATATAGATAGCGGTGTAGATATTTCCATGTTTATACAGATAGCGGTGGACATATTTTCAAGTTTATACAGATGGCGGTGGACATATTTTCATGTTTATACAGATGGCGGTGCAGATATTTCCAAGTTTATACATATAGCGATGTAGATATTTCCGTGTTTATACAGTTAGCGGTGTAGACATTTCCATGTTTATGCAAATAGCGGTATAGGTTTTACATGTTTACTGAGATAGCGGTGTAGATATTTCCATATTTATACAGATGACAGTGTAGTCTTTTCCATGTGTATTCAGATGGCAGTGTAGATATTTCCATGTTTATACAGATGGAGTTGTAGATATTTCCATGTTTATACAGATGACTGTGTAGATATTTCCATATTTTTACAGATGGCGGTGTAGATATTTCCATGTTTATACAGATATCGGTGTCAATATTTCCATGTTTATAGGGATAGCGGTGTAGATATTTCCATGTTTATAGAGATGGCTGTGATGATATTTCCATGTTTATACAGATTGCAGTGTAGATATTTCCATATTTATACAGATAGTGGTGTAGATATTTCCATGTTTATTGAGATAGCGGTGTGGATATTTCCATATTTATTCAGATAGCGGTGTAGATATCTCCATGTTCATACAGGAAGAGGTGTAGATATCTCCATGTTTATACAGATGAAGGTGTAGATATTTCCATCTTTCTACAGATGTCAGTGTAGATATTTCTACGTTTATACAGATAGCGGTGTAGATATTTCCATTTTTACAAAGATCGCGGTGTAGATATTTCCAAGTTTATGCAGATGGCGGTGTAGATATTTCCATGATTACTGAGACTCGTTGTAGATATTTCTATGTTTATAGAGATAGTGGTGTAGATAATTCCATGTTTTTGAGATGGTGGTGTAAGTATTTCCATGTTTATAGAGATAGTGGGGTAGATATTTCCTTGTTTACAGTCAGCGCTGAAGATATTTCCATGTTTATACAGTTACAGGTGTTGGTATTTCCATGTTTATACACATAGCTCTGTAAATATTTCCATGTTTATACAGCTCGCGGTGTAGATATTTCCATGATTATAGAGATGGTGTTGTAGATATTTCCATGTCTATAGAGATGGTGTTGTAGATATTTTCATGTATATACAGATGACTGTGTAGATATTACCATGTTTCTACAGATGGCAGTGTAGATATTTCCATGATTATAGAGATAGCGGTGTAGATATTTGCATGTTTATAAAGATAGCGGTGCAGATATTTCCATGTTAATAGAGATAGCGTTGTATATATTTCCATCTTTGCACACATTGTGGTGTATGTATTTCCATGTTTATAGAGATAGTGGGGTAGATATTTCCATCTTTACAGTCAGTGCTAAAGATATTTCCATGTTTATACAGATAGTGGTGTTGGTATTTCCATGTTTATACACATAGCTCTGTAGATATTTCCATGTTTATACAGATCGCGGTGTAGATATTTCCATGATTATAGAGATGGTGTTGTAGATATTTCCATGTTTATAGAGATGGCGGTGTAGATATATCCATGTTTATAGAGATGGCGGTGTAGATAATTCCATGTTCATAGAGATAGCAGTGTAGATATATCCATGTTCATAGAGATAGCAGTGAGGATATTTCCATGTTTATACAGATAGCAGTGTAGATATTTCCATTTTTATAGAGATAGCGGTTTTGACATTTCATATTTATACAGATAGCGGTGTAGATATTTCCAGGTTTATACAGATTGCGGTGTAGATATTTCCATGTTTATACAGATAGCGGTGTAGATATTTCCACGTTTATACAGATGGCGGTTTAGATATTTCCATCTTTCTACAAATGGCAGTGTAGATATTTCCAGGTTTATAGACATGGCGGTGTAGATATTTCCATGTTGAAATAGATGGCTATGTAGATATTTTCTTGTTTATGTAGATGGCGTTGTAGATATCTCCATGTTTAAAGAGTTGGCGGTTTAGATATTTCCATGTTGATGGAGATAGCGGTGTAGATATTTCCATGTTTATAGAGATATCGGTGTAGTTATTTCCATGTTTATAGAGATAGCGGTGTAGATATTTCCATATTTCTACAGATGACTGTGTAGATATTTCCATGTTCGTACAGATGACTGTGTAGATATTTCCATGTTAATACAGATGGCGGTGTAGATATTTCCATGTTTATAGAGATAGCGGTGTAGATATTTCCATGTTTATTGAGATAGCGGAGTAAATATTTCCATATTTATACAGAGAGCGGTGTAGATATTTCCATGTTTTTACAGATAGCTGTGTAGATATTTCCATCTTTATTCAGAGAGTGCTGAACATATTTCCATGTTTATAGAGATCACTGTGTAGATATATCCATGTTTATACAGATAACGTTGTAGATATTTCCATGTTTATACAAACGATGGTGTAGATATTTCCATGTTCCTACACATGACTGTGTAGTTATTTCCATGTTTTTACAGATGGCAGTGTAGATATTTCCATATTTATAGAGATAGCAGTGTATATATGTCCAGGTTTATACAGATAGCGGTGTAAATATTTCCATGTTTATACAGATCGTGGTGTAGCTATTTCCATGTTTATAGAGATACCGGTGTAGATATTTCCATGTTTATACAGACTGCAGTGTAAGTATTTCTATGTTTATACAGATAGCGGTGTAGATATTTCCATGTTTGTACAGATGGCGGTGTTGATATTTCCATGGATATGCAGATGGTCGTGAGGATATTTCCATGTTTATAGAGATAGCGGTGTAGGTATTTCCATGTTTATAGACATAGCGGTGTAGATATTTCCATTTTTATATATATGGTGTTGTAGATATTTCCATTTTTATACCGATAACGATGTAGATATTTCCATGTTTATACAGCTCGCGGGGCAGATATTTATATCTTTATACCGAAGGAATTGTAGATATTTCATTATTCACACAGATGGCGGTGTAGATGTTTCCATGTTTATACAGATGGCGGAGTAGTTAGTTCCATGTTTATGGAGATGGCAGTGTAGATATTTTCATGTTTATAGAGATGGCGGTGTAGATATTTCCATGTTTATAGAGATAGCAGTGTAGATATTTACATGTTTATTCAGATGGCTTTGTAGATATTTCCATGTGTATACAGATGGCATTGTAGATATTTCCATGTTTATACAGATGACTGTATAGGTATTTCCATGTTTATACAGATGATGGCAGTGCAGATATTTCCAAATTAATAGAGATAGCGGTTTAGATATTTCCATATTTGTACAGATGGCGGTGTTTGATATTTCCATCTATACACAGATGGCCTTGTAGATATTTCCATGTTTATACAGATGGCGGTGTAGATATTTCCATGTTTATAATGATGGTGGTGTAGGTATTTCCATGTTCATAGAGATAGCGGTGTAGATATATCCATGTTCATAGAGATAGCAGTGAGGATATTTCCATGTTTATACAGATAGCAGTGTAGGTATTACCATTTTCATAGAGATAGCGGTTTTGATATTTCATATTTATACAGATAGCAGTGTAGATATTTCCATCTTTCTACAGATGTCAGTGTAGATATTTCCAAGTTTATAGAGATGGCGGTGTAGATATTTCCATATTTATACAGATGTCTGTGTAGATATTTCTACGTGTATACAGATGGTATTGTAGCTATTTCCATGGTTATACAGATGGTGGTGTAGATATTTCCATGTTTACTCAGATGACTGTGTAGATATTTCCATGTTTTATAGATGGCAGTGTAGATATTTCAATGTTTATAGAGATGGCGCTGTAGATATTTCCATGTTCATACAGAAAACGGTGGAGTTATTTCCATGTTTATACACATAGCGGTGTACATATTTCCATGTTTATTGAGACAGCGGTGTAGGTATTTCCATGTTTATAAAGATAGCGGTGCAGATATTTCCATGTTTACACAGATGACTATGCAGATATTTCCATATTTATAAGGAGGGCTGTGTAGATATTTCTATGTTTATACAGATGGCAGTGTACATATTTCCATGTTCCTACACATGACTGTGTAGGCATTTCCATGTTTATACAGATGGCTTTGTAGATATTTCCATGTTTATAGAGATAGCGGTGCAGATATTTCCATGTTTACACAGATAGCGGTGTATACATTTCCATGTTTATACAGACCGCAGTGTAGATATTTCCATTTTTATAGAGATAGCAGTGTAGATATTTCCATGTTTATACAGATAGCGGTGTTGATGTTTCCATCTATACAGAGATTTCCGTGTAGGAGTTTCCATGTGTATACAGATGGCATTGTAGGTATTTCCGTGTTTATACAGATGGTGGTGTAGATATTTCCATGTTTACACAGATGACTGTATAGGTATTTCCATGTTTATACAGATGGCGGAGTAGATATTTCCATGTTTATAGAGATAGCGGTGTAGATATTTCCATATTTATACAAATAACGGTGTAGAAATTTCCATGTTCATACAGATATCGGTTTAAATATTTCCATGTTTATGCAGATCACGGTGTAAATATTTCCATGTTTATAGAGACAGCGGTGTATATATTTCCATGTTTATACAGATAGCGGTGTAGATATTTCCATGTTTATACAGACTGCGGTGTAGATATTTCCATGTTTATACAGATAGCGGTGCAGATATTTCCATGTTTGTACAGATGGCGGTGTTGATATTTCCATCTATTCAGAGATGACCGTGTACATATTTCCATGTTTACACAGATGGCAGCGCAGATATTTCTATGGATATGTAGATGGCGGTGTAGATATTTCCATGTATATACAGATAGCGGTTTAGTTATTTCCATGTTTATATAGAGTGCGGTGTAGTTATTTCCATGTATGTACACATGGCTGTGTAGATATTTCCATGTTTATACAGATGGCGGTGTAGATATTTCCATGTTTATACAGATAACTTTGTAAGTGTTTCCATGTTTATACAGATGGCGGTGTAGATATTTCGATGTTTATAGAGATAGCAGTGGAGATATTTCCATGTTTATACAAATAGCGGTGTAGTTATTTCCATGTTTATATAGATAGCGGTGTAGATATTTCCATGTTTATACTGATCACGGTGAAGGCATTTCCATGTTTATAGAGATGGCGGTGTAGATATTTCCATGTTCATAGAGATAGCGGTGTTGATTTTTCCATGTTTATAGAGATAGATGTGTGGATATTTCCATGTTTATACAGATAGGGGTGTAGATATTTCCAGGTTTATAGAGATGGCGGTGTAGATATTTCCATGTTTATACAGATCACGGTGTAGATATTTCCATGTTTATACAGATCGCGGTGTAGATATTTCCATGTTTATACAGATCATGGTGTAGATATTTCCAGGTTTATACAGATTGCGGTGTTGATATTACCATGTTTATAGGGATTGCGGTGCAAATATATCCACATTTATACAGATAGCGGTGTAGTTATTAGCCTGTTTATACAGATAGCGGTGTAGATATTTCCATGTACAAACAGATGTCTGTGTATATATTTCCATGTTTAAACAGATGGCGATGTAGATATTTCTTTTTTTATACAAATAGCGGTGTAGATATTTCCATGTTTATACAGACCACGGTGTAGATATTTCCATGTTTATACAGATAGCGGTGTAGATATTTCCATGTTTATACAGATAGCGGTTTAGGTATTTCCATGTTTATACAGACCGCGGTGTAGGTATTTCTATGTTTATACAGATAGCGGTGCAGGTATTTCCATGTTTGTACAGATGGCGGTGTTGCTATTTCCATCTATACACAGATGACCGTGTAGATATTTCCATGTTTATACAGATGGCGGGGCAGATATTTCCATGGATATGCAGATGGCGGTGTAGATATTTCCATGTTTATACAGATAGCGTTGTAGTTATTTCCATGTTTATATAGATAGCGGTGAAGTTATTTCCACGTATATACACATGGCGGTGAAGATATTTCCATGTTTATACAGATGGCGGTGTAGATATTTCCATGTTTATACCGATATCTTTGTAAGTATTTCCATGTTTATACAGATGGCAGTGAAGTTATTTCCATATTTATACAGATAGTGGTGTAGATATTTCCATGTTTATACACATGGCGGTGTAGATACATCCATGTTTCTGAAGATGGCAGTGTAGATATTTTCATGTTTATAGAGATGGAGGTGTAGATATTTCCATGTTTATACAGATATCGGTGTATATATTTCCATGTTTATAGAGATAGCGGTGTATGTATTTTCATCTTTGCACAGATTGCGATGTAGGTATGGCCAAACTTACACAGATAGCGGTGTAGATATTTCCAAGTTTGCACAGATAGCTGTGTAGATATTTCCATGTTTACAGAGATAGCATTGTAGATATTTCCGTGTTTATACAGATAGCGGTGAAGTTATTTCCATGTTGATAGAGATAGCTGTGTAAATATTTCCATGCTTATAGAGATGGTGGTGGAAGTATTTTCATGTTTATAGAGATAGCGGTGTAGATATTTCCATGTTTATACAGATAACGGTGTTGGTATTTCCATGTTTATACAGATAGCGGTGTAGATATTTCCATGTTTATACAGCTCGCGGTGTAGTTATTTCCATCTTTATACAGATGGCAGTGTAGATATTTCCATGTTTATAGAGATACTGGTGTAGATATTTACATGTTTATACAGGTAGCGCTGTAGGTATTTTCATATTTATACAGATTGCGGTGTAGATATTTCCATCTTTATACAGATGGCGGTGTAGATATTTCCATGTTTATAGAGATGGCAGTGAAGATATTTCCATGTTTATACAGATAGTGGTGTAGATATTTCCATGTTTATACAGATGGCGGTGCAGATACATCCATGTTTCTGAAGATGGCGGTGTAGATATTTTCATGTTTATAGAGATGGCGGTGTAGATATTTCCATGTATATAGAGATGGCAGTGTAGATATTTCCATGTTTATAGAGTAATCGGTGTATGTATTTCCATGTTATAGAGATAGCGGTGTGGATATTTCCATATTTATACAGATAGCGGTGTAGGTATTTCCATTTTTTTACAGATGGCGGTGTAGATATTTCCTTGTTTATACAGATATCGGTGTAGATATTTCCAGGTTTATACAGAGAGCGGTGTAGATATTTCCAAGTTTTACAGATAGTGGTGTTGATATTTCCATCTTTATACAGATAGCGGAGCAGATATTTCCATGTTCACACAAATAGCCGTGTAGATATTTCTATGTATACACAGATAGAGTTGCAGATATTTCCATGTTTATAAAGATAGCGGTGCAGATATGTCCATGTTTATACAGATAGCGGTGTGGCTATTTCCATCTTTATACAGATAGCGGTGTGGGTATTTCCATGTTTATACAGATAGCGGTATAGATATTTCCATGTTTACAGAGATGACTGTCTAGATATTTCCATGTTTATACAGCTTTCCGTGTAGATATTTCCATGTTTAAACAGATGGTGGTGTAGATATTTCCATGTTTATAGAGATGACTGTGAAGTTATTTCCATGTTTATACATATGTCAGTGCAGATATTTTCATGTTCATAGAGATAACGATGTAGATATTTCCATGTTTATACAGATAGCGGTGTAGACATTTCCATGTTTAGAGAGACCACGTTGTAGATATTTCCATATTTATACACATAGCTGTGTAGATCTTTCCAGGTTTATACAGATAGCTGTGTAGATATTTCCATTTTTATACAGATAGCGGTGTAGATATTTCCATGTTTATAGAGATGGCGTTGTAGGTATTTCCATGTTTATAGAGATAGCGGTGTAGATATTTCCATGATTATACAACTCGCAGTGTAGATATTTCCATCTTTATACAGATGACAGTGAAGATTTTTCCATGTTTATACAGATAGTGGTGTAGAAATTTCCATATTTATACAGATAGCGGTGTAGGTATTTCCATCTTTCTACAGATGGCATTGTAGAGATTTCCATGTTCATACAGATGGCGGTGTAGATATTTCCATGTTTATATAGATGGCAGTGAAGATATTACCATGTTTATACAAATAGCGTTGTAGATATTTCCATGTTTATACAGATGGCTTTGTAGATATTTCCATGTCTATAGAGATAGCGGTGCAGATATTTCCATGTTTATACACATAGCGGTGTATATATTTCCATGTTTATACAGAACGCAGTGTAGATATTTCCATGTTTATTGAGATAGCGGTGTAGATATTTCCAAGTTTGTTCAGAGGGCAGTGTTGATGTTTCCATCTATACACAGATTGCTGTGTAGGTATTTCCATGTGTATACAGATGGCATTGTAGATATTTCCATGTTTATACAGATTGTGGTGTAGATATTTCCATGTTTACACAGATGACTCTATAGGTATTTCCATGTTTATACAGATGGCGGTGTAGGTATTTCCATGTTTATAGAGATAGCGGTGTAGATATTTCCATATTTATACAGATTACGGTGTAGAAATTTCCATGTTTATACAGATAGCGGTGTAAGTATTTCCATGTTTATACACATAACTTTGTAAGTATTTCCATGTTTATACAGATGGCAGTGTAGATATTTCGATGTTTATAGAGACAGCAGTGGAGATATTTCCATGTTTGTACAGATAGCGGTGTAGATATTTCCATGTTTACACTGATCGTCGTGTAGATATTTCCAAGTTTATAGAGATGGCGGTGTAGATATTTCCATGTTCATAGAGATAGCGGTGTTGATTTTTCCATGTTTATAGAGATAGCAGTGTGGATATGTCCATGTTTATACAGATAAGGGTGTAGATATTTCCATGTTTTTACAGATATCGGTGTAGATATTTCCATGCTTACACAGATTGTGGTGTAGATATTTCCTTCTTTCTACAGATGGCATTGTAGCTATTTCCATGTTTATACAGATGGCGGTGTAGATATTTCCATGTTTATATAGATGGTGGTGTAGGTATTACCATGTTTATACAGATAGCGTTGTAGATATTTCCATGTTTATACAGATCGTGGTGAAGATATTTCCATGTTTATACAGATCACGGTGTAGATATTTGCTTGTTTATACAAATAGCGGAGTAGTTATTTCCATGTTTATGCAGATAGCGGTGTAGATATTTCCATGTATATACAGATGGGTGTGTAGATATTTCTATGTTTATACAGATGGCTGTGTAGGTATTTCCATGTTTATACAGATGACTTTGTAGGTATTTCCATGTTTATACAGATGGCGGTGTAGATCTTTCCATGTTTATAGAGATAGCTGTGTAGATATTTCCATGTTTATACAGATAGAGGTGTAGATATTTCCATGTTTATACAGATCACGGTGTAGATATTTCCATGTTTATAGAGATTGCGGTGTAGATATTTCCATGTGTATACAGGTGGCATTGTAGATATTTCCATGTTTATACAGATGACTTTATAGGTATTTCCATGTTTTTACAGATGGCAGTGCAGTTATTTCCATGTTTATAGAGATAGCGGTGTAGATATTTCCATGTTTGTACAGATGGCGGTGTTGATATTTACATCTATACAAAGATGGCCATGTAGATATTTCCATGTTTATACAGATAGCGGTGTAGATATTTAAATGTTTACACAGATGGTGGTGTAGATATTTCCATCTTTATACAGATGGCAGTGTAGATATTTCCATGTTTATAGAGATACTGGTGTAGATATTTACATGTTTATACAGGTAGCGCTGTAGGTATTTTCATATTTATACAGATTGCGGTGTAGATATTTCCATCTTTATAGAGATGGCGGTGTAGATATTTCCATGTTTATAGAGATGGCAGTGAAGATATTTCCATGTTTATACAGATAGTGGTGTAGATATTTCCATGTTTATACAGATGGCGGTGCAGATACATCCATGTTTCTGAAGATGGCGGTGTAGATATTTTCATGTTTATAGAGATGGCGGTGTAGATATTTCCATGTATATAGAGATGGCAGTGTAGATATTTCCATGTTTATAGAGTAATCGGTGTATGTATTTCCATGTTATAGAGATAGCGGTGTGGATATTTCCATATTTATACAGATAGCGGTGTAGGTATTTCCATTTTTTTACAGATGGCGGTGTAGATATTTCCTTGTTTATACAGATATCGGTGTAGATATTTCCAGGTTTATACAGAGAGCGGTGTAGATATTTCCACGTTTTACAGATAGTGGTGTTGATATTTCCATCTTTATACAGATAGCGGTGCAGATATTTCCATGTTCACACAAATAGCCGTGTAGATATTTCTATGTATACACAGATAGAGATGCAGATATTTCCATGTTTATAAAGATAGCGGTGCAGATATTTCCATGTTTATACAGATAGCGGTGTGGCTATTTCCATCTTTATACAGATAGCGGTGTGGGTATTTCCATGTTTATACAGATAGCGGTATAGATATTTCCATGTTTATAGAGATGACTGTCTAGATATTTCCATGTTTATACAGCTTTCCGTGTAGATATTTCCATGTTTAAACAGATGGTGGTGTAGATATTTCCATGTTTATAGAGATGACTGTGAAGTTATTTCCATGTTTATACATATGTCAGTGCAGATATTTTCATGTTCATAGAGATAACGATGTAGATATTTCCATGTTTATACAGATAGCGGTGTAGACATTTCCATGTTTAGAGAGACCACGTTGTAGATATTTCCATATTTATACACATAGCTGTGTAGATCTTTCCAGGTTTATACAGATAGCTGTGTAGATATTTCCATTATTATACAGATAGCGGTGTAGATATTTCCATGTTTATAGAGATGGCGTTGTAGGTATTTACATGTTTATAGAGATAGCGGTGTAGATATTTCCATGATTATACAACTCGCAGTGTAGATATTTCCATCTTTATACAGATGACAGTGAAGATTTTTCCATGTTTATACAGATAGTGGTGTAGAAATTTCCATATTTATACAGATAGCGGTGTAGGTATTTCCATCTTTCTACAGATGGCATTGTAGAGATTTCCATGTTCATACAGATGGCGGTGTAGATATTTCCATGTTTATATAGATGGCAGTGAAGATATTACCATGTTTATACAAATAGCGTTGTAGATATTTCCATGTTTATACAGATGGCTTTGTAGATATTTCCATGTCTATAGAGATAGCGGTGCAGATATTTCCATGTTTATACACATAGCGGTGTATATATTTCCATGTTTATACAGAACGCAGTGTAGATATTTCCATGTTTATTGAGATAGCGGTGTAGATATTTCCAAGTTTGTTCAGAGGGCAGTGTTGATGTTTCCATCTATACACAGATTGCCGTGTAGGTATTTCCATGTGTATACAGATGGCATTGTAGATAATTCCATGTTTATACAGATTGTGGTGTAGATATTTCCATGTTTACACAGATGACTCTATAGGTATTTCCATGTTTATACAGATGGCGGTGTAGGTATTTCCATGTTTATAGAGATAGCGGTGTAGATATTTCCATATTTATACAGATTACGGTGTAGAAAATTCCATGTTTATACAGATAGCGGTGTAAGTATTTCCATGTTTATACACATAACTTTGTAAGTATTTCCATGTTTATACAGATGGCGGTGTAGATATTTCGATGTTTATAGAGACAGCAGTGGAGATATTTCCATGTTTGTACAGATAGCGGTGTAGATATTTCCATGTTTACACTGATCGTGGTGTAGATATTTCCAAGTTTATAGAGATGGCGGTGTAGATATTTCCATGTTCATAGAGATAGCGGTGTTGATTTTTCCATGTTTATAGAGATAGCGGTGTGGATATGTCCATGTTTATACAGATAAGGGTGTAGATATTTCCATGTTTTTACAGATATCGGTGTAGATATTTCCATGCTTACACAGATTGTGGTGTAGATATTTCCTTCTTTCTACAGATGGCATTGTAGCTATTTCCATGTTTATACAGATGGCGGTGTAGATATTTCCATGTTTATATAGATGGTGGTGTAGGTATTACCAAGTTTATTCAGATAGCGGTGTAGATATTTCCATGTTTATACAGATCGTGGTGAAGACATTTCCATGTTTATACAGATCACGGTGTAGATATTTGCTTGTTTATACAAATAGCGGAGTAGTTATTTCCATGTTTATGCAGATAGCGGTGTAGATATTTCCATGTATATACAGATGGGTGTGTAGATATTTCTATGTTTATACAGATGGCTGTGTAGGTATTTCCATGTTTATACAGATGACTTTGTAGGTATTTCCATGTTTATACAGATGGCGGTGTAGATCTTTCCATGTTTATAGAGATAGCTGTGTAGATATTTCCATGTTTATACAGATAGAGGTGTAGATATTTCCATGTTTATACAGATCACGGTGTAGATATTTCCATGTTTATAGAGATTGCGGTGTAGATATTTCCATGTGTATACAGGTGGCATTGTAGATATTTCCATGTTTATACAGATGACTTTATAGGTATTTCCATGTTTTTACAGATGGCAGTGCAGTTATTTCCATGTTTATAGAGATAGCGGTGTAGATATTTCCATGTTTGTACAGATGGCGGTGTTGATATTTACATCTATACAAAGATGGCCGTGTAGATATTTCCATGTTTATACAGATAGCGGTGTAGATATTTAAATGTTTACACAGATGGTGGTGTAGATATTTCCGTGTTTAAACACATGGCGGAGTAGATAATTCCATCTTTATGGAGATGGCAGTGTAGATATTTTCATGTTTATAGAGATGGCGGTGTAGATATTTCCATATTTATAGAGATAGCGGTGTAGATATTTCCATCTTTCTACAGATGGCAGTGTAGATAATTCCATGTTTATACAGATGGCCGTGTAGATATTTCCATATTTATACAGATGTCTGTGTAGATATTTCCAAGTGTATACAGATGGTATTGCAGGTATTTCCATGTTTATACAGATAACGGTGTAGAAATTTCCATGTTTATACAGATAGCGGTGTAGATATTCCCATGTTTATACAGATCACGGTGTAGATATTTCCATGATTATAGAAATAGCTGTGTAGATATTTCCATGTTTATACAGATAGCGGTGTAGATATTTCCAAGTTTATACAGACCGCGGTGTAGTTATTTCCATGTTTGTACTGATGGCGGTGTTGATATTTCAATCTATACACAGATGACCGTGTAGATATTTCCATGTTTATACAGATGGCAGTGCAGATATTTCCAAGGATATGTAGATGGCGGTGTAGATATTTCCATGTTTATACAGAAAGCGGTATAGTTATTTCCATGTTTATATATGTAGCGGTGTAGATATTTCCATGTATATACACATGGCTGTGTAGATATTTCCATGTTTATACACATGGCGGTGTAGATATTTCCATGTTTATACAGATAACTTTGTAAGTGTTTCCAAGTTTATACAGATGGCGGTGTAGATATCTCGATGTTTAATGAGATAGCACTGGAGATATTTCCATGTTTATACAGATAGCGGTGTAGATATTTCCATGTTTATACTGATCGTGGTGTAGATATTTCCATGTTTATAGAGATGGTGGTGTAGATATTTCCATGTTCATAGAGATAGCGGTGTTGATTTTTCCATGTTTATAGAGATAGCGGTGTGGATATCTCCATGTTTATACCGATAGGGTTGTAGATATTTCCATGTTTATAGAGATGGCGGTGTAGATATTTCCATGTTTATACAGATCACGGTGTAGATATTTCCTTTTTTATACAAATTGCGGTGTAGTTATTCCCATGTTTATATAGATGGCGGTGTTGATAATTCCATCCATACACAGATGGCCGTGTAGATATTTCCATGTTTATACAGATGGCGGCGTAGATATTTCCATGGACATGCAGATGGCGGTGTAGATATTTCCATGTTTATACAGATAGCGGTGTAGATATTTCCATGTTTTCACAGATGGTGGTGTAGACATTTCCGTGTTTACACACATGGCGGAGTAGATACTTCCATCTTTATGGAGATGGCAGTGTAGATATTTTCATGTTTATAGAGATGGCGGTGTAGATATTTCCATATTTATGGAGATAGCGGAGTAGATATTTCCATCTTTCTACAGATGGCAGTGTAGGAATTTCCATATTTATACAGATGGCGGTGTAGATATTTCCATATTTATACAGATGTCTGTGTAGATATTTCCATGTGTGTACAGATGGTATTGTTGGTATTTCCACGTTTATGCAGATGGTGTTGTAGATATTTCCATGTTTATTGAGATGACTGTGTAGATATTTCCATGTTTTTACAGACGGCAGTGTAGATATTTCAATGTTTATACAGATGGTGCTGTAGATATTTCCAAGTTTATACAGATAACGGTGGAGATATTTCGATGTTTATACAGACAGCAGCGGAGTTATTTCCATGTTTATACAGATAGCGGTGTCCATATTTCCATGTTTATACAGACAGCGGTGTAGGTATTTCCATGTTTATACAGGTAGCGCTGCAGATATTTCCATGTTTATACAGATGCCTATGCAGATATATCCATATTTAGACAGAGGGCTGTGTAGATATTTCTATGTTTATACAGATGGCAGTGTAGATATTTCCATGTTCCTAAACATGACTGTGTAGGTATTTCCATGTTTATACAGATGGATTTGTAGATATTTCCATGTCTATAGAGATAGCGGTGCAGATATTTCCATGATTATACAGATCGTGGTGTAGATATTTCCATGTTTATACAGATACCGGTGTAGATATTTCCATGTTTGTACAGACCACAGTGTAGATATTTCCATGTTTATAGAGATAGCAGTGTAGATATTTCCAAGTTTGTACAGATGGCGGTGTTGATGTTTCCATCTATACACAGATTGCCGTGTAGGTATTTCCATGTGTATACAGATGGCATTGTAGATATTTCCATGTTTATAAAGATGGTGGTGTAGATATTTCCATGTTTACACAGATGACTGTATAGGTATTTCCATGTTTATACAGATGGCGGTGTAGATATTTCCATGTTTATAGAGATAGCGGTGTAGATATTTCCATATTTATACAGATAACGGTGTAGAAATTTCCATGTTTATACAGATAGCGCTGTAAATATTTCCATGTTTATACAGATTACGGTGTAGATATTTCCATGTTTATAGAGATAGCGGTGTAGATATTTCCAGGTTTATACAGATGGCGGTGTAGATACAGCCATGTTTCTGAGGATGGCGGTGTAGATATTTTCATGTTTAGAGATGGCGGTGTAGATAATTCCATGTTTATAGAGATTGCGATGTAGATATTTCCATGTTTATAGAGAAATCGTTGCTGGTATTTCCATGTTTACAGAGACAGCGGTGTAGATATTTCCATATTTATACTGAGGGTTGTGTACATATTTCTATATTTATACAGATGGCGGTGTAGATATTTCCATGTTCCTACACATGACTGTGTAGGTATTTCCATGTTTATACGGATGGCTTTGTAGATATTTCCATGTTTATAGAGATAGCGGTGTAGTTATTTGCATGTTTATATAGATAGCGGTGTAGATATTTCCATGTATATACACATGGCTGTGTAGATATTTCAATGTTTATACAGACGGTGGTGTAGATATTTCCATGTTTATACCGATAATTTTGTCAGTATTTCCATGTTTATACAGATGGCGGTGTAGATATTTCGATGTTTATAGAGATAGCAGTGGAGATATTTCCATGTTTATACAGATAGCGGTGTAGATATTTCCACGTTTATACTGATCGCGGTGTAGATATTTCCATATTTATAGAGATAGCGGTGTAGATATTTCCATGTTCATACAGATAGCGGTGTTGATTTTTCCATGTTTATGGAGATATCGGTGTAGATATTTCCATGTTTACACAGATTGCGGTGTAGGTATTTCCATCTTTCTACACATGGCATTGTAGAGATTTCCATGTTCATACAGAGGGCAGTGTAGATATTTCCATGTTTATATAGATGGCGGTGAAGATATTACCATGTTTATACAAATAGCGTTGTAGATATTTCCATGTTTATACAGATGGCTTTGTAGATATTTCCATGTCTATAGAGATAGCGGTGCAGATATTTCCATGTTTATACAGATAGCGGTGTATATATTTCCATGTTTATACAGAACGCAGTGTAGATATTTCCATGTGTATTGAGATAGCGGTGTAGATATTTCCAAGTTTGTTCAGAGGGCAGTGTTGATGTTTCCATCTATACACAGATTGCCGTGTAGGTATTTCCATGTGTATACAGATGGCATTGTAGATATTTCCATGTTTATACAGATGGTGGTGTAGATATTTCCATGTTTACACAGATGACTCTATAGGTATTTCCATGTTTATACAGATGGCGGTGTAGATATTTCCATGTTTATAGAGATAGCGGTGTAGATATTTCCATATTTATATAGATTACGGTGTAGAATTTTCCATGTTTATAAAGATAGCGGTGTAAGTATTTCCATGTTTATACAGATCACGGTGTAGATATTTCCTTGTTTATACAAATAGCGGTGTAGTTATTTCCATGTTTATACAGATAGCGGTGTAGATATTTCCTTCTTTATAAAAATTGCGTTGTAGATATTTTCATGTTTATACAGATCACGTTGTAGATATTTCCTTGTTTATACACATGACTTTGTAGGTATTTCCATGTTTATACAGATGGCGGTGTAGATATTTCCATGTTTATGGAGATAGCTGTGTAGGTGTTTCCATGTTTATAGAGATAACGGAGTAGATATTTCCATGTTTATACAGATGGCGGTGTAGATATTTCCATGTTTATACACATAACTTTGGAAGTATTTCCATGTTTATACAGATGGAGGTGTAGATATTTCCATGTTTATACAGATCACGTTGTAGATATTTCCATGTTTATACAGTTCGCGGTGTAGATAATTCCATGTTTATACAGATAGCGGTGTAGATATTTCCATGTTTTTACACATATCGGTGTAGATATTTCCATGTTTACACATATTGCGGTGTAGATATTTCCATCTTTCTACAGATTGCATTGTAGATATTTCCATATTTATAAAGATGGCAGTGTAGATATTTCCATGTTTATACAGATAGCGGTGTAGATATTTCCATGTTTATACAGATCGTGGTGAAGATATTTCCATGTTTATACAGATCGCGGTGTAGATATTTCCATGTTTATAGAGATAGCGGTGTAGATATTTCCATGTTTATAGAGATAGCGCTTAAGATATTTCCATGTTTATACAGACCGCGGTGTAGATATTTCCATGTTTATACAGATAACAGTGCAGATATTTCCATGTTTCTACAGATGACGTTGTTGATATTTCCATGTATACACAGATTACCGTGTAGACATTTCCATGTTTATACAGATGGCGGCGCAGATATTTCCATGAATATGTAGATGGCGGTGTAGATTTTTCCATGTTTACACAGATAGTGGTGTAGTTATTTCCATGTTTATATAGATAGCGTTGTAGATATTTCCATGTATATACACATGGCTTTGTAGTTATTTTCATGTTTATACAGATCGCGGTGTAGATATTTCCATGTTTATACAGAAGACTTTGTAGGTATTTCCATGTTTATATAGATGGCGGTGTAGATATTTCCATGTTTATACAGATCTCGGTGTAGATATTTCCATGTTTATACAGATGGCGGTGTAGATATTTCCATGTTTATAGAGATAGCTGTGTAGATATTTCCATGTTTATACAGATATCGGTGTAGATAATTCCATGTTTATACAGATCACGGTGAAGATATTTCCATCTTTATAAGATCGCGGTGTAGATATTTCCATGTTTATACAGATAGCGGTGTAGATATTTCCATGTTTACACAGATTGCGGTGTAGATATTTCCATCTTTCTACAGATGGCATTGTAGATATTTCCATATTTATACAGATGGCTGTGTAGATATTTCCATGTTTGTACAGTTCGTGGTGAAGATATTTCCATGTTTATACAGATCGCGGTGTAGATATTTCCATGTTTATACACATTGCGGTGTAGATATTTCCATGTTTATAAAGATAGCGGTGTAGATATTTCCATGTTTATAGAGATAGCTGTGTAGGCATTTCCATGTTTATAGACATAGCGGTGTAGATATTTCCATGTTTATATAGATGGCGTTGTAGATATTTCCTTGTTTATACCGATAGCAGTGTTGGTATTTCCACGTTTATACAGATAGCGATTTAGATATTTCCATGTTTATACAACTCCCGGTGCAGATATTTATATCTTTATACAGATGGCATTGTAAATATATCCTTATTCACACAGATGGCAGTGTAGATGTTTCCATGTTTATACTGATGGCGGAGTAGTTAGTTCCATGTTTATTCAGATGGCAGTGTAGATATTTTCATGTTTATAGAGATGGCGGTGTGGATATTTCCATGTTTATAGAGATAGCAGTGTAGATATTTACATGTTTCTACAGATGGCTGTGTAGATATTTCCATGTTTATAGAGATAGCGGTGTAGATATTTCCATGTTTATACAGATAGCGGTTCAGATATTTCCATGTTTATACAGACCGCGGTGTAGATATTTCCACGTTTATAGAGATAGCGGTGTAGATATTTCCATGTTTGTACAGATGGTGGTGTTTATATTTCCATCTATACACAGATGGCCGTGTAGATATTTCCATGTTTATACAGATGGCGGTGTAAATATTTCCATGGACATGCAGATGGCGGTGTAGATATATCCATGTTTATACAGATAGCGGTGTAGATATTTCCATGTTTTCACAGATCGTGGTGTAGATTTTTTCGTGTTTATACACATGGCGGAGTAGATACTTCCATCTTTATGGAGATGGCAGTGTAGATATTTTCATGTTTATAGAGATGGCGCTGTATATATCTCCATGTTTATACAGATAACGGTGGAGATATTTCCATGTTTATACAGACAGCAGTGGAGATATTTCCATGTTTATACACACAGCGGTGTACATATTTCCCTGTTTATAGAGACAGCGGTGTAGGTATTTCCATGTTTATACAGATAGCAGTGCAGATATTTCCATGTTTATACAGATGCCTATGCAGATATCTCCATATTTATACAGAGGGCTGTGTAGATATTTCTATATTTATACAGATGGCAGTGTAGATATTTCCATGTTCCTACACATGACTCTGTAGGTATTTCCATATTTATACAGATGGCTTTGTAGATATTTCCATGTCTATAGAGATAGCGGTGCAGATATTTCCATGTTTATACAGATATCGGTGTATATATTTTCATGTTTATACAGATCGTGGTGTAGATATTTCCTTGTTTATACAGATACCGGTGTAGATATTTCCATGTTTATAGAGATAGCAGTGTAGATATTTACATGTTTATACAGATGGCTGTGTAGATATTTCCATGTGTATACAGATGGCATGGTAGATATTTCCATGTTTATACAGATGACTGTATAGGTATTTCCATGTTTTTACAGATGGCAGTGCAGATATTTCCATGTTTATAGAGATAGTGCTGTAGATATTTCCATGTTTTTACAGATGGCGGTGTTGATAATTCCATCTATACAAAGATGGCCGTGTAGATATTTCCATGTTTATATGGATGGCGGCGTAGATATTTCCATTGACATGCAGATGTCTGTGTAGATATTTACATGTTTATATATATGGTGGTTTAGATATTACAATGTTTATACAGATAGCGGTGTACATATTTCCATTTTTATACAGATCGTGGTGAAGATATTTCCATGTTTATACAGATACCGGTGTAAATATTTCCATGTTTATACAGACAGCAGTGTAGATACTTCCATGTTTATAGAGATAGCAGTGTAGATATTTCCAAGTTTGTACAGATGGCGGTGTTGATGTTTCCATCTATACACAGATTGCCGTGTAGCTATTTCCATGTGTATACAGATGGCATTGTAGATATTTCCATGTTTACACAGATGACTGTACAGGTATTTCCATGTTTATACAGATGGCGGTGTAGATATTTCCATGTTTATAGAGATAGCGGTGTAGATATTTCCATATTTATACAGATAACGGTGTAGAAATTTCCATGTTTATACAGATAGCAGTGTAAATATTTCCATGTTTATACAGATCACGGTGTAGATATTTCCATGTTTATAGAGATAGCGGTGTAGATATTTCCATGTATATACAGTTGGCTGTGTAGATATTTCCATGTTTATACAGATGGCTTTGTAGGTATTTCCATGTTTATACAGAAGTCTTTGTAGGTATTTCCATGTTTATATAGATGGCGGTGTAGATATTTCCATGTTTATAGAGATAGCTGTGTAGATATTTCCATGTTTATACAGATAGCGGTGTAGCTATTTCCATGTTTATACAGATCACGGTGTAGATATTTCCATGTTTATACAGAAGGCGGTGTAGATATTTCCATGTTTAAAGAGATAGCTGTGTAGATATTTCCATGTTTATACAGATAGCGGTGTAGATAATTCCATGTTTATACAGATCACGGTGTAGATATTTCCATGTTTATACAGATCGCGGTGTAGATATTTCCATGTTTATACAGATAGCGGTGTAGATATTTCCATATTTTTACAGATATCGGTGTAGATATTTCCATGTTTACACAGACTGCGGTGTAGATATTTCCATCTTTCTACAGATGGCATTTTAGATATTTCCATATTTATACAGATGGCGGTGTAGATATTTCCATGTTTATACAGATCGTGGTGAAGTTATTTCCATGTTTATACAGATCGCTGTGTAGATATTTCCATGTTTATACAGATTGCGGTGTAGATATTTCCATGTTTATACAGATAGCGGTGTAGATATTTCCATGTTTATAGAGATAGCAGTGTAGGCATTTCCATGTTTATAGACATAGCGGTGTAGATATTTCCATGTTTATATAGATGGCGTTGTAGATATTTCCTTGTTTATACCGATAGCGGTGCTGGTATTTCCACGTTTATACAGATAGCGATGTAGATATTTCCATGTTTATACAGCTCGCGGTGCAGATATTTATATCTTTATACAGATGGCATTGTAAATATTTCCTTATTCACACAGATGGCAGTGTAGATGTTTCCATGTTTATACAGATGACGGAGTAGTTAGTTCCATGTTTATTCAGATGGCAGTGAAGATATTTTCATGTTTACAGAGATGGCGGTGTGGATATTTCCATGTTTATAGAGATAGCAGTGTAGATATTTACATGTTTATACAGATGGCTTTTTAGATATTTCCATGTTTATAGAGTTAGCGGTGTAGATATTTCCATGTTTATACAGATAGCGGTTCAGATATTTCCATGTTTATACAGACCGCGGTGTAGATATTTCCACGTTTATAGAGATAGCGGTGTAGATATTTCCATGTTTGTACAGATGGTGGTGTTTATATTTCCATCTATACACAGATGGCCGTGTAGATATTTCCATGTTTATACAGATGGCGGTGTAGATATTTCCATGGACATGCAGATGGTGGTGTAGATATATCCATGTTTATACAGATAGCGGTGTAGATATTTCCATGTTTTCACAGATCGTGGTGTAGATATTTTCGTGTTTATACACATGGCGGAGTAGATATTTCCATCTTTATGGAGATGGCAGTGTAGATATTTTCATGTTTATACAGATCGCGGTGTAGATATTTCCATGTTTATACAGATGTCTGTGTAGGTATTTCCATGTTTTTACAGTTGGCAGTGCAGATATTACCATGTTTATAGAGATAGTGCTGTAGATATTTCTATGTTTGTACAGATGGCGGTGTTGATATTTCCATCTATACACAGATGGCCGTGTAGATATTTCCATGTTTATACAGATGGCGGCGTAGATATTTCCATGGACATGCAGATGGCTGTGTAGATATTTACATGTTTATATATATGGTGGTGTAGATATTAAAATGTTTATACAGATAGCGGTGTAGGTATTTCCACTTTTATACAGATCGTGGTGAAGATATTTCCATGTCTATACAGATCGCGGTGTAGATATTTCCATGTTTATACAGATCGCGGTGTAGATATTTCCATGTTTATAGAGATAGCGGTGTAGATATTTCCATCTTTCTACAGATGGCAGTGTAGATATTTCCATGTTTATACAGATGGCAGTGTAGATATTTCCATATTTATACAGATGCCTGTGTAGATATTTCCATGTGTATACAGATGGTATTGCAGCTATTTCCATGTTTATACAGATGGTGGTGTAGATATTCCCATGTTTATTCAGATGACTGTGTAGATATTTCCATGTTTTTACAGATGGCAATGTAGATATTTCAATGTTTATAGAGATGGCGCTGTAGATATTTCCATGTTTATACAGATAACGGTGGAGATATTTCCATGTTTATACAGAGAGCAGTGGAGATATTTCCATGTTTATACACATAGCGGTGTACATATTTCCATGTTTATGGAGATGGCGGTGTAGATATTTCCATGTTTATACAGATCACGGTGTAGATATTTGCTTGTTTATACAAATAGCGGTGTAGTTATTTCCATGTTTACAGATTGCGGTGTAGATATTTCCATGTATATACAGATGGTTGTGTAGATATTTCCATGTTTATACCGATGGCTGTGTAGATATTTCCATGTTTATACAGATGACTTTGTAGGTATTTCCATGTTTATACAGATGGCGGTGTAGATATTTCCATGTTTATAGAGATAGCTGTGTAGATATTTCCATGTTTATACAGATAGCGGTGTAGATATTTCCATGTTTATACAGATTGCGGTGTATATATTTCCATGTTTATACAGATCACGGTGTAGATATTTCCATGTATATACAGATAGCGGTGTAGATATTTGCATGTTTTTACAGATATCGGTGTAGATATTTCCATGTTTACACAGATTGCAGTGTAGATATTTCCATCTTTCTACAGATGGTATTGTAGATATTTCCATGTTTATATAGATGGCGGTGTAGATATTTCCATGTTTATATAGATGGTGGTGTAGATATTACCATGTTTATACAGATAGCGATGTAGGTATTTCCATGTTTCTACAGACAGCGGTGGAGATATTTCCATGTTTATACAGATATCCGTGTAGACATTTCCATGTTTATAGAGATAGCGCTGTAGGTATTTCCATGTTTATACAGATGGCAGTGTAGATATTTCCAGGTATATACAGATGGCAGTGTAGATATTTCCATGTTTATACAGTTGGACGTGTAGATATTTCCATGTTTATAAAGATGACAGTGTAGATATTTCCATGTTTTCACAGATGGCGGTGTAGATATTTCCATGTTTATACAGATAGCGGTGTAGATATTTCAATGGTTATAGAGATGTCTGTGTAGATAATTCCTTGTTTATACAGATGGCAGTGTAGGTATTTCCATGTTTATACAGATAGTGGTGTAGATCTTTCCATGTTTATACAGATGACTGTGTAGGTATTTCCATGTGTGTACAGATGGCGGTGTCGATATTTCCATGTTTATTGAGATAGCATTGTAGATATTTCCATCTTTGCACAGACTGCAGTGTAGATATTTCCATGTTTATACAGATAACGCTGCAGATAATTCCATGTTTATACAGCTAGCGGTGTAGATGTTTCCATGTTCATACAGACAGCGGTGGAGATATTTCTTTGTTTATACAGATAATGATGTTTATATTTCCATGTTTATAGAGATAGTGGTGTAGATATTTCCATATTTATACAGATAGCGGTGTCAATATTTCCATGTTTATACTGATAGCGGTGTAGATATTTCCATGTTTATTCACATAGCGGTGTAGATATTTCCATGTTTATACAGATCGTGGTGTAGACATTTCCATGTTTATACAGATAGCGGTGTTGATATTTCCATGTTTTTACAGATAGCGGTGTAGATATTTCCATGTTTTCTGAGATAGCGGTGTAGATATTTCCATATTTGCACAGATTGCGGTGTAGGTATTTCCATCTTTACACAGAGAACTCTGTACATATTTCCATGTTTACACAGATAGCGGTGTAGATATTTCCATGTTTACACAGATAGTGTTATAGATATTTCCATGTTTATACAGAAAGCGTTGTAGATATTTCCATGTTTATAAAGATAGCGGTGTAGATATTTCCATATTTATAGAGATAGCGGTGGAGATATTTCCATGTTTATACAGATAGACATGTAGACATTTCCATGTTTATAGAGATAGCGGTGTATATATTTCCATGTTTATACAGATGGCAGTGTAGATATTTCCAGGTATATACAGATGGCAGTGTAGATATTTCCATGTTTACACAGATGGACGTGTAGATATTTCCATGTTTATAAAGATGACAGTGTAGATATTTCCATGTTTTCACAGATGGCGGTGTCGATATTTCCATGTTTATTGAGATAGCATTGTAGATATTTCCATCTTTGCACAGACTGTGCTGTAGATATTTCCATATTTATACAGATAACGCTGCAGATAATTCCATGTTTATACAGCTAGTGGTGTGGATGTTTCCATGTTCATACAGACAGCAGTAGAGATATTTCTTTGTTTATACAGATAACGGTGTAGATATTTCCATGTTTATAGAGATAGTGGTGTAGATATTTCCATATTTATACAGATAGCGGTGTCGATATTTCCATGTTTTTACTGATAGAGGTGTAGATATTTCCATGTTTATTCACATGGCGCTGTAGATATTTCCATGTTTATACATGTCGTGGTATAGATATTTCCATGTTTATACAGATAGCGGTGTAGATATTTCCATGTTTATACTGATAGCGGTGTAGATATTTCCATGTTTATACATATAGCGGTGTAAATACTTCCATGTTTATACAGATCGTGGTGTAGACATTTCCATGTTTATACAGATAGCGGTGTTGATATTTCCATGTTTTTACAGATAGCGGTGTAGATATTTCCATGTTTACTGAGATAGCGGTGTAGATATTTCCATATTTGCACAGATTGCGGTGTAGCTATTTCCATCTTTACACAGAGACCTGTGTACATATTTCCATGTTTACACAGATAGCTGTGTAGATATTTCCATGTTTACACAGATAGTGTTATAGATATTTCCATGTTTATACAGATAGCGGTGTAGATATTTCCATGTTTATAAACTTAGCGGTGTAGATATTTCCATCCTTATAGAGATAACGTTGGAGATATTTCCATGTTTATACAGATAGCGATGTAGATATTTCCATGTTTCTACAGACAGCGGTGGAGATATTTCCATGTTTATACAGATAGCCGTGTAGACATTTCCATGTTTATAGAGATAGCGCTGTAGATATTTCCATGTTTATACAGATGGCAGTGTAGATATTTCCAGGTATATACAGATGGCAGTGTAGATATTTCCATGTTTATACAGATGGACGTGTAGATATTTCCATATTTATAAAGATGACAGTGTAGATATTTCCATGTTTTCACAGATGGCGGTGTAGATATTTCCATGTTTATAGAGATAGCGGTGTGGCTACTTCCATGTTTATACAGATAGCGGTGTAGATATTTCCATGTTTATACTGATAGCGGTGTAGATATTTCCATGTTTATACATATAGCGGTGTAGATATTTCCATGTTTATATAGATCGTGCTATAGACATTTCCATGTTTATACAGCTAGCGGTGTAGATATTTCCATGTTTATACAGACAGCGGTGGAGATATTTCTTTGTTTATACAGATAACGGTGTAGATATTTCCATGTTTATAGAGATAGTGGTGTAGATATTTCCATATTTATACAGATAGCGGTGTCGCTATTTCCATGTTTTTACTGATAGCGGTATAGATATTTCCATGTTTATTCACATGGCGGTGTAGATATTTCCATGTTTATACATGTCGTGGTGTAGTTATTTCCATGTTTATACAGATAGCGATGTAGATATTTCCATGTTTATACTGATAGCGGTGTAGATATTTCCATGTTTATACATATAGCGGTGTAGATATTTCCACGTATATACAGATCGTGGTGTAGACATTTCCATGTTTATACAGATAGCGGTGTTGATATTTCCATGTTTATACAGATAGCGGTGTAGATATTTCCATGTGTACTAAGATAGCGGTGTAGATATTTCCATATTTGCACAGATTGTGGTGTAGATATTTCCATATTTACACAGAGACCTGTGTACATATTTCCATGTTTACACAGATAGCTGTGTAGATATTTCCATGTTTACACAGATAGTGTTATAGATATTTCCATGTTTATACAGATAGCGGTGTCGATATTTCCATGTTTATTGAGATAGCATTGTAGATATTTCCATCTTTGCACAGACTGCGGTGAAGATATTTCCATGTTTATACAGATAACGCTGCAGATAATTCCATGTTTATACAGCTAGCGGTGTAGATGTTTCCATGTTCATACAGACAGCAGTGGAGATATTTCTTTGTTGATACAGATAACGGTGTAGATATTTCCATGTTTATAGAGACAGTGGTGTAGATATTTCCATATTTATACAGATAGCGGTGTCAATATTTCCATGTTTATACTGATAGCGGTGTAGATATTTCCATGTTTATTCACATAGCGGTGTAGATATTTCCATGTTTATACACGTCGTGGTGTAGATATTTCCATGTTTATACAGATAGCGGTGTAGATATTTCCATGTATCTACTGATAGCGGTGTGGCTACTTCCATGTTTATACAGATAGCCGTGTAGATATTTCAGTGATTATAGAGATGTCTGTGTAGGTAATTCCATGTTTATACAGATGGCAGTGTAGATATTTCCATGTTTATACAGATAGTAGTGTAGATATTTCCATGTTTATACAGATGACTGTGTAGTTATTTCCATGTGTGTACAGATGGCGGTGTCGATATTTCCATGTTTATTGAGATAGCATTGTAGATATTTCCATCTTTGCACAGACTGCGGTGTAGACATTTCCATGTTTATACAGATAACGCTGCAGATAATTCCATGTTTATACAGCTAGCGGTGTAGATGTTTCCATTTTCATACAGACAGAGGTGGAGATATTTCTTTGTTTATACAGATAACGGTGTAGATATTTCCATGTTTATAGAGATAGTGGTGTAGATATTTCCATATTTATACTGATAGCGGTGTCGATATTTCCATGTTTTTACTGATAGCTGTGTAGATATTTCCATGTTTATTCACATGGTGGTGTAGATATTTCCATGTTTATACATGTCGTGGTTTAGATATTTCCATGTTTATACAGATAGCGGTGTAGATATTTCCATGTTTATACTGATAGAGGTGTAGATATTTCCATGTTTATACATATAGCGGTGTAGATATTTCCATGTTTATACAGATCGTGGTGTAGACATTTCCATGTTTATACAGATAGCGGTGTTGATATTTCCATGTTTTTACAGATAGCGTTGTAGATATTTCCATGTTTACTTTGATAGCGGTGTAGATATTTCCATATCTGCACAGATTGCGGTGTAGGTATTTCCATCTTTACACAGAGACCTGTGTACATATTTCCATGTTTACACAGATAGCTGTGTAGATATTTCCATGTTTACACAGATAGTGTTATAGATATTTCCATGTTTATACAGATAGCGGTGTAGATATTTTCATGTTTATAAAGATAGCGGTGTAGATATTTCCATCTTTATAGAGATAGCGGTGGAGATATTTCCATGTTTATACAGATAGCGATGTAGATATTTCCATGTTTCTACAGATAGCGGTGTAGATATTTCCATGTTTATACAGATGATAGTGTAGATATTTCCAGGTATATACAGATGGCAGTGTAGATATTTCCATGTTTATACAGATGGACGTGTAGATATTTCCATGTTTATAAAGATGACAGTGTAGATATTTCCATGTTTTCACAGATGGCGATGTAGATATTTCCATGTTTATACAGATAGCAGTGTGGCTACTTCCATGTTTATACAGATAGCGGTGTAGATATTTCAATGGTTATAGAGATGTCTGTGTAGATAATTCCTTGTTTATACAGATGGCATTGTAGGTATTTCCATGTTTATACAGATAGTGGTGTAGATATTTCCATGTTTATACAGATGACTGTGTAGGTATTTCCATGTGTGTACAGATGGCGGTGTCGATATTTCCATGTTTATTGAGATAGCATTGTAGATATTTCCATCTTTGCACAGACTGCGGTGTAGATATTTCCATCTTTATACAGATAACGCTGCAGATAATTCCATGTTTATACAGCTAGCGGTGTAGATGTTTCCATGTTCATACAGACAGCGGTGGAGATATTTCTTTGTTTATACAGATAACGGTGTATATATTTCCATGTTTATGGAGATAGTGGTGTAGATATTTCCATATTTATACAGATAGCGGTGTCAGTATTTCCATGTTTATACTGATAGCGATGTAGATATTTCCATGATTATTCACATAGCGGTGTAGATATTTCCATGTTTATACACGTCGTGTTGTAGATATTTCCATGTTTATACAGATAGCGGTGTAGATATTTCCATGTTTATACTGATAGCGGTGTGGCTACTTCCATGTTTATACAGATAGCGGTGTAGATATTTCAATGATTATAGAGATGTCTGTGTAGGTAATTCCATGTTTATACAGATGGCAGTGTAGATATTTCCATGTTTATACAGGTAGTGGTTTAGATATTTCCATGTTTATACAGATGACTGTGTAGGTATTTCCATGTGTGTACAGATGGCGGTGTCGATATTTCCATGTTTATTGAGATAGCATTGTAGATATTTCCATCTTTGCACAGACTGTGGTGTAGATATTTCCATGTTTATACAGATAACGCTGCAGATAATTCCATGTTTATACAGCTAGCGGTGTAGATATTTCCATGTTTATACAGACAGCGGTGGAGATATTTCTTTGTTTATACAGATAACGGTGTAGATATTTCCATGTTTATAGAGATAGTGGTGTAGATATTTCCATATTTATACAGATAGCGGTGTCGTTATTTCCATGTTTTTACTGATAGCGGTGTAGATATTTCCATGTTTATTCACATGGCGGTGTAGATATTTCCATGTTTATACATGTCGTGGTGTAGATATTTCCATGTTTATACAGATAGCGGTGTAGATATTTCCATGTTTATACTGATAGCTGTGTAGATATTTCCATGTTTGTACATATAGCGGTGTAGATATTTCCATGTTTATACAGATCGTGGTGTAGACATTTCCATGTTTATACAGATAGCGGTGTTGATATTTCCATGTTTATACAGACAGCGGTGTAGGTATTTCCATGTTTACTAAGATAGCGGTGTAGATATTTCCATATTTGCACAGATTGTGGTGTAGATATTTCCATCTTTACACAGAGACCTGTGTACTTATTTCCATGTTTACACAGATAGCTGTGTAGATATTTCCATGTTTACACAGATAATGTTATAGATATTTCCATGTTTATACTGATAGCGGTGCAGATATTTCCATGTTTATAAAGATAGTGGTGTAGATATATCGATCTTTATAGAGATAGCGGTGGAGATATTTCCATGTTTATACAGATAGCGATGTAGATATTTCCATGATTCTACAGATAGCGGTGGAGATATTTCCATGTTTATACAGATAGCCGTGTAGACATTTCCATGTTTATAGAGATAGCGGTGTAGATATTTCCATGTTTATACAGATGGCAGTGTAGATATTTCCAATTATATACAGATGGCAGTGTAGATATTTCCATGTTTATACAGATGGACGTGTGGATATTTCCATGTTTATAAAGATGACAGTGTAGATATTTCCATGTTTTCACAGATGGCGGTGTAGATATTTCCATGTTTATACAGATAGCGGTGTGGCTACTTCCATGTTTATACAGATAGCGGTGTAGATATTTCAATGGTTATAGAGATGTCTGTGTAGATAATTCCATGTTTATACAGATGGCAGTGTAGGTATTTCCATGTTTATACAGATAGTGGTGTAGGTATTTCCATGTTTATACAGATGACTGTGTAGGTATTTCCATGTGTGTACAGATGGCGGTGTCGATATTTCCATGTTTATTGAGATAGCATTGTAGATATTTCCATCTTTGCACAGAATGCGGTGTAGATATTTCCATGTTTATACAGATAACGCTGCAGATAATTCCATGTTTATACAGCTAGCGGTGTAGATGTTTCCATGTTCATACAGACAGCGGTGGAGATATTTCTTTGTTTATACAGATAACGGTGTAGATATTTCCATGTTTATAGAGATAGTGGTGTAGATATTTCCATATTTATACAGATAATGGTGACAATATTTCCATGTTTATACTGATAGCGGTGTAGATATTTCCATGTTTATTCACATAGCGGTGTAGATATTTCCATGTTTATACACGTCGTGGTGTAGATATTTCCATGTTTATACAGATAGCGGTGTAGATATTTCCATGTTTATACTGATAGCGGTGTGGCTATTTCCATGTTTATACAGATAGCGTTGTAGATATTTCTATGATTATAGAGATTTCTGTGTAGGTAATTCCATGTTTATACAGATGGCAGTGTAGATATTTCCATGTTTATACAGATAGTGGTGTAGATATTTCCATGTTTATACAGATGACTGTGTAGGTATTTCTATGTGTGTACAGATGGCGGTGTCGATATTTCCATGTTTATTGAGATAGCATTGTAGATATTTCCATCTTTGCACAGACTGCGGTGTAGATATATCCATGTTTATACAGATAACGCTGCAGATAATTCCATGTTTATACGGTTAGCGGTGTAGATGTTTCCATGTTCATACAGACAGCGGTGGAGATATTTCTTTGTTTATACAGATAACGGTGTAGATATTTCCATGTTTATAGAGATAGTGGTGTAGATATTTCCATATTTATACAGATAGCGGTGTCGATATTTCCATGTTTTTACTGATAGCGGTGTAGATATTTCCATGTTTATTCACATGGCGGTGTAGATATTTCCATGTTTATACATGTCGTGGTGTAGATATTTCCATTTTTATACAGATAGCGGTGTAGATATTTCCATGTTTATACTGTTAGCGGTGTAGATATTTCCATGTTTATACATATAGCGGTGGAGATATTTCCATGTTTGTACAGATCATGGTGTAGACATTTCCATGTTTATACAGATAGCGGTGTTGATATTTCCATGTTTTTACAGATAGCGGTGTAGATATTTCCATGTTTACTTTGATAGCGGTGTAGATATTTCCATATTTGCACAGATTGCGGTGTAGGTATTTCCATCTTTACACAGAGACCTGTGTACATATTTCCATGTTTACACAGATAGCTGTGTAGATATTTCCATGTTTACACAGATAGTGTTATAGATATTTCCATGTTTATACAGATAGCGGTGTAGATATTTCCATGTTTATAAAGATAGCGGTGTAGATATTTCCATCTTTATAGAGATAACGGTGGAGATATTTCCATGTTTATACAGATAGCGATGTAGATATTTCCATGTTTCTACAGATAGCGGTGGAGTTATTTCCATGTTTATACAGATAGCCGTGTAGACATTTCCATGTTTATAGAGATAGCGCTGTAGATATTTCCATGCTTATACAGATGGCAGTGTAGATATTTCCAGGTATATACAGATGGCAGTGTAGATATTTCCATGTTTATACAGATGGACGTGTAGATATTTCCATGTTTATAAAGATGACAGTGTAGATATTTCCATGTTTATAGAGATGGCAGTGTAGATATTTCCAGGTATATACAGATGGCATTGTAGATATTTCCATGTTTATACAGATGGACATGTAGATATTTCCATGTTTATAAAGGTGACAGTGTAGATATTTCCATGTTTTCACAGATGGCGGTGTAGATATTTCCATGTTTATACAGATAGCGGTGTGGCTACTTCCATGTTTATACAGAGAGCGGTGTAGATATTTCAATGGTTATAGAGATGTCTGTGTTGATAATTCCATGTTTATACAGATGGCAGTGTAGGTATTTCCATGTTTATACAGATAGTGGTGTAGATATTTCCATGTTTATACAGATGACTGTGTAGTTATTTCCGTGTGTACAGATGGCGGTGTCGATATCTCCATGTTTATTGAGAGAGCATTGTAGATATTTCCATCTTTGCAAAGACTGCAGTGTAGATATTTCCATGTTTATACAGATAACGCTGCAGATAATTCCATGTTTATACAGCTAGCGGTGTAGATGTTTCCATGTTCATACAGACAGCGGTGGAGATATTTCTTTGTTTATACAGATAACGGTGTAGATATTTCCATGTTTATAGAGATAGTGGTGTAGATATTTCCATATTTATACAGATAGCGGTGTCAATATTTCCATGTTTATTCTGATAGCGGTGTAGATATTTCCATGTTTATTCACATAGCGGTGTAGATATTTCCATGTTTATACATGTCGTGGTGTAGATATTTCCATGTTTATACAGATAGCGGTGTAGATATTTCCATGTTTATACTGATAGCGGTGAGGCTACTTCCATATTTATACAGATAGCGGTGTAGATATTTCAATGATTATAGAGATGTCTGTGTAGGTAATTCTATGTTTGTACAGATGGCAGTGTAGATATTTCCATGTTTATACAGATGACTGTGTAGGTATTTCCATGTGTGTACAGATGGCGGTGTCGATATTTCCATGTTTATTGAGATAGCATTGTAGATATTTCCATCTTTGCACAGACTGCGGTGTAGATATTTCCATGTTTATACAGATAACGCTGCAGATAATTCCATGTTTATACAGCTAGCGGTGTAGATATTTCCATGTTTATACAGACAGCGGTGGAGATATTTCTTTGTTTATACAGATAACGGTGTAGATATTTCCATGTTTATAGAGATAGTGGTGTAGATATTTCCATATTTATACAGATAGCGGTGTCGATATTTCCATGTTTTTACTGATAGCGGTGTAGATATTTCCATGTTTATTCACATGGCAGTGTAGATATTTCCATGTTTATACATGTCGTGGTGTAGATATTTCCATGTTTATACAGATAGCGATGTAGATATTTCCATGTTTATACTGATAGCGGTGTAGATATTTCCATGTTTATACATATAGCGGTGTAGATATTTCCATGTTTATACAGATCGTGGTGTAGACATTTCCATGTTTATACAGATAGCGGTGTTGATATTTCCATGTTTGTACAGATAGCGGTGTAGATATTTCCATGTTTTCTAAGATATCGGTGTAGATATTTCCATATTTGCACAGAATGTGGTGTAGATACTTCCATCTTTACACAGAGACCTGTGTACATATTTCCATGTTTACACAGATAATGTTATAGATATTTCCATGTTTATACAGATAGCGGTGCAGATATTTCCATGTTTATACAGATAGCGGTGTAGATATTTCAATGGTTATAGAGATGTCTGTGTAGATAATTCCTTGTTTATACATATGGCAGTGTAGGTATTTCCATGTTTATACAGCTAGCGGTGTAGATATTTCCATGTTTATACAGACAGCGGTGGAGATATTTCTTTGTTTATACAGATAATGGTGTATATATTTCCTTGTTTATAGAGATACTGGTGTAGATATTTCCATATTTATACAGATAGCGGTGTCAATATTTCCATGTTTATAGAGATAGTGGTGTAGATATTTCCATATTTATACAGATAGCGGTGTCAATATTTCCATGTTTATACTGATAGCGGTGTACATATTTCCATGTTTATTCACATAGCGTTGTAGATATTTCCATGTTTATACATGTCGTAGTGTAGATATTTCCATCTTTATACAGATAGCGGTGTAGATATTTCCATGTTACACTGATAGCGGTGTGGCTACTTCCATGTTTATACAGATAGTGGTGTAGATATTTCAATGGTTATAGAGATGTCTGTGTTGATAATTCCATGTTTATACAGATGGCAGTGTAGATATTTCCATGTTTATACAGATAGTGGTGTAGATATTTCCATGTTTATACAGATGACTGTGTAGGTATTTCCATTTGTGTACAGATGGCGGTGTCGATATTTCCATGTTTATTGAGATAGCATTGTAGATATTTCCATCTTTGCACAGACTGCGGTGTAGATATTTCCATGTTTATACAGATAACGCTGCAGATAATTCCATGTTTATACAGCTAACGGTGTAGATATTTCCATGTTTATACAGACAGTGGTGGAGATATTTCTTTGTATATACAGATAACGGTGTAGATATTTCCATGTTTATAGAGATAGTGGTGTAGATGTTTCCATATTTATACAGATAGCGGTGTCGCTATTTCCATGTTTTTACAGAAAGCGGTGTAGATATTTCCATGTTTATTCACATGGCGGTGTAGATATTTCCATGTTTATACATGTCGTGGTGTAGATATTTCCATGTTTATACAGATAGCGGTGTAGATATTTCCATGTTTATGCTGATAACGGTGTAGATATTTCCATGTTTATACATATAGCGGTGTAGATATTTCCATGTTTATACAGATCGTGGTGTAGACATTTCCATGTTTATACAGATAGCGGTGTTGATATTTCCATGTTTATACAGATAGCGGTGTAGATATTTCCATGTTTACTAAGATAGCGGTGTAGATATTTCCATATTTGCACAGATTGTGGTGTAGGTATTTCCATCTTTACACAGAGACCTGTGTACATATTTCCATGTTTACACAGATAGCTGTGTAGATATTTCCATGTTTACACAGATAATGTTATAGATATTTCCATGTTTATACAGATAGCGGTGTAGATAATTCCAGGTATATACAGATGGCAGTGTAGATATTTCCATCTTTATAGAGATAGCAGTGGAGATATTTCCATGTTTATACAGATAACGATGTAGACATTTCCATGTTTATAGAGATAGCGGTGTAGATATTTCCATGTTTATAGAGATGGCAGTGTAGATACTTCCAGGTATATACAGATGGCAGTGTAGATATTTCCATGTTTATACAGATGGACGTATAGATATTTCCATGTTTATCAAGATGACAGTGTAGATATTTCCATGTTTTCACAGATGGCGGTGGAGATATTTCCATGTTTATACAGATAGCGGTGTAGATATTTCCATTTTTATACTGATAGCGGTATAGATATTTCCATGTTTATACATATAGCGTTGTAGATATTTCCATGTTTATACAGATCGTGGTGTAGACATTTCCATGTTTATACAGATAGCGGTGTTGATATTTCCATGTTTTTACAGATAGCGGTGTAGATATTTCCATGTTTACTGAGATAGCAGTGTAGATATTTCCATATTTGCACAGATTGCGGTGTAGGTATTTCCATCTTTACACAGAGACCTGTGTACATATTTCCATGTTTACACAGATAGCTGTGTAGATATTTCCATGTTTACACAGATAGTTTTATAGATATTTCCATGTTTATACAGATAGCGGAGTAGATATTTCCATGTTTATAAAGATAGCGGTGTAGATATTTCCATCTTTATAGAGATAACGGTGGAGATATTTCCATGTTTATACAGTTAGCGATGTAGATATTTCCATGTTTCTACAGATAGCGGTGGAGATATTTCCATGTTTATACAGATAGCCGTGTAGACATTTCCATGTTTACAGAGATAGCGCTGTAGATATTTCCATGTTTATACAGATGGCAGTGTAGATATTTCCAGGTATATACAGATGGACGTGTAGATATTTCCATGTTTATAAAGGTGACAGTGTAGATATTTCCATGTTTTCACAGATGGCAGTGTAGATATTTCCATGTTTATACAGATAGTGGTGTGGCTACTTCCATGTTTAAACAGATAGCGGTGTAGATATTTCAATGGTTATAGAGATGTCTGTGTAGATAATTCCATGTTTATACAGATGGCAGTGTAGGTATTTCCATGTTTATACAGATAGTGGTGTAGACATTTCCATGTTTATACAGATGACTGTGTAGGTATTTCCATGTGTGTACAGATGGCGGTGTCGATATTTCCATGTTTATTGAGAGAGCATTGTAGATATTTCCATCTTTGCACAGACTGCAGTGTAGATATTTCCATGTTTATACAGATAACGCTGCAGATAATTCCATATTTATACAGCTAGCGGTGTAGATGTTTGCATGTTCATACAGACAGCGGTGGAGATATTTCTTTGTTTATACAGATAACGGTGTAGATATTTCCAAGTTTATACAGATAGTGGTGTAGATATTTCCATATTTATACAGATAGCGGTGTCAATATTTCCATGTTTATTCTGATAGCGGTGTAGATATTTCCATGTTTATTCACATAGCGGTGTAGATATTTCCATGTTTATATATGTCGTGGTGTAGATATTTCCATGTTTATACAGATAGCGGTGTAGATATTTCCATGTTTATACTGATAGCGGTGTGGCTACTTCCATGTTTATACAGATAGTGGTGTAGATATATCAATGATTATAGAGATGTCTGTGCAGGTAATTCCATGTTTATACAGATGGCAGTGTAGTTATTTCCATGTTTATACAGATAGTGGTGTAGATATTTCCATGTTTATACAGATGACTGCGTAGGTATTTCCATGTGTGTACAGATGGCGGTGTCGATATTTCCATGTTTATTGAGATAGCATTGTAGATATTTCCATCTTTGCACAGACTGCGGTGTATATATTTTCATGTTTATACAGATAACGCTGCAGATAATTCCATGATAATACAGCTAGCGGTGTAGATATTTCCTTGTTTATACAGACAGCGGTGGAGATATTTCTTTGTTTATACAGATAACGGTGTAGATATTTCCATGTTTATAGAGATAGTGGTGTAGATATTTCCATATTTATACAGATAGCGGTGTCGCTATTTCCATGTTTTTACTGATAGCGGTGTAGATATTTCCATGTTTATTCACATGGCGGTGTAGATATTTCCATGTTTATACATGTCGTGGTGTAGATATTTCCATGTTTATACAGATAGCAGTGTAGATATTTCCATGTTTATACTGATAGCGGTGTAGATATTTCCATGTTTATACATATAGCGGTGTAGATATTTCCATGTTTATACAGATCGTGGTGTAGACATTTCCATGTTTATACAGATAACGGTGTTGATATTTCCATGTTTATACAGATAGCGGTGTAGATATTTCCATGTTTACTAAGATAGCGGTGTAGATATTTCCATATTTTCACAGATTGTGGTGTAGATATTTCCATCTTTACACAGAGACCTGTGTACATATTTCCATGTTTACACAGATAGCTGTGTAGATATTTCCATGTTTACACAGATAATGTTATAGATTTTTCCATGTTTATAAAGATAGCGGTGCAGATATTTCCATGTTTATAAAGATAGTGGTGTAGATATTTCGATCTTTATAGAGATAGCGGTGGAGATATTTGAATGTTTATACAGATAGCGATGTAGATATTTCCATGTTTCTACAGATAGCGGTGGAGATATTTCCATGTTTATACAGATAGCCGTGTAGACATTTCCATGTTTATAGAGATAGCGGTGTAGATATTTCCATGTTTATACAGATGGCAGTGCAGATATTTCTAGGTATATACAGATGGAAGTGTAGATATTTCCATGTTTATGCAGATGGACGTGTAGATATTTCCATGTTTATAAAGATGACAGTGTAGATATTTCCATGTTTTCACAGATGGCGGTGTAGTTATTTCCATGTTTATACAGATAGCGGTGTGGCTACTTCCATGTTATACAGATAGCGGTGTAGATATTTCAATGGTTATAGAGATGTCTGTGTAGATAATTCCATGTTTATACTGATGGCAGTGTAGGTATTTCCATGTTTATACAGATAGTGGTGTAGGTATTTCCATGTTTATACAGATGACTGTGTAGGTATTTCCATGTGTGTACAGATGGCGGTGTCAATATTTCCATGTTTATTGAGATAGCATTGTAGATATTTCCATCTTTGCACAGACTGCGGTGTAGATATTTCCATGTTTATACAGATAACGCTGCAGATAATTCCATGTTTATACAGCTAGCGGTGCAGATGTTTCCATGTTCATACAGACAGCGGTGGAGATATTTCTTTGTTTATACAGATAACGGTGTAGATATTTCCATGTTTATAGAGATAGTGGTGTAGATATTTCCATATTTATAAAGATAGCAGTGTCAATATTTCCATGTTTATACTGATAGCGGTGTAGATATTTCCATGTTTATTCACATAGCGGTGTAGATATTTCCATGTTTATACACGTCGTGGTGTAGATATTTCCATGTTTATAAAGATAGCGGTGTAGATATTTCCATGTTTATACTGATAACGGTGTAGATATTTCCATGTTTATACATATAGCGGTGTAGATATTTCCATGTTTATATAGATCGTGGTGTAGACATTTCCATGTTTATACAGATATCGCTGTTGATATTTCCATGTTTATGCAGATAGCGGTGTAGATATTTCCATGTTTACTGAGATAGCGGTGTAGATATTTCCATATTTGCACAGATTGCGGTGTAGATATTTCCATCTTTACACAGAGACCTGTGTACATGTTTCCATGTTTACACAGATAGCTGTGTAGATATTTCCATGTTTACACAGATCGTGTTATAGATATTTCCATGTTTATACAGATAGCGGTGTAGATATTTCCATGTTTATAAAGATAGCGGTGTAGATATTTCCATCTTTATAGAGATAACGGTGGAGATATTTCCATGTTTATACAGATAGCGATGTAGATATTTCCATGTTTCTACAGATAGCGGTGGAGTTATTTCCATGTTTATACAGATAGCCGTGTAGACATTTCCATGTTTACAGAGATAGCGCTGTAGATATTTCCATGTCTATACAGATGGCAGTGTAGATATTTCCATGTTTATAGGGATGGACGTGTAGATATTTCCATGTTTATAAAGATGACAGTGTAGATATTTCCATGTTTCCACAGATGGCGGTGTAGATATTTCCATGTTTATACAGATAGCGGTGTAGCTACTTCCATGTTTATACAGATAGCGGTGTAGATATTTCAATGGTTATAGAGATGTCTGTGTAGATAATTCCATGTTTATACAGATGGCAGTGTAGGTATTTCCATGTTTATACAGATGGTGTTGTAGATATTAACATGTTTATACAGATGACTGTGTAGTTATTTCCATGTGTGTACAGATGGCGGTGTCGATATTTCCATGTTTATTGAGAGAGCATTGTAGATATTTCCATCTTTGCACAGACTGCAGTGTAGATATTTCCATGTTTATACAGATAACACTGCAGATAATTCCATGTTTATACAGCTATCGGTGTAGATGTTTCCATGTTCATACAGACAGCGGTGGAGATATTTCTTTGTTTATACAGATAACGGTGTAGATATTTCCATGTTTATAGAGATAGTGGTGTAGATATTTCCATATTTATACAGATAGCGGTGTCAATATTTCCATGTTTATTCTGATAGCGGTGTAGATATTTCCATGTTTATTCACATAGCGGTGTACATATTTCCATGTTTATACATGTCGTGGTGTAGATATTTCCATGTTTATACAGATAGCGGTGTAGATATTTCCATGTTTATACTGATAGCGGTGTGGCTACTTCCGTGTTTATACAGATAGCGGTGTAGATATTTCAATGATTATAGAGATGTCTGTGTAGGTAATTCCATGTTTATACAGATGGCAGTGTAGATATTTCCATGTTCATACAGATAGTGGTGTAGATATTTCCATGTTTATACAGATGACTGTATAGGTATTTCCATGTTTTTAGAAATGTTGATGTAGTTACTTCATGTTTACAGAGATTGCCATGTAGATATTTCCATGTTTATACAGATAGCGGGGTAGACATTTGCATGTTTATAGAGATAGCGGTGAAGATATTTCCATGTTTATACAGAGAGCTGTGTGGCTATATCCATGTTTATACCAGTAGCGATGTAGGTATTTCCATGTTTATAGAGATGGCTGTGTAGATATTTCCATGCTTATACAGATTGCATTGTACATATTTCCATGTTTATACAGATGACTGTGTAGGTATTTCCACGTTTATACAGATCGCGGTGTAGATATTTCCATGTTTATACAGATAGCAATGTAGTTATTTCCATGTTTATACAGATAACGGTGTAGACATTTCCATGTTTATAGAGATGGCGGTGTAGGTATTTCCATATTTATACAGATAGCGGTGTAGATATTTCCATGTTTAAAGAGATAGCGGTGTAGATATTTCCATGTTTGTAGAGATAGCGGTGTAGTTATTTCCATGTTTATAGAGATGACTGTGTATAAATGTCCATGTTTATACAGAAGGCAGTGTAGATATTTCCCTGTTTATAGAGATAGCGGTGTAGATATTTCCATGATTATACCGATAGCTGTGTATAGATATCAATGTGTATACAGATGACGGTGTAGATATTTCCATGTTTTTACAGATGGCAATGTAGTTATTTCCATTTTTATACAGATAGTGGTGTAGATATTTCCATGTTTATACAGATGACTGTGTAGGTATTTCGATGTTTATACAGATGGTGGTGTAGATATTTCATGATTATAGAGTTAGCCATGTATATATTTCCATGTTTATACAGATAGCTGTGTAGATATTTGCATGTTTATACAGATGACTGTGTAGTTATTTCCATGTTTATACAGATGGCGGTGTAGGTATTTCCATGTTTATACAGATAGAGGTGTAGATATTTCCATGTTTATACAGATGACTGTATAGTTATTTCCATGTTTATACAGATGGCGTTGTAGATATTTCCATGTTTATACAGATTACTGTGTAGGTATTTCCATGTATATACAGATGGCGGTGCAGGTATTTCCATGTTTATAGAGACAGCCATGTAGATATTTCCATGTTTATGCAGATAGAGGTGTAGACATTTCCAAGTTTATATAGATAGCGGTGTGGATATTTCCATATTTCTACAGATAGCCGTGTAGATATTTCCATGTTTATACAGATAGCGGTGTAGATATATCCATCTTTATACAGATGGTGGTGTAGATATTTCCATGTTTGTGTAGATAGCGGTGTAGATATTTCCATGTTTATACAGATAGCAGTGTAGATATTTCCATGTTTACAGTGATAAAAGTGTAGATTTTAGATATTTGCACAGATTGCGCTGTAGATATTTCCTTTTTCAAACAGATAACGGTGTACATATTTGCATGTTTACACAGACAGCTGTGTAGATATTAGCATGTTTACACAGACAGTGTTGTAGATATTTCCATGTATATACAGATTGCGGTGTAGATATTTCCATATTTATAAAGATAACGTTGTAGGTATTTCCATGTTTATATAGATACCGGTGCAGATATTTCCATGTTTACAGATAGCGCCGTAGATATTTCCATGTTTATGCAGATAGCGGTGTAGATATTTCCATGTTTATACAGATAGCGGTGTAGATATTTCCATGTATATACAGATAACGGAGTGGATATTTCCATTTTTATACAGATAGCGGTGTAGATATTTCCATGTTTATACAGATAGAGGTGGAGATATTTCCATGTTTAAAGAGATGGCGGTGTAGATATTCCCAAGTTTATGCAGATAGCGGTGAACATTTTTCCATGTTTATAGAGATAGGGGTGTAGATATTTCCATGTATATACAGATAGCGGTGTGGATATTTCCATGTTTATTCAGATGGCGGTGTAGATATTTCCATCTTTATACAGATAGTGATGTGGATATTTCCATGTTTATACAGATGGCAGTGTAGATATTTCCATGTTTATACAGATAGTGGTGTAGATATTTCCATGTTTATAAAGATAGCGGTGTAGATATTTCCATGTTTATAGAGATAGCGGTGAAGATATTTTCATGTTTATAGAGAAAGCGGTGGAGATATTTCCAAGTTCATACAGATAACGATGTAGATATTTCCAAGTTTATACACATAGCGATGTAGATATTTCCATGTTTATACAGATAGCTTTGTAGATATTTCCATGTTTATAGAGATAGCGGTGGAGATATTTCCATGTTTATAGAGATTGTGATGTAGATATTTCCATGTTTATTGAGATGGCTGTGTTGATATTCCCATCTTTATACAGACGGCAGTGTAGATATTTCCATGTTTATACAGATAGTGGTGTAGATATTTCCATGTTTATACAGATGACTGTGTAGGTATTTCCATGTTTATACAGATGGTTGTGTAGATATTTAATATTTGTAGAGATAGCCATGTAGATATTTTCAGGTTTATACAGATAGCCTTGTAGACATTTCCATGTTTATGGACATAGCGGAGTAGATATTACCATATTTATACAGATAGCAGTGTAGATATATCCAAGTTTATAAAGATAGCGCTGTACATATTTCCATGTTTATACAGATAGCGGTGTAGACATTTTCATGTTTATACAGATAGCAGTGGAGATATTTCCATGTTTATACAGTTAGCGGTGGAGATATTTCCATGTTTATAGAGATGGCCGTGTAGATATTTCCAAGTTTATTCAGATATCGGTGTAGATATTTCAATGTTTATACAGATAGCGGTGTAGATATTTCCATGTTTTTACAGGTAGCGGTGTAGGTATATCGATGTTTATAGAGATAGCGGTGTAGATATTTCCATGTTTATAAAAATGGATGTGTAGATATTTCCATGTGTATACAGATGGCAGTGTAGATATTTCCATCTTTATGCAGATGGAGGTCTGGATATTTCCATGTTTATACAGATGACTGTGTAGATATTTCCATGTTTTTACAGATGGCAGTGTAGATATTTCCATGAATATAGAGATAGCGGTGTAGTTATTTCCATGTTTATACAGATGACTGTGAAGGTATTTCCATGTTTATACAGATGGTGGTGTAGATATTTCATGTTTATAGAGTTAGCCATGTATATATTCCCATGTTTATACAGATAGCTGAGTAGCTATTTCCATGTTTATACAGATAGAGATGTAGATATTTCCATGTTTATACAGATAGCGGCGTAGGTATTTCCATGTTTACACAGATAGCGATGTAGATATTTCCATGTTTATACAGATAGCGGTGGAGATATTTCCCTGTTTATACAGATAGCGGTGGAGATATTTCCATCTTTATACAGATGGAGGTGTAGATATTTCCATGTTTATTCAGATGACTGTGTAGATATTTCCATGTTTTTACAGATGGCAGTGTAGAGATTTCCATTGTTTATACAGTTAGCGGTGTGGCTACTTCCAAGTTTATACAGATAGTGTCATAGATATTTCCGTGTTTATAGAGATGGCTGTGTAGATATTTCTATGTTTATACAGATGGCAGTGTAGATATTTCCATGTTTATACTGCTAGTGGTGTGGATATTTCCAAGTTTACAGAGATAGAGGTGTAGATATTTCCATATTTGCAGAGATTGCGGTGTAGATATTTCCATCTTCACACAGATAACGGTGTATATATTTCGATGTTTATACAGACAGCTGTGTAGATATTTCCATGTTTACACTGAGATTGTTGCGGATATTTCCATGATTATGCAAATTGCGTTGTAGATATTTCCATGTTTGTGAAGATAGCGGTGTAGATATTTCCATGTTAATACAGATAGCGGTTGAGATATTTCCATGTTTATACAGGTAGCGGTGTGGCTATTTCCATGTTTATACAGATGGCAGTGTAGATATTCCCATGTTTATAAAGATGGAGGTGTAGATATTTCCATTTTTATACAGATGACTGTGTAGATATTTCCATGTTTTACAGATGGCAGTGTAGATATTTCCATGTTCATACAGATAGTGGTGTAGATATTTCCATGTTTATAAAGATGACTGTATAGTTATTTCCATGTTTTTAGAGATGTTCATGTAGATATTTCGTGTTTACAGAGATTGCCATGCAGATATTTCCATGTTTATACAGATAGCGGGGTAGACATTTCCATGTTTATAGAGATAGCGGTGAAGATATTTCAATGTTTATACAGAGAGCTGTGTGGCTATATCCATGTTTATACAATTAGCGATGTAGGTATTTCCATGTTTATAGAGATGGCTGTGTAGATATTTCCATGTTTATACAGATTGCATTGTACATATTTCCATGTTTATACAGATAGTGGTATAGATATTTCCATGGTTATACAGATGACTGTGTAGGTATTTCCTCGTTTATACAGATCGCGGTGTAGAAATTTCAATGTTTATACTGATAGCCATATAGATATTTCCAAGTTTATACAGATAGCGGTGTAGACATTTCCATGTTTATAGAGATGGCGGTGTAGGCATTTCCATATTTATACAGATAGCGGTGTAGCTATTTCCATGTTTATAGAGATAGCGGTGTAGATATTTCCATGTTTATACAGATGGCTGTGTAGATATTTCCATGTGTATACAGATGGCGGTGTAGATATTTCCATGTTTATGTAGATACTGGTGTAGATATTTCCATGTTTATACAGATAGCGGTGTAGATATTTCCATGTTTACAGTGATAGAAGTGTAGATTTTAGATATTTGCACAGTTTGCCGTGTAGATATTTCCTTTTTTACACAGGTAACGGTGTACATGTTTGCATGTTTACACAGACAGCTGTGTAGATATCAGCATGTTTACACAGATAGTGTTGTAGATATTTCCATGTTTATACAGATTGCGGTGTAGATATTTCCATGTTTATAAAGATAGTGTTGAAGGTATTTCCATGTTTATACACATACCGGTGGAGATATTTCCATTTTTACAGATAGCGCTGTAGATATTTCCATGTTTATGCAGATAGCGGTGTAGATATTTCCATGTTTATACAGATAGCGGTGTAGATATCTCCATGTTTATACAGATAACGGAGTGGATATTTCCATTTTTATACAGATAGCGGTGGAGATATATCCATGATTATACAGATAGCGGTGGAGATATTTCCATGTTTATACAGATGGCGGTGTAGATATTTCAAAGTTCATGCAGATAGCGGTGAACATTTTTCCATGTTTATAGAGATAGGGGTGTAGATATTTCCATGTATATACAGATAGCGGTGTGGATATTTCCATGTTTATTCAGATGGCGATGTAGATATTTCCATCTTTATACAGACAGCGGTGTGGATATTTCCGTGTTTATACAGATGGCAGTGTAGATATTTCCATGTTTATACAGATAGTGGTGTAGATATTTCCATGTTTATAAAGATAGCAGTGTAGATATTTCCATGTTTATAGAGATACTGGTGGAGATATTTTCATTTTCATAGATAAAGCGGTGGAGATATTTCCATGTTCATACAGATAACGATGTATATATTTCCATGTTGATACACATAGCGGTGTTGATATTTCCATGTTTATACAGATAGCGGTGTAGACATTTCCATGTTTATACAGATAGCATTGTAGATATTTCCATGTTTATACAGATAGCGTTGTAGATATTTCCATGTTTATGCAGATAGTGGTGGAGATATTTCCATGTTTATAGAGATTGTGATGTAGATTCTTCCATGTTTATAGAGATGGCTGTGTAGATACTTCCATGTGTAAACAGATGGCAGTGAAGATATTTCCAAGTTTGTACAGATAGTTGTGTAGATATTTCCATGTTTATAGAGATAGCGGTGTAGATATTTCCATATTTCTACAGATAGCCGTGTAGATATTTCCATGTTTATTCATGGCGGTGTAGATATTTCCATATTTATAGAGATAGCCATGTAGATATTTCCATGTTTATCTAGATCTTGGTGTAGACATTTCCACATTTATAGAGATAGCTGTGTAGATATTTCAATATTTATACAGATAGCGTTGTAGAAATTTCCATGTTTATACATATAGCGTTTTACTTATTTCTGTGTTTATACAGATAGCGGTGTTGATATTTCCAAGTTTATACAGATCATGGTGTAGATATTTCCAACTTTATATAGATAGCGGTGTAGATATATCCATGTTTATACTGATAGCGGTGTAGATATTTCCATGTTTACAGAGATAGAGGTGTAGATATTTTCGCATTTGCACAGATTGCGGTGTAGATATTTCCATCTTCACACAGATAATGGTGTACATATTTCCATGTTTACACAGACAGCTGTGTAGATATATCCATGTTAACACAGATAGTGTTGTAGATATTTCCATGTTTATACAGATTGCGGTGTAGGTTTTCCATGTTTATAAAGATAGCGGTGTAGATATTTCCATGTTTATAGAGATAGCGGTGGAGATATTTCCATGTTTATACCAACAGCGCTATAGATATTTCCATGTTTATACAGATAGCGGTGTAGATATTTCCAAGTTGATACAGATAGCGGTGTACGTATTTCCATGTTTATACAGAGAGCGGTGTAGATACTTCCATGTTTATAGAGATCGCGGTGTATATATTTCCATCTTTCTGCAGATGGCAGTGTAGATATTTCCGTATAAATACAGATAGCTGTTGAGATATTTCCATCTTTATAGAGATAGCAGTGTAGGTATTTCCATGTTTATACAGATCGCGGTGTAGATATTTCCATGTTTATAGAGATGGCTGTGTAGATATTTCCATGTTTATGCAAATAGCGTTGTAGATAATTCCATGTTTATACAGATAGCGGTGTACATATTTCCATGTTTATAGAGATGGTGCTGAAGATGTTTCCATACTTATACAGATAGCGGTGTAGATATTTCCATGTTTATGCAGAAAGCGGTGTTGATATTTCCATATTTATACAGATAGCGGTGTAGATATTTCCATGTTTATACAGATCGTGGTGCAGATATTTCCATGTTTCTACAGATGGCAGTGTAGATACTTCCATATTTATGGAGATAGCGCTAGAGATATTTTCATGTTTATACAGATAACGGTGTAGATATTTCCATGTTTATAGAGATACCGGTGTAGATATTTCCATGTTCATACAGATAGCCGTGTAGTTATTTCCATGTTTATACAGATCGCAGTGTAGATATTCCCATGTTTATATAGATTTCGGGGTATATGTTTCCTTGTTTCTGTAGATGGCATTGTAGATATATCCTTGTTTATAGAGATCGCGGTGTATATATTTCCATGTTTATAGAGATTGTGGTGTAGGCAATTCCATGTTTATAGAGATAGAAGTGTAGGTATTTCTATGTTTATAGAGATAACGGTGTAGATATTTCCATGTTTATACTGTTAGCAGTGTAGGTATTTCCATGTTTATACAGATGGCGCTGTTGATATTTCCATGTTTATGCAGATGGCCTTGTAGATATTTCCACGTTCATTCAGATGGCGGTGTTGATATTTCCATGTTTATGCAGATGTCGTTGCAGATATTTAAAAGTTTATAGAGGTGGCGGTGCAGATATTTCCATGTTTATAGAGACAGCGGTGTACATATTTCCATGTTTATAGAGATAGCAGTGTAGTTATTTCCATGCTTATACAGATAGCGGTGTACATATTTCCATGTTCATAGAGAGAACAGTGTAGATAATAACATTTTTATACAGATAGCAGTGTAGTTTTTTCCATGCATATACAGATCGCGGTGTAGATATTTCCAAGTTTATACAGATGGCGGGGTAGATATTTCCATGTTTATATAGATGGCGGGGTAGATATTTCCATGTTTATTCAGATTGAGCTGTAGATATTTCCATGTTTTTGGAGATGGCAGTGTAGATATTTTCATGTTTATAGAGATGGCGGTGAAGATATTTCCATGTTTATACAGATAGCGATGTATATATCTCCATGTTCATAGAGATATAGGTGTAGGTATTTCCATGTTTATAGATATAGCAGTGTTGATATTTCCATGTTTATTCGGATGGCTCTGTAGATATTTCTATGGGTATACAGATGGCAGTGTAGATATTTCCATGTTTATACAGATTGCAGTGTAGATATTTCCATGTTTACACAGATGTTGGTGTAGATTCTTCCATGTTAATGGAGATAGCGGTGTAGATATTTCCATGTTTATAGAGATATTGGTTTAGATATTTCCATGTTTACAGAGATATTGTTGTAGATATTTCCATGTTTATACAGACAGTGGGGTAGATATTTCCAAGTTTTACAGATAGCGGTGTAGATATTTCCATGTTTATAGAGATAACGGTGTAGATATTTCCATGTTTATAGAGACAGCTTTGTAAATATTTCCATGTTTATACAGAGAGCGGTGTAAGTATTTCCATGTTTATAGAGATAGAGGTGTAGATATTTCCATGTTTACAGATGTTGCTGTGTAGATATTTCCATCTCTATAGAGATAGCAGTGTAGATATTTCCAGGTTTATAGAGATAGTGGTGTAGATATTTCCATGTTTATAAAGATAGCGGTGTAGATATTTCAATGTTTATAGAGATGGCTGTGTAAATATTTCCATGTTTATACAGATAGCGGTGTAAATGTTTACACGTTTACAGAGATAGCGGTGTAGATATTTCCACGTTTATACAGTTCGTGGTGTACATGTTTCCCCGCTTATAGAGATAGCGGTGTAGATATTTCCACGTTTATACAGATAGCGGTGTAAATATTTCCAAGTTTACATAGCGGTATAGATATTTCCATTTTTATACAGATTTTGCTGTAGGTTTTCCACATTTATAGAGATAGCAGTGTAGATATTGCTATGTTTATACAGATAGCGTTGTAGTTATTTCCACATTTATACCTATATCGGTGTGGTATTTCCAGGTTTATAGAGATAGCGGTGTAGATGTTCCCACGTTTATAGAGATAGCGCTTTAGATATTTCCATGTTTATAGAGATAGCGGTGTAGATATTTCCCTGTTTATACAGATAGCCATGTTGATATTTCCATGTTAATACAGATAGCGGTTTAGACATTTCCATGTTTATTGAGATAGTTGTGTAGATATTTCCATATTTATTCAGATAGCGGTGTAGATATTTCCATGTTTACACACACGGCGGTGTAGATATTTCCAAGTTTATAGAGATAGCGGTGAAGATATTTCCATGTTTATACAGATAGCTGTGTAGATATTAGCATGTTTAGAGAGATAGCAGTGTAGATATATCTATATTTATACAGATAGCCATATAGAAATTTCCATGTTTATTCAGATGGCGGTGTAGATATTTCCATGTTTATACAGATAGCAGTGCGGTTATTTCCATGTTTATACAGATGGCAGTGTAGAAATTTCCATGTTTTTACAGATAGTGATGTAGATATTTCCATATTTATATAGCTAGCGGTGTAGATATTTCCATGGTTATACTGATAGCGGTGTAGATTTTTCCATGTTTATACAGATAGCGTTGTAGATATTTCCATGTTTATACTGATAGCGGTGGAGACATTTCCCTGTTTATACAGATAGCAGTAGAGATATTTCCTTGATTATACAGATGGAGGTGTAGATATTTCCATGTTTATACAGATGACTGTGTAGATATTTCCATGTTTTTACAGATGGTATTGTGGATATTTCAATGTTTATACAGATAGTGTTGTAGATATTTCCATGTTTATACAGATGACTGTGTAGGTATTTCCATGTTAAGACAGATGGCGGTGTAGATATTTCCATGTTTATAGTGATAGCCATGTAGATATTTCCAGGTTTATACAGATATCGGTGCAGACATTTTCATGTTTATAGACACCTCGGTGCTGATATTTCCATGTTTATATAGATAGCGGTGTAGATATTTCCATGTTTATACAGATCGCGGTGGAGATATTTCCAAGTTTATACAGATAGCGGTGGAGATATTTCCGTGTTTATAGAGATGGCGGTGTAGATAATTCCATGTTTATAGAGATATTGGTGTAGATATTTTCATGGTTATACAGATAGCGGTGTAGTTATTTGCATATTTATACAGAGATTGGTGTTGTTATTTCCATGTTTACAGAGATGGTGGTGTAGATAGTTCCATGTTAATGGAGATAGCGGTGTAGATATTTCCATGTTTATAGAGATATTGGTGTAGAAATTTCAATGTTTATAGAGATATTGGTGTAGATATTTCCATGTTTATAGAGACAACGGTGTAGATATTTCCATGTTTATAAAGACAGCGGTGTGGATATTTCCTTGCTTATTGAGACAGCGGTGTAGATATTTCCATGTTTATACAGGTAGCGGTGTGGCTATTTTCATGTTTATACAGATGGCAGTGTAGATATTTCCATGTTTCTACAGATTTAGGTGTAGATATTTCCATGTTTATACAGATGACAGTGAAGATATTTCCATGTTTTACAGATGGCAGTGTAGATATTTCCATGTTTATACCGATAGCGGTGTAGTTATTTCCATGTGTATAGAGATAGCGGTGTACATATTTCCATGTATATACAGATGGCTGTGTAGATAGTTCCATGTGTATACAGATGGCAGTGTAGATATTTCCATGTTTATACAGATGGCGGTGTAGGTATTTCCATGTTTATAGAGATAGCCATGTAGATATTTCCATGTTTATGCAGATAGCTGTGTAGACATTTCCATGTTTATAGAGAAAGCGGTGTAGATATTTACATGTTTATACAGATAGCGGTGTAGATATTTCCATGTTTATGCAGATTGGGTTGGAGATATTTCCATGTTTATACAGATAGTGGTGGATATATTTCCATGTTTATTGAGATGGCGGTGTAGTTATTTCCAAGTTTATACAGATAGCGGTGTAGATATTTCCATGTTTATACAGATAGGGTAGTAGTTATTTCCATGTTTATACAGATAGCGCTGTAGTTATTTCCATGTTTATAGAGATAGCAGTGTAGGTATTTCCATGTTTATACAGATAGCTGTGTAGATATTTCCATGTGTACACAGATGGCAGTGTAGATATTTCCATGTTTATACAGACGGAGGTGTAGGTGTTTCCATGTTTACACTGATGACTGTGTAGATATTTCCATGTTTTTACAGATGGCAGTGTAGATATTTGCATGTTTATACAGATAGCGGTGTGGCTATTTCCATGTTTATACAGATAGCGATGTAGATATTTCCATGTTTATACAGATGGTGTGTAGATATTTCCGTGTTTATACAGATGGCAGTGTAGATATTTCCATGTTTTTACCGATAGTGGTGTACATATTTCCATGTTTATACAGATGACTGTGCAGGTATTACCATGTTTATACAGAAGACAGTGTAGATATTTCCATGTTTATAGAGATAGCCATGTAGATATTTCTATTTTCATACAGATAGCGGTGTAGGCATTTCCGTGTTTATAGAGATAGCGGTGTAGACATTTCCATATTTATTCAGATAGCGGTGTAGATATTACCATGTTTAAACAGATAGCGGTGTAGGTATTTCCATGTTTACACAGATAGAAATGTAGTTATTTCCATGTTTATACGGATAACTGTGTATATATTTCCATGTTTATACAGATGGCGGTGTAGATATTTCCATGTTTATAGAGATAGCGGTGTAGATATTTCCCTTTTTATACAGATAGCGGTGTAGATATAACCATGTTTATAGAGATCGTGGTGTAGATATTACCATGTTCATACAGATAGCGTTGTTGATATTTCCATGTTTATACAGATAGCGAGGTAGGCATTTCCATGTTAACAGAGATAGAGGAGTAGATATTCCCGCATTTGCACAGATTGCGGTGTAGGTATTTGCATCTTCACACAAGTAACGGTGTACATATTTCCATGTTTACACAGAGAGCTGTGTAGATATTTCCATGCTTACACAGATAGTGTTGTAGATATTTCCATATTTATACAGATTGCGGTGTAGATATTTCCAAGTTTATACAGATAGCAGTGCGGTTATTTCCATGTTTATACAGATGACAGTGTAGAAATTTCCATGTTTTTACAGATAGTGATGTAGACATTTCCATATTTATACAGCTAGCGGTGTAGATATTTCCATGGTTATACTGATAGCGGTGTAGATTTTTCCATGTTTATAGAGATAGCGGTATAGATATTTCCATGTTTATACTGATAGTGGTGGAGATACTTCCCTGTTTATACAGATAGCGGTAGAGATATTTCCATTATTATACAGATGGAGGTGTAGATATTTCCATGTTTATGCGGATGATTGTGTAGATATTTAAATGTTTTTACAGATGGCGGTGTAGATATTCCCATGTTTATACAGATAGCGGTGTGGCTATTTCCATGTTTATACAGATAGTGATGTAGATATTTCCTTGTTTATAAAGATGGCTGTGTAGATATTTCCATGCTTATACAGATGGTAGTGTGGATATTTCAATGTTTATACAGATAGTGGTGTAGATATTTCCATGTTTATACGGATGACTGTGTAGGTATTTCCATGTTAAAACAGATGGCGGTGTAGATATTTCCATGTTTATAAAGATAGCCATGTAGATATTTCCAGGTTTATACAGATAGCGGTGCAGACATTTTCATGTTTATAGACATAGCGGTGCAGATATTTCCATATTTATATAGATAGCGGTGTAGATATTTCCATGTTTATACAGATCGCGGTGGAGATATTTCCAAGTTTATACAGATAGCGGTGGAGATATTTCCGTGTTTATAGAGATGGCGGTGTAGATATATCCATGTTTATAGAGATAGCGGTGTAGATATTTCCATGTTTATACAGATGGCTGTGTAGATATTTCCATGTGTATACAGATGGCATTGTAGATATTTCCATGTTTATACAGACGGAGGTGTAGATATATCCATGTTTATACAGATGACTGTGTAGATATTTCCATGTTTTTACAGATGGCAGTGTAGATATTTGCATGTTTATACAGATAGCGTTGTGGCTATTTCCATGTTTATACAGATATCAATGTAGGTATTTCCATGTTTATACAGATGGCTGTGTAGATATTTCCGTGTTTATACAGATGGCAGTGTAGATGTTTCCATGTTTTTACCGATAGTGGTGTAGATATTTCCATGTTTATACAGATGACTGTGCAGGTATTTCCATGTTTATACAGATGACAGTGTAGATATTTCCATGTTTATAGAGATAACCATGTAGATATTTCCATTTTCATACAGATAGCGGTGTAGACATTTCCATGTTTATAGAGATAGCGGTGTAGACATTTCCATATTTATTCAGATAGCGGTGTAGATATTACCATGTTTAAACAGATAGCGGTGTAGATATTTCCATGTTTATACAGATAGTAGTGTAGTTATTTCCATGTTTATACGGATAACTGTGTATATATTTCCATGTTTATACAGATGGCGGTGTAGATATTTCCATGTTTATAGAGATAGCGGTGTAGATATTTCCGTGTTTATACAGATAGCGTTGTAGATATATCCATGTTTATACAGATCATGGGGTAGATATTACCATGTTTATACAGATAGCGCTGTTGATATTTCCTTGTTTATACAGATAGCGAGGTAGGCATTTCCATGTTAACAGAGATAGAGGAGTAGATATTCCCGCATTTGCACAGATTGCGGTGTAGATATTTGCATCTTCACACAAATAACCGTGTACATATTTCCATGTTTACACAGACAATTGTGTAGATATTTCCATGCTTACACAGATAGTGTTGTAGATATTTCCATATTTATACAGATTGCGGTGTAGTTATTTCCATGCTTACACAGATAGTGTTGTAGATATTTCCATATTTATACAGATTGCGGAGTAAATATTTCCATGTTTATAAAGATAGCAGTGTAGATATTTCCATGTTTATATAGACAGCGGTGGAGATATTTCCAGATTTACACCGACAGCACTGTAGATATTTCCATGTTTATACAGATAGCGGTGTAGATATTTCCATGATTATAGAGATAGCGGTGAAGTTATTTCCATGTTTATACAGATGACTGTGTATATATTTCCATGTTTATTCAGATGGCGGTGTAGATATTTCCATGTTTATACAGATAGCGGTGTGGCTATTTCCATGTTTATACAGATGACTGTGTAGACATTTCCATGTTTTTACAGATGGCAGTGTAGATATTCCCATGTTTATACAGATAGCGGTGTGGCTATTTCCATGTTTATACAGATAGTGATGTAGACATTTCCATGTTTATAAAGATGGATGTGCAGATATTTCCATGTTTATACAGATGGTATTGTGGATATTTCAATGTTTATACAGACAGTGGTGTAGATATTTCCATGTTTATACAGATGACTGTGTAGGTATTTCCATTTTAAGACAGATGGCGGTGTAGATATTTCCATGTTTATAGAGATAGCCATGTAGATATTTCCAGGTTTATACAGATATCGGTGCAGACATTTTCATGTTTATAGACACCTCAGTGCAGATATTTCCATGTTTATATAGATAGCGGTGTAGATATTTCCATGTTTATACAGATCGCGGTGGAGATATTTCCAAGTTTATACAGATAGCGGTGGAGATATTTCCGTGTTTATAGAGATGGTGGTGTAGATAATTCCATGTTTATAGAGATATTGGTGTAGATATTTCCATGGTTATACAGATAGCGGTGTAGTTATTTGCATATTTATACAGAGAGTGGTGTTGGTATTTCCATTTTTATACAGATGGCAGTGTAGATATTTCCATGTTTATACAGATAGCGGTGTAGATATTTCCATGTTTACACAGATGGTGGTGTAGATAGTTCCATGTTAATGGAGATAGCGGTGTAGATATTTCCATGTTTATAGAGATATTGGTGTAGAAATTTCCATGTTTATAGAGATATTGGTGTAGATATTTCCATGTTTATAGAGACAGCGGTGTAGATATTTCCATGTTTATAAAGACAGCGGTGTTGATATTTCCTTGCTTATTGAGACAGCGGCGTAGATATTTCCATGTTTATACAAATAGCGGTGTGGCTATTTTCATGTTTATACAGATGGCAGTGTAGATATTTCCATGTTTACACAGATTTAGGTGTAGATATTTCAATGTTTATACAGATGACAGTGAAGATATTTCCATGTTTTACAGATGGCAGTGTAGATATTTCCATGTTTATACAGATAGCGGAGTAGTTATTTCCATGTATATAGAGATAGCGGTGTACATATTTCCAGGTTTATACAGATGGCTGTGTAGATATTTCCATGTGTATACAGATGGCAGTGAAGATATTTCCATGTTTATACAGATGGCGGTGTAGATATTTCCATGTTTATAGAGATAGCCATGTCGATATTTCCATGTTTATACAGATAGCTTTGTAGACATTTCCATGTTTATAGAGAAAGCGGTGTAGATATTTACATGTTTATACAGATAGCGGTGTAGATATTTCCATGTTTATGCAGATTGGGGTGGAGATATTTCCATGTTTATACAGATAGTGGTGGATATATTTCCATGTTTATTGAGATGGCGGTGTAGTTATTTCCAAGTTTATACAGATAGCGGTGTAGATATTTCCATGTTTATACAGATAGGGTTGTAGTTATTTCCATGTTTATACAGATAGCGCTGTAGGTATTTCCATTTTTATGGAGATAGCAGTGTAGGTATTTCCATGTTTATACAGATAGCTGTGTAGATATTTCCATGTGTACACAGATGGCAGTGTAGATATTTCCATGTTTATACAGACGGAGGTGTAGGTGTTTCCATGTTTATACTGATGACTGTGTAGATATTTCCATGTTTTTACAGATGGCAGTGTAGATATTTGCATGTTTATACAGATAGCGGTTTGGCTATTTCCATGTTTATACAGATAGCGATGTAGATATTTCCATGTTTATACAGATGGTGTGTAGATATTTCCGTGTTTATACAGATGGCAGTGTAGATATTTCCATGTTTTTACCGATAGTGGTGTAGATATTTCCATGTTTATACAGATGACTGTGCAGGTATTTCCATGTTTATATAGATGACAGTGTAGATATTTCCATGTTTATAGAGATAGCCATGTAGATATTTCCAGGTTTATACAGATATCGGTGCAGACATTTTCATGTTTATAGACACCTCAGTGCAGATATTTCCATGTTTATATAGATAGCGGTGTAGATATTTCCATGTTTATACAGATCGCGGTGGAGATATTTCCAAGTTTATACAGATAGCGGTGGAGATATTTCCGTGTTTATAGAGATGGTGGTGTAGATAATTCCATGTTTATAGAGATATTGGTGTAGATATTTCCATGGTTATACAGATAGCGGTGTAGTTATTTGCATATTTATACAGAGAGTGGTGTTGGTATTTCCATTTTTATACAGATGGCAGTGTAGATATTTCCATGTTTATACAGATAGCGGTGTAGATATTTCCATGTTTACACAGATGGTGGTGTAGATAGTTCCATGTTAATGGAGATAGCGGTGTAGATATTTCCATGTTTATAGAGACATTGGTGTAGAAATTTCCATGTTTATAGAGATATTGGTGTAGATATTTCCATGTTTATAGAGACAGCGGTGTTGATATTTCCATGTTTATAAAGACAGCGGTGTTGATATTTCCTTGCTTATTGAGACAGCGGCGTAGATATTTCCATGTTTATACAAATAGCGGTGTGGCTATTTTCATGTTTATACAGATGGCAGTGTAGATATTTCCATGTTTACACAGATTTAGGTGTAGATATTTCCATGTTTATACAGATGACAGTGAAGATATTTCCATGTTTTACAGATGGCAGTGTAGATATTTCCATGTTTATACAGATAGCGGAGTAGTTATTTCCATGTATATAGAGATAGCGGTGTACATATTTCCAGGTTTATACAGATGGCTGTGTAGATATTTCCATGTGTATACAGATGGCAGTGTAGATATTTCCATGTTTATACAGATGGCGGTGTAGATATTTCCATGTTTATAGAGATAGCCATGTCGATATTTCCATGTTTATACAGATAGCTTTGTAGACATTTCCATGTTTATAGAGAAAGCGGTGTAGATATTTACATGTTTATACAGATAGCGGTGTAGATATTTCCATGTTTATGCAGATTGGGGTGGAGATATTTCCATGTTTATACAGATAGTGGTGGATATATTTCCATGTTTATTGAGATGGCGGTGTAGTTATTTCCAAGTTTATACAGATAGCGGTGTAGATATTTCCATGTTTATACAGATAGGGTTGTAGTTATTTCCATGTTTATACAGATAGCGCTGTAGGTATTTCCATTTTTATGGAGATAGCAGTGTAGGTATTTCCATGTTTATACAGATAGCTGTGTAGATATTTCCATGTGTACACAGATGGCAGTGTAGATATTTCCATGTTTATAGAGATAGCGGTGTAGATATTTCCCTTTTTATACAGATAGCGGTGTAGATATAACCATGTTTATAGAGATCGTGGTGTAGATATTACCATGTTCATACAGATAGCGTTGTTGATATTTCCATGTTTATACAGATAGCGAGGTAGGCATTTCCATGTTAACAGAGATAGAGGAGTAGATATTCCCGCATTTGCACAGATTGCGGTGTAGGTATTTGCATCTTCACACAAGTAACGGTGTACATATTTCCATGTTTACACAGAGAGCTGTGTAGATATTTCCATGCTTACACAGATAGTGTTGTAGATATTTCCATATTTATACAGATTGCGGTGTAGATATTTCCAAGTTTATACAGATAGCAGTGCGGTTATTTCCATGTTTATACAGATGACAGTGTAGAAATTTCCATGTTTTTACAGATAGTGATGTAGACATTTCCATATTTATACAGCTAGCGGTGTAGATATTTCCATGGTTATACTGATAGCGGTGTAGATTTTTCCATGTTTATAGAGATAGCGGTATAGATATTTCCATGTTTATACTGATAGTGGTGGAGATACTTCCCTGTTTATACAGATAGCGGTAGAGATATTTCCATTATTATACAGATGGAGGTGTAGATATTTCCATGTTTATGCGGATGATTGTGTAGATATTTAAATGTTTTTACAGATGGCGGTGTAGATATTCCCATGTTTATACAGATAGCGGTGTGGCTATTTCCATGTTTATACAGATAGTGATGTAGATATTTCCTTGTTTATAAAGATGGCTGTGTAGATATTTCCATGCTTATACAGATGGTAGTGTGGATATTTCAATGTTTATACAGATAGTGGTGTAGATATTTCCATGTTTATACGGATGACTGTGTAGGTATTTCCATGTTAAAACAGATGGCGGTGTAGATATTTCCATGTTTATAAAGATAGCCATGTAGATATTTCCAGGTTTATACAGATAGCGGTGCAGACATTTTCATGTTTATAGACATAGCGGTGCAGATATTTCCATATTTATATAGATAGCGGTGTAGATATTTCCATGTTTATACAGATCGCGGTGGAGATATTTCCAAGTTTATACAGATAGCGGTGGAGATATTTCCGTGTTTATAGAGATGGCGGTGTAGATATATCCATGTTTATAGAGATAGCGGTGTAGATATTTCCATGTTTATACAGATGGCTGTGTAGATATTTCCATGTGTATACAGATGGCATTGTAGATATTTCCATGTTTATACAGACGGAGGTGTAGATATATCCATGTTTATACAGATGACTGTGTAGATATTTCCATGTTTTTACAGATGGCAGTGTAGATATTTGCATGTTTATACAGATAGCGTTGTGGCTATTTCCATGTTTATACAGATATCAATGTAGGTATTTCCATGTTTATACAGATGGCTGTGTAGATATTTCCGTGTTTATACAGATGGCAGTGTAGATGTTTCCATGTTTTTACCGATAGTGGTGTAGATATTTCCATGTTTATACAGATGACTGTGCAGGTATTTCCATGTTTATACAGATGACAGTGTAGATATTTCCATGTTTATAGAGATAACCATGTAGATATTTCCATTTTCATACAGATAGCGGTGTAGACATTTCCATGTTTATAGAGATAGCGGTGTAGACATTTCCATATTTATTCAGATAGCGGTGTAGATATTACCATGTTTAAACAGATAGCGGTGTAGATATTTCCATGTTTATACAGATAGTAGTGTAGTTATTTCCATGTTTATACGGATAACTGTGTATATATTTCCATGTTTATACAGATGGCGGTGTAGATATTTCCATGTTTATAGAGATAGCGGTGTAGATATTTCCGTGTTTATACAGATAGCGTTGTAGATATATCCATGTTTATACAGATCATGGGGTAGATATTACCATGTTTATACAGATAGCGCTGTTGATATTTCCTTGTTTATACAGATAGCGAGGTAGGCATTTCCATGTTAACAGAGATAGAGGAGTAGATATTCCCGCATTTGCACAGATTGCGGTGTAGATATTTGCATCTTCACACAAATAACCGTGTACATATTTCCATGTTTACACAGACAATTGTGTAGATATTTCCATGCTTACACAGATAGTGTTGTAGATATTTCCATATTTATACAGATTGCGGTGTAGTTATTTCCATGCTTACACAGATAGTGTTGTAGATATTTCCATATTTATACAGATTGCGGAGTAAATATTTCCATGTTTATAAAGATAGCAGTGTAGATATTTCCATGTTTATATAGACAGCGGTGGAGATATTTCCAGATTTACACCGACAGCACTGTAGATATTTCCATGTTTATACAGATAGCGGTGTAGATATTTCCATGATTATAGAGATAGCGGTGAAGTTATTTCCATGTTTATACAGATGACTGTGTATATATTTCCATGTTTATTCAGATGGCGGTGTAGATATTTCCATGTTTATACAGATAGCGGTGTGGCTATTTCCATGTTTATACAGATGACTGTGTAGACATTTCCATGTTTTTACAGATGGCGTGTAGATATTCCCATGTTTATACAGATAGCGGTGTGGCTATTTCCATGTTTATACAGATAGTGATGTAGACATTTCCATGTTTATAAAGATGGATGTGCAGATATTTCCATGTTTATACAGATGGTATTGTGGATATTTCAATGTTTATACAGACAGTGGTGTAGATATTTCCATGTTTATACAGATGACTGTGTAGGTATTTCCATTTTAAGACAGATGGCGGTGTAGATATTTCCATGTTTATAGAGATAGCCATGTAGATATTTCCAGGTTTATACAGATATCGGTGCAGACATTTTCATGTTTATAGACACCTCAGTGCAGATATTTCCATGTTTATATAGATAGCGGTGTAGATATTTCCATGTTTATACAGATCGCGGTGGAGATATTTCCAAGTTTATACAGATAGCGGTGGAGATATTTCCGTGTTTATAGAGATGGTGGTGTAGATAATTCCATGTTTATAGAGATATTGGTGTAGATATTTCCATGGTTATACAGATAGCGGTGTAGTTATTTGCATATTTATACAGAGAGTGGTGTTGGTATTTCCATTTTTATACAGATGGCAGTGTAGATATTTCCATGTTTATACAGATAGCGGTGTAGATATTTCCATGTTTACACAGATGGTGGTGTAGATAGTTCCATGTTAATGGAGATAGCGGTGTAGATATTTCCATGTTTATAGAGATATTGGTGTAGAAATTTCCATGTTTATAGAGATATTGGTGTAGATATTTCCATGTTTATAGAGACAGCGGTGTAGATATTTCCATGTTTATAAAGACAGCGGTGTTGATATTTCCTTGCTTATTGAGACAGCGGCGTAGATATTTCCATGTTTATACAAATAGCGGTGTGGCTATTTTCATGTTTATACAGATGGCAGTGTAGATATTTCCATGTTTACACAGATTTAGGTGTAGATATTTCAATGTTTATACAGATGACAGTGAAGATATTTCCATGTTTTACAGATGGCAGTGTAGATATTTCCATGTTTATACAGATAGCGGAGTAGTTATTTCCATGTATATAGAGATAGCGGTGTACATATTTCCAGGTTTATACAGATGGCTGTGTAGATATTTCCATGTGTATACAGATGGCAGTGAAGATATTTCCATGTTTATACAGATGGCGGTGTAGATATTTCCATGTTTATAGAGATAGCCATGTCGATATTTCCATGTTTATACAGATAGCTTTGTAGACATTTCCATGTTTATAGAGAAAGCGGTGTAGATATTTACATGTTTATACAGATAGCGGTGTAGATATTTCCATGTTTATGCAGATTGGGGTGGAGATATTTCCATGTTTATACAGATAGTGGTGGATATATTTCCATGTTTATTGAGATGGCGGTGTAGTTATTTCCAAGTTTATACAGATAGCGGTGTAGATATTTCCATGTTTATACAGATAGGGTTGTAGTTATTTCCATGTTTATACAGATAGCGCTGTAGGTATTTCCATTTTTATGGAGATAGCAGTGTAGGTATTTCCATGTTTATACAGATAGCTGTGTAGATATTTCCATGTGTACACAGATGGCAGTGTAGATATTTCCATGTTTATACAGACGGAGGTGTAGGTGTTTCCATGTTTATACTGATGACTGTGTAGATATTTCCATGTTTTTACAGATGGCAGTGTAGATATTTGCATGTTTATACAGATAGCGGTTTGGCTATTTCCATGTTTATACAGATAGCGATGTAGATATTTCCATGTTTATACAGATGGTGTGTAGATATTTCCGTGTTTATACAGATGGCAGTGTAGATATTTCCATGTTTTTACCGATAGTGGTGTAGATATTTCCATGTTTATACAGATGACTGTGCAGGTATTTCCATGTTTATATAGATGACAGTGTAGATATTTCCATGTTTATAGAGATAGCCATGTAGATATTTCCAGGTTTATACAGATATCGGTGCAGACATTTTCATGTTTATAGACACCTCAGTGCAGATATTTCCATGTTTATATAGATAGCGGTGTAGATATTTCCATGTTTATACAGATCGCGGTGGAGATATTTCCAAGTTTATACAGATAGCGGTGGAGATATTTCCGTGTTTATAGAGATGGTGGTGTAGATAATTCCATGTTTATAGAGATATTGGTGTAGATATTTCCATGGTTATACAGATAGCGGTGTAGTTATTTGCATATTTATACAGAGAGTGGTGTTGGTATTTCCATTTTTATACAGATGGCAGTGTAGATATTTCCATGTTTATACAGATAGCGGTGTAGATATTTCCATGTTTACACAGATGGTGGTGTAGATAGTTCCATGTTAATGGAGATAGCGGTGTAGATATTTCCATGTTTATAGAGACATTGGTGTAGAAATTTCCATGTTTATAGAGATATTGGTGTAGATATTTCCATGTTTATAGAGACAGCGGTGTTGATATTTCCATGTTTATAAAGACAGCGGTGTTGATATTTCCTTGCTTATTGAGACAGCGGCGTAGATATTTCCATGTTTATACAAATAGCGGTGTGGCTATTTTCATGTTTATACAGATGGCAGTGTAGATATTTCCATGTTTACACAGATTTAGGTGTAGATATTTCCATGTTTATACAGATGACAGTGAAGATATTTCCATGTTTTACAGATGGCAGTGTAGATATTTCCATGTTTATACAGATAGCGGAGTAGTTATTTCCATGTATATAGAGATAGCGGTGTACATATTTCCAGGTTTATACAGATGGCTGTGTAGATATTTCCATGTGTATACAGATGGCAGTGTAGATATTTCCATGTTTATACAGATGGCGGTGTAGATATTTCCATGTTTATAGAGATAGCCATGTCGATATTTCCATGTTTATACAGATAGCTTTGTAGACATTTCCATGTTTATAGAGAAAGCGGTGTAGATATTTACATGTTTATACAGATAGCGGTGTAGATATTTCCATGTTTATGCAGATTGGGGTGGAGATATTTCCATGTTTATACAGATAGTGGTGGATATATTTCCATGTTTATTGAGATGGCGGTGTAGTTATTTCCAAGTTTATACAGATAGCGGTGTAGATATTTCCATGTTTATACAGATAGGGTTGTAGTTATTTCCATGTTTATACAGATAGCGCTGTAGGTATTTCCATTTTTATGGAGATAGCAGTGTAGGTATTTCCATGTTTATACAGATAGCTGTGTAGATATTTCCATGTGTACACAGATGGCAGTGTAGATATTTCCATGTTTATAGAGATAGCGGTGTAGATATTTCCCTTTTTATACAGATAGCGGTGTAGATATAACCATGTTTATAGAGATCGTGGTGTAGATATTACCATGTTCATACAGATAGCGTTGTTGATATTTCCATGTTTATACAGATAGCGAGGTAGGCATTTCCATGTTAACAGAGATAGAGGAGTAGATATTCCCGCATTTGCACAGATTGCGGTGTAGGTATTTGCATCTTCACACAAGTAACGGTGTACATATTTCCATGTTTACACAGAGAGCTGTGTAGATATTTCCATGCTTACACAGATAGTGTTGTAGATATTTCCATATTTATACAGATTGCGGTGTAGATATTTCCAAGTTTATACAGATAGCAGTGCGGTTATTTCCATGTTTATACAGATGACAGTGTAGAAATTTCCATGTTTTTACAGATAGTGATGTAGACATTTCCATATTTATACAGCTAGCGGTGTAGATATTTCCATGGTTATACTGATAGCGGTGTAGATTTTTCCATGTTTATAGAGATAGCGGTATAGATATTTCCATGTTTATACTGATAGTGGTGGAGATACTTCCCTGTTTATACAGATAGCGGTAGAGATATTTCCATTATTATACAGATGGAGGTGTAGATATTTCCATGTTTATGCGGATGATTGTGTAGATATTTAAATGTTTTTACAGATGGCGGTGTAGATATTCCCATGTTTATACAGATAGCGGTGTGGCTATTTCCATGTTTATACAGATAGTGATGTAGATATTTCCTTGTTTATAAAGATGGCTGTGTAGATATTTCCATGCTTATACAGATGGTAGTGTGGATATTTCAATGTTTATACAGATAGTGGTGTAGATATTTCCATGTTTATACGGATGACTGTGTAGGTATTTCCATGTTAAAACAGATGGCGGTGTAGATATTTCCATGTTTATAAAGATAGCCATGTAGATATTTCCAGGTTTATACAGATAGCGGTGCAGACATTTTCATGTTTATAGACATAGCGGTGCAGATATTTCCATATTTATATAGATAGCGGTGTAGATATTTCCATGTTTATACAGATCGCGGTGGAGATATTTCCAAGTTTATACAGATAGCGGTGGAGATATTTCCGTGTTTATAGAGATGGCGGTGTAGATATATCCATGTTTATAGAGATAGCGGTGTAGATATTTCCATGTTTATACAGATGGCTGTGTAGATATTTCCATGTGTATACAGATGGCATTGTAGATATTTCCATGTTTATACAGACGGAGGTGTAGATATATCCATGTTTATACAGATGACTGTGTAGATATTTCCATGTTTTTACAGATGGCAGTGTAGATATTTGCATGTTTATACAGATAGCGTTGTGGCTATTTCCATGTTTATACAGATATCAATGTAGGTATTTCCATGTTTATACAGATGGCTGTGTAGATATTTCCGTGTTTATACAGATGGCAGTGTAGATGTTTCCATGTTTTTACCGATAGTGGTGTAGATATTTCCATGTTTATACAGATGACTGTGCAGGTATTTCCATGTTTATACAGATGACAGTGTAGATATTTCCATGTTTATAGAGATAACCATGTAGATATTTCCATTTTCATACAGATAGCGGTGTAGACATTTCCATGTTTATAGAGATAGCGGTGTAGACATTTCCATATTTATTCAGATAGCGGTGTAGATATTACCATGTTTAAACAGATAGCGGTGTAGATATTTCCATGTTTATACAGATAGTAGTGTAGTTATTTCCATGTTTATACGGATAACTGTGTATATATTTCCATGTTTATACAGATGGCGGTGTAGATATTTCCATGTTTATAGAGATAGCGGTGTAGATATTTCCGTGTTTATACAGATAGCGTTGTAGATATATCCATGTTTATACAGATCATGGGGTAGATATTACCATGTTTATACAGATAGCGCTGTTGATATTTCCTTGTTTATACAGATAGCGAGGTAGGCATTTCCATGTTAACAGAGATAGAGGAGTAGATATTCCCGCATTTGCACAGATTGCGGTGTAGATATTTGCATCTTCACACAAATAACCGTGTACATATTTCCATGTTTACACAGACAATTGTGTAGATATTTCCATGCTTACACAGATAGTGTTGTAGATATTTCCATATTTATACAGATTGCGGTGTAGTTATTTCCATGCTTACACAGATAGTGTTGTAGATATTTCCATATTTATACAGATTGCGGAGTAAATATTTCCATGTTTATAAAGATAGCAGTGTAGATATTTCCATGTTTATATAGACAGCGGTGGAGATATTTCCAGATTTACACCGACAGCACTGTAGATATTTCCATGTTTATACAGATAGCGGTGTAGATATTTCCATGATTATAGAGATAGCGGTGAAGTTATTTCCATGTTTATACAGATGACTGTGTATATATTTCCATGTTTATTCAGATGGCGGTGTAGATATTTCCATGTTTATACAGATAGCGGTGTGGCTATTTCCATGTTTATACAGATGACTGTGTAGACATTTCCATGTTTTTACAGATGGCAGTGTAGATATTCCCATGTTTATACAGATAGCGGTGTGGCTATTTCCATGTTTATACAGATAGTGATGTAGACATTTCCATGTTTATAAAGATGGATGTGCAGATATTTCCATGTTTATACAGATGGTATTGTGGATATTTCAATGTTTATACAGACAGTGGTGTAGATATTTCCATGTTTATACAGATGACTGTGTAGGTATTTCCATTTTAAGACAGATGGCGGTGTAGATATTTCCATGTTTATAGAGATAGCCATGTAGATATTTCCAGGTTTATACAGATATCGGTGCAGACATTTTCATGTTTATAGACACCTCAGTGCAGATATTTCCATGTTTATATAGATAGCGGTGTAGATATTTCCATGTTTATACAGATCGCGGTGGAGATATTTCCAAGTTTATACAGATAGCGGTGGAGATATTTCCGTGTTTATAGAGATGGTGGTGTAGATAATTCCATGTTTATAGAGATATTGGTGTAGATATTTCCATGGTTATACAGATAGCGGTGTAGTTATTTGCATATTTATACAGAGAGTGGTGTTGGTATTTCCATTTTTATACAGATGGCAGTGTAGATATTTCCATGTTTATACAGATAGCGGTGTAGATATTTCCATGTTTACACAGATGGTGGTGTAGATAGTTCCATGTTAATGGAGATAGCGGTGTAGATATTTCCATGTTTATAGAGATATTGGTGTAGAAATTTCCATGTTTATAGAGATATTGGTGTAGATATTTCCATGTTTATAGAGACAGCGGTGTAGATATTTCCATGTTTATAAAGACAGCGGTGTTGATATTTCCTTGCTTATTGAGACAGCGGCGTAGATATTTCCATGTTTATACAAATAGCGGTGTGGCTATTTTCATGTTTATACAGATGGCAGTGTAGATATTTCCATGTTTACACAGATTTAGGTGTAGATATTTCAATGTTTATACAGATGACAGTGAAGATATTTCCATGTTTTACAGATGGCAGTGTAGATATTTCCATGTTTATACAGATAGCGGAGTAGTTATTTCCATGTATATAGAGATAGCGGTGTACATATTTCCAGGTTTATACAGATGGCTGTGTAGATATTTCCATGTGTATACAGATGGCAGTGAAGATATTTCCATGTTTATACAGATGGCGGTGTAGATATTTCCATGTTTATAGAGATAGCCATGTCGATATTTCCATGTTTATACAGATAGCTTTGTAGACATTTCCATGTTTATAGAGAAAGCGGTGTAGATATTTACATGTTTATACAGATAGCGGTGTAGATATTTCCATGTTTATGCAGATTGGGGTGGAGATATTTCCATGTTTATACAGATAGTGGTGGATATATTTCCATGTTTATTGAGATGGCGGTGTAGTTATTTCCAAGTTTATACAGATAGCGGTGTAGATATTTCCATGTTTATACAGATAGGGTTGTAGTTATTTCCATGTTTATACAGATAGCGCTGTAGGTATTTCCATTTTTATGGAGATAGCAGTGTAGGTATTTCCATGTTTATACAGATAGCTGTGTAGATATTTCCATGTGTACACAGATGGCAGTGTAGATATTTCCATGTTTATACAGACGGAGGTGTAGGTGTTTCCATGTTTATACTGATGACTGTGTAGATATTTCCATGTTTTTACAGATGGCAGTGTAGATATTTGCATGTTTATACAGATAGCGGTTTGGCTATTTCCATGTTTATACAGATAGCGATGTAGATATTTCCATGTTTATACAGATGGTGTGTAGATATTTCCGTGTTTATACAGATGGCAGTGTAGATATTTCCATGTTTTTACCGATAGTGGTGTAGATATTTCCATGTTTATACAGATGACTGTGCAGGTATTTCCATGTTTATATAGATGACAGTGTAGATATTTCCATGTTTATAGAGATAGCCATGTAGATATTTCCAGGTTTATACAGATATCGGTGCAGACATTTTCATGTTTATAGACACCTCAGTGCAGATATTTCCATGTTTATATAGATAGCGGTGTAGATATTTCCATGTTTATACAGATCGCGGTGGAGATATTTCCAAGTTTATACAGATAGCGGTGGAGATATTTCCGTGTTTATAGAGATGGTGGTGTAGATAATTCCATGTTTATAGAGATATTGGTGTAGATATTTCCATGGTTATACAGATAGCGGTGTAGTTATTTGCATATTTATACAGAGAGTGGTGTTGGTATTTCCATTTTTATACAGATGGCAGTGTAGATATTTCCATGTTTATACAGATAGCGGTGTAGATATTTCCATGTTTACACAGATGGTGGTGTAGATAGTTCCATGTTAATGGAGATAGCGGTGTAGATATTTCCATGTTTATAGAGACATTGGTGTAGAAATTTCCATGTTTATAGAGATATTGGTGTAGATATTTCCATGTTTATAGAGACAGCGGTGTTGATATTTCCATGTTTATAAAGACAGCGGTGTTGATATTTCCTTGCTTATTGAGACAGCGGCGTAGATATTTCCATGTTTATACAAATAGCGGTGTGGCTATTTTCATGTTTATACAGATGGCAGTGTAGATATTTCCATGTTTACACAGATTTAGGTGTAGATATTTCCATGTTTATACAGATGACAGTGAAGATATTTCCATGTTTTACAGATGGCAGTGTAGATATTTCCATGTTTATACAGATAGCGGAGTAGTTATTTCCATGTATATAGAGATAGCGGTGTACATATTTCCAGGTTTATACAGATGGCTGTGTAGATATTTCCATGTGTATACAGATGGCAGTGTAGATATTTCCATGTTTATACAGATGGCGGTGTAGATATTTCCATGTTTATAGAGATAGCCATGTCGATATTTCCATGTTTATACAGATAGCTTTGTAGACATTTCCATGTTTATAGAGAAAGCGGTGTAGATATTTACATGTTTATACAGATAGCGGTGTAGATATTTCCATGTTTATGCAGATTGGGGTGGAGATATTTCCATGTTTATACAGATAGTGGTGGATATATTTCCATGTTTATTGAGATGGCGGTGTAGTTATTTCCAAGTTTATACAGATAGCGGTGTAGATATTTCCATGTTTATACAGATAGGGTTGTAGTTATTTCCATGTTTATACAGATAGCGCTGTAGGTATTTCCATTTTTATGGAGATAGCAGTGTAGGTATTTCCATGTTTATACAGATAGCTGTGTAGATATTTCCATGTGTACACAGATGGCAGTGTAGATATTTCCATGTTTATAGAGATAGCGGTGTAGATATTTCCCTTTTTATACAGATAGCGGTGTAGATATAACCATGTTTATAGAGATCGTGGTGTAGATATTACCATGTTCATACAGATAGCGTTGTTGATATTTCCATGTTTATACAGATAGCGAGGTAGGCATTTCCATGTTAACAGAGATAGAGGAGTAGATATTCCCGCATTTGCACAGATTGCGGTGTAGGTATTTGCATCTTCACACAAGTAACGGTGTACATATTTCCATGTTTACACAGAGAGCTGTGTAGATATTTCCATGCTTACACAGATAGTGTTGTAGATATTTCCATATTTATACAGATTGCGGTGTAGATATTTCCAAGTTTATACAGATAGCAGTGCGGTTATTTCCATGTTTATACAGATGACAGTGTAGAAATTTCCATGTTTTTACAGATAGTGATGTAGACATTTCCATATTTATACAGCTAGCGGTGTAGATATTTCCATGGTTATACTGATAGCGGTGTAGATTTTTCCATGTTTATAGAGATAGCGGTATAGATATTTCCATGTTTATACTGATAGTGGTGGAGATACTTCCCTGTTTATACAGATAGCGGTAGAGATATTTCCATTATTATACAGATGGAGGTGTAGATATTTCCATGTTTATGCGGATGATTGTGTAGATATTTAAATGTTTTTACAGATGGCGGTGTAGATATTCCCATGTTTATACAGATAGCGGTGTGGCTATTTCCATGTTTATACAGATAGTGATGTAGATATTTCCTTGTTTATAAAGATGGCTGTGTAGATATTTCCATGCTTATACAGATGGTAGTGTGGATATTTCAATGTTTATACAGATAGTGGTGTAGATATTTCCATGTTTATACGGATGACTGTGTAGGTATTTCCATGTTAAAACAGATGGCGGTGTAGATATTTCCATGTTTATAAAGATAGCCATGTAGATATTTCCAGGTTTATACAGATAGCGGTGCAGACATTTTCATGTTTATAGACATAGCGGTGCAGATATTTCCATATTTATATAGATAGCGGTGTAGATATTTCCATGTTTATACAGATCGCGGTGGAGATATTTCCAAGTTTATACAGATAGCGGTGGAGATATTTCCGTGTTTATAGAGATGGCGGTGTAGATATATCCATGTTTATAGAGATAGCGGTGTAGATATTTCCATGTTTATACAGATGGCTGTGTAGATATTTCCATGTGTATACAGATGGCATTGTAGATATTTCCATGTTTATACAGACGGAGGTGTAGATATATCCATGTTTATACAGATGACTGTGTAGATATTTCCATGTTTTTACAGATGGCAGTGTAGATATTTGCATGTTTATACAGATAGCGTTGTGGCTATTTCCATGTTTATACAGATATCAATGTAGGTATTTCCATGTTTATACAGATGGCTGTGTAGATATTTCCGTGTTTATACAGATGGCAGTGTAGATGTTTCCATGTTTTTACCGATAGTGGTGTAGATATTTCCATGTTTATACAGATGACTGTGCAGGTATTTCCATGTTTATACAGATGACAGTGTAGATATTTCCATGTTTATAGAGATAACCATGTAGATATTTCCATTTTCATACAGATAGCGGTGTAGACATTTCCATGTTTATAGAGATAGCGGTGTAGACATTTCCATATTTATTCAGATAGCGGTGTAGATATTACCATGTTTAAACAGATAGCGGTGTAGATATTTCCATGTTTATACAGATAGTAGTGTAGTTATTTCCATGTTTATACGGATAACTGTGTATATATTTCCATGTTTATACAGATGGCGGTGTAGATATTTCCATGTTTATAGAGATAGCGGTGTAGATATTTCCGTGTTTATACAGATAGCGTTGTAGATATATCCATGTTTATACAGATCATGGGGTAGATATTACCATGTTTATACAGATAGCGCTGTTGATATTTCCTTGTTTATACAGATAGCGAGGTAGGCATTTCCATGTTAACAGAGATAGAGGAGTAGATATTCCCGCATTTGCACAGATTGCGGTGTAGATATTTGCATCTTCACACAAATAACCGTGTACATATTTCCATGTTTACACAGACAATTGTGTAGATATTTCCATGCTTACACAGATAGTGTTGTAGATATTTCCATATTTATACAGATTGCGGTGTAGTTATTTCCATGCTTACACAGATAGTGTTGTAGATATTTCCATATTTATACAGATTGCGGAGTAAATATTTCCATGTTTATAAAGATAGCAGTGTAGATATTTCCATGTTTATATAGACAGCGGTGGAGATATTTCCAGATTTACACCGACAGCACTGTAGATATTTCCATGTTTATACAGATAGCGGTGTAGATATTTCCATGATTATAGAGATAGCGGTGAAGTTATTTCCATGTTTATACAGATGACTGTGTATATATTTCCATGTTTATTCAGATGGCGGTGTAGATATTTCCATGTTTATACAGATAGCGGTGTGGCTATTTCCATGTTTATACAGATGACTGTGTAGACATTTCCATGTTTTTACAGATGGCAGTGTAGATATTCCCATGTTTATACAGATAGCGGTGTGGCTATTTCCATGTTTATACAGATAGTGATGTAGACATTTCCATGTTTATAAAGATGGATGTGCAGATATTTCCATGTTTATACAGATGGTATTGTGGATATTTCAATGTTTATACAGACAGTGGTGTAGATATTTCCATGTTTATACAGATGACTGTGTAGGTATTTCCATTTTAAGACAGATGGCGGTGTAGATATTTCCATGTTTATAGAGATAGCCATGTAGATATTTCCAGGTTTATACAGATATCGGTGCAGACATTTTCATGTTTATAGACACCTCAGTGCAGATATTTCCATGTTTATATAGATAGCGGTGTAGATATTTCCATGTTTATACAGATCGCGGTGGAGATATTTCCAAGTTTATACAGATAGCGGTGGAGATATTTCCGTGTTTATAGAGATGGTGGTGTAGATAATTCCATGTTTATAGAGATATTGGTGTAGATATTTCCATGGTTATACAGATAGCGGTGTAGTTATTTGCATATTTATACAGAGAGTGGTGTTGGTATTTCCATTTTTATACAGATGGCAGTGTAGATATTTCCATGTTTATACAGATAGCGGTGTAGATATTTCCATGTTTACACAGATGGTGGTGTAGATAGTTCCATGTTAATGGAGATAGCGGTGTAGATATTTCCATGTTTATAGAGATATTGGTGTAGAAATTTCCATGTTTATAGAGATATTGGTGTAGATATTTCCATGTTTATAGAGACAGCGGTGTAGATATTTCCATGTTTATAAAGACAGCGGTGTTGATATTTCCTTGCTTATTGAGACAGCGGCGTAGATATTTCCATGTTTATACAAATAGCGGTGTGGCTATTTTCATGTTTATACAGATGGCAGTGTAGATATTTCCATGTTTACACAGATTTAGGTGTAGATATTTCAATGTTTATACAGATGACAGTGAAGATATTTCCATGTTTTACAGATGGCAGTGTAGATATTTCCATGTTTATACAGATAGCGGAGTAGTTATTTCCATGTATATAGAGATAGCGGTGTACATATTTCCAGGTTTATACAGATGGCTGTGTAGATATTTCCATGTGTATACAGATGGCAGTGAAGATATTTCCATGTTTATACAGATGGCGGTGTAGATATTTCCATGTTTATAGAGATAGCCATGTCGATATTTCCATGTTTATACAGATAGCTTTGTAGACATTTCCATGTTTATAGAGAAAGCGGTGTAGATATTTACATGTTTATACAGATAGCGGTGTAGATATTTCCATGTTTATGCAGATTGGGGTGGAGATATTTCCATGTTTATACAGATAGTGGTGGATATATTTCCATGTTTATTGAGATGGCGGTGTAGTTATTTCCAAGTTTATACAGATAGCGGTGTAGATATTTCCATGTTTATACAGATAGGGTTGTAGTTATTTCCATGTTTATACAGATAGCGCTGTAGGTATTTCCATTTTTATGGAGATAGCAGTGTAGGTATTTCCATGTTTATACAGATAGCTGTGTAGATATTTCCATGTGTACACAGATGGCAGTGTAGATATTTCCATGTTTATACAGACGGAGGTGTAGGTGTTTCCATGTTTATACTGATGACTGTGTAGATATTTCCATGTTTTTACAGATGGCAGTGTAGATATTTGCATGTTTATACAGATAGCGGTTTGGCTATTTCCATGTTTATACAGATAGCGATGTAGATATTTCCATGTTTATACAGATGGTGTGTAGATATTTCCGTGTTTATACAGATGGCAGTGTAGATATTTCCATGTTTTTACCGATAGTGGTGTAGATATTTCCATGTTTATACAGATGACTGTGCAGGTATTTCCATGTTTATATAGATGACAGTGTAGATATTTCCATGTTTATAGAGATAGCCATGTAGATATTTCCATTTTCATACAGATAGCGGTGTAGACATTTCCATGTTTATAGAGATAGCGGTGTAGACATTTCCATATTTATTCAGATAGCGGTGTAGATATTACCATGTTTAAACAGATAGCGGTGTAGATATTTCCATGTTTATACAGATAGAAGTGAAGTTATTTCCATGTTTATACGGATAACTGTGTATATATTTCCTTGTTTATACAGATGGCGGTGTAGATATTTCATGTTTATAGAGATAGCGGTGTAGATATTTCCGTGTTTATACAGATAGCAGTGTAATTATATCCATGTTTATACAGATCATGGTGTAGATATTACCATGTTTATACAGATAGCGCTGTTGATATTTCCTTGTTTATACAGATAGCGAGGTAGGCATTTCCATGTTAACAGAGATAGAGGAGTAGATATTCCCGCATTTGCACAGATTGCGGTGTAGATATTTGCATCTTCACACAAATAACCGTGTACATATTTCCATGTTTACACAGACAACTGTGTAGATATTTCCATGCTTACACAGATAGTGTTGTAGATATTTCCATATTTATACAGATTGCGGTGCAGTTATTTCCATGCTTACACAGATAGTGTTGTAGATATTTAAATATTTATACAGATTGCGGAGTAAATATTTCCATGTTTATAAAGATAGCAGTGTAGATATTTCAATGTTTATATAGACAGCGGTGGAGATATTTCCAGATTTACACCGACAGCACTGTAGATATTTCCATGTTTATACAGATAGCGGTGTAGATATTTCCATGATTATAGAGATAGCGGTGAAGTTATTTCCATGTTTATACAGATGACTGTGTATATATTTCCATTTTTATACAGATGGCGGTGTAGATATTTCCATGTTTATGGAGATAGCGGTGTAGATATTTCCACATTTATACAGATAGCCGTGTGGATATTTCCATGTTTATTCAGATGGCGGTGTAGATATTTCCATGTTTTTACAGATAGCGGTGTGGCTATTTCCATGTTTATACAGATGACTGTGTAGACATTTCCATGTTTTTACAGATGGCGTGTAGATATTCCCATGTTTATACAGATAGCGGTGTGGCTATTTCCATGTTTATACAGATAGTGATGTAGATATTTCCATGTTTATAAAGATGGATGTGCAGATATTTCCATGTTTATACAGATGGTATTGTGGATATTTCAATGTTTATACAGACAGTGGTGTAGATATTTCCATGTTTATACAGATGACTGTGTAGGTATTTCCATTTTAAGACAGATGGCGGTGTAGATATTTCCATGTTTATAGAGATAGCCATGTAGATATTTCCAGGTTTATACAGATATCGGTGCAGACATTTTCATGTTTATAGACACCTCAGTGCAGATATTTCCATGTTTATATAGATAGCGGTGTAGATATTTCCATGTTTATACAGATCGCGGTGGAGATATTTCCAAGTTTATACAGATAGCGGTGGAGATATTTCCGTGTTTATAGAGATGGTGGTGTAGATAATTCCATGTTTATAGAGATATTGGTGTAGATATTTCCATGGTTATACAGATAGCGGTGTAGTTATTTGCATATTTATACAGAGAGTGGTGTTGGTATTTCCATTTTTATACAGATGGCAGTGTAGATATTTCCATGTTTATACAGATAGCGGTGTAGATATTTCCATGTTTACACAGATGGTGGTGTAGATAGTTCCATGTTAATGGAGATAGCGGTGTAGATATTTCCATGTTTATAGAGACATTGGTGTAGAAATTTCCATGTTTATAGAGATATTGGTGTAGATATTTCCATGTTTATAGAGACAGCGGTGTTGATATTTCCATGTTTATAAAGACAGCGGTGTTGATATTTCCTTGCTTATTGAGACAGCGGCGTAGATATTTCCATGTTTATACAAATAGCGGTGTGGCTATTTTCATGTTTATACAGATGGCAGTGTAGATATTTCCATGTTTACACAGATTTAGGTGTAGATATTTCCATGTTTATACAGATGACAGTGAAGATATTTCCATGTTTTACAGATGGCAGTGTAGATATTTCCATGTTTATACAGATAGCGGAGTAGTTATTTCCATGTATATAGAGATAGCGGTGTACATATTTCCAGGTTTATACAGATGGCTGTGTAGATATTTCCATGTGTATACAGATGGCAGTGTAGATATTTCCATGTTTATACAGATGGCGGTGTAGATATTTCCATGTTTATAGAGATAGCCATGTCGATATTTCCATGTTTATACAGATAGCTTTGTAGACATTTCCATGTTTATAGAGAAAGCGGTGTAGATATTTACATGTTTATACAGATAGCGGTGTAGATATTTCCATGTTTATGCAGATTGGGGTGGAGATATTTCCATGTTTATACAGATAGTGGTGGATATATTTCCATGTTTATTGAGATGGCGGTGTAGTTATTTCCAAGTTTATACAGATAGCGGTGTAGATATTTCCATGTTTATACAGATAGGGTTGTAGTTATTTCCATGTTTATACAGATAGCGCTGTAGGTATTTCCATTTTTATGGAGATAGCAGTGTAGGTATTTCCATGTTTATACAGATAGCTGTGTAGATATTTCCATGTGTACACAGATGGCAGTGTAGATATTTCCATGTTTATACAGACGGAGGTGTAGGTGTTTCCATGTTTATACTGATGACTGTGTAGATATTTCCATGTTTTTACAGATGGCAGTGTAGATATTTGCATGTTTATACAGATAGCGGTTTGGCTATTTCCATGTTTATACAGATAGCGATGTAGATATTTCCATGTTTATACAGATGGTGTGTAGATATTTCCGTGTTTATACAGATGGCAGTGTAGATATTTCCATGTTTTTACCGATAGTGGTGTAGATATTTCCATGTTTATACAGATGACTGTGCAGGTATTTCCATGTTTATATAGATGACAGTGTAGATATTTCCATGTTTATAGAGATAGCCATGTAGATATTTCCATTTTCATACAGATAGCGGTGTAGACATTTCCATGTTTATAGAGATAGCGGTGTAGACATTTCCATATTTATTCAGATAGCGGTGTAGATATTACCATGTTTAAACAGATAGCGGTGTAGATATTTCCATGTTTATACAGATAGAAGTGAAGTTATTTCCATGTTTATACGGATAACTGTGTATATATTTCCTTGTTTATACAGATGGCGGTGTAGATATTTCATGTTTATAGAGATAGCGGTGTAGATATTTCCGTGTTTATACAGATAGCAGTGTAGATATATCCATGTTTATACAGATCATGGTGTAGATATTACCATGTTTATACAGATAGCGCTGTTGATATTTCCTTGTTTATACAGATAGCGAGGTAGGCATTTCCATGTTAACAGAGATAGAGGAGTAGATATTCCCGCATTTGCACAGATTGCGGTGTAGATATTTGCATCTTCACACAAATAACCGTGTACATATTTCCATGTTTACACAGACAACTGTGTAGATATTTCCATGCTTACACAGATAGTGTTGTAGATATTTCCATATTTATACAGATTGCGGTGCAGTTATTTCCATGCTTACACAGATAGTGTTGTAGATATTTAAATATTTATACAGATTGCGGAGTAAATATTTCCATGTTTATAAAGATAGCAGTGTAGATATTTCAATGTTTATATAGACAGCGGTGGAGATATTTCCAGATTTACACCGACAGCACTGTAGATATTTCCATGTTTATACAGATAGCGGTGTAGATATTTCCATGATTATAGAGATAGCGGTGAAGTTATTTCCATGTTTATACAGATGACTGTGTATATATTTCCATTTTTATACAGATGGCGGTGTAGATATTTCCATGTTTATGGAGATAGCGGTGTAGATATTTCCACATTTATACAGATAGCCGTGTGGATATTTCCATGTTTATTCAGATGGCGGTGTAGATATTTCCATGTTTTTACAGATAGCGGTGTGGCTATTTCCATGTTTATACAGATGACTGTGTAGACATTTCCATGTTTTTACAGATGGCGTGTAGATATTCCCATGTTTATACAGATAGCGGTGTGGCTATTTCCATGTTTATACAGATAGTGATGTAGATATTTCCATGTTTATAAAGATGGATGTGCAGATATTTCCATGTTTATACAGATGGTATTGTGGATATTTCAATGTTTATACAGACAGTGGTGTAGATATTTCCATGTTTATACAGATGACTGTGTAGGTATTTCCATTTTAAGACAGATGGCGGTGTAGATATTTCCATGTTTATAGAGATAGCCATGTAGATATTTCCAGGTTTATACAGATATCGGTGCAGACATTTTCATGTTTATAGACACCTCAGTGCAGATATTTCCATGTTTATATAGATAGCGGTGTAGATATTTCCATGTTTATACAGATCGCGGTGGAGATATTTCCAAGTTTATACAGATAGCGGTGGAGATATTTCCGTGTTTATAGAGATGGTGGTGTAGATAATTCCATGTTTATAGAGATATTGGTGTAGATATTTCCATGGTTATACAGATAGCGGTGTAGTTATTTGCATATTTATACAGAGAGTGGTGTTGGTATTTCCATTTTTATACAGATGGCAGTGTAGATATTTCCATGTTTATACAGATAGCGGTGTAGATATTTCCATGTTTACACAGATGGTGGTGTAGATAGTTCCATGTTAATGGAGATAGCGGTGTAGATATTTCCATGTTTATAGAGACATTGGTGTAGAAATTTCCATGTTTATAGAGATATTGGTGTAGATATTTCCATGTTTATAGAGACAGCGGTGTTGATATTTCCATGTTTATAAAGACAGCGGTGTTGATATTTCCTTGCTTATTGAGACAGCGGCGTAGATATTTCCATGTTTATACAAATAGCGGTGTGGCTATTTTCATGTTTATACAGATGGCAGTGTAGATATTTCCATGTTTACACAGATTTAGGTGTAGATATTTCCATGTTTATACAGATGACAGTGAAGATATTTCCATGTTTTACAGATGGCAGTGTAGATATTTCCATGTTTATACAGATAGCGGAGTAGTTATTTCCATGTATATAGAGATAGCGGTGTACATATTTCCAGGTTTATACAGATGGCTGTGTAGATATTTCCATGTGTATACAGATGGCAGTGTAGATATTTCCATGTTTATACAGATGGCGGTGTAGATATTTCCATGTTTATAGAGATAGCCATGTCGATATTTCCATGTTTATACAGATAGCTTTGTAGACATTTCCATGTTTATAGAGAAAGCGGTGTAGATATTTACATGTTTATACAGATAGCGGTGTAGATATTTCCATGTTTATGCAGATTGGGGTGGAGATATTTCCATGTTTATACAGATAGTGGTGGATATATTTCCATGTTTATTGAGATGGCGGTGTAGTTATTTCCAAGTTTATACAGATAGCGGTGTAGATATTTCCATGTTTATACAGATAGGGTTGTAGTTATTTCCATGTTTATACAGATAGCGCTGTAGGTATTTCCATTTTTATGGAGATAGCAGTGTAGGTATTTCCATGTTTATACAGATAGCTGTGTAGATATTTCCATGTGTACACAGATGGCAGTGTAGATATTTCCATGTTTATACAGACGGAGGTGTAGGTGTTTCCATGTTTATACTGATGACTGTGTAGATATTTCCATGTTTTTACAGATGGCAGTGTAGATATTTGCATGTTTATACAGATAGCGGTTTGGCTATTTCCATGTTTATACAGATAGCGATGTAGATATTTCCATGTTTATACAGATGGTGTGTAGATATTTCCGTGTTTATACAGATGGCAGTGTAGATATTTCCATGTTTTTACCGATAGTGGTGTAGATATTTCCATGTTTATACAGATGACTGTGCAGGTATTTCCATGTTTATATAGATGACAGTGTAGATATTTCCATGTTTATAGAGATAGCCATGTAGATATTTCCATTTTCATACAGATAGCGGTGTAGACATTTCCATGTTTATAGAGATAGCGGTGTAGACATTTCCATGTTTATACAGCTCGTGTTGTAGATATTTATACTTTTATACAAATGGCAGTATAGATATTTGCATGTTTATACAGATGGTGGTGTAGATATTTTTCATGTTTATACAGATGATTCTGCAGATATTTCCATGTTTTTATAGACGGTGGTGTAGATATTTCAATGTTTATAGAGTTAGTGGTGTAGATATTTCCGTGTTTATACAGATAGCGGTGTAGATATTTCCATGTTTATTCAGATGACGGTGTAGATATATCCATGTTTATACCGATAGTGGTGTAGATCTTTCCATGTTTATACAGATCGTGTTGTAGATATTTCCTTGTTTTTACACATAGCGGTGTAGATATTTCCATGTTTACACAGATGGCGGTGTAGATATTTCAATGTTTACACAGATGGCGCTGTAGATATTTCCATGTTTATACAGACGGCGGTATAGATATTTCCATGTTTATAGAGATGGTGGTGTAGATAATTCCATGTTTATACAGATGGCCGTGTAGATATATCCATGTTTGCACAGATAGCGGTGTACATTTTTCCATGTTTACACAGATAGCGGTGTAGATATTTCCATGTTTTTATAGATGACGGTGTAGATATTTCCATGTTTACACAGATAGCAGTGTAGATATTTCCATCTTTACACTGATAGCCATGTAGATATTTCCATCTTTACCCAGAAAGCGGTGTAGATATTTCCATGTTTACATAGATAGCTGTGTAGATATTTCCGTGTTTATACAGATAGCGGTGTCGGTATTTCCATGTTAATACAGACAACGTTGTAGATATTTCCATGTTTATAGAGATGGCTGTGTAGATATTTCCATGTGTATACAGATGGCATTGTAGATATTTCCATGTTTTTACAGATGGTGGTGTAGATATTTCCATGTCTATACAGATGACTGTGGAGATATTTCCATGCTTTCACAGATGGCGGTGTACATATTTCCATGTTTATAGAGATAGCGGTGTAGATATTTCCATGTTTATGCAGATGGTGGTGTAGATATTTCCATGTCCATAGAGATAGCAGTGTAGATATTTGCATATTTATACAGATGGCGGTGTAGATATTTCCATGTTTATACAGATAGCGGTCTAGTTATTTCCATGTTTACACAGATAGCGGTGTAGGTATTCCCAAGTTTATACCGTGGCGGTGTTGATATTTTCATGTTTATACAGATGGCGGTTTAGATTCTTCCATGTTTTTAGAGATCGTGTTGTAGATATTTCCATGTTTACATAGAAAACAGTGTAGATATTTCCATGTTTATACAGATGGCGGTGTAGATATTTCCATGTTTATACAGATGGCGGTGTGGATACTTCCATGTTTATACAGATATGGGTGATGATATTTCCATGTTTATACAGATGGCATTGTAGATATTTCCATGTTTATACAGATGGCTTTGTAGTTATTTCCATGTTTATACAGATGGCGGTGTAGATATTTCCATGTTTATAGAGATGGCGGTTTAGATATTTCCATGTTTATACAGATGGCGCTTTAGATATTTCCATGTATGCACAGATAGCGGTGTAAATATTTCCATGTTTATATAGATAGCTGTGTAGATATTTCCATGTTTACACAGATAGCGGTGTAAATATTTCCATCTTTATACTGATAGCGGTGTAGATATTTCCATCTTTACAGATGGCGGTGTAGATATTTCCATGTTTACACAGATAACTGTGTAGATATTTCCATGTTTACAAAGATAGCGTTGTAGATATTTCCATGTTTATACAGATAGCGGTGTAGTTATTTCCATGTTTATACAGATAGCGGTGTAGATATTTCCATGTTTATACAGATAGCAGTGGAGATATTTCCATGTTTATTCACATGGCGGTATAGACATTTCCACGTTTATAGGGATAGCGGTGTAGATATTTCCATGGTTATAAAGATAGCGGTGCAGATATTTGCATGTTGATAGAGATAGCGGTGTAGACATTTCCATGTTATACAGATAGCGGTGTAGATATTTCCCTGTTTATACACATGACTGTGTAGATATTTCCATGTTTTTACAGATGGCAGTGTAGATATTTCCATGTTTATACAGATAGCTGTGAAGACATTTCCAAGTTTCTACAGATAGCGGTGTAGATATTTCCATGTTTATACAGATAGCGGTGTAGTTATTTCCATGTTTATAGAGATAGCGGTGTAGATATTTCCAAGTTTATGCAGATAGCGGTGTAGATATTTCCATGTTTTTACAGATAGCGGTGTAGATATTTCCATGTTTATACACATAGCGGTGTAGATATTTCCAAGTTTATACAGATCATGGTGTAGTTATTTCCATGTTCATACAGATAGCGTTGTAAATATTTCCATGTTTATAGAGATAGCGGTGCACATATTTCCCCGTTTATAGAGATAACGGTGTAGATATTTCCATATTTATACAGATAGCAGTGCATATATTTCCATGTTTATTCAGATGGCGTTGTTGATATTTCCATGTTAATACAGGTGGCGGTGTATATATTTCCATGTTTATACACATAGCGGTGTAGATATTTCCATGTTTATACAAATGGTGGTGTAGATATGACCTTGTTTACACAGATAGTGGTGTAGGTATTCCCATATTTGCACAGATTGCGGTGTAGATAAACCCATCTTTACACAGATAGCGGTGTAGATACTTCCATGTTTACACAGATAGAGTTGTAGATATTTCCATGTTTACACAGATATTGTTGTGGATATTTGCATGTTTATACAGATAGCGGTGTAGATATTTCCATGTTTATATAGATAGCGGTGTAGATGTTTCCATGTTTATACAGATAGCGTTTAAGATGATTCCATGTTTAAACAGACCGCGGTGTAGATATTTCCATGTTTAAACAGATAGCGGAGTAGATAATTCCATGTTTATACAGATATCGGTGGAGATGCTTCCATGTTTATACAGACAGCGGTGGAGATATTTCCATGTTTATACAGATGGCGGTGTAGATATTTCCATGTTTAGAGAGATGGCTGTGTAGGTATTCGCATGTTTATACAGATTACTCCGTAGTTATTTCCATGTTTATACAGACGGCGATTTAGATATATCCATGTTTATAGAGATAGCCGAGTACATATTTCCATGTTTGTACAGATAGCGGTGTAGACATTTCCATGTTTATAGAGATAGCCGTGTAGATATTTCCATATTTATACAGATAGCTGTGTAGATATTTCCATGTTTATACAGATAGCGGTGCAGAAATTTCCATGTTTATACAGATAGTGGTGTAGATATTTCCATGTTTATACAGGTAGCGGTGTACATATTTCCATGTTAATACAGATTGCAGTGTAGACATTTCGATCTTTCTACAGATGGCAGTGAAGATATTTCTATGTTTATACAGATAGCGGTGTAGTTATTTCCATGTTTATAGAGATGGTGGTGTAGATATTTCCATGTTTATGCAGATGGCGGTGTAGATATTTCCATGTTTATAGCGATCTCGGTGTAGGTACTTCTATGTTGATAGAGATAGCGGTGTAGATAATTCCATGTTTATAGAGATGGTGGTGTAGGTATTTCCATCTTTATAGAGATACTGGTGTAGATATTTCCATGTCCATAGAGATAGCAGTGTAGATATTTCCATATTTATACAGATGGCGGTGTAGATATTTCCATGTTTATACAGATAGCGGTGTAGATATGTCCATATTTTTACAGATAGCGGTGTTGTTATTTCCATGTTTATACAGATAGCGGTGTAGATATTTCCATGTTTATACAGCTCACGGTGTGGATATTTCCATCTTTATACAGATGGCAGTGTACATATTTCCATGTTTATACAGATAGCGGTATTGATATGTCCATGTTTGCACAAATGGCAGTGTAGATAGTTCCATGTTTATGGAGATGGCGGTGTTGATATTTTCAAGTTTATAGAGACGGCATTGTAGATATTACCATGTTTATAGAGTTAGCGGTGTAGGTATTTCCTTGTGTATAGAGATAGTGGTGTAGATATTTCCATGTTTACACAGATGACTTTGTAGATATTTCCATGTTTACGCAGATAGCGGTGTAGATATTTCCTTGTTTATAGAGATAGCGGTGTAGATATTTCCATATTTATACAGATAGCGGTGTAGATATTTCCAAATTTTTAGAGATATCGGTGTAGATATTTCCATGTTAACAGAGACACCGTTGTAGATATTTCCACGTTTATTGAGATAGCTGTGTAGATATTTCCATGTTCATAGAGACAGCTGGGTAGATATTTCCACGTTTATAGAGATAGCTGTGTAGATATTTGCAGGTTTATGGAGACAGCGGTGTAGATATTTGCATGTTTATTGAGACAGCGGTGTAGATATTTCCATGTTTTTAGAGACAGCGGTGTAGATATTTCCATGTTTATACAGATAGCAGTGTAGATATTTCCATGTTAATACAGACAGTGGTTGAGATATTTCTATGTTTATAGAAATAGCGGTGTAGATATTTTCATGTTCATACAGACAGCGGTGTAGATATTGCCATGTTTATAGAGATGGCTGTGTAGATATTTCCATGTGTATACAGATGGCATTGTAGATATTTCCATGTTTTTACAGATAGTGGTGTAGATATTTCCATGTTTATACAGGTAGCGGTGTACATATTTCCATGTTAATACAGATTGCAGTGTAGACATTTCGATCTTTCTACAGATGGCAGTGAAGATATTTCTATGTTTATACAGATAGCGGTGTAGTTATTTCCATGTTTATAGAGATGGTGGTGTAGATATTTCCATGTTTATGCAGATGGCGGTGTAGATATTTCCATGTTTATAGCGATCTCGGTGTAGGTACTTCTATGTTGATAGAGATAGCGGTGTAGATAATTCCATGTTTATAGAGATGGTGGTGTAGGTATTTCCATCTTTATAGAGATACTGGTGTAGATATTTCCATGTCCATAGAGATAGCAGTGTAGATATTTCCATATTTATACAGATGGCGGTGTAGATATTTCCATGTTTATACAGATAGCGGTGTAGATATGTCCATATTTTTACAGATAGCGGTGTTGTTATTTCCATGTTTATACAGATAGCGGTGTAGATATTTCCATGTTTATACAGCTCACGGTGTGGATATTTCCATCTTTATACAGATGGCAGTGTACATATTTCCATGTTTATACAGATAGCGGTATTGATATGTCCATGTTTGCACAAATGGCAGTGTAGATAGTTCCATGTTTATGGAGATGGCGGTGTTGATATTTTCAAGTTTATAGAGACGGCATTGTAGATATTACCATGTTTATAGAGTTAGCGGTGTAGGTATTTCCTTGTGTATAGAGATAGTGGTGTAGATATTTCCATGTTTACACAGATGACTTTGTAGATATTTCCATGTTTACGCAGATAGCGGTGTAGATATTTCCTTGTTTATAGAGATAGCGGTGTAGATATTTCCATATTTATACAGATAGCGGTGTAGATATTTCCAAATTTTTAGAGATATCGGTGTAGATATTTCCATGTTAACAGAGACACCGTTGTAGATATTTCCACGTTTATTGAGATAGCTGTGTAGATATTTCCATGTTCATAGAGACAGCTGGGTAGATATTTCCACGTTTATAGAGATAGCTGTGTAGATATTTGCAGGTTTATGGAGACAGCGGTGTAGATATTTGCATGTTTATTGAGACAGCGGTGTAGATATTTCCATGTTTTTAGAGACAGCGGTGTAGATATTTCCATGTTTATACAGATAGCAGTGTAGATATTTCCATGTTAATACAGACAGTGGTTGAGATATTTCTATGTTTATAGAAATAGCGGTGTAGATATTTTCATGTTCATACAGACAGCGGTGTAGATATTGCCATGTTTATAGAGATGGCTGTGTAGATATTTCCATGTGTATACAGATGGCATTGTAGATATTTCCATGTTTTTACAGATGGTGGTGTAGATATTTCCATGTCTATACAGATGACTGTGGAGATATTTCCATGCTTTCACAGATGGCGGTGTAGATATTTCCATGTTTATAGAGATAGCGGAGTTGGAATTTCCATGTTTATACAGATAGCGGTGTAGATATTTCCACGTTTATACAGTTCACGGTGTAGATATTTACATATTTATACTGCTGGCAGTGCGGGTATTTCCATGTTTATACAGATGGCGGTGTAGATAGTTCCATTTTTATGGACACGGCAGAGTAGATACTTTCATATTTATAGAAATGGCGGTGTAGATATTTCCATGTTTATAGTGATAGTGGTGTAGAAATTTCCATGTTTATAGAGATAGCGGTGTAGGTATTTCCATGTTTATAGAGATAGCGGTGTAGATATTTCCATGCTTATAGAGATGGTTGTGTAGATATTTCCATGTGTATACAGATGGCAGTGTAGATATTTCCATGTGTATACAGATGGCAGTGTAGATATATCCATTTTATACAGATGTCGTTGTAGATATTTCCATGTTTATACAGGTGGCGGTGTAGATACTTCCATGTTTATGCAGATGGCGGTGTAGATATTTCCATGTTTATGGAGATGGCAGTATAGATATTTCCATGTTTATAGAGATAGCGGTGTAGATATTTCCGTGTTTATACAGATAGTGGTGTATGTATTTCCATGTTTATATTGATAGTGGTGTAGATATTTCCATGTTTATACAGATAGCATAGTTGGTATCCCCATGATTATAGAGATAGCGGTGTAGATATTTCCATGTTTATACAGCTCGTGTTGTAGATATATATACTTTTATACAAATGGCAGTATAGATATTTGCATGTTTATACAGATGGTGGTGTAGATATTTTTCATGTTTATACAGATGATTCTGCAGATATTTCCATGTTTTTATAGATGGTGGTGTAGATATTTCAATGTTTATAGAGTTAGTGGTGTAGATATTTCCGTGTTTATGGAGATGGCGCTCTAGATTTTTCCGTGTTTATAGAGATAGCGTTGTAGATATTTCCATGTTTATACAGATGGCGGTGTAGATATTTCCATGTTTATACAGATAGCGGTATAGATATTTCCATGTTTATACAGATGACGGTGTAGATATATCCATGTTTATACCGATAGTGGTGTAGATCTTTCCATGTTTATACAGATCGTGTTGTAGATATTTCCTTGTTTTTACACATAGCGGTGTAGATATTTCCATGTTTACACAGATGGCGGTGTAGATATTTCAATGTTTACACAGATGGCGCTGTAGATATTTCCATGTTTATACAGATGGCGGTATAGATATTTCCATGTTTATAGAGATGGTGGTGTAGATAATTCCATGTTTATACAGATGGCCGTGTAGATATATCCATGTTTGCACACATAGCGGTGTACATGTTTCCATGTTTACACAGATAGCGGTGTAGATATTTCCATGTTTTTATAGATGACGGTGTAGATATTTCCATGTTTACACAGATAGCAGTGTAGATATTCCCATCTTTACACTGATAGCCATGTAGATATTTACATCTTTACCCAGATAGCGGTGTAGATATTTCCATGTTTACACAGATAGCTGTGTAGATATTTCCGTGTTTATACAGATAGCGGTGTCGGTATTTCCATGTTAATACAGACAATGGTGTAGATATTTCCATGTTTATAGAGATGGCTGTGTAGATATTTCCATGTGTATACAGATGGCATTGTAGATATTTCCATGTTTTTACAGATGGTGGTGTAGATATTTCCATGTCTATGCAGATGACTGTGGAGATATTTCCATGCTTTCACAGATGGCGGTGTACATATTTCCATGTTTATAGAGATAGCGGTGTAGATATTTCCATGTTTATGCAGATGGTGGTGTAGATATTTCCATGTCCATAGAGATAGCAGTGTAGATATTTGCATATTTATACAGATGGCGGTGTAGATATTTCCATGTTTATACAGATAGCGGTGTAGTTATTTCCATGTTTACACAGATAGCGGTGTAGGTATTCCCATGTTTATACCGTGGCGGTGTTGATATTTTCATGTTTATAAAGATGGCGGTTTAGATCCTTCCATGTTTTTAGAGATCGTGTTGTAGATATTTCCATGTTTACATAGAAAACAGTGTAGATATTTCCATGTTTATACAGATGGCGGTGTAGATATTTCCATGTTTATACAGATGGCGGTGTGGATACTTCCATGTTTATACAGATATGGGTGTTGATATTTCCATGTTTATACAGATGGCATTGTAGATATTTCCATGTTTATACAGATGGCTTTGTAGTTATTTCCATGTTTATACAGATGGCGGTGTAGATATTTCCATGTTTATAGAGATGGCGGTTTAGATATTTCCATGTTTATACAGATGGCGCTTTAGATATTTCCATGTATGCACAGATAGCGGTGTAAATATTTCCATGTTTATATAGATAGCTGTGTAGATATTTCCATGTTTACACAGATAGCGGTGTAAATATTTCCATCTTTATACTGATAGCAGTGTAGATATTTCCATCTTTACAGATGGCGGTGTAGATATTTCCATGTTTACACAGATAACTGTGTAGATATTTCCATGTTTACAAAGATAGCGTTGTAGATATTTCCATGTTTATACAGATAGCGGTGTAGGTATTTCCATGTTTATACAGATAGCGGTGTAGATATTTCCATGTTTATACAGATAGCAGTGGAGATATTTCCATGTTTATTCACATGGCGGTATAGACATTTCCACGTTTATAGGGATAGCGGTGTAGATATTTCCATGGTTATAAAGATAGCGGTGCAGATATTTGCATGTTGATAGAGATAGCGGTGTAGACATTTCCATGTTATACAGATAGCGGTGTAGATATTTCCCTGTTTATACACATGACTGTGTAGATATTTCCATGTTTTTACAGATGGCGGTGTAGATATTTCCATGTATTTACAGATGGCGGTGTAGATATTTCCATGTTTATACAGATAGCTGTGAAGATATTTCCAAGTTTCTACAGATAGCGGTGTAGATATTTCCATGTTTATACAGATAGCGGTGTAGTTATTTCCATGTTTATAGAGATAGCGGTGTAGATATTTCCAAGTTTATGCAGATAGCGGTGTAGATATTTCCATGTTTTTACAGATAGCGGTGTAGATATTTCCATGTTTATACACATAGCGGTGTAGATATTTCCAAGTTTATACAGATCATGGTGTAGTTATTTCCATGTTCATACAGATAGCGTTGTAAATATTTCCATGTTTATAGAGATAGCGGTGCACATATTTCCCCGTTTATAGAGATAACGGTGTAGATATTTCCATATTTATACAGATAGCAGTGCATATATTTCCATGTTTATTCAGATGGCGTTGTTGATATTTCCATGTTAATACAGGTGGCGGTGTATATATTTCCATGTTTATACACATAGCGGTGTAGATATTTCCATGTTTATACAAATGGTGGTGTAGATATGACCTTGTTTACACAGATAGTGGTTTAGGTATTCCCATATTTGCACAGATTGTGGTGTAGATAAACCCATCTTTACACAGATAGCGGTGTAGATACTTCCATGTTTACACAGATAGAGTTGTAGATATTTCCATGTTTACACAGATATTGTTGTGGATATTTGCATGTTTATACAGATAGCGGTGTAGATATTTCCATGTTTATATAGATAGCGGTGTAGAAGTTTCCATGTTTATACAGATAGCGTTTAAGATGATTCCATGTTTAAACAGACCGCGGTGTAGATATTTCCATGTTTAAACAGATAGCGGAGTAGATAATTCCATGTTTATACAGATATCGGTGGAGATGTTTCCATGTTTATACAGACAGCGGTGGAGATATTTCCATGTTTATACAGATGGCGGTGTAAATATTTCCATGTTTAGAGAGATGGCTGTGTAGGTATTTGCATGTTTATACAGATTACTCCGTAGTTATTTCCATGTTTATACAGACGGCGATTTAGATATATCCATGTTTATAGAGATAGCCGAGTAGATATTTCCATGTTTATAGAGATAGCGGTGTAGGTATTTCCATGTTTATAGAGATAGCAGTGTAGATATTTCCATGTTTATAGAGATGGTTGTGTAGATATTTCCATGTGTATACAGATGGCAGTGTAGATATTTCCATGTGTATACAGATGGCAGTGTAGATATATCCATTTTATACAGATGTCGTTGTAGATATTTCCATGCTTATACAGGTGGCGGTGTAGATACTTCCATGTTTATGCAGATGGCGGTGTAGATATTTCCATGTTTATGGAGATGGCAGTATAGATATTTCCATGTTTATAGAGATAGCGGTGTAGATATTTCCATGTTTATACAGATAGTGGTGTATGTATTTCCATGTTTATATTGATAGTGGTGTAGATATTTCCATGTTTATACAGATAGCGTAGTTGGTATCCCCATGATTATAGAGATAGCGGTGTAGATATTTCCGTTTATACAGCTCGTGTTGTAGATATTTATACTTTTATACAAATGGCAGTATAGATATTTGCATGTTTATACAGATGGTGGTGTAGACATTTTTCATGTTTATACAGATGATTCTGCAGATATTTCCATGTTTTTATAGATGGTGGTGTAGATATTTCAATGTTTATAGAGTTAGTGGTGTAGATAATTCCGTGTTTATGGAGATGGCGCTCTAGATTTTTCCGTGTTTATAGAGATAGCGTTGTAGATATTTCCATGTTTATACAGATGGCGGTGTAGATATTTCCATGTTTATACAGATAGCGGTGTAGATATTTCCATGTTTATACAGATGACGGTGTAGATATATACATGTTTATACCGATAGTGGTGTAGATCTTTCCATGTTTATACAGATCGTGTTGTTGATATTTCCTTGTTTTTACACATAGCGGTGTAGATATTTCCATGTTTACACAGATGGCGGTGTAGATATTTCAATGTTTACACAGATGGTGCTGTAGATATTTCCATGTTTATACAGATGGCGGTATAGATATTTACATGTTTATAGAGATGGTGGTGTAGATAATTCCATGTTTATACAGATGGCCGTGTAGATATATCCATGTTTGCACAGATAGTGGTGTACATGTTTCCATGTTTACACAGATAGCGGTGTAGATATTTCCATGTTTACACAGATAGCAGTGTAGATATTTCCATCTTTACACTGATAGCCATGTAGATATTTCCATCTTTACCCAGATAGCGGTGTAGATATTTCCATGTTTACACAGATAGCTGTGTAGATATTTCCGTGTTTATACAGATAGCGGTGTCGGTATTTCCATGTTAATACAGACAACGGTGTAGATATTTCCATGTTTATAGAGATGGCTGTGTAGATATTTCCATGTGTATACAGATGGCATTGTAGATATTTCCATGTTTTTACAGATGGTAGTGTAGATATTTCCATGTCTATACAGATGACTGTGGAGGTATTTCCATGCTTTCACAGATGGCGGTGTACATATTTCCATGTTTATAGAGATAGCGGTGTAGATATTTCCATGTTTATGCAGATGGTGGTGTAGATATTTCCATGTCCATAGAGATAGCAGTGTAGATATTTGCATATTTATACAGATGGCGGTGTAGATATTTCCATGTTTATACAGATAGCAGTGTAGTTATTTCCATGTTTACACAGATAGCGGTGTAGGTATTCCCATGTTTATACCGATGGCGGTGTTGATATTTTCATGTTTGTACAGATGGCGGTTTAGATCCTTCCATGTTTTTAGAGATCGTGTTGTAGATATTTCCATGTTTACATAGAAAACAGTGTAGATATTTCCATGTTTATACAGATGGCGGTGTAGATATTTCCATGTTTATACAGATGGCGGTGTGGATACTTCCATGTTTATACAGATATGGGTGTTGATATTTCCATGTTTATACAGATGGCATTGTAGATATTTCCATGTTTATACAGATGGCCGTGTAGATAGTTTCATGTTTATGGAGATGGCAGTGTAGACATTTCCATGCTTATAGAGATAGCGGTGTAGATATTTCCATGTTTATAGAGATATCGGTGTAGATATTTCCATGTTTATACAGATGGCTGTGTAGATATTTCCATGTGTATACAGATGGCAGTATAGGCATTTCCATGTTTATACAGTTGGCGGTGTGGATATTTCCAAGTTTATACAGATGACTGTGTAGATATTTCCATGTTTTTACAGATGCCGGTGTAGATATATCCATGTTTATTCAGATAGCGTTGTAGCTATTTCCATGTTTATATAGAAGGCGGTGTAGATATTTCCTTGTTTATGTAGATGGCGGTGTAGATATTTCCATGGTTATAGAGATCGTGGTGTACATATTTCCATTTTTATAGAGATACCGGTGTAGATATTTTCATGTTTCTATAGACAGCGGTGTATGTATTTCCTTGTTTATAGAGATAATGGTGTAGATATTTCCATGTTTATACAGTTAGCGGTGTAGATATTTCCATGTTTATACAGATATCGGTGTAGGTATTTCCATGTTTATACAGATCTCGGTGTAGATAATTCCATCTTTCTACAGATGGCGGTGTAGATATTTCCATGTTCATACAGATCGCGGTGTAGATGTTTCTATCTTTCTGCAGATGGCGGGTTAGATATTTCCATGTTTATACAGATGGCGGTGTAGATATTCCCATGTTTACATAGATGGCGGTGTAGATATTTCGTAGTTCATGTAGATGGCGGTGTAGATATTTCAACGTTTATACAGCTCGCGGTGTCAATATTTACATCTTTATGCAAATGGCAGTGTAGATATTTCCATGTTTATACAGATGGTGCTGTGGATAGTTCCATGTTTATATAGATGACTGTGTAGATATTTCCATGTTTTTACAAATGGCCGTGTAGATATTTCCATGTTTATAGAGACAGCGGTGTAGATATTTCCATGTTTATATAGAGGGCGGTGTTTATACTTCCTTGTTTATGTTGATGGCGGTGTAGATATTTCCATGTTTATAGAGATGGCAGTGTAGATATTTCCATGTTGGTAGGGATAGCGGTTGAGTTATTTCCTGGTTTATACAGATGGCGCTGTAGATATTTCCATGTTTATGCAGATAGCGGTGTAGATATTTCCATGTTTATACAGATAGCGGTGTAGATATTTCCATGTTTATACAGATAACGGAGTGGATATTTCCATTTTTATTCAGATAGTGGTGGAGGTATTTCCATGTTTATACAGATGGTGGTGTAGGTATTTCCATGTTTATACTGATGGCGGTGCAGGTAGTTCCTTGTTTTTGGAGATGGCAGTGTAGATATTTCCTTGTTTATGTTGATGGCTGTGTAGATATTTCCATGTTTATAGAGATGGCAGTGTACGTATTTCCATGTTTATACAGATAGCTGGTTAGATATTTCCGTGTTTATACAGATAGCGGTGTAGATATTTCCTTGTTTATACAGATAGCGGTGTAGATATTTCCATGTTTATACAGATAGCGGTGTAGGTATTTCCATGTTTATACAGATCTCGGTGTAGATAATTCCATCTTTCTACAGATGGCGGTGTAGATATTTCCATGTTCATACAGATCGCAGTGTAGATGTTTCTATCTTTCTGCAGATGCCGGGTTAGATATTTCCATGTTTATACAGATAGCGGTGGAGTTATTTCCATGTTTATACAGATAGCGGTGGAGATATTTCCATGTTTATAGGGATAGCCATGTAGATATTTCCAAGTTTAAACAGATAGTGGTGTAGATATTTCCATGTTCATACAGATAGTGGTGTAGATATTTGCATGTTCACACAGTTAGCGGTGTATATATTTCCATGTTTATTCAGACGGCGGTGTAGATATTTCCATGTTTATACAGATAGCAGTTTGGGTATTTCCAGGTTTATACAGATGTCAATGTAGATATTTCCATGTTTATACAAATAGCGATGTAGATATTTCCATGTTTATACAGATGGCTGTGTTGATATTTACGTGTGTATAAAGATGACAGTCTAGATATTTCCATGTTTACACAGATGGAGGTGTAGATATTTCCATGTTTATACAGATTACTGTGTAGATATTTCCATGTTTTTACAGATGGCGGTGTAGATATTTCCATGTTTATACAGATGGCGCTGTGGATATTTCTATGTTTATGCAGATGGCAGTTAAGATATTTGCATGCTTATGCAGAAGGCGGTGTGGATATCTGCAAGTTGATAGAGAATACGGTGTAGATATTTCCATGTTTATACAGACAGTGGTGTAGATATTTCCATGTTTATACAGATAGCGGTGTTGATATTTCCATGTTTTAATGGATAGTGGTGTAGATATTTCCATGTTTATTGAGATAGCGGTTTAATTATTTCCATGTTTATACAGATAGTGGTGTAGATATTTCCATGTTTGTACAGATGGCTATGTAGTTATTTCCATGTTTATACAGATAGCAGTTTTTTTATTTCCATGTTTATACAGATAGCGGTGTAGATATTTCCATGTTTATACAGATCGCAGTTTATATATTTCCATCTTTCTACAGATGGCAGTGTAGATATTTCCGTATATATAGAGATAGCGGTTGAGATATTTCCATCTTTATAGAGATAGCGCTATATGTATTTCCATGATTATACAGATCATGGTGTAGATATTTCGACGTTTATACACATAGCGTTGTAGGTAATTCCATGTTTATACAGAAAGCAGTGTAGATATTTCCATGTTTATACAGATCATGGTGTAGATATTGCTACGTTTATACACATAGCGTTGTAGGTAATTACATGTTTATACAGATAGCGGTGTAGATATTTCCATGTTTATACAGATCGCGGTGTAGATATTTCCATCTTTCTACAGATGGCAGTGTAGATATTTCCATGTTTATACAGATGGCGGTGTAGATACTTCCATGTTTATAAAGATTGCGGTGTAGTTATTTCCTTGTTTATGTAGATGGCGCTGTAGATATTTCCATTTTTATAGAGATGGTGGTGTATAAATTTCCATGTTTATAGAGATAGCCGTGTAGATATTTCCAAGTTTATACAGATAGCGGTGTTGATATTACCATGTTTACACAGATAGCGGTGTAGAAATTTCCGTGTTTATACAGCTCACGGTGTACATATTTACATATGCATACCGATGGCAGTGTAGATATTTCCATGTATATTCCGATGGCGATGTAGATATTTCCATGTTTATACAGATGGCGGCGTAGATAGTTTCATGTTTATGGAGATGGCAGTGTAGTTATTTTCATGTTTATACACATGGCATTGTAGATATTTCCATGTTTATAGAGATAGCGGTGTAGATATTTCCATGTTTACACAGATGGCTTTGTAGATATTTCCATGTGTATACAGATCGCTGTGTAGATATTTCCATGTTTATACAGATGGTTGTGTAGATATTTCCATGTTTATACATCAGACTGTGTAGATATTTCCATGTTTTTACAGATGGCGGTGTAGATATTTCCATGTTTATAGATATAGCGGTGTAGATATTTCCATATTTATAGAGATAGCGTTGTACATATTTTCATGTTTATAGAGATAGCGTTGTAAATATTGCCATATTTATACAGATAGTGGTGTAGATATTTCCATGTTTATACAGATAGCGGTGTAGATATTTCCAAGTTTATACAGGTAATGGTGTAGATATTTCCATGTTTATACAGATCATTGTGTAGATATTTCCATGTTTATACAGATAGCGTTGTAGATATTCCCATGTTTATACAGATAGCGGTGTAGGTATTTCCATGTTTATACAGATCGCGATGTAGATATTTCCATCTTTCTACAAATGGCAGTGTAGATATTTCCATGTTTATACATATGGCGGTGTAGATATTTCCATGTTTATATAGATGACAGTGTAGATATTTCCTTGTTTATGGAGATGGCGGTGTAGATATTTCAATTTTTATAGAGATGGCGGTGTATATATTTCCATGTTTATAGAGATTGCCGTGCAGATATTTCCATGTTTTTGCAGATACCGGTGAATGTATTTCCAAGTTGATAGAAATAGCGGTGTAGATATTTCCATGTTTATACAGATAGCGGTGTAGATATTTCCATGTTTATACATATAGCGGTGTTTGCATTTCCATGTTTATACAGATAGCGGTGTAGATATTTCCATGTTTACACAGCTCACGGTGTAGGTATTTCCATCTTTATACAGATGGCAGTGTAGATATTCCCATGTTTATACAGATGGCGGTGTAGATATTTCCATGTTTATACAGATGGCGGTGTAGATATTTCCATGTTTATAGAGATGGCGGTGTGGATATTTCTATGTTTATGCAGATGGCAGTTTAGATATTTCCATGTTTATGCAGATAGTGGTGTAGGTATATGCAAGTTTATAGAGAATGCGGTGTAGATATTTCCATGTTTCTACATACAGCGGTGTAGATGTTTCCATGTTTATAAAGATAGCGGTGGTGATATTTCCATGTTTAATTGGATAGAGGTGTAGATATTTCTATGTTTATTGAGATAGCAGTTTAGTTATTTCCATGTTTATGCAGAAAGCGGTGTAGATATGTCCATGTTTTTACAGATGGCTATGTAGTTATTTCCATGTTTATACAGATAGCAGTTTTGGTATTTCCATGTTTATACAGATAGCGGTGTAGATATTTCCATGTTTATACAGCTCGCAGTTTATATATTTCCATCTTTCTACAGATGGCAGTGTAGATATTTCTGTATATATAGAGATAGCGGTTGAGATATTTCCATCTTTATAGAGATAGCGCTATAGGTATTTCCATGATTATACAGATCATGGTGTAAATATTTCGACGTTTATACACATAGCGTTGTAGGTAATTCCATGTTTATACAGATAGCAGTGTAGATATTTCCATGTTTATACAGATCATGGTGTAGATATTGCGACGTTTATACACATAGCGTTGTAGGTAATTACATGTTTATACAGATAGCGGTGTAGATATTTCCATGTTTATACAGATCGCGGTGTAGATATTTCCATCTTTCTACAGATGGCAGTGGAGATATTTCCATGTTTATACAGATGGCGGTGTAGATAATTCCATGTTTATAAAGATGGCGGTGTAGTTATTTCCTTGTTTATGTAGATGGCGCTGTAGATATTTCCATTTTTATAGAGATGGTGGTGTATAAATTTCCATGTTTATAGAGATAGCGGTGTAGATATTTCCAAGTTTATACAGATAGCGGTGTTGATATTTCCATGTTTATACAGATAACGGTGTAGAAATTTCCGTGTTTATACAGCTCACGGTGTACATATTTACATATTCATACAGATGGCAGTGTAGATATTTCCATGTATATTCCGATGGCGATGTAGATATTTTCATGTTTTTACAGATGGCGGCGTAGATAGTTTCATGTTTATGGAGATAGCAGTGTAGTTATTTTCATGTTTATACACATGGCATTGTAGATATTTCCATGTTTATAGAGATAGCGGTGTAGATATTTCCATGTTTACACAGATGGCTTTGTAGATATTTCCATGTGTATACAGATCGCTGTGTAGATATTTCCATGTTTATACAGATGGTTGTGTAGATATTTCCATGTTTATACATCAGACTGTGTAGATATTTCCATGTTTTTACAGATGGCGGTGTAGATATTTCCATGTTTATAGGTATAGCGGTGTAGATATTTCCATATTTATAGAGATAGCGTTGTAGATATTTTCATGTTTATAGTGATAGCGTTGTAAATATTGCCATATTTATACAGATAGCGGTGTAGATATTTCCATGTTTATACAGATAGCGGTGTAGATATTTCCAAGTTTATACAGATAATGGTGTAGATATTTCCATGTTTAAACAGATCATTGTGTAGATATTTCCATGATTATACAGATAGCATTGTAGATATTCCCATGTTTATACAGATAGCGGTGTAGGTATTTCCATGTTTATACAGATCGCGATGTAGATATTTCCATCTTTCAACAAATGGCAGTGTAGATATTTCCATGTTTATACATATGGCGGTGTAGGTAATTAAATGTTTATATAGATGGCAGTGTAGATATTTCCTTGTTTATGGAGATGGCGGTGTAGATATTTCAATTTTTATAGAGATGGCGGTGTATATATTTCCATGTTTATAGAGATTGCCGTGCAGTTATTTCCATGTTTATGCAGATACCGGTGAATGTATTTCGAAGCTGATAGAAATAGCGGTGTAGATATTTCCATGTTTATACAGATAGCGGTGTAGATATTTCCATGTTTATACAGATAGCGGTGTTTGCATTTCCATGTTTATACAGATAGCGGTGTAGATATTTCCATGTTTACACAGCTCACGGTGTAGGTATTTCCATCTTTATACAGATGGCAGTGTAGATATTCCCATGTTTATACAGATGGCGGTGTACATATTTCCATGTTTATACAGATGGCGGTGTAGATATTTCCATGTTTATAGAGATGGCGGTGTGGATATTTCTATGTTTATGCAGATGGCAGTTTAGATATTTCCATGTTTATGCAGATAGTGGTGTAGGTATTTGCAAGTTTATAGAGAATGCGGTGTAGATATTTCCATGTTTCTACATACAGCGGTGTAGATGTTTCCATGTTTATAAAGATAGCGGTGGTGATATTTCCATGTTTAATTGGATAGAGGTGTAGATATTTCTATGTTTATTGAGATAGCAGTTTACTTATTTCCATGTTTATACAGATAGCGGTGTAGATATGTCCATGTTTTTACAGATGGCAATGTATATATTTCCATGTGTATACAGATGGCGGTGTAGATATTTCCATGTTTATATAGATAGCGGTGTAGATATTTCCATGTTTATACAGATCGTGGTGTAGATATTTCCATGTTTATTCAGATAGCGGTGTAGATATTTCTATGTTTATGCAGGTAGCGGTGTAGATATTTCGATCTTTCTACAGATCGCGGTGGAGATATTATATTTTTCTACAGATGGCAGTGTAGATATTTCCATGTTTATAGAGATAGCGTTTGAGATATTTCCATGTTTATACAGATAGCGATGTAGATATTTCCATGTTGATACATTTCGTGGTGTAGATATTTCCATGTTTATACAGATAGCGGTGTAGATATTTCCATGTTTATACAGGTATCAGTGTAGATATTTTCATGTTTATACAGATCGCGGTGTAGATATTTCCATCTTTCTACAGATGGCAGTGTAGATACTTCCATATATATAGAGATAGCGGTTGAGATATTTCCATTTATATAGAGATAGAGGTGTAGATATTTCCATGTTTATACAGATCGCGGTGCAGGTATTTCCATGTTTATACATACAGCGGTGTAGATATTTCTATGTTTATATAGATGGCGGTGTTGTAATTTCCATGTTAATACAGATGGCCATGTAGATATTTCCATGTTCACACAGATGGTGGTGTAGATATTTCCATGTTTATGCAGATGGTGGTGTAGTTATTTCCATGGTTATAGAGATGGTGGTGTAGATATTTCCATGTTTATAGAAATAGAGGTGTAGATATTTCCATCTTTATAGAGATAGCGGTGTAGGTATTTCCATGTTTATAGAGACAGCGGTGTGGATATTTCCATGTTTATACAAATGTCTTTGTAGTTATTTCCATGTTTATACAGATCGCGGTGTAGATATTTCCATCTTTCTACAGATGGCAGTGGAGATATTTCCATGTTTATAAAGATGGCGGTGTAGATATTTCCATGTTTATAGAGATAGCGGTGGAGATATTTCCATGTATACAGAGATAGCCGTGTAGATATTTCCAAGTTTATACAGATATCGGTGTAGGTATTTCCATGTTTAAACAGATAGTGGTGTAGGTATTTCCGTGTTTATAGAGATAGCGGTGTAGGTATTTCCATGTTTATAAAAATGGCTGTGTAGACATTTCCATGTGTATACAGATGGCAGTGTAGATATTTCCATGTTTATACAGATGGAGGTGTGGATATTGCCATGTTTATACAGATGACTGAGTAGATATTTCAATGTTTTTACAGATGGCAGTGTAGATATTTCCATGTTTATAGAGATAGCGGTGTAGTTATTTCCATGTTTATACATATGACTGTGTAGGTATTTCCATGTTTATACAGATGGTGGTGTAGAGATTTCATGTTTATAGAGTTAGCCATGTATATATTTCCATGTTTATACAGATAGCTGTGTAGATATTTCCATGTTTATACAGATAGAGGTGTAGATATTTCCATGTTTATTCAGATGACTGTGTAGGTATTTCCATGTTTATACAGATGGCGGTGTAGATATTTCCATGTTTATACAGATGACGGTGTACGTATTTCCATGTTTATACAGTTGGCGGTGTAGATATTTCCATGTTTATAGAGATAGCCATGTAGATATTTCCATGTTTATAGGGATAGCGGTGTAGATATTTCCATGTTTATATAGATAGCAGTGTAGATATTTCCATATTTATACAGATAGCGGTGTAGATATTTCCATGTTTATACAGATAGCAGAGTAGATATTTCCATGTTTATACAGATTGCGGTGTAGATATGTCCATCTTTATACAGATGGTAGTGTTGATATTTCCATGTTTATGTAGATAGCGGTTTAGATATTTCCATGTTTACCGAGATAGAAGTGTAGATATTAGATATTTGCACAGATTGCGGTGTATATATTTCCATTTTCACACAGATGACAGTGTACATATTTGCATGTTTACACAGAAAGCTGTGTAGATATTTCCATGTTTACACAGATAGTGTTGTACATATTTCTATGTTTAAACAGATTGCAGTGTAGATATTTCCATGTTTATAAAGATAGCGGTGTAGGAATTTCTATGTTTATACAGATAGCGGTGGAGATATTTCCATGTTTACAGATAGCGCTGTAGATATTTCCATGTTTATGCAGATAGCGGTGGAGATATTTCCATGTTTACTGATAGCGCTGTAGACATTTCCATGTTTATAGAGATAGCGGTGTGAATATTTCCATGTTTATACAGATAACGGAGTGGATTTTTCCATGTTTATACAGATAGCGGTGGAGATATTTCCACGTTTATACAGATAGCGGTGGAGATATTTCCATGTTTATACAGATAGCGGTGGAGATATTTCCATGTTTATAGGGATAGCCATGTAGATATTTCCAAGTTTAAACAGATAGTGGTGTAGATATTTCCATGTTCATACAGATAGTGGCGTAGATATTTACATGTTCACACATTTAGCTGTGTAGATATTTCCATGTTTATTCAGACGGCGGTGTAGATATTTCCATATTTAATCAGATAGCGGTGTGGCTATTTCCACGTTTATACAGATGGCAACGTAGATATTTCCATGTTTATACAAATAGCGATGTAGATATTTCCATGTTTATACAGATGGCTGTGTTGATATTTCCGTGTTTATACAGATGGCAGTCTAGATATTTCCATGTTTATACAGATGGAAGTGTAGATATTTCCATTATTATACAGATTACTGTGTAGATGTTTCCATCTTTTTGCAGATGGCGGTGTAGATATTTCCATGTTTATACAGATGTTGCTGTGGATATTTCTATGTTTATGCAGATGGCAGTTTAGATATTTCCATGATTATGCTGATGGCGGTGTAGATATTTGCAAGTTAATAGAGAATGCGGTGTAGATATTTCCATGTTTATACAGACAAAGGTGTAGATACTTCCATGTTTATACAGATAGTGGTGTTGATATTTCCATGTTTAAATGGATACTGGTGTACATATTTCCATGTTTATTGAGATAGCGGTTTAATTATTTCCATGTTTATACAGATAGCGGTGTAGATATTTCCATGTTTGTACAGATGGCTATGTAGTTATTTCCATGTTTATACAGATAGCAGTGTTGGTATTTCCATGTTTATACAGATAGCGGTGTAGATATTTCCATGTTTATACAGATCGCAGTTTACATATTTCCATCTTTCTACAGATGGCACTGTAGATATTTCCGTATATATAGAGATAGCGGTAGAGATATTTCCATCTTTATAGAGATAGCGGTGTAGGTATTTCCATGTGTATACAGATCATCGTGTAGATATTTCGACGTTTATACACATAGCGTTGTAGGTAATTCCATGTTTATACAGATAGCAGTGTAGATATTTCCATGTTAATACAGATCATGGTGTAGATATTGCAACATTTATACACATAGCGTTTTAGGTAATTCCATGTTTATACAGATAGCGGTGTAGATATTTCCATGTTTATACAGATTGCGGTATAGATAATTCCATGTTTCTACAGATGGCAATGGAGATATTTCCATGTTTATACAGATGGCGGTGTAGATATTTCCATGTTTATATAGATGGCGGTGTAGTTATTTCCTTGTTTATGTAGATGGCGCTGTAGATATTTCCATTTTTATAGAGATGGCGGTGTAAATATTTCCAAGTTTATAGAGATAGCGGTGTAGATATTTCCAAGTTTATACAGATAGCGGTGTTGATATTTCCATGTTTATACAGATAGCGGTGTAGATATTTCCGTGTTTATACAGCTCACGGTGTAGATATTTACATATTCATACAGATGGCAGGGTAGATATTTCCATGTATATTCCGGTGGCGGTGTAGATATTTCCATGTTTATACAGATGGCGGCGTAGATAGTTTCATGTTTATGGTGATGGCAGTGTAGTTATTATCATGTTTATAGAGATGGCGGTGTACATATTTCCATACTTATAGAGATAGCGGTGTAGATATTTCCATGTTTATACAGATGGCTTTGTAGATATTTCCATGTGTATACAGATCGCAGTGTAGATATTTCCATGTTTATACAAATGGTTGTGTAGATATTTCCATGTTTATACATAAGACTGTGTAGATATTTCCATGTTTTTACAGATGGCATTGTAGATATTTCCATCTTTATAGATATAGCGGTGTAGATACTTCCATGTTTATACAGATAGCGTTGTAGATATTTTCATGTTTATAGAGATAGCGTTGTAAATATTGCCATATTTATACAGATTACGGTGTAGATATTTCCATGTTTATACAGATAGCGGTGTAGATATTGCCGTTTTTATACAGATGGTGGTGTAGATATTTCCATGTTTATACAGATCATTGTGTAGATATTTCCATGTTTATACAGATAGCGTTGTAGTTATTTCCATGTTTATACAGATAGCGTTGTAGATATTTCCATGTTTATACATATCCCGATGTAGATATTTCCATCTTTCTACAGATGGCAGTGTAGATATGTCCATGTTTATACATATGGCGGTGTAGATATTTCCATGTTTATATAGATGGTGATGTAGATATTTCCTTGTTTATGGAGATGGCCGTGTAGATATTTCCATTTTTATAGAGATGGCGGTGTTTATATTTCCATGATTATAGAGACTGCCGTGCAGATATTTCCATGTTTATGCAGATAGCAGTGAAACTATTTCCAAGTTTATAGAAATAGCTGTGTAGATATTTCCATGTTTATACAGATAGCGGTGTAGATATTTCCATCTTTATTCAGATAGAGATGTTGATATTTCTATGTTTATGCAGGTAGCGGTGTAGATATTTCGATCTTTCTACAGATCGCAGTGTAGATATTTCCATCTTCATACAGACGGCAGTGTAGATATTTCCAGGTTTATACATATGGCGTTGCAGGTATTTCCATGTTTATAGAGATGGCAGTGTATATATTTCCATATTTATACAGATGGCAGTGTAGATATTTCCATGTTTATAGAGATAGCGTTTGAGATATTTCCATGTTTATACAGGTAGCATTGTAGATATTTCCATGTTGATACATTTCGTGGTGTAGATATTTCCATGTTTATACAGATAGCAGTGTAGATATTTCCATGTTTATGCAGGTATCGGTGTAGATATTTTCATGTTTATACAGATCACGGGGTAGATATTTCCATCTTTCTACAGATGGCAGTGTTGATACTTCCATATATATAGAGATAGCGGTTGAGATATTTCCATGTTTATAGAGATAGAGGTGTAGATATTTCCATGTTTATACAGATCATGGTGCAGATATTTCCATGTTTATACAGATTGCGGTGTACATATTTCCATGTTTACACAGATAGCGTTGTAGTTATTTCCATGTTTATACAGATAGCGGTGTAGATATTTCCATGTTTATACAGATAGCGTTGTAGATGTTTCCATGTTTATACAGATAGCGTTGTAGATATTTCCATGTTTATAGAAATAACGGTGTAGATATTTCCCTGTTTATACAGATAGCGGTGGAGATATTTCCATGTTTATAGAGATAGCGGTGTACGTATTTTCATTTTTATAGTGATAGCGGTGTAGATATATCCATATTTATACACATAGCAGTGGAGATATTTCCATGTTTACACAGATAGTGGTGGAGATATTTCCTTGTTTTTACAGATCGTGGTGTAGATATTTCCATGTTTATACAGATAACGGTGTCGATATTTCCATACTGATACAGGTAGTGGTGTAGATATTTCCACTTTATACAGATCGCCGTTTAGATATTTCCATCTTTCCACAGATGGCAGTGTCGATATTTCCGTGTTTATATAGATGGCGGTGTAGATATTTCTATGTTTATTCAACAAGCGGTGTTCATCTTTCCAAGTTCATGCAGAGGGCTGTGTAGATATTTCCATATTTATAGAGATGGCGGTGTAGATATTTCTGTTTGTAGAGATAGCAGTGTAGATATTTCCATATATATAGAGATGGCGGTGGAGGTATTTCCATGTTTATAGTGGTAGTTGTCAAGATATTTCCATGTTTATACAGAAAGCGGTTTAGGTATCTCCATGTTTATACAGAAAGCGGTGTAGATATTTCCATGTTTACACAGATACCGTTGCAGATATTTCCATGTTTATGCAGATGGCGGTGTAGATATTTCCATGTTTATGTAGATGGCGGTGTAGATATTTCCATGTTCATGCAGATGGAGATGTAGATATTTCCAAGTTTATAGTGATGGCGGTGTAGATATTTCCATGTTTACAGAGATAGCGGTGTAGATATTTCCATGTTTATAGAGATAGCGCTGTTGATATTTCCATGTTTATAGGGATAGCGGTGAAGATATTTCCATGTTTATACAAATAGCGGTGTAGGTATTTCCATGTTTATGCAGATAGCGGCGTAGATATTTCCATGTTTGTAGAGATGGCTGTGCAGATATTTCCATGTTTATACTGATAGGAGTTTAGATATTTCCATGTTTATACAGACGGTGGTGTAGATATTTCCATGTTTACAGAGATAGCGGTGTTGAAATTCCCATCTTTGCACACATTGCGGTGTAGGTATTTCCAACTTTACACAGATAGCGTTGTAGATATTTCCATGTTTACACAGATAGCATTGTGGATATTTCCATGTTTATGCAGATAGCGGTGTAGATATTTCCAAGTTTACACAGATAACTGTGTAGATATTTCAATGTTTACAAACATAGCGTTTTAGATATTTCCATGTTTATACAGATAGCGGTGTAGGTATTTCCATGTTTATACCGATAGCGGTGTAGATATTTCCATGTTTATACAGATTGCGGTGGAGATGTTTCCATGTTTATTCAGATAACGACGTAGATAATTCCATGTTTATACAGATAGCGGTGTAGATATTTCCATGTTTATAGAGATAGCGGTGTAAATATTCCCAAGTTTCTACAGATGGCTGTGTAGATATTTCCATGTGTATAGAGACGGCAGTCTAGATATTTCCATGTTTATACAGATGGTGGTGTAGATATTTCCATGTTTATACAGATGACTGTGTAGATATTTGCATGTTTATACAGATGGCGGTGTAGATATTTCCATTTTTATAGAGATAGCTTTGTAGATATTTCCATGTTTATACAGGTAGCGGTGTAGATATTTCCATGTTTATAGAAATAGCTGTGTAGATATTTCCATGTTTACACTGATAGCGTTGCAGATATTTCCATCTATATACAGATAGCGGTGTAGATATTTCCATGTTTATACCCATAGCGGTGTAGATTTTTCCATGTTTATGCAGATGGCGGTGTAGATATTTCCACGGTTATGCAGATGGCGGTATAGATATTTCCAAATTTATAGAGATTTCCGTGTAGATATTTCCATGTTTATAGAGATGGCGGTGTAGATATGTCCATGTTTACAGAGATGGCGTTGTAGTTATTTCCATGTTTATAGTGATAGCGGTGTAGATATTTCCATGTTTATACAGATAGCAGTGCAGATATTTCCATGTTTTTGCAGGTAGCAGTGTAGATATTTCCATGTTTATAGAGATAGTGGTGTAGATATTTCCATGTTTATACAGATAGCGGTGTAGATATTTCCATCTTTATACAGATCGTGCTATAGATATTTCCATCTTTATACAGATGGCAGTGTAGATATTTCCATGTTTATACAGATAGTGGTGTAAATACTTCCATGTTTATACAGATGGCAGTGTAGATAGTTCCATGTTTATGGAGATGCCAGTGTAAATATTTTCATGTTTATAAAGATGGCGGTGTAGATATTTCCAGGTTTTTATAGATTGCAGTGTAGCTATTTCCATGTTTATAGAGATAACGGTGTAGATATTTCCATGTTTATATAGATAGCGTTGTGGATATTTCCATGTTTATAAATATAGCAGTTTAGATATTTCCATGTCTACAGAGATAGCGGTGTAGATATTTCCATCTTTGCACAGATTGCGGTGTAGATATTTCTATCTTTTCCAAGATAGCGGTGTAGATATTTCCATGTTTACACAGATAGCTGTGTAGATATTTCCATGTCTACATAGATACTTTTGTAGATATTTCCATGTTTATACAGATGGCACTGTAGATATTTCCATGTTTATACAGAAAGGGGTGTAGATAATTCCATGTTAATACAGATAGCAGTGGAGATATTTCCATGTTTATACAGATAGTGATGTAAATATTGCCATGTTTATAGAGATAGCGGTTTTGACATCTCCATGTCTATAGAGATGGCTGTGTAGATATTTCCATGTGTTTACAGATGGCAATGTAGTTATTTCCATGTTTATACAGATGGTGGTGTAGATATATCCATGTTTATACAGATGACTTTGTAGACATTTGCATGTTTATACAGATGGCGCTGTACATATTTCCATGTTTATACAGAAAGGGGCGTAGATAATTCCATGTTTATACAGATAGCGGTGGAGATATTTCCATGTTTATACAGATAGTGATGAAAATATTTCCTTGTTTATACAGACGACTTTGTAGATATTTGCATGTTTATACAGATGGCGGTGTAGATATTACCATGTTTATAGAGATAACAGTGTAGATATTTCCATGTTTATAAAGATAGCGGTGTAGATATTTCCATGTTTATAGAGATAGAGGGTAGTTATTTCCATATTTATACAGATAGCAGTGTAGATATTTCCATGATTATACAGATGGCGGTGTAGATATTTCCATGTTTATACTGACGGTGGTGTATATATTTCCTTGTTTATACAGATAGCGGTGTAGATATTTCCATGTTTACAAACATAGCGATGTAGATATTTCAATGTTTACAGAGATAGCGGTGTAGATATTAACATCTTTGCACAGTTTGCGGTGTAGATTCTTCCATCTTAAAAGATATAGCTGTGTACATATTTCCAAGTTTACACAGATTGCTGTGTAGTTATTTCCACGTTTACAGAGATAGCGTTGTAGATATTTCCATGTTTATACTGATAGCATTGTAGATATTTCCATGCATATGCAGATAGCGGTGTATATATTTCCAAATTTATAGAGATAGCGGTGTAGGTATTTACAGGTTTATAGTGATAGCGGTATAGGTATTTCTATGTTTATTGAGATGGCTGTGAAGATATTTCCATGTTTATGCGGATAGCGTTGTTGATATTTCCATGTTTATAGGGATATCGGTGTAGATATTTCCGTGTTTATACAGGTAGCGGTGTTGGTATTTCCATGTTTATACAGATAGCAGTGTAGATATTTCCTTGTTCATAGAGATGACTGTGTAGATATTTCCATGTTTATACAGATGGCAGTGTAGATATTTCCATGTTTATAGAGATAGCGGTTAAGGTATTTCCATGTTTATACAGATATCGGTGCAGATATTTCCATATTTATACAGATACCAGTGTAGATATTTCCATGTTTATACAGATGGCGGTGTAGATATTTCCATGTTTATAGAGATGGCAGTGTAGATATTTCCTTGTTTATAGAGATAGCGGTGTAGATATTTCCATATTTATACAGATAGCGCTGTATATATCTCCATGTTTATACAGTTAGCGGTGGAGACATTTCCACGTTAATGCAGATATCGATGCAGATATTTCCACGTTTATACAGATAGCGTTTTATATATTTCCACATTTATACAGATAGAGGTGTAGATATTTCCATGTTTACAGAGATAGCAGTGTATATATTTCTATCTTTGCACAGATTTCGGTGTAGATATTTCCATCTTTACACAGATAGCTATGTAGATATTTCAATGTTTCCAAAGATAGCTGTGTAGATATTTGCATGTTTACACAGATAACTTTGTAGATATTTCGATGTTTATACAGATAGCGGTGTAGATATTTCCATGTTTGTACAGATTGCGGTGTAGATATTTCCACGTTTATACTGATAGCGGTGTAGATATTTAGATGTTTATACAGATGGCGGTGAAGTTATTTCCATCTATATACAGATAGCAGTGTAGATATTTCCATGTTTATGGAGATGACGGTGAAATTATTTCCGTGTTTATAGAGACAGTTATGTACATAGTTCCATGTGTATACAGATATCAGTGTAGATATTTCCATGTTTATACAGCTACTGGTGTAAATATTTCCATATTTATACAGATGGCAGTGTAGATATTTCCATGTTTATACAGATGGCAGTGTAGATAGTTCCATCTTTCTGGAGCTGGCGGTGTAGATATTTTCATGTGTATATAGATGGCAGTGTCGATATTTCCATGTTTATAGAGATGGTGGTGTAGATATTTCCATGTTAATACTGATGGTGGTGTAGATATTTCCATGTTTATACAGATGGCGGTGTAGATATTTCCTTGTTTATACAGATAGCGGTGTAGATAATTCCAAGATTATACAGAGAGCGGTGTAGATATTTCCATGTTTACAGAGATAGCGGTGTAGATATTTCCATGTTTGCACTTATTGCGGTGTAGATATTTCCATTTTTACACAGATATCTGTGTAGATATTTCCAAGATTACACAGATATCTGCGTAGATATTTCCATGTTTACACAGATAGCGTTGTAGATATTTCCATGTTTGTACAGATAGCGTTGTAGATATTTCCATGTTTACAAAGATAGCGTTGTAGATATTTCCATGTTTATACAGATAGCAGTGTAGACATTTCCATGTTTATAGAAATAGCGGTGAAGGTATTTCCATGTTTATACAGATAGCGGTGCAGATATTTCCATATTTATACAGATACCAGTGTAGATATTTCCATGTTTATACAGATGGCGGTGTAGATATTTCCATGTTTATAGAGATGGCAGTGTAGATATTTCCTTGTATATAGAGATAGCGGTGTAGATATTTCCATATTTATACATATAGCGCTGTAGATATTTCCATGTTTATACAGTTAGCGGTGGAGATATTTCCACGTTTATGCAGATATCGATGCTCATATTTCCACATTGATACAGATAGTGTTTTATATATTTCCACATTTATACAGATAGCGGTGTAGATATTTCCATGTTTACAGAGATAGCGGTGTAGATATTTCTATCTTTGCAGAGATTCCGGTGTAGATATTTCCATCTTTACACAGATAGCTATGTAGATATTTCAATGTTTACACAGATAGCTGTGTAGATATTTGCATGTTTACACAGATATCTTTGTAGATATTTCCATGTTTATACAGATAGCTGTGTAGATATTTCCATGTTTATACAGATAGCGGTGTAGATATTTCCACATTTATACTGATAGCGGTGGAGGTGTTTCCATGTTTTTACAGATAGCGATGTAGATATTTCCATGTTTATAGAGATGGCGGTGTAGTTATTTCCATATTTATAGAGATTGTGGTGTAGATATTTCCATGTTTATATTGATAACGGTGTAGATATTTGCATGCTTATAGAGATAGCGGTGTTGTTATTTCCATGTTTATGCAGATAGCGTTGTAGATATTTCCATCTTTATACAGCTCGCGGTGTAGTTATTTCCATGTTTATATAGATGGCAGTGTAGATATTTCCACGTTTATACACATAGTGGTGAAGATATTTCCACGTTTACACAGATGGCAGTGTAGATATTTCCAAGTTTATACAGATAGTGGTGTAGATATTTCCATGTTTATACAGATGACTGTGTAGTTATTTCCATGTTTATACAGATGTCGGTGTCGATATTTTCAGGTTTATAGAGATAGCGGTGTAGATATTTCCAAGTTTATACAGATAGCGGTGTAGACATTTCCATGTTTACAGAGATAGTGGTTCAGATATTTCCATATTTATACAGATAGCGGTGTAGATGTTTCCATGTTTATAGAGATGGCGGTGAAGTTATTTCCATGTTTATAGAGATAGTGGTGTAGATATTTCCATGTGTATACTGATAGCGGTGTAGATATTTCCATGTTTATACAGCTCCCGGTGTGTATATTTCCATCTTTATACAGATGGCAGTGTAGATATTTCCATGTTTATACAGATAGTGGTGTAGATATTTCCATGTTTATACAGATGGCGGTGTAGATAATTCCATGTTTCTGGAGATGGCGGTGTACATATTTTCATGTTTATAGAGATGGCGGTGTAGATATTTCCATGTTTATAGAGATTGCAGTGTAGATATTTCCCTGTTTATTGAGATCGTGGTGTAGGTATTTCCATGTTTATAGATATAGCGGTGTAGCTATTTCCATGTTTATACAGATGGCTGTGTAGGTATTTCCATGTGTAAACAGATGGCAGTCTACATATTTCCATGTTTATAGAGATGGTGGTGTAGATATTTCCATGTTTATACAGATGACTGTGTAGTTATTTGCATGTTTATACTGATGGCGGTGTAGTTATTTCCATGTTTATAGAGATAACAGTGTACTTATTTCCATTTTTATATAGATAGCGTTGTACATATTTCCATGTTTATACAGATAGCAGTGATGATATTTCCATGTTTATACAGATGGTGGTGTAGATATTTCCATGTTTATACAGATGGTGGTGTAGATATTTCCTTGTTTATAGAGATAGCATTGTAGATTTTTCCATATTTATACATATAGAGGTGTAGATATTTACATGTTTATGCAGATGGCGGTGTAGATATTTCCATGTTTATACAGATGGCTGTGCATATGTTTCCTTGTTTATACAGATAGCGGTGTAGATATTTCCATGTTTATACAGATAGCGGTGTATATATTTCCATGTTTACAAAGATAGCGGTGTAGATGTTTCCATCTTTGCACAGAATCAAGTGTAGATATTTGCATGTTTACACAGATATCTATGTAGATAATCCAAAGTTTAAACAGATAGCTGTGTAGATATTTCCATGTTTACAGAGATAACGTTGTAGAGATTTCCATGTTTATACAGATAGCGGTGCAGATATTTCCATGTTTATACAGATAGCGGTGTAGATATTTCCGCGTTTATACTGATAGCAGTGGAGGTGTTTCCATGTTTTTACAGACAGCAATGTAGATATTTCCATGTTTATAGAGATGGCGGTGTATATATTTCCATGTTTATAGAGATTGCAGTGTAGATATTTCCAGGTTTATATAGATAGCGGTGTAGTTATTTCCATGTTTATAGAGATATCGGTGTAGATATTTGCATGTTTATACAGATAGTGGTGTTGTTATTTCAATGTTTACAGATAGCGGTGTAGATATTTCCATCTTTATACAGCTCGTGGTGTAGATATTTCCATCTTTATACAGACAGTGGTGTAGATATTTCCATGTTTATACAGATGACTGTAGGTAATTCCATGTTTATACAGATGTCGGTGTATATATTTTCAGGTATATAGAGAGAGCGGTGTACATGTTTCCATGTTTCTAGAAATTGCGGTATAGATATTTACAGGTTTATATAGAAAGCTGTGTAGCTATTTCGATGTTTATACAGATAGCGATGTATATATTTCCATGTTTATTCAGAGGGCTGTGTAGATATTTCCATGTTTATACAGATAGTGGTGTAGATATTTCCACGTTTATACAGATGGCAGTGTAGACATTTCCATCTTTATACAGATAGTGGTGAAGATATTTCCACGTTTATACAGAGGACTGTGTAGTTATTTCCATGTTTATACAGATGTCGGTGTCGATATTTTCAGGTTTATAGAGATAGCGGTGTAGATATTCCATCTTTATACAGATAGCGGTGTAGACATTTCCATGTTTACAGAGATAGCGGTGCAGATACTTCCATATTTATACAGATAGCGGTGTAGATGTTTCCATGTTTATAGAGATGTCGGTGAAGTTATTTCCATGTTTATAGAGATAGTGGTGTAGATATTTCCATGTGTAGAGATAGCGGTGTAGATATTTCCATGTTTATACAGCTCCCGGTGTGTATATTTCCATCTTTATACAGATGGCATTGTAGATATTTCCATGTTTATACAGATAGTGGTGTAGATATTTCCATGTTTATACAGATGGTGGTGTAGGTAATTCCATGTTTCTGGAGATGGCGGTGTACATATTTTCATGCTTATAGAGATTTCGGTGTAGATATTTCCATGTTTATAGAGATTGCGGTGTAGATATTTCCATGTTTATAGAGATAGCGGTGTAGGTATTTCCATGTTTATAGATATAGCGGTGTAGCTATTTCCATGTTTATACAGATGGCTGTGTAGATATTTCCATGTGTATACAGATGGTAGTGTACATATTTCCATGTTTATAGAGATGGTGGTGTAGATATTTCCATGTTTATACAGATGACTGTGTAGGTATTTGCATGTTTATACAGATGGCGGTGTAGTTATTTCCATGTTTATAATGATAACAGTGTACATATTTCCATGTTTATATAGATAGCGGTGTAGATATTTCCATGTTTATATAGATAGCGGTGTAGATATTTCCATGTTTATATAGATAGCGGTGTATATATTTCCATGTTTATACAGGTGGTGGTGTAGACATTTCTATGTTTATGTAGATGGTGGTGTAGATATTTCCCTGTTTATACAGATAGCGGTGTAGATATTTCCAGGTTTATTCAGATAGCAGTGGACATATTTCCATGTATATACAGATAGCGGTGTAGATATTTCCACAGTTACACATAGCAGTGTAGATATTTCCACGTTTTACATATAGCGGTGTGGATTTTTCCATGTTTACACAGATAGCTTTGCAGATAGTTCCATGTTTATACAGATTGCGGTGTAGACATTTCCATGTTTATACAGATGGCAGTGTAGATATTTCCATGTTTATGCAGATGGCAGTGTAGATATTTCCAAGTTTATAGAACGGCGGTGTAGATATTTCCATGTTTATAGATATAGCGGTGTAGATATTTCCATGTTTATAGAGATAGCGGTGTAGGTATTTCCAAGTTTATTGTGATAGCGGTGTAGATATTTCCATGTTTATACAGATAGCGGTGTACATATTTCCTTGTTTATACAGATAGCGGTGTAGATATTTCCATGTTTATACAGTGACTGTGTAGGTATTTCCATGTTTATACAGATAGCGATGAAGTTATTTCCATGTTTATAGAGATGGTGGTGTAGATATTTCCATGTTTATACGGATGACTGTGTAGATATTTGCATGTTTATACAGATGGCGGTGTAGATATTTCAATGTTTATAGAGATAGCGTTGTAGGTATTTCCATGATTTTGCAGATAGCGGTGCACATATTTCCATGTTTATACAGATAGCGGTGTAGATATTTCCATCTTTTCACAGAGGGCAGTGTAGACTTTTCCATATTTATACACATGGCGGTGTCGATATTTCCTTGTTCATGCATATGTCGGTGTAGCTATTTCCTTGTATATAGAGATGGCGGTGTAGATATTTCTATGTTTATAGAGATAGCTTTCTACACATTTCCATGTGTATAGAGATGGCGGTGTAGGTATTTCCATGTTTTTACAGATTGTGGTGTAGATATTTCCATGTTTATACAGATAGTGGTGGAGATACTTCCTTGTTTATACAGATCGTGGTGTAGATATTTCCATGTTTATACAGATCACGGTGTAGATATTTCCATATTTACACAGGTAGCGGTGTAGTTATTTCCATGTTTATACAGATCGCAGTGTAGATATTTCCATCTTTCCACAGAGGGCAGTGTAGATATTTCCATGTTTATACACATAGCGGTGTGGATATTTCCATGTTTATGCAGATGACAGTGTAGATATTTCGATGTTTACATATATAGTGGTGAAGATATTTCCATCTTTGCACAGATTGCCGTGTAGATATTTCCATCTTTACACAGATAGCTGTGTAGATATTTCCAAATTTATACAGATAGCTGTGTAGATATTTGCATGTTTACACAGACAGTGTTGAAGATATTTCCATCTTTATACAGATAGCGTTGTAGATATTTCCATGTTTATACAGATAGCGGTGTATATATTTCCATGTTTATACAGATAGCAGTGTAGATATTTCAATGTTTGTACAGATGGCGGTGTAGATAGCTCCATGTTTCTGGAGATTGCAGTGTAGATATTTTCACGTTTATAGAGATGGCGTTGTAGATATTTCCATGTTTATAGAGATTGCGGTGTAGATATTTCCATGTTTATGGAGATAACGGTGTAGGTATTTCCATGTTTATAGAGATAGTGGTGTAGATATTTCCATGTTCATACAGATGGCTGTGTAGAAATTTCCAGGTGTAAATAGATGGCAGTGTAGTTATTTTCATGTTTATAGATATGGTGGTGTAGATATTTCCATGTTTATATAGAAGACTGTGTAGATATTTGCAGGTTTATACAGATGGCGGTGTAGATATTTCCATGTTTATAGAGATAGCGGTGTAGGTATTTCCATGTTTATAAAGTTAGCGGTGTAGATATTTCCATGTTTATAGAGATAGCGGTGTATATATTTCCATATTTATACAGATAGCGCTGTAGATATTTCCATGTTTATACAAATGGCGGTGTAGATATTTCACTGTTTATACAGATCACGGTGTAGATATTTCCATCTTTCCACAGATGGCAGTGTAGATATTTCCATGTTCATGCAGATGGCGGTGTAGATATTTCCATGTTTATAGGGATGTCAGTGTAGATATTTCTGTGTTTATAGAGATAGTGGTGTAGTTATTGCCATGTGTACAGAGGTGGCGGTGTAGGTATTTCCGTGTTTATACAGATAGCGGTGTAGATATTTCCATGTTTATACAGATAGCGGTGTAGATATTTCCATGTTTATACAGATAGCGTTGTTGTTATTTCCGTGTTTATAGAGATAGCGGTGTAGATATTTCCATGTTTACAGCTCGCAGTGTAGATATTTCCATCTTTATAAAGATGGCAGTGTAGATATTTCCATGTTTATTCAGATAGTGGAGTCGATATTTCCATGTTTGTACAGATGGCGGTGTAGATATTTCTATGTTTTTGGAGGTGGCGGTGTAGATATTTTCACGTTTATAGAGATGGCGGTGTAGATATTTCCATGTTCACAGAGATTGCGGTGTAGTTATTTCCATGTTTATAGAGATAAACGTGTAGGTAATTCCGTGTTTATAGAGATAGCGGTGTAGATATTTCCAAGTTTATACAGATGACTGTGTAGATATTTCCATGTGAATATAGATGGCAGTGTAGATATTTCCATGCTTATACAGATGGTGGTGTAGATATTTCCATGTTTATACAGATGACTGTGTAGATATTTGCTTGTTTATACTGATGGCGGTGTACATATTTCCATGTTTATAAAGATAGTGGTATAGATATTTCCATGTTACAGAGACAGCTGTGTGTATATTTCCATCTTTGCACAGATTGCGATGTAGATATTTCCATCTTTACACAGATAGCTGTGTAGATATTTCCTTGTTTACACAGATTGCGTCGTAGATATTTCCAAGTTTATACAGATAGCCATTTAGATGTTTCCATGTTTATACAGACAGCGGTGTAGATATTTTCTTGTTTATACTGATAGCGGTGGAGATATTTCCATGTTTATACAGATAGCGATGTAGATATTTCCATGTTTATAGAGATGGCAGTGTAGATATTTCCATGTTTATACAGATCGCGGTGTAGATATTTCCATCTTTCCACAGATGGCAGTGTAGATATTTCCATGTTCATTCAGATGGCGGTGTAGATATTTCCATGTTTATAGAGATGTCGGTGTTGATAATTCTATGTTTATAGAGATAGCGGTTTAGATATTTCCTTGTGTATAGATATGGCGGTGTTGGTATTTCCGTGTTTATACAGATAGCGGTGTAGATATTTCCGTGTTTATACAGATAGCGTTGTAGATATTTCCATGTTTATACACATAGCGGTGTAGATATTTCCATGTTTATACAGATAGCGGTGTAGATATTTCCATGTTTATACAGATAGCGTTGTTTGTAATTCCGTGTTAATACAGACAGCGGTGTAGATATTTCCATGTTTATACAGCTCGCCGTGTAGATATTTCCATGTTTATACAGATGGCAGTGTAGATATTTCCATCTTTATACAGATGGCGGTGTAGATATTTCCATGTTTATACAGATGGTGGTGTAGATAGTTCCACATTTTGCATATAGCGGTGTAGATCTTTCCATGTTTATACAGATAGCGGTGTGGATAATTCCATGTTTACAGAGATAGCGGTGTAGATATTTCCATCTTTGCACAGATTGCGGTGTGGATATTTCCATCTTTACACAGATAGCTCTGTACATATTTCCAACTGTACACAGATAGCTTTGTAGATATTTCCATGTTTACACAGACAGCGTTGTAGATACTTCCATGTTTATAGAAATAGCGGTGTAGATATTTCCAAGTTTATACAGATAGCAGTTTAGATATTTCCATGTTTATACAGATAGCGGTGTAGATATTTCCATTTTTATACACATAGCGATGTAGATATTTCCATGTTTATAGAGATGGCTGTGTAGATATTTCCATGTTTATAGAGATTGCAGTGTAGATATTTCCATGTTTATAGAGATAGTGGTGTAGGTATTTCCATGTTTATTGAGATACCAGAGTAGATATATTCATGTTTACACTGATGGCTGTGTAGTTATTTCCATGGGTATACAGATGGCAGTGAAGATATTTCCACGTTTATAGAGATGGTGGTGTAGATATTTCCATGTTTATACAGATGTCTGTGTAGATATTTGCATGTTTACACAGATGGCGGTGTAGATATTTCCATGTTTATAGGGATGGCTTTGTAGGCATTTCCATGTTTATACAGATAGCGGTGTAGATATTTCCAAGTTTATAGAGACAGCGGTGTAGATATTTCCGTGTTTATACAGATAGTGGTGGAGATATTTCCTTGTTTATACAGATTGTGGTGTACATATTTCCATTTTTATGAAGATCGCGGTGTAGATATTTCCACTTTTCCACAGATGGCAGTCTGGATATTTCCATGTTTATACAGATGGCGATGTAGATATTTCCATGTTTATACAGATAGCGGTGTAGATATTTCCATGTTCATGCAGATGGTGGTGTAGATATTTCCATGATTATAGAGATGTCGGTGTAGCTATTTCTATGTATATATAGATAGCGGTGTAGATATTTCCATGTGTATAGACATGGCGGTGTAGGTATTTCCATGTTTATAGAGATAGTTGTGAGGATATTTCCATGTTTATACAGATAGCGATGTAGATATTTCCATGTTTATAGAGATGGCGGTGTAGATATTTCCATGTTTATAGAGATCGCGGTGTAGATATTTCCATGTTTATAGAGACAGCGGTGTAGATATTTCCATGTTTATTCAGATAGTGGTGGAGATATTTCCTTGTTTATACAGATTGTGGTGTAGATATTTCCATTTTTATGAAGATCGCAGTGTAGATATTTCCACCTTTCCACAGATGGCCGTCTACATATTTCCATGTTTATACAGATAGCGGTGTAGATATTTCCATGTTCATGCAGATGGCGGTGTAGATATTTCCATGTTTATAGAGATGTCGGTGTAGCTATTTCTATGTATATATAGATAGCGGTGTAGATATTTCCATGTGTATAGACATGGCGGTGTAGGTATTTCCATGTTTATAGAGATAGTTGTGAGGATATTTCCATGTTTATACAGATAGCGGTGTAGGTATTTCCATGTTTATACAGATAGTGGTGTTGGTATTTTCATGTTTATACAGATAGCCATGTAGATATTTCCATTTTACAGAGATAGCGGTGTTGATATTTCCATCTTTGCTCAGATTGCGGTGTAGATATTTCCATCTTTACACAGATAGCTGTGTAGATATTTCCAAGTTTACACAAATAGCTGTGTAGATATTTCTATGTTTACACAGTTAGCGTTGTAGATATTTCCATGTTTATACAGATAGTGGTGTAGATATTTCCATGTTTATACAGATAGCGGTGTAGATATTTTCATGTTTATACAGCTCGCTATGTAGATATTTCCATCTTTATACAGATGGCACTGTAGATAATTCAATGTTTATACAGAGAGTGGTGTCGATATTTCCACGTTTATACAGATGGCGTTGCAGGTAGTTCCATGTTTCTGGAGATTGCAGTGTAGATATTTTCATGTTTATAAAGATGGCGGTGTAGATATTTCCATGTCTAAACAGATGGCGGTGTAGATAGTTCCATGTTTCTGGCGATTGCGGTGTAGATGTTTACATCTCTATAGAGATGGCGGTGTAGATATTTCCATGTTTATAGAAATAGCGGTGTAGATATTACCATGTGTACAGAGATGGTGGTGTAGGTATTTCCGTGTTTATAAAGATAGCGATGTAGGTATTTCCATGTTTATAAAGATAGCGGTGTAGATATTTCCATGTTTATACAGATAGCGTTGTTGGTATTTCCGTGTTTATACAGATAGCGGTGTAGATATTTCCATGTTTTCAGCTCACAGTGTAGATATTTCCATCTTTATACTGATGGCAGTGTAGATATTTCCATGTTTATACAGATAGTGGTGTCGATATTTCCATGTTTGTACAGATGGCGGTGTAGATAGTTCCATGTTTTTGGAGATGGCAGTGTAGATATTTTCACGTATATAGAGATAGCGGTGTAGATATTTCCACGTTTATAGAGATTGCGGTGTTGATATTTCCATGTATATAGAGATAACGGTGTAGGTATTTCCGTGTTTATAGAGATAGCGGTGTAGATATTTCCAAGTTTATACAGATGGCTGTGTAGATAATTCCATGTGAATATAGATGGCAGTGTATATATTTCCGTGCTTATACAGATGGTGGTGTAGATATTTCCATGTTTATACAGATGACTGTGTAGATATTTGCATGTTTATTCAGATGGCGGTGTGGATAGTTCCATGTTTATAGAGATAGCGGTATAGATATTTCCATGTTTACAGAGATAGCGGTGTATATATTTCCATCTTTGCACAGATTGCGGTGTAGATATTTCCATCTTTACACAGATAGCTCTGTAGATATTTCCATGTTAACACAGATTGCGTCGTAGATATTTCCAAGTGTATACAGATAGCCATTTAGATATTTCCATGTTTATACAGACAGCGGTGTACATATTCTTTTGTTTATACTGATAGCGGTGGAGATATTTCCATGTTTATAGAAATGGCGGTGTAGATATTTCCATGTTTATGCAGATCGCGGTGTAGATATTTCCATCTTTCCACAGATGGCAGTGTAGATATTTCCATGTTCATGTAGATGGCGGTGTAGATATTTCCATGTTTATAGAGATGTCGGTGTAGATATTTCTATGTTTATAGAGATAGCGGTTTAGATATTTCTATGTGTATAGAGATGGCGGTGTAGGTATTTCCGTGTTTATTCAGATAGCGGTGTAGATATTTCCATGTTTATACAGATAGCGGTGTAGTTATTTCCATGATTATACAGATAGCGTTGTTGGAATTTCTGTGTTTATACAGATAGCGCTGTAGATATTTCCATGTTTCTACAGCTCGCAGTGTAAATATTTCCATCTTTATAGAGATGGGAGTGTAGATATTTCCATGTTTATACAGATAGTGGGGTCGATATTTCCTTGTTTGTACTGATGGCGGTGTAGATAGTTCCATGTTTCTGGAGACGGCGGTGTAGATATTTTCACTTTTATAGAGATGGCGGTGCAGATATTTGCATGTTTATAGAGATTGCGGTGTAGATATTCCCATGTTCATGGAGATAACGGTGTAGGTATTTCCATGTTTATAGAGATAGCGGTGTAGATATTTCCATGTTTAACCGATGGCTGTGTAGATATTTCCATGTGTATATAGATGGCAATGTAGATATTTCCATGTTTACAGAGATGGTGGTGTGGATATTTCCATATGTATATAGATGGCAGTGTAGATATTTCCATGTTTATAGAGATGGTGGTGTGGATATTTCCATGTTTATACAGATTACTGTGCAGATATTTGCATGTTTATACAGATGGTTGTGTAAATATTTCCATGTTTATAGAGATAACAGTGTAGATATTTGCATGTTTATAAGGTTAGCGGTGGAGATATTTCCATGTTTATACAGATAGTGGTGTAGATGTTTCCATGTTTAAACACATAGCCGTGTAGATATTTCCATATTTATACAGATAGTGGTGTAGATATTTCCATGTTTATACAGATGGCGATGTATATATTTCCATCTTTATACAGATGGTGGTGTAGATATTTCCTGGTTTAAACTGATAGCGGTGTAGATATTTCCATCTTTATACAGATAGCGGTGTAGATATATCCTTGTTTATACAGATAGCGGTGTAGATATTTCCATGTTTATACAGATAGTGGTGGAGATATTTCCTTGTTTATACAGATCTTGGTGTAGATATTTCCATGTTTATACAGATCGCGGTGTAGATATTTCCATATTTCCACAGATGGCAGTGTAGATATTTCCATGTTAATGCAGATGCCGGTATAGATATTTCCATGTTTATAGAGATGTCGGTGTAGATATTTCTATGTTTATAGAGATATCGGTGTAGGTATTTCCATCTGTATAGAGATGACAGTGTAGCTATTTCCGTGTTTATACAGATAGCGGTGTAGATATTTCCATTTTTATACAGAAAGCGGTGTAGATATTTCCATCTTTATACAGATGACTGTGTAGATATTTGCATGTTTATACAGATGACAGTGTAGATATTTCCATGTTTATAGAGATAGCGGTGTAGATATTTCCAGGTTTATACAGATGGCATTGTAGATATTTCCATGTTTATACAGATGGTGGTGTAGATATTTCCATGTTTATACGGATAGTGGTGTAGATATTTCCACGTTTGTACAGATAGCGGTTTAAGTATTTCCATGTTTACAGAGATAGCGGTGTGGATATTTACACATTTATACAGATAGCGGTGTAATTATTTCCATGTTTACAGAGATAGCGGTTTGGATATTTCCATCTTTGCACAGATTGCGATGTAGATATTTCCATATTTACACGGATAGCGGTGTAGATATTTCCAAGTTTACACAGATAGCTGTGTAGTTATTTCCATGTTTACACACATAGCGTTGTAAATATTTCCATGTTTATACAGACAGCGGTGTAAATATTTCCATGTTCAAACACATAGCAGTGTGGATATTTCCATGTTTATACAGATGGCGGTGTAAATAGTTCCATGTTTATGGAGACGGAGGTGTAGATATTTTCATGTTTATGGATATGGTGGTGTATATATTTCCATGTTTATAGAGATTGCAGAGTAGATATTTCCATGTTTATACAGATGGCTGTGTAGATATTTCCATGTGTATATAGATGGCAATGTAGATATTTCCATGTTTATAGAGATGGTGGTCTGGATATTTCCATGTGTATATAGATGGCAGTGTAGATATTTCCATGTTTATAGAGATGGTGGTGTGGATATTTCCATGTTTATACAGATTACTGTGCAGATATTTGCATGTTTATACAGCTGGTGGTGTAAATATTTCCATGTTTATAGAGATAACAGTGTAGATATTTGCATGTTTATAAGGTTAGCGGTGGAGATATTTCCATGTTTCTAGAGAAAGCGGCGTAGATATTTCCATATTTATACAGATAGTGGTGTAGATATTTCCATGTTTAGAAAGATGGCGATGTATATATTTCAATGTTTATACAGATGGTGGTTTAGATATTTCCTGGTTTAAACTGATAGCGGTGTAGATATTTCCATCTTTATACAGATAGCGGTGTAGATATTTCCTTGTTTATGCAGATAGCGGTTTAGATATTTCCATGTTTATACAGATAGTGGTGGAGATATTTCCTTGTTTATACAGATCGTGGTGTAGATATTTCCATGTTTATACAGATCGCGGTGTAGATATTTCCATATTTCCACAGATGGCAGTGTAGATATTTCCATGTTCATGCAGATGGCGGTATAGATATTTCCATGTTTATAGATATGTCGGTGTAGATATTTCTATGTTTATAGAGATATCGGTGTAGACATTTCCATGTTTATATGGACGGCAGTGTAGATATTTCCATGTTTATGCAGATGGCGGTGTAGATATTTCCATGTTTATACAGATAGCGGTGTGGATATTTCCACGTTTATACAGATAGCGGTGTAGATATTTCCATGTTTACAGAGATAGCATTGTAGATATTTCCATTTTTGCACAGATTGCGGTGTAGATATTTCCTTCTTTTTACAGATGACGGTGTCGATATTTCCATATTTATACAGTTAGCAGTATAGATATTTCCATGTTTATATAGATGGCGGTGAAGATACTTCCATGTTTATGGAGATGGCGGTGTAGATATTTTCATGTTTATAGTGATGGTGGTGTAGATATTTCCATGTTTATAGAGATAGCGGTATAGATATTTCCATGTTTATATAGATGGCGGTGTAGATATTTCCATGTTTTTGCTGATGACGGTGTAGATATTTCTATGTTTATACAAATAGCGGTGTAGCTATTTCCAAGTTTATACAGATAGCGGTGTAGATATTTCCATGTTTACAGAGTATGCGGTGTAGATATTTCCATCTTTGCACAGATTGCGGTGTAGATATTTCCATCTTTATACACATGACGGTGTTGATAATTCCATGTTCATACGGATAGCAGTATAGATATTTCCATGTTTATACAGACTGCGGTGTAGACAGTTCCATGTTTATAGAGATGGCGGTGTAGATATTTCCATGTTTACAGAGATAGCAGTGTAGATATTTCCATGTTTATACTGATGGCTGTGTAGATATTTACATGTGAATACAGACAGCAGTGTAGATATTTCCATGTTTATAGAGATGGTGGTGTAGATATTTAAATGTTTATACAGATGACTGTGAATATATTTCCATGTTTATACAGATAGCTGTTTAGATATTTCCACGTTTATACAGGCAGCGGTGTAGATATTTCCATGTTTACAGAGATGGCGGTGTAGATATTTCCAACTTTACACAGATTGCTCTGTTGATATTTCCATCTTTACAAAGATAGCTCTGTAGATATTTCCAAGTTTACACAGATAGCTGTGTAGATATTTCCATGTTTACACACATAGCGTTGTGAATATTTCCATGTTTATACAGACAGCGGTGTAGATATTTCCATGCTTACACAGATAGCAATGTAGATATTTCCATGTATATACAGATAGCGGTGGAGATATTTCCTTGATTATACACATCGTGGTGTAAATATTTCCATGTTTATACATATAGCAGTGTTGGTATTTCCATGTTTATACTGATAGCGGTGTAGATATTTCCATGTTTATGCAGATACCAGTGTAGATATTTCCATGTTTATACAGATGTTGGTGTAGATATTTCCATGCTTACACAGATGACTGTGTAGATATTTCCATGTTTATACCTATGGTGGTGTAGATATTTCCATGTTTATAGAGATAGCGGTGTAGATATTTCCATGTTTATACAGATAGCGGTGTAGCTATTTCCATGTTTATAGAGATAGCGGTGTAGGTATTTCCATATTTTTACTGATAGTGGTGTAGATATTTCCATGTTTATACAGATGGCGTTGTAGGCATTTCCATGTTTATAGAGATGGCGGTGTAGATATTTCCCTGTTTACACAGATAGCAGTGTAGATATTTCCATGTTTATACAGATGGCGGTGTAGATATTTCCATGTACATACTGATAGCGGTGAAGATATTTCCATGCTTACGCAGATAGCGGTGTAGATATTTCCAAGTTTGCACAGATTGCAGTGTAGATATTTCCATCTTTACACATATAGCGGTGTACATATTTCCAGGTTTACACCGATAGCCCTGTAGATATTTCCATGTTTACACAGATAGCATTGTAGATGTTTCCATGTTTATAGGGATAACGGTGTAGATATTTCCATGTTTATATAGATGGCGGTGTAGATATTTCCATGTTTATACAGATGGCGATGTAGCTATTTCCATGTTTATACAGATAGCGGTGTGGCTATTTCCATGTTCATAAACATAGCGGTGTAGATATTGCAGTGAAGGTATTTCCATCTTTACACACATGGCAGTGTAGATATTTCCATCATTGCACGTATTGTGGTGTAGATATTTCCATGTTTATACACCTTGCGTTGTAGATATTTCCATTTTTATTCAGATGACAGTGTAGATATTTCCATGTTTATACAGATAGTGGGGTAGATATTTCCACGTTTATACATATGGCGTTGTAGATAGTTCCAAGTTTATGGAGATGGCGGTGTAGATTTTTTCATGTTTATAGAGATGGAGTTGTAGATATTTCTATGTTTATACAGAGGACTCTGTTGGTATTTCCATGTTTATACAGATGGTGATGTAGATATTTCCATGTTTATAGAGATAGCGGTGTAGATATTTTCATGTTCATAGAGATACCGGTGTAGATATTTCCATATTTATACGGATAGCGGTGTAGATAATTCCATGTTTATAGAGATGGCGCTGTAGATATTTCCATGTTTATAGAGATGGCGGTGTAGATATTTCCATGTTTATACAGATAGCAGTGTAGATATTTCCATCTTTATACAGATAGCGGTGTAGATATTTCCATGTTTACATAGATAGCGGTGTAGATATTTCCAGCTTTGCACAGATTGCGGTGTAGATATTTCCATCTTTAAATAGATAGTGTTGTAGATATTTCCATGGTTACACAGATAGCTGTGTAGGTATTTCCGTGTTTACACAGATAGCGTTGTAGATATTTCCATCTTTATACAAATAGCGGTGTAGATATTTCCATTTTTTACAGATATCGGTGTAGATGTTTCCGTGTTTATACAGATAGCGGTGGAGATATTTCCATGTTTATACTGATAGCGGGGTTGATATTTCCATGTTTATTCATATAGCGGTGTTGATATTTCTATATTTATACAGAGAGCAGTGTTGATATTTCCGTGTTTATTCAGATGGCGGTGTAGATATTTCCATGTTTATACAGATGGCGGTGTGGATATTTCCATGTTTATACAGATAGACGTGTAGATATTTCCATCTTTATACAGATAGCGGTGTAGATATTACAATGTTTACACAGATACCGGTGTAGATATTTCCATCTTTGCACAGATTGCGGTGTAGATATTTCCATCTTTACACAGATATCGGTGTAGATATTTCCATCGTTGCACAGATTGCGGTGTAGATATTTCCATGTTTACACATATTTTGGTGTAGATATTTCCATGTTTTTACAGATAGCGGTGTAGATGTTTCCATGTTTATGCAGATAGCGGTGGGGATATTTCCATGTTTATACAGATATGGATGGATATATTTCCATGTTTGTACAGATAGTGTTGTAGATATTTCCTTGTTTATACAGATAGCGGTGTAGATATTTCCATGTTTATACAGATGATGGTGTAGATATTTCCATGTTTATACAGATAATGGTGTGGATATCTCCATGTTTATACAGAGGACTCTGTAGTCATTTCCATGTTTATACAAATAGCGGTGTAGATATTTCCAAGTTTATACAGATAGCGGTGTAGATATTTCCATGTTTATACACATGGCGGTGTAGATATTTCCAAGTTTATACAGAAGGCGGTGTAGTTATTTCCATGTTTATACAGATGTATGTGTAGGTATTTCCAAGTGTATACAGATGGCAGTGTAGATATTTCCATGTTTATACAGATGGAGGTGTAGATATTTCCATGTTTATACAGATGACTCTGTAGATATTTCCATGTTTTTACAGATGGCGGTGTAGATATTTCCATGTTAATACAGATAGCGGTGTGGCTATTTCCAGGTTTATACAGATATCGGTGTAGATATTTCCATATTTATACAGCTCGCGGTGTAGTTATTTCCATCTTTATACAGATGGCAGTGTAGATATTTCCATGGTTGTAGAGATAGCGGTGTACATATTTCCATGTTTATACAGATAGCATTGTAAATATTTCCATGTTTATAGAGATAACGGTGTAAATATTTCCACGTTTATACAGATAGCGGTTTAAATGTTTACACATTTACAGGGATAGCGGTGTAGTTATTTCCACGTTTATACAGAAAGTGGTGTAGATATTTCCACGTTTAAAGAGATAGCGGTGTAGATATTTCCACGTTTATACAGATAGCGGTGTAGATATTTCCACGTTTATACAGATAGCGGTGTAGATATTTCCACGTTTATATAGATAGCGGTGTAGATATTTCCATGTTTATACAGATAGCGGTGTAGATATTTCCACGTTTATACTGATAGCGGTGTAGATATTTCCACATTTATAGAGATAGTGGTGTAGATATTTCCAAATTTATAGAGATAGCGGTGTAGATATTTCCATGTTTACAGAGACACCATTGAAGTTATTTCCAAGTTTATGGAGACAGCGGTGTAGATGTTTGCATGTTTATAGAGACAGTGGTGTAGATATTTCCATGTTTTTAGAGACAGCGGTGTAGATATTTCCACGTTTATAGAGATAGCCGTGTAGATATTTCCAAGTTTATGGAGACAGCGGTGTAGATGTTTGCATGTTTATAGAGACAGTGGTGTAGATATTTCCATGTTTTTAGAGACAGCGGTGTAGATATTTCCATGTTTACACAGATATCGATGTGGATATTTCCATGATTATACAGACAGCAATGTAGATATTCCTATGTTTATAGAAATAGCAGTGTAGATATTTTCATGTTCATACAGACAACAGTGTAGATATTTCCATGTTTATAGAGATAGCTGTGTAGATATTTCCATGTTTATAGAGATAGCGGTGTAAATATTTCCGTGTTTATACAGATAGCCGTGTAAATGTTTACCCGTTTATAGAGATAGCGGTGTAGATATTCCCACTTTTATACAGATAGCGGTGTAGATATTTCCACGTTTATAGAGATAGCAGTGTAGATATTTCCACATTTATACAGATAGCGTTGAAGATATTTCCACGTTTATACAGATTGCGGTGTAGTTATTTCCAAGTTTATACAAATAGCGGTGTAGATATTTCCACGTTTATACACATACCGGTGTAGATATTTCCATGTTTATACAGATAGTGGTGTAGATATTTCCACGTTTGTAAACATAGCGATGTAGATATTTCCACGTCTATACAGACAGCGGTGTAGATATTTCCACGTTAATACAGATAACGGTGTAGATATTTCCAGGTTTATAGAGACTGCGGTGTAGATATTTCCATGTTTATACAGATAGCGATGTAGATATTTCCATGTTTATAGAGATAGCTTTGTAAATATATCCATGTTTATACAGATAGCGGTGTAAGTATTTCCATGTTTATTGAGATAGCTGTGTAGATATTTTCATGTTTATAGAGATTGCAGTGTAGATATTTCCATCTTTATAGAGATAGCGGTGTAGATATTTCCATGTTTGTAGAGATAGCAGTGTAGATATTTCCATGTTTATAGAGATAGCGGTGTAGGTATTTCCATGTTTATAGAGATGGCTGTGTAAATATTTCCACGTTTATACAGATAGCAGTGTAAATGTTTACACGTTTACAAAGATAGCGGTGTAGCTATTTCCACGTTTATACAAATAGCGGTGTAGATATTTCCACGTTTACAAAGATAGCAGTGTAGATATTTCCAGGTTTATGTGGATCGCAGTGTACATATTTCCACGCTTATAGAGATAGCGGTGTAGATATTTCCACGTTTATACAGATAGCGGTGTAAATATTTCCAACTTTAGATAACGGTATAGATATTTCCACCTTTATACAGATTGTGCTGTAGATATTTCCACGTTTATAGAGATAGCGGTGTAGATATTTCCATGTTTATACAGATAGCGGTGTAGATATTTCCACATTTATACTTATAGCGGTGTAGATATTTCCAGGTTTATAGAGATAGCAGTGTAGTTGTTCCCAGGTTTATATAGATAGCGGTGTAGATATTTCCATATTTATAGAGATAGCGGTGTAGATATTTCCACTTTTATAGAGATAGCGGTGTATATATTTCCATGTTTCTAGAGACAGCAGTGTAGATATTTGCATGTTTATTGAGATAGCCGTGTAGATATTTCCTTGTTTATAGAGAAAGTGGTGTAAATATTTCCATGTTTATACAGATAGAGGTGTAGATATTTCCATGTTTATAGAGACAGCGGTGTAGATATTTCCATGTTTATACCGATAGCGGTGTTGATATTTCCTTGCTTATAGAGACAGCGGTGTAGATATTTCCATGTTTTTACAGATAGCGGTGTAGATATTTCCATGTTTATAGAGACGGCGGTGTAAATAGTTCCATGTTTATACAGATAGCGTTGTAAATGTTTACACATTTACAGAGATAGCGGTGTAGATATTTCCACGTTTATACAGAAAGCGGTGTAGATATTTCCACGTTTACAGAGTTTTTATGAAAAGTTATTTTATGAAGATGAAACAAGTCATTGGGGTACCTACCTTATGGCATTTTTTACATTGAGAGTGTTTAAAATACCCCTCCCCTAACCAAAACCCTGAAAAATAGAGCCAGGGAAGGCCATGCAAAAAAGGATTCTTGGGCTTGTATGCCTGATAACAAAAACTTAACACAGAAGACTGCAAAAAACACAATCTTGCACAAAGCCCATTGCAACTTTGCACACAACAATGCTTCTGAAGGATATTTGCCCAACAACTGCCTGTCCAACCTGGGCCTGGCATCACCTTTGTTATTGATCTTTGTAGCCAAGGATAATCATTTCCAAATGATCTTATAATCTTCCTCATTTTTTCTTTTGTCTTCCTTTACCTCCGTGAATATGCATATAGTTTACTCTGGCTTGCCTGTTTCTATTGCAAGGCTCTGTTTCCAAACGAATATCTTTTTCTTGTGGAGAGCCTCTCTCTGTTTGTTATTTAGGTTGATAAGAGAAATGTGAACATTTGAGAGCTCAGGTAAAAGGCCTTAGTCTACAGTGAAACTTTTTTGCACCCTTAGATGCTTACTTCCACTACAACTTGCAGGTGGGCCTTGAAAAGTTCTTGGAATAAGTTTGAGCTTTGGTCTTCTCCGATTCATTTAGCATAGATTCTCAAAATGTGGTCCCTGGACCCACAGCATCAGCATCACCTGGAGATTGTTAGAAACGCAAATCATCGGGCCTCATTCCAGACCCTCAGCTGGAAACTCTAGGGGCATGGCCAGACCCTCTGTAGCTGAACAAGCCATCCAGGTGGTTTTGATGCAGCTAAAGTTCTGGAACAACTAATGTAGCCCCATTTGGAAAACTTGGCTCTACAGGCCTCCCTAGCTGGTAAGCTGCTAGCATTTTTTGTTTGCTTGTTTGTTTGTTTTGATACAGGGTCTTGCTCTGTTGACCAGACCGTGACCTCCTGGGTTCAAGCGAGGACTCAGCCTCCTGAGTAGCCAGGACTACAGGTATGTGCCACCACCATGCCCACCTACTTTTTGTATTTGTTTTTTTGTAGGGATGGGGTTTTAGCGCAGGCTAGTCTCAAACTCCTGGACTCAAGCAATCTGCCCACTTTGGCCTCACGAAGTGCTTGGATTACAGGCATGAGCCACCACTCCTGGCCCAAAGTTCATATTTTAACTACTAACCTAAATTATTTTAAAAACAAAAGTCTCCTTGGACTCAAACCAGGTCAGAGTGACATGATCATGTGCCTGTTTTGTGCAGGGTGAAGTGAGATTATTATCTAGGAAATAGCTGAAATGTCCTGAGGGTCACAAAGAGGAGCTGTGTTTTCAGCCAAATATCAGAACCAGCGCCACTGCCTGCCGCCGAACCCCAGCGGGCACCCCTACTTTGTGTTTATCTGTGGTGGCTACGCTTGCCCACCTGGGTGGGAACCCCGAGAATGACTCCAGACTTTTCCAGGGACTGCATGCCAGGGTATTTTTACAATTTATGTGTAGACTTTGTTCAGGTGGAAATGTTATTTTATGAAGACAAAACAAGCAATTGGGGTACCTTCCTTATGGCATTTTTTACATTGAGAGTGTTAAAAATACCCCTCCCCTAACCAAAACCCTGACAAATAGAGCCAGGGAAGGCCATGCAAAAAAGGATTCTTGGGCTTGTATGCCTGATAACAAAAACTTATCACAGAAGACTGCAAAAAACACAATCTTGCACAAAGCCCATTGCAACTTTGCACACAACAATGCTTCTGAAGGATATTTGCCCAACAAGTGCCTGTCCAACCTGGGCCTGGCATCACCTTTGTTATTGATCTTTGTAGCCAAGGATAATCATCTCCAAATGATCATATAATCTTCCTCATTTTTTCTTTTGTCTTCCTTTACCTCCGTGAATATGCATATAGTTTACTCTGGCTTGTTTCCAAACGAATATCTTTTACTTGTGGAGAGCCTCTCTCTGTTTGTTATTTAGGTTGATAAGAGAAATGTGAACATTTGAGAGCTCAGGTAAAAGGCCTTAGTCTACAGTGAAACTTTTTTGCACCCTTAGATGCTTACTTCCACTACAACTTGCAGGTGGGCCTTGAAAACTTCTTGGAATAAGTTTGAGCTTTGGTCTTCTCTGATTCATTTAGCATAGATTCTCAAAATGTGGTCCCTGGACCCACAGCATCAGCATCACCTGGAGATTGTTAGAAATGCAAATCATCGGGCCTCATTCCAGACCCTCAGCTGGAAACTCTAGGGGCATGGCCAGACCCTCTGTAGCTGAACAAGCCATCCAGGTGGTTTTGATGCAGCTAAAGTTCTGGAGCAACTAATGTAGCCCCATTTGGAAAACTTGGCTCTACAGGCCTCCCTAGCTGGTAAGCTGCTAGCATTTTTTGTTTGCTTGTTTGTTTGTTTGTTTTGATACAGGGTCTTGCTCTGTTGACCAGACCGTGACCTCCTGGGTTCAAGTGAGGACTCAGCCTCGTGAGTAGCCGGGACTACAGGTATGTGCCACCACCATGCCCACCTACTTTTTGTATTTGTTTTTTTGTAGGGATGGGGTTTTAGCCCAGGCTAGTCTCAAACTCCTGGACTCAAGCAATCTGCCCACTTTGGCCTCACGAAGTGCTGGGATTATAGGCATGAGCCACTGTGCCCGGCCCTGCCAGCTTTTTATAAGCTGAGGAGTTTTTAAAAATACCTAGACTCAGGGCAAACCCCAGACACTTAAGTCAGATTCTCTGGGAGGTGAAGCCCAGGCACTGGTATTTTTAAAGTCTCTACAGATGGTTCTAATGTGCTACTAAGTTAGAGAACCGCTGATCTAGACCAGGCCTTTTCAAACTTAATGTGCACGTGAATTACCTGGACCTTGTTAAAATGCAGATTCAGTCTGCATAGGCCTGGGGTGGAGCCTGAGCTTCTGCATTTTTAACAAGTCTCTAGAGGATGCTGCTGCATCTGGGCTGCTAACTACACTTGGAGATAGGAGGTTCTGGAGAGCAGAGGAAAGAGCATGAACCATAACCTAGGGGCTGGTAGTCCTGACTTCCGAGCCAAGGTTTGCCTTTATGTGGCTGGCAACTTGCTTGGACTCCTACCTCAATTCTTTGGGCCCAAGGTTTGTCCTGCCTCAGAAGGATGTCAAGAAAATTGAGTGAGTAATGCAGAATTGTTTCTTAAAGTGTGTGCAGATGCTCCATGAATTTAGAGAGTATGTGGATGCACATTAGTAAATTTTAATAGTTGTGACCATCTTGTTATGAGTACTTAGAACAAGTAATAATGGCTTTTGATGTATAGTAGTAAGAAAGCTTCCTTTTAAAAGGCGTGTATTTAAGTTTCAAAAGTGGGTCTATTTAAGAATATATGAAATAAATAATAGTAGAGGTAATTGACAGATCAAAATTAGGAAGGCAGGATGAGAATGACTCAAGTTTGGGAAATGCTGAGAAAGCAGATGCCCAAGGGCTATGAAAACTTAAAAAAATAGGTAGCACTTGATTTTCATTGGCTGAATGAGATGATGTGTTTGATCATTTATGGGGTTGGCATTTGGCAACATGCACTGGGTGGCTGGGATCACTGTTTATTAAAAAATATTTGAGTCTCTACTTTGCACTAGATACTCTTTTAGTCTCTTGGAAAAGGGATTGGGATCAGGCAGGATAAAAACAAATCATTTATGCCCACAAGAAAATTGCAGGAAGATAAAAGTCATGAAATAAACTCTATGCTTCTAATTTAATATTTTTTTATAGATTATGAGAAAAAAGTTTTGCTCACTATCAGCTAGGAAAGCTGTCTTAGCACAACCATTCATTCTTGCACAAATCAAAATCAAGACGAGCCAGATTTAATTTAATATTTTTTCACAGATTATGAGAAAAAAGTTCTAATTTAATTTTTTTATAGATTATGAGAAAAAAGTTTCGCTCTCTATCAGCTAGGAAAGCTGTCTTAGCACAACCATTCATTCTTGCACAAATCAAAATCAAGATGAGCCAGAAGGCTCCATTCTGACAGCCTCTAATGGAGAAGCTACATTTACTGGACATGGGGAAAGTTGCTGGGCTCTAAGGACTGTGCTCATTTCTTGAACTAGATAAATGGTCTTGGTGTAGCATAATACCAAAACTTCTTGTCGCAGCCCATAAGGACAGAACTCAATCAGCCTGAAAAGGAAGTCAGTGACTCCGACTCAACACAGGAATGTTCTGTGATTCCTAAAGAAGGATGTAGGAGTGTGGCACAATTCAACCACAGTCTGTGGCCCTGTGCCTCTGCCTTGACATGAGTGGGATTTCCCAGCTGGTCATTTTCTTCTTCTCTAAGACATTGGGAACAAATTACTTGACCTCCTCTGGGCTTCAGTACTCCCACTCATCAAATTAGAGGACTGGGCAGTCGCTAGGCTCTCTTTAGGCATCATATTTTAGTTTCTGTGATTTTAAATTTGAGAAGGGGTGTCTAAGGGAGAATACATAGGGGAGGGGGAAAGGCTTATTAAAAGTGTACTTAGACACTGAATGTTTAAGAATTGCATTTTGTAATAATACCTTTACCTAATCAGGACTGACAATCTTACCTGATGACAGCACCTGGAGGAATGGCTGCATTCAAAAATAAAAATGAAATAAAACAAGACCTTATTTGAACTTAGCAATAATGCTGATTCCTCTTTTTGATTTGAGGAGGTTATAGCTGTTGTAAATGCTTGAATTGGGTCTGCCCAGGCAAAACGGAGTCAAGAGTCCATGTCGGATGAATTTTAACAATGTAGACAATAGAAAGGGTTGCTTAAACTGCCCCTCTTTTACCAAAACACATTTACAAATGAAAGAACAACACTTCCATTTTTAAAAAACATTTTTTGAGATGAAGTCTTCCTTTGTCACCCAGAGTGGAGTGCAGTGGTGCGATCTTGGCTCACTGCAAACTTTGCCTCCCGGGTTCAAGTGATTCTCCTGCCTCATCCTCCCGAGTAGCTGGGACTACAGGCACCCACCACCATTCCTAGCTAATTTTTGTATTTTTAGTAGAGACAGGGTTTCACCATGTTGGCCAGGCTGGTCTCGAACTCCTGACCCCAGGTGATCCGCCGACCTCGGCCTCTGAAAGTGCTGGGATTACAGGCGTGAGCCAACAGGCATGGCCAGAAAATTTCCATTTTTAATTGCAGGGTCTTGGGAATTAAAATGCATCCGTAATTTCTTGCATCTCTCCACTCGGGCTTGCATGAATGCAGAGGGATGGGGAGGACTTCTTGAGGCAAGCATCCCCCTCTTGTCGCCTGCCATCTAGAGAGAGAGGGCTGTGATTTATCTCACTTTAATCAGGAAGGACCCGATGGGTGGATGGAGAGGTCTGACGGCTTTGTTGCTCCATGTGGGAAAGAAACGGACAGAGTGAATTTGTGTATGATCCCTAAGTAGAAAGAGTCTTTGTGCTCTATTTCTTTTTGACCTGGAGCCCCTGAAAGCAAGCTAGTTACAAGTTGAAATAGGCCGTTTCTAAAGTGTGATTTTGTTTGTGTATGAGCCTTGATTACAAAGGGGAAAAAACCCCGCTTAATTTACATACACCACATGTAGTGCAGGATCACCTGGGCTGTCTTTTCAGGTATCAGGAAATTTTGATGAAAGTCGCTTGTCTCATCTAGGAGTCATTTCATATTGTTTAGCAGAGCCTGGTATTAACATTTCCTTCCAACTGTTTACTGGAATCTGTGTGTTCCCTTCAAGTGATGCATACTAGGTGCACAGGCTTCCTGCCACTGTCATCCTAATCTTTCCGTGCAGACAGGAGCAGAGGGGAGAGCACTGAGCCAGGCCCCAGCTTGCTTTTCTTTCCTGACACAGCCCGGCTCCGCTGCACTTCTCAGCTCTTGCTCTAGGTGGTGCTGTTTGACCATTTTCTTCATGTGACCCTCCACTCGGTAATATAAATTCATTCGGAGGATGACCTGATATCAAAAAAAAATTCCTTTTGATTAGTAGAATCAACTTGTTTCTTCACACGATACTCTTCCCACTGAGACACATGGAGACAATTCTGACTCCAGGTTTGCAACCTTGAGATTTCTCTCAGATGCAATAAAAAAAACAAAAAAGCATTTTGAGTGGCACAGTGATGCCTAGTGCATGATCATGTTTGTCTGCTCAAACATTAAAGGGAAACTTGTGGGTTTGAGTATGCCCAGTAGCACGACAGCTGCCAATGTAAATGAGCCGTATAGAGAGAGAGGGGGCGGGAGGGGACTACAAACTTCAGAATATGAGCTGATCGTTTATAAGTTAAAAAAAAAAAAAACAAGTCAAAAGGGAGCCCAGGATGGTGCAAGAAAGAGGAGAAAGGAAGATTTTCCTTGCAGCTAATCAGGAGAGTTCATAAGGGCTGATTACATGAGTGGAAGCCTTAAGTTCTTTTTTTAAAAAAATGTGAAAATTTGCATGTATGTATGTATGTATGTATGTATAGCTTCGTGTATTACCATTATTATTGCAATCAGCAAATGGATTTACTTCCTTTATCTCATGGGCTCCTTCCCACTCACTTCTGGCAGCACATTTTCCTTTCTCCTTCATCCCAGAACACCAAAGAACAGATGCGCTTCCTAACCCTGGCTCCAGGGGACTTTATACAATGTAAACAGTGCACCTCTAACGTGGTTCACCGCTTAGAGAACGTGTGTCCCATTTTAAAACTGTGACTCCTTTATATTTTGCAGTGCTTATTTTAATAAGAGACATTGGACTTGTGACTTATTTTTCATGGAGGAGTGAGCTTAATGGTTGAAAGTAATCGATAAACTTGTTTTTCCTCTGATGCCATCAGCCAAGATCCTATGGCAATAGTAAGAGGATGACACTGGGCTGGCACCCCCTCCATAACATATTTGGACCATGTTTTTCCCCCAGAATGCACATGCAATAGCTTTGGTTTGGTAAGAGAGAGATGGTGTACTTGGTTTCCTTCTGTCACACTTTTGGTGAAATGAATTAGACTTTTAAATCAGGAAATTCAGCGAGATGAGTTAGATTTTTACACAAGAGCAGTGGAGGACTTCCAGCTGGTTGGGGGAATGATACGGAAATATCTTGCTAAATCAGGGTCTGGTGGAATGCTGCTCCCCTTGCAGGCTCCTCTTCACAGGGAGCAATCTGTGGGTTGCTTATAGAACAGAGTGAGCAGGAGGCATAGCATGGTCTTGCTCATGGGAAGACCCGGTGTTCAGATGTTTGTCATTAGGAACTGGGTGTGGGCTTTTTCAAGTTAAACTGAAGCAGCAGTTCTATTAGGAAGAGCCTCCCAGATCAGCATCTTCTGTTTCTGGATACTCTCCCTTTGAAAAGCCAGATTTCAGCAAAAAGCTTTGTTAATGGTGAAATTGCACAACTGAAACCCTATGGGAGCAATGGGAAAGATGGAGAAAGAGGTGGTTATATCATGTACTTCAACAGTTTATTTAGAGGCTGTTGACGTTAGAATAACAAGCCAAGACAAACAAAAATACTCATTTTGGATGAAAACATTGTCTTTTCATGTTATTATAGATAGCTGAGTCCTAAGACTTCTACAGAAACACATTTTCCTAATGAGTGGCTGATTTTTCTGGTTGTGCAAGTAATATGCAAATTATTGTACAAATTTTTGGCTCAGGAGCAAACATTGTATTGCATATTGAGCTAATCACTTACCCTTTCTAAGGTAAGCCCTTACCTCTGCTTTCCCTTCATCTTGTCATTTCTGTTTGTTGGGTACAGGTTTCCTGTTGGTTCTTTCTGTTGGCTCTGATGTAACATGAATGAAGTTCTTAACATCCTTTCAGACATAAACACAACTTAGCTCATTGTTTCTGAGTTCATATAGAGGTTTTCTTGCCCCTGAGACTTTCGTGTCAGACAGCTGGATGTTGCTGTGTTCAAGGCTCTATATGTTGATTTTGTATCCTACAACTTTACTGATTTCACCTATCAGTTCAGTTCTAACAGTTTTCAAATTGTATTTATTTGTTTTTGTTTTTTAAATATTGTATGTTTCATTTTAGAGTCAGGAGGGTAGATGTACAGGTTTCTTAAACAGGTATATTGCATGGTGCTGAGGTTTGGGCTTCTAATGATCCCACCACCCAAGCAGTGAGCATAGTAATCGATAGGTAGTTTTTCAACCCTTGCTCCCACCATCCTTCCCTCCCACCTTTGGAGTCCCCCAGTGTCTATTGTTCCCTTCTTTGTGTTGAGTTCTAACCTTTTTTTAGTGAAGTTTGTAGGGTTTTCTATATATAACAAGATCATGCCGTCAGTAGAGACAGTTTCACTTCTTCCTTTCCTATTAGGATGCCTTTTATTTCTTTCTTTTGCCTAATTACCCTGAGAAGTGGTGTCTGTGGGCATCCTTGTCTTGTTCCTGATGGTAGAGGAAAAGTTTCAACTTTTCACCATTGATTATGGTGTTAGCTATGGGTTTGTCATATATGGCCTTTATTTTGTTGGGATACAGTCCCTCAATACGTGATCTGTTGGGTGTTTTTTTTTCACCATGAAAGGGTTTCGAATTTTGTCAAAAGATTTTTCTATATCTATTGTGATGGCCATATAGTTTCTATCCTTTATTTTTCTAATATGGTATATTATATGTATTGATTTGCTTATGTTGAACCATGACATGATCATGGTGAATGATTCTTTCAATGTGCTATTGAATTTGGTTTGCTAGGATTTTGTTGAGGATTTTTGCATCTATGTAGATCAAGGATATTGGCCTGTCATTTTCCTTTCTTGTAGTGTTCTTGTCTGGCTTTGGAATCAGGGTAATGCTGGCCCTGTAAGATGAGTTTGGAAGTATTCCCTCCACTTCAGCTTTTTGGAAGAGTTTGAGAAGGACTGGTATTAGTTCTTCTTAAAATATTTGGTAGAATTAATCTGGGAAGCCATCTGGTTTTGGGTTTTTCATTGATAGGAGACATTTTCTTACGGATTCAACCTCCTTGCTTGCTATTAGTCTGTTCAGATTTTTAAATTTCTTCATGAGTCAATCTTGGTAGGTTTTATGTGTCTGGGAATTTATCCATTTCTTCTAGATGATCCAATTAGTTAGTGTGTAATTATACCTAGCAGTTTCTTAGGATCCTTTGTATTTCTGTGATATTGGCTATGATGTTTCATCTTTCATTTCTGATTTTATGCTCTATTGAAAACATGAGGCATAGCAGGTAGGGGGCACTGGTCAGGACTTGGGGTATAAACTGGCAGATGTTAAGGTGGGTGATTCTGGTTAACTCAGAAACTCCGAAGTCCCGTGTGGAAGAATTAACTGCCTGTACTCACCTAGTAATGTATATCCTTGGTCAAAAAAGATCCAGCTGAGAATGTTGGATGAAGGGACCAAATCAATATTCATCATTATATTGAAAACAAGTCAGATTGGCTGTGGTCTTTTGACAGCAGGTCAGTGGCTAAGTCTATTTGAACAAAGTTAGGGCAGGTTCAAGGGAGAATCCTGAGATCGGTATTCTTTGTTCCATACAAACTTGCCTTTCAGTTTCTTCTCCCCATGCCTCCAGGATGTCCCTGCACAGCCTGTAGGGCCCCCTCCTTCAGTACCTTGCCTTACGAAGGGGAGAAAATGAGTTTTCCAATGTTAGCATATATTTAGCCTTCCAAAATTTTCTATTTCTATTTTAGGGGAGCTCTAGGAAAACAGCAGATTACTCAAAATCCCCAGGTAAAAATCTGAAATGGTGGAATTTCATATGACCAGGAGACATATTTTGGGGCAAGTGGGCTTTTCACAATCACTTGGACATGAAGGCATCTGCTTCTTCTATGCCTAAAATAGTCCTTCAATTTAGTAGTTTAATTCCTCTTCCTCTTTTTCAAATTTCAAGACAATACATGTAGTGACTGAACAATTTGGATCCAAGTTTCACTATTTAACTGCCAGTGTGACCTTGGGCGAGTCACTTAATCTTTTCAAGGCTCAATTTCATCATGTAAAGTAGAAGTACAAACAATCCCTGACTTAGAATATTTTGACTTACGATTTTTCAACTTTAAGATAGTTTGAAAGCAATACACATTCAGCAGAAGCTGTACTTTGAGTACTCATACAACCATTCTGTTTTCCACTTTCAGTACAGTATTCATTATATTACATGAGATATTCAAAGCCCACTTTATTATAAAATGGGCTTTCTGTTAGATGATTTTGCCTAACTGTAGGTTAATGTGAGTGTTTAAGGTAGGCCGAGCTAAGCTATGATGTTTAGTAGGTTAAGTGTATTAAATGCATTTTCAGCTTACAATATTTTCATAAGTTTATTGGAATATAACCCTATTGTAAATTGAGGGGTATTTGTAATAATGATATCTCTTCAAGGAGACTTTGTGAGCCTCTCATAGGAAAATGCATACACAGATGCATATAAATATATAATCTTTCTTTTCCATACATATGATATTCTTTAAGGATATTCAAAAATCTGGAAACAGTTGCCTCCAGGGAGATAAATGGTAGTGGGTTGGGAAACTTTTAACTGTATACGCTTTTGTACCTTTTGCATTTTGAATCAGATGAATGTATAATCTACATAAAATATTAAGATTAAAACATCACCGAATAACTTATCAGGAGTTTGGTGAACATAAGGGAAGGCCACCTATGGTGGCTGTATTTTATTCAGTGTTGGTCACTGTTGGGCACTTCATAGAGCTTATTTCATTTCATCCTCACAAGCGCCGTAGGAGGAAGGGGCCCCAGAGGGATTCATGGTTAGAATAGCAGAGTAGGAGCATTTGGCAGCTATATTCTGTGTAGGTGATAACTTTAAAGATATTTTTGTTATAAAATGTTTCAAACATACAAAAAATATAGAGAAGCTGTTTTCTATAGTTATTAAATATTCTTAATGGGTAGTCACAGAAATTATCATCCAAAGTGGGATATTCTTGAGAGAAAAAGCAGGTTCTATTTATAATTATGGTGGGATAACAAACTTAAGATGAACAGCTCTGGACAAACTGGGTTGTATGGTCCCTGGAAAACAAGGATTACTGTAAATGTGAGTCCCGCCTTGTGCTTCTCTCTGTCCCACCAAGAAAATATGATCTTGATACAGATGTTCATTGTGTCAAGGCAACCATGGCAACCATGATCTAGATACACTGTTCAAGTTTTATGCTGATCCTACCTAGGTATGTCTCAGGAACTTTCCAGAGTTTCCTTTGAGTGCTTCTAAATTTTGCATAAATGGTATGTTGTCCCTTGTCTCTTTTTAAAACCAATAAGCCATTTTCCCTTCTTTTCCTGGAAAATTAAAGGAACAAAGACCAGGAAATAATAACGTATTAGCTAAGGTTCTGTTGATTGAAAGCAACAGAACCTAATTCTGGCTAGCTTAAACCATGCTAGGATTTAATGAAGAATACTGCAGAATCTTAGATATCTTATGACTGGGAAAGAGGAGGTTCAGGCAGTTCCTGGGATGTCAGCAACAGGTAGCTGTCAATTAACTGCCCCCACACCACCCACTGCTGCCGTCATCAATATAGCACACCGCGATGGCTCCCAGCCTCTGTACGTCTGGGTTCCAGTGTTCAAATTCTAGAGACAGCAAGAGAAATCCCATTGAGTCAGGGATCCTTCCCTGGGTCACACTCCCTGCATATGGTCAGAAATGCAGGATTATGTACTAAAGACACAGCTAAAGAGGACCCACTTCACTGTTTTGGGACCATTTGCAGGGGAGGCAAAATTATGAGCTACTCACTTAAAGAGGTGATAACCATAAGTTTGCAGGAAAAAAAAAATTGGAGAAAAGAAGGATAACACTATCCTACGGTTTCTTCTGAAAATGGACGAAGGGAACAGCATATCCATTTGGAAATTCTCTCCTGGCATTTCAATATTTATGGATTCTGAATTCTGAGAAAAATCAGTTGAGAAATTAGGAAAATGGGAAGGAACATTCTAATTTTCCTGTGAAAATTACAGCTTAATAGTCAGTATAGAGAACTTACTGGCTTGAAGAAATGCACTGACTTCAAGTCAAGCAAGATGAGGAAGCACTGACATGTGGAGATGAAAGTTAAGGTGAACAGGACAGGAGCAGTAAAGGAGCCTCAGTCAGACTTTCTTGTATCTCTTGCTGTGTTACAAGTGTGTGTTCATGGCCTTGTCCACTGCTAACAGTTAACCATTTCTGCAAATAAATATTAATGTGTTCATAGGCATAGTATATGTTTTACAAATCCTATGAGAGGTTTTCTAAGAAATGCCAAGTTTTAGAAACAAAATATGCCCTTAAATCGGCAATTTTGACAGTTGCTTCTTTCTAGTGCTATTCATCTTGCCAGGAGATCAGAATGTTATGTTATTTAAATGGTATTGGAGGGGATGATTGATGCCTTGTTTAACAATGTCATGTAAACAACGATTAAAGCATTAAGTATTTGTGGTGTTACCTTTCAATCTTTAAAGGACTTTTCTTTAGCATTTATTTTGTGATAATATTCATTTCTTTTTAACGTTTTCTCTATTAATGCTATTGGATTTTATAATCTTGTTACAATATGTTGGCTCCTAATAATAAGAAATCATCATTTGTTATCATATCTTTTAAAAACAGAAGACTACTAAAACTTTTCATATAATCCTGTTACAGAAAAAAACGACTATTTGCTTGTTATTATAGTCACTTATTATTTTTCAAAAACTTGTAAGTGAAGTGTTATGAAAATCATATGAATTTGGGAATTCCCAAGCATTCTCAGAAATTCTATTTCCTTGTTCCCAAATCCCAATGATTAATATCTGCCAGGAGTCGGAAAACAGTGAAAGGAAGTAACATCCTATGTTGGATACCTGGTAGGGTTAGTGAAGAAACGTTATTGCTGAGCTCTGTGTTACGCTCACGAATGATGCCATTGAGGAAGTCACGCTTGTTGAAAGGAACGCAGATACACAAAGAGTTTTGCTGCTGTCTGTTGGATAAGAACCCCCTGGTCGATTTCAGCTCCTACTGCAAGTTACAAAAATCAATCCAATGATAAATGAAAAGTGCCCAGTGTGCTGGGAAATAACTTATTTTTTGGCTTCAGAGGAAATTTTACAAACAGTGCCAAGTGAAACGTAAAAACAAACTACGAAGACGTTCATGAATTTCCCTCTGAAGCTGACAGCCGTATTTTAGCAGATGGAACTCCTACTATTAGCCCAACTCTTGGGTTGAAACAGTGTGTCCAGGAAACCCTATGTTAAAATGCAATGTGTTGGGGATATTGTTCCTCTATTTGCTTGAGTTAATTTTCAAATTAGTGTACTCTTGCTTAGCTGTGCTCTGAGGGAATGAACAAAAGATTGGTAAACTCTGATGGAGAACACTGGTCAGGCAGGGCACATAGAATCCCTGGGGATGGTGGTTCCTGGCAAATGGGGGAGGAGGACCTGAGCCAGGCTTGGGCTGGGCTGGAGGAACATGAAGATGGGATCTACTCACAACCCCCAAAACTGAGGGGTCCTGGTAACACATTATTTCACCCTCAGCCATGCAAATTTATTATTTTTATGCATAAAATAGCTTTAAAAAACTAATTTACATTGAAATGTTAAAATATTTCTATAGAGATTAGAAATATTTATATAGAGATTATTGGGAATCCCCTCCTAAAGCCCAAACATAAAAACTACCAAAAAAAGAAATTCCGTGTAGGCTAAGATTGCAAATGACCGATGGAATGTAATTTAAATTGAACATGGAAAATATATTTCCTCTTTAATAAAGATCTAAATTCTATTCTTTTTAGGAGCCTTCAGAAATGAAATTCAACTATTAAAAAAAGTATAGAGAAGCCTTTAGAAAAGAAACTTTTCTTTTGCTGTATTATATATTAAAGAACTTTGATGAGAATAGTTCTAAACTGTTTAATACTCGATTCCACTGATGTTTCTAGGTATTGTGGGGAACACCTAGAAATTAAATCTTCATCTTTGGCAGATCAGAGGCCTATTATTTTTAGGTAAAACAATTAAAATCTGCTTTTAATAAATCACAAATTTTGCAAGTTAGCCATTAATAGTAAGTGCTTTTCAAAGTTTGGCCCAATACATGAAAAAGCCAGAAAAACATACCTGCATTAGTTTTGCCCATCACCTTCTTATGCTGGCCTCAGGAGATTTATTAACAGCATTCAATATTTGAGGTAGGCTGGATGTGGTGGCTCATGCATGTAATCCCAGCACTTTGGGAGGCTGAGGTGGGAGGATGGCTTGAGACCAGGAGTTCAAGACCAGCCTGGTCAACCTAGTGAGCCCCTCGGTCTCTCTGAAAAGAAAAAAAATTTAGGTATCCTGTGGCTACCTCCAAAAACAAACTCCAGAGGAACTGATTTTTTTTTTTATTTCATGTGTTGGGATAATGGCTTCTTTTGCAGTTACTTACGAAGAATTGAAGGGTCAGTAAAAATATTTTTTCATCCTTAATAACATGAATTCTCTAATTTGTGTGTGATATAATGCTAGATATTGTGCCAAAAGTGTTACATAGACATAATCCATGCCCATTTTCAAAGATAATACTAATATAGAGAATAAGAATCATTATTATTGTAGTAATTATTATTTTAGTAATAGTAGTAATAATCAAAACAATTACATCAAACACTTATTAAACCCTTATTATGTGATAGGTACTGTGTAAGCAATTTCCACATATTAGCTCCTTAAATGTGATCACTAACCCCATGAGGTAGGTAGCATTATGTCCATTTTATAGATGCAGAAACTGAGCTTTGAAGAGGGAAAGCAACTTGCCCAAGGCCATGCAGGCAGTCATTGATAAGGGTGGGGAGCGAGAAGTTGAAGTCTGAGATGTAAGTTCACAGACACGAGTACACAAACACGTACAAGATACTCGTATGACATGTGGGGTTGCTTGAAATATGGAATTGACTTTCCCCAGCACAAGAAAGTGTTTGGACAGATTTCAAAGGGATCTAACACTTCCTCAGAGGACTGCCCTACGACATTTTTCCGTGTGCTTTTCTGCCTCTTGTCCTATACTTTTGGCATTTCTTCTGCTCTTAGAGGCAATGAGTCAACAGCATATTTTTAGCACCTCCTGTGTGCATAGAAGTGGCCCCTGACTCAAGGGGAGTGTATAACTACCATGGGCCAAATCAGTGTGCTTTCCTGTTAGCCAGGGGATTATAGAAGGACACGCTCCCCTGATTCCAACAGAACTTGCTGCCACTCTGATGTCTTCATTGTAAGGCCTCTAAATAAATGTTCAAGAAATTCATGTTAAAGGCACGTGTCATATGTGTAACTTGTAAACATTTGTGTACTTGTCTCTGTGTCCTTACACCTCAGGCTTCAACTCTTGTTTTTACCTTTATCAATGACTACCTGTGTGCTGTGTGGCTTTGGACCAATTGCTCACCCCCTCTAAAGCTCAGTTTCTGCATCTGTAAAATGGATATAATGCCATATATACATAGATATAGATATACATACACCAATATATATACACACATATATATGTGTGTATATACATACATATATATGTGTGTATATACATATATATATAATATACAAACTGAAATATATAGTTATATAAATATTTCAGTTTAAGTTTCAAAAATCACTGGAGGGTATTTTTATAATACCCTTCAGCAATTTTACCTGCTGCCTTTGCACATTCTGGTGAATTTCTAAATGGAAGTCTGATAGAGATTAATCTTTTAATGCATCATAAATAAAAAAGAAAATCACAGAATGATGTAGCTGGAGAGGACCTTGGGGATCTAGTGTTTCATGAAAGATTAATGTCCTTGATCTGTTTGTAAGTGTTTTGGAAAAATCTTCCATGGTCAAATAAAACTTGGCAATGTTGGATTAAAGTTAAATAGATTTTTTTTTCCTGCAGAACTTAATAGTCTTTAATATGCTAATATGTTTTGTGAATCTACAAGGAATGAAGTGTTTCAATGCTTATTTTACCCAGATTCTCATTTTGGGACAGGCTGGTCAAGCTGAGTCAGATAGTATATTCTCTAGATGGAGATGATGGCTGATGCCTTTTTGAGAGCAAGAGAGTCCCCAGGGGAAGCAAGGGTATATCAGTTGCTCCATTTCATGCCAAGGATCCTCAGTCTTTAGAGGCTCAGAGAAGGCTGAAAGGCTACTCTAGGCTATCAGGGCTACCATTCATTGTGACCCATGCTACAGAGAAGCTTTGAGCTCAGTGCAAAGGAGTGACCAGCCCTTGAGAATCAGGAAAATTTATTTATTCCTGACCTAGTCCACTGAGGACATACAAGGAATGGGGCAGGGGAGTGTCACCAGCTATGGTTACAAGCTAGTCTGATTCTCTTTCATTAAGAAAACTGGTCCCTGTGAGTTTAGATTGGGAAGCACCAGGTTAAAAAAATTTTAGGCCAGGAGTGGTGGCCACTGTACTCCAGCCTGGGTGACAGAGTGAGAATCTGTCTTAAAAAAAAAAAAAAAAAAAGTTAAGTGATGTCTTCTGTTGAGGACCTCTCAGAACTTTTAATATGAAAGTGTGCATTGTGAAGAATGGGAGTAGAGTGTACAGGAGTTTTAAAAGCTACTTGGTCATGAAACTCTTGCTTTGTGCAGGATTCGAGGGGCACTAACATTCTGAGGAAAATATTTTGGGAAACATTGATCTAATCCAAACTTCTCATTTTACCAGCAAACAACTGTGGGGCCCTCTAAGTTTCCTTTCTCCATCATTGTGACAAATTCATTGGAATTAATTCAATTAAACCTGGGGTCAGCTTTGAAGAGATTTATTTAGCAGGTAAATCTGTTTTGTACATTTTGAGGGAGTTCTGAGTTTCCAGAGTCAAAAACCACAGATCAATTTAACCAACCTTTATGGAATATCACCTATGGCCCAAAGACCCTTTAGCTACAGTGATGGTCTACAAAAATATAAACTGTAATTCTTGCAATACAGGAGATTAGTAATAATGGTAAATATAATGATGATGACACCATGAATAGCTAACATTTATTGAATGCCTTTCTATTAGTCAGGCACTTTACTAAGTATTTTAATCCTCCCAACAATTTATGAGGTAGGGATTATAATAATTCCCATCTTATAGTGAGGACACTGAGGTTAGGAAATTATCCTAGCCTAAATGTTAAGTATAAGCATGAATAGAAAGGTGTTATCAGCCTATAAGACATTCCTTTATGAGTGATACAAAGTCCTATGTGAATTCAGAGAAAAGAAAAGTGGTTTTAGAAATCCTTGATCAGTGAGTGTGAAGCATGTGGTGGCCCGGTTACTGTTTGGTTGCCCATCTGTCCTCCCTCTGGGATCAGCACCCCCTTACTTTGGAAGAATTGTTTTCCTTTTCACTGTAAGGTTCTTTCTGGCTATGCGATGGGGCACATTGCCTCAAACTAGCCCTGTTCCAGTCTTTGAGAACCTTGAAATTGGAACCAAGGGAAGAGGATTGCCTCTTGAATGGTAATTCTCTAAAATCTAGTCTGAGGTGCTGGTGCCTAATCCCTGGGTCTGTGGAAGGAGCTGGGCTGTGAGAGGGGAGAATGATGTTGATGTCAAGAGAGAGGCAGGTGCTAGGAGCAGAGAAATGGAGGCCTGGAGCGTTTCTGGGCTTCTCTGAGGCTTAGGGTTTGGATCATTGTCTTCGTTACTGGAACAAAGGATTTACCATACCTGCTCTTCTGGGAATGAAACTGTCCTGCTTTGCAAAATAAAGTGTCATTAGAAAGAGATCTTAAAAACCCCACACCATAGACAGGTGCACAGATCCGTAGAAGTGTTAAAGTTCTGTCTGTTGGATGCTAAGCCAAGACTCTTAAGTATGTTCTAAAGAGAAACTTGTGTGTGTAGGCTGTGCACTCCCAGGGAGATAAAAAGTTAGGAACTTTATGGGTTGGGCTTGGTGGCTCCCACCTGTAATCCCAGCACTGTGGGAGGCTAAAGTGGGCAGATTGATTGAGCTGAGGAGTTCGAGACCAGCCTAGGCAACATGGTGAAACCCCATGTCTACAAAAACTACAAAAATTAGCTGGGCGTGGTGGCATGTACCTGTAGGCGGGAGGATCGCTTGAGCCCAAGAGGGAGAGGGTGCAGTGAGCCATGATTGTGCCACTGCACTCCACCTGGGTGACAGGAACTTTATGGGGAATGGGATCTTGGAGACTGAGTAGAGACTAGAGGAAAAAAAAAAAAAAACTACCTCCCCAACTGGCCACACTATTCTTTTAAAAAATGTTAATTGACAAATTAAAATTGTATGTATTTACAGAGGTATAATGTGATGTTATGATATATGTATACATTGTGGAATAATTAAATCCAGAGAATTAATAGATTCATCACCTCAAAACCTATCTTTTTTGTGGTGAGAACATTTGAAATTTATTGTCTTAGCAATTTTGAAATACACAATACTTCATTGTAAACTACAGTCACCATGCTGTGCTGTAGATCTCAACAAAATGTATTCTTCCGGTCTCAACTAAAACATTGTACTCTTTGACAACATTTCCCCATTCCTCTCACCCCCTCCAAAAGCACCCATTCTTTATGTTGAAGAGAATGGCTAAAAAGTCCCAGCAGGTTTCAACTGACGGCTTCAGTGGTTGTCCCATCACACTTCAATGTTATTAATAGAAAGGGGAGGGGCAATACATAATTTGGACAGGCGGAAAGTACCACTGTAACCACTTTCCTGACTTCACTGAAAAAGTCCTCTTGTTTTCATCTGTAAAATGGGAACTGCGTGAATACCATTCTTCTTTTCTTCAGCCTCCAAAGAAAAAACAGATGCAAAGCCTTTTATCAATTGCAAAACAGTATACAATGTGTGTTATTACTCACAGTTGTCTTACTGTGACCAAACACTTTATAAGCCTGTGGCAAGTCAGCCTTACTCTCAGGAAGTGGACAATATTTGGGGAAGGAGAAGCAGCAGGATCTTTCAGGACAGTAGCCTTGGTGGGTCCAAAAATTCCTTGAGCGAAATGGGAGACAAAACTTTCTTCCTGCTTTGGGGTTTATCCTGTTAGTCTTTTCTCTCTTCACTCCTATTTTCTATGGAGAATTTCCTGGTTTTGGAGTTTGGGTTCATTTTATGGAGAGGAGGCAGAACATCTTTAGCTCCAGCAGAATGAAAGGATACATGCAAAGGAACCTAGCACAGTATGTGGTACCCAGTTCCCCTTTAACTTGGCTTTATTCATTCACTCCTAGTAGGGCATTAATAAGGGATTTAGCCCCCTCCTATTGAAAACGATTAATTCAGGGAAGAGTTCAGGCAGTGTGGACAGATACAGTGTAGGCCAAGCCTGTTTCTAAGGCAGGAGCTGGGTAGGGAGGGTGAGAAGGGCGAGAAGAATAGGGAAATATGTGTCGTCTGTGTTGCTGCTGTTGCAACCACCAAAACAAACAAACAAGTGAAAAAAAAAAAAGAATTGTCCATATCGGAAAGTGTGCTGTTTTGGAGGAGGCTGGGGAAAGTGTGGATGGCTCGAGTGGGTCCTGTTGGATTGAAGTCTGACAGTGGTGATTCCCTTCAACAAATGGTCGGGGTGGGAGGGTACACACACACATACACACACACACACACCCCACACGCAGCACCAAGCCTCCGATTTCAGCGCTGGCAGGAGATAACCATTCTTAGCTCGCCTTTCCAGGGTTATTTTTGGCTGAGGCTGTTCGCTGATGGCAAAAGGTTTCAGCCCCCTCCCAAATCCCTCCCCATGCTTGTAATAAAGAGAAACTGGTGCGTGTAGGCTGCGCACTCCCAGGGAGACAGGGAGACGGGCCTGGCGCCGGAGAGGAACCCGGACTCTGCCCAAAGTCTCGCCGCCCGCCGGCTGTTTTCTGGCGGAGGGTGTGCCCCGGAGGGCGGCGATCGCGCGTGAAGGCTGGGGCCAGGCGCGGGTGCAGGCGTCACCGGGGTCGGGCTAGCAGATCCTGGAATCAGTCTTTTGGGACACCACGAAAGTGAGTCCAACTTGGGGAGAAACTGAGGACACCTCGGGCGGTCTGGCAGCGGAGAAGGTGGGCGGGAGAAAACTTTACAGGAAGGCAGAAGCAATCTCCGCCGAGGGAGTCAGCGAGCGGCCGCGTGGAGAGGACGGGCGGGCGGTCCCCAGGCGGGCGGGTGCAGGGCGCAGGGTGCCGACCTGCCGGAGAGGGTGCCCGGGCGCGAGGCGGAGTCCCGGCACGCGGCCAGGCTGGCGGAGGCCCCCGGCAGGCTGCAGATTCCCTCCGGCCCCGGGAGCCACAGCAGGACCGGCCAGGAGGCACCACGGAGGGGAGCCCCATCCCGGTGCTGACAGTGCCCACCGTGCCCTACGAGGACTCGCGGCGGGCCGGCGGCGGGGTTCTGCGGCCACCTACCGGCCTCTTCGAGGGCCAGCGCAACTACCTGCCCAAATTCATCCAGAGCGTGCTATCGTCCATTGACCTGCGCGACCGTCGGGGCTGCACCACGGTGGTGGGCAGCGACGGCAGGTACTTTAGCAGGACGGCCATCGAGATCGTGGGGCAGATGGCCGCGGCCAACGGGGTGAGTCTCCAGATGCCCCTCGCTTCCCGCCGCGCTGCCACCATGCCCTCTCCTAGCCCTTGTCCCCCTGCTGCCTCCAGGCCCAGCTGGGAGGCCCCTGCCCGGCCCAGGCTTTGCTTCCTCACTCCCGTGTCCTCACCCTCCAGCGCCCCACTCCCACCGTGCTTGCAGCCTCCCCGGCGCACCCCGGACACTGGGTTCTATTAGTACCCACCGCCCCCAAAAGCCTTGAGGGGTGTCCGTCGTTCCTGGAGCCACTCCGGGCGCCCTGGACTCTTCTCCGACTCTGCACACATCCCGCACCTGCTCATTTTTCTTTCGGACATTCTCTTACCCGGCCCTGTAGATTCCAAGGCAGCTCCCAGTTTTCCATATTGTTCCCAACGCGTTCACTGCCCACAGTCCCCACACAAACTTCTTTCCCAGGCTCACAACATAGTCCCTCTGCCCCGTGCCCTTTTTGCAATAATCTGCCAGTCCCCTAAGTCTTAGCTCTGCCTATTTCACAGTAGTGGTGTCTCAGAACACACACACACACACACACACACGATCCCTGACATATTTGGCAAGAGTAGGCCCTGAAGGTTTTTAATATTTTGGTTTTTTAACCCAGTAGAATTACTGAATGATTTATTTAATTAGGGTAGGGATGGAGTGGATCCATTTGTTTGATGCTAAACAGCCTGAGCTCGCAGTTCCCAGGGGGCATATCTCTAAATGGTCTGAAACGAGATTTGCAGTGGTTTTCTTAATGCAATTCCCAACTTCTCTCCAAATGCCTTTTGACATTTGACAACATTTCATGCCTCTTCCCCTTTCGCTTTTCATCCTTGTTTTCTCTCCCTTCTCCCACGACCTCGGTAGTCTTCTGCAATCCAGATTCTCAGACCTCGGGTTTTTCTCCCTCTGCCCCTTTCCTCTCTGTCCTATAACTAGAAGCACCTTTTGGCATAGACCCGTATCCCAGTTTCCTCTTTCCCAGGTCCAGCAGCATCTCAAGGACATCTATAAGAGGGATACCTAACTTCAGGGGTCTCTGAATGATATGTGGGAAACATCGTCTAAAAAGGTAATTTTATCCTTATTCATGCAACCAGACCCACACTCATAGAACTTTTCTTTAAGGGGAGTGTCTTGCAGATGTATAAATGAGTGTTAACATCTTTAAAAGCGAAACTGCACAATTCCCTGGCATTTGAATTCCCTCCTTCCTTCCCAACCCTCTCCTTTTCATTTTCTCATTTATTATTAAAAACATTTTTAAAGGATCTCCATGCTTCATATTTATCTACTATAATTCCTCCTTCTCGGTGTTGCAGGGATGGGGAAAGAGGATTTTTTAAAAAACACAATAAAAAGCAATTGGGAGAAACAGGGCCAATGGTGTTGGGGTGGGTAGTGGAATTGTGATTTTTGACTCCAGTAGACAATGATGCTGGATATATGGGGTTTGATTTCTCTCTGGCTCCTCACTTGAGATTGATGAAGTTTGGCTAGAATCAGGGAGTTGAAGAGAGGTTGACAAATGGTCTTTCACTCTTCTCTGACAGGCTGTTCCTGTGGAGTGATGGAGAATAATGAGCCTTGGGAGAGCTATGGGAGCTCTCATACTCCTTCCCGAGCCAATTTTTAGGGAGTGAGAGAAACATGGCCTGTCCAATACTTGTTGTGGGTCAAGATATTTTTGAAGCTACGGTTGTTGATTTGCATGGGAAAATTATTATGTCTTATTATTTCTTGTCCCACTTTACCATAAGGGCTCCTCAGCTTCTTACTTCAATGGGTCTTCCATGACACACACACTTTATTAACTCTAAGAGTGGAATTTATTTTAACAGATAATTAGCATAGGTCAATATATGCTGAAAATAGAGTCAAATTAAACCTACTAGCTGTTATAAAGGACAGATGACAAAATCCACATAGAAGCATCGACTCTTAAATAATCTGAAAGTACTACTTCTAAGAGGGGCGGGCATGGGTGAAGGGAATGGTGGACATGTTTCAGAATTTCAAATGCCAACTTTAACCAATCGTTTCCTCATTTTGTTCACCTTCTTGGGGGCTTATGCTAAAGTGAAGTGAATAGCCATAAGGCTGGCTTCAGGAGAAAGGTGGTCTAAAAGAACTGGATAATTATAAGCAAAATTGGTCTCGAATGATTGAAAATTGATGAGAATGTGCTTGTCTCCTGATTTGGCATCCTGAGTTAGACTCAGGAATACTGAACATGGATCCCAAAGGCTTTGGTCTTTTTTGATATCCTATTGGATAATCATAAGCAGGCTAGAAAAATAGGAAACTAGAATTTATTCTCTTTGAACTGACAAATCTGACCAGTGGGCTGCATTCTCTGTATCTGAAAAATCTTGGTTTTGATTGAAAAATTAATTTTACAAAGCAATTTTCTTTTTTTCAATTAAATTTCATTTTTTTTGACACAGGGTCTCACTTTGTTGCCCAGGCTGGAGTGCAATGGTACAGTCTTGGCTCACTGTAGCCTTGACCATCCCAGATTCAGGTGATCTTCCCACCTCAGCCTCCTGAGTAGCTGGGGCTATAGGTGCACGCCACTATGCACAGCTGATTTTTGTGTTTTTACTACTCATAGGGTTTCTCTGTTGCCCAGTCTAGTCTCAAACTCCTGATCTCAAGAGATCTGCCTGCCTTGGCCTCCTAAAGTGTCATGAACCACCATGCCCAGCCTACAAAGCAATGTTCTAGGAAAAACTACAGTTACTCTTTGATTATGTAATTGCTGGAGAAGAAAAGCATGGCATTTCTAAAATGATGAATTATATTACTTATATTTTAATATCTCATAAAGTTTGAAATAGACATTTCAAACATAAACATGTATAAAAATTTTTATAAATTATAAAATCAAAAACATTTTACAATTATTTTATTATAAAATTATTATAGAATCAAAAACATTATAATTTTAAACAACTTTTTTAAAAATTTATTTTGGGATTTCCCATGGAGTGATGGAGAATAATGAGCCTTGGGAGAGCTATGGCAGCTCTCATACTCCTTCCTGGGCCAATTTTTTAGGAAATGGGAGAAATATACCCTGTTCAATGTTTATTGTGGGTCAGGATATTTTTGAAGCTATAGTTGTTGATTTGCTTCAAACTTTAAAAAAATTATTATAAAATTATGGGATGTAAAAAAATGTATTATAAAACTTTGAAATTTTCAAACTTTCAGAAAAGCAGAGAGATGAGATTAATGGCACTCACAGGCAAGCATAGAACATAGATTGTAAACATTTTGCTATATTTGTGTCATGACTATTTTTTGCTTGTGTTTGAAAGTATATTAAAGAAAATGATATTTTACCCCTAAATTCTTTAGTACAGATTTCTAAAAAAATAAGAACATTTTCCTGTATAGTTACAAAATCATCTTTTCAAACAAAATAAAAAATGGCTTTTTTATATCATTTATTACCCAGTCCACATTCAGATTTCCTCAATTATTATGAAATGTCCTTTTATTTTTTGAGACAAAGTCTTGCTCTTTCACACAGCCTGAAGTGCAGTGAAACAATCATAGCTCATTGCAGCCTCACACTCCTGGGCTCAAGTGATCTTCCTGCCTCAGCTTCCTGAGTAGCTAGGACTAGAGGTGCACACCACCATGCCCAGCTAATTTATTGTTTTTGTAGAGATGGAGGTCTTACTACGTTGCCCAGGCTGGTCTCAAACTCCTGGCCTCAAGTGATCCTTCCAGCTTGGTCTCCCTGAAATATCTTTTGTGGCTGGTTTGTTCAAATTAGTATCTTCTAATCAAGGGATACACATTGCATTTGATTATTTAGCTCAAGACTTTTTTAACCTGGAAAATACCCATACTCTTTGTTTATGTATTTATTTAGTGAAATTGACTTGTTGAAAAACTAGTCAGTTGTCCTGTAGAATATTTCCCCTTCTGGAATTTTCTGGTTGCTTTTTATGGTGTCATTTAACTTTTCACTCTGTTTTTTCCTGGTTAAGTGGAAGTTAGTTCTAAAGGCTTTTAGGCCTGCTATAACAAAATACCAAAAACTGGATGACTTATAAAGAACAGAAATTTACTTCTCACAGTCCTAGAGGCTAGCAAGTTTAAAATCAAGGAGCATGTGGTTTTGATATCTGGTTAGGACCAACTTTCTGGTTCATAGATTGGTCTTCTTGCTGGGCCCTCACATAGTGGGAGAGACTAGCTAGCTCTCTGGGGCCTCTTTTATAAGGGCACTAATTCCAATCATGAAGCCTCTGTCCTTATGATCTAATGACCCCCTAAAGGCCCCACCTTTTAATACCAGCACCTTTGGGGTTAGGATGTCAACATATTAATTTGGGGAAGACATACACGTTCAGCCCATTGCAAGGTTTAGTTAGATTCAGGTTCAACTTCTTTTTTTAAAGACTATTTCATAGGAAATAATGTGTATTCACATCCCATCATTAGTGATGGTGAGATGATCGCAAGGTTAGGGTGATCACTGCCTATCTCCTCTGCTATATTCCCCCTTGGGTCAAGCCAGTAGTCTGTGACGTGAACTTTGTACCATGTGTATATTCAGTTATATTCTGTATCAATAGTTACTTGATTGTTTTAGCATTTATTAATGATCCTTGCTTGAGTTGATTATTTCATTAGGGGTTTCAAAATGGTGAATTTCTAATTCTCTAATTCTATCGACATGTTTTAGCTGGCATTTTTCTATAAGCAGACCATTTTCTTCACAACTGGGTTATTTGGCTACCCTGAAACATAGTTCCTTCCGGGAAGGCAGAACACATGTTTATTTCTGTCTTTTAAAAATTACTGGTGTTTGGAGTGAAGATTAGGTGAGCTAACTACCTCCACAGGTGACAAATGAATTTTGTTTTGTCTCACTTTTGCTTTTTTGAATATCACTGTGGCTGCTTGGATTTTTATATTTAATTTGAATGGATTAGGGAATAAATGAGAAGATAGGTTTTATCTGTTTCTGTAGTTTTTATGTGGCTGTGTGAACTTACTTTTAAAAATTCCCAGAAATATTTTAATTCCCCTTTAAAGATATAAACTATGTCATACTACAAAGCAAAAGAAAAACCAATCATGTGAAGAGTAAATAGTATCGTTTAAACGAATTGTGGTTAAGCTTAGTTTGTAACTAATTAGTTTTTTATTTTCTTTCTACTTTTATCTGCTTCAGAGCCTCTTCAGTGGTTTACATCTTCTATGTGTCAAATTATTCTAATCTCTTAAAAAGTTTAAGAGCTAAAATACAACACAATGACTACAGGAATGCCCTTGTCCTTTTCTGGGTAGGTACACCTAAGGCAACTTCTTTTTCTCTTCTTTGTTCTCTTCTTCTTTCTGATTCTTAAATCATCTTCAATATTGGACAGATGACAGCACTATGCCTGCCTCAAGATGTTTCTGACTTTTTCTTTTTCTTTTTCTTTTTTTTTTGAGATGGAGTCTTGCTCTGTCACCCAGGCTAGAGTGCAGTGGCACAATCTTGGCTCACTACAACTTCTGTCTCCTGGGTTCCAGTGATTCTCCCAACTCAGCCTCCTGAGTAGCTGTGGTTACAGGCATGCACCACCACGCCTAGCTAACTTTTTGTATTTTTACTACAGACGGGGTTTCACCATGTTGGCCAGGCTGGTCTTGAACTCCTGACCTCAAGGGATCTGCCTGCCTTGGCCTCCCAAAGTGCTGGGATTACACGTGTGAGCCACTGCACCCGGCCGTTTCTGACTTTTTCTAAAGTCTTCTTTCTCTGGAGATGACATTATATAATAGCACTGTTCAATAGAAGTTTCTTTGATGATGGAACTGTTCTATAATCTGCATTGTCCCAGCCACTAGCCATATGTGACTACTGTAACACTTGAAATGTGGCTAGAGCAACTGAAGAACTGAATTTTGCATTTTACTGAATTTTAATTAATTAAAATAGAAATGCAAATAACCATAAGTGGTTAGTAGCTACCATACTGGACAGCAAAATCTATAATTCAGCATTTAAAATCGATTTTGTTTTGTTTTCAAAAATGGAGTCAGACTGTTACAACCCAAAAGAACTGTAGGTTAAATTAAGGTAAATCCCCAAATACTACATACACATTTGGGAAATCCAAACCAGATTTTTTCATGTGGTAACCACACCCTCTTTTGACTTTAGCCTTGGAGGTAATGGAGTATGGCAGAAAAAACCCTGTATCAGCAGCTGGAAGACTCACCTTCTTTTTCTAGCTCTGCCATATATTGACCAAAAGAGTCAAAGTCCATTCAGATGGTTGAAGGGCCTTGGAATTTTGTTTTTGGTTTTCACATACAAGTTGGAGGGCAGATGCGTTAGCCTCTTGAAATACCCAGAAACCACTTGTTTCCTCATCTAAAAATCAGGTATGACAGGATCATTTAATTATCCTGGAAATCAGATGAAACACTGCATATGAAAGCACTTTGTAACATCGATAGCACTGGGAAATGTAAAGACCTTTTACTGAAATATAAAGGTGTATGGTCAACTGAATATATCTCAGATAGTTAGGATTTGACTGTATATATTGAATATAACCTGTAGTGGGCCCCTTGGTAAACAGCTTACAGTTTTGTTGCAAGTTTTAGCCAAGAGAAAATTTATTTGTTGACTAGTCATGCCCTTTATTGGCCACATGATGAACAGCCAAGATATTAACACACAGTGCACCTTGCAGAATTCAAGAATGTCTCAGTGTCTTGTGAACTAGGAAGCTGAAATGCAGTGGTATGCAGAAGGCTGGCTCAGTAGGAGCCTTGGGAGTGTCCTCCAGATAGATGTTTGTGCAGGTTGTGTTTGATTCCAGTTGGCCATGAAAAGCTGGTTGCTCTAAAGAATGAGAATATACTTGGTTTTGCATTTACTAGAACTATCTGGGGAACAAATCTTGGGGTGGAAGAAAGAAGGGAGGGAGGGAAAGCTGTGCTTCAATACCTAGGGCTTCTTTCCTGGAATGGATCTGAGAATCTGGGATTGGGTGGCTAATATCTCATCTCTAGAAGGGAGAAAGAACTGGGTGGTGATGGCTTTGTATTTTCTATTGGAGTTCACTAGAGAATAGGTGAATGGAATGGGCTGCTATGATCCAGACATTAGGGAGGACAGGTTTGTGATACATTAGAAAACTTGAATGAGCCCTTCTATGATTCTCTCTTCCCTCTTTCTGCTTCCCGTTCTTAATCACCATCCGCAGGTTGTGGAATTAGCAAATCTATTATGTGAGCAATAGCAAACTTACAGGAGCCCTTGGCTCCATCTATCTCCCTGTTTGTGTCAGTTCCTTCTGGATGCTTTTAGTCTGTGGTCTTCATTCACTCTTTTTATGGGGAAGTAAAAGGAGTGGGACAGATTATGAGAACAGCTGGGTCCTCCCAGTTGCTGGGGTGGTTATTTTAAGCTTTGTTTAATGTGTCCAGAGACCCAGATGGCATTTTTAACTAAGCTGCTTTATTAAATCTTGTGATAAAGCATAGTGATGTTTATTGAAAAGGCAGACACGCATCAGCAACATTATGCGTGAAACTTGCTCTAAGAATTTTCTATAAAACATCTGTTCTCTTTGAGCCTTTTGTGAACTCTGGAAGTTTGCTAGTTTCTATACAGACTTGAGGACAAGAAGTTGGAACCCACTTTTGGAGATGTCCAAGCATAGGTATTGGAATCATTAATCCTAACCCTCTCAGTTTTAAGGCCCCGGATACCCTTCTGTTAGACAACAGTAACATGAGCAAGCACTGTAATAACCTTTAAACAAGATTATTTGGAAATAATGGACAAGAAAAATTAGTATACATTGTTTGGGGATTTTAAAATTAAAGATAAAAAGCTAGGGCTTCAATGACCTGTGCCAGCCTATAGCCTTAAGAGTCAATTTGCAAACACTCAAGATTTGGCCAATATGCCTCTACTACTTCTACTTAACACAGTCAAAGGGAAATTTTTAGATTCTTTCATCTGATTTGTCTCTCTTAGTTACGAATAAGAGAATATCTAGAATATATATGTGACTTGTTAAAATGAAAATCCACCTTCTCTGAGTCTTCAAATATCTTTCATATCTTACATTTTTTAGTCACATCAACTTTTGAAGTCATGTCCGTAGTTGTATGAAAAGAAAAATTTCAGGAACATTCAACCTCAAAAGTTCTTTTTCTTAGTCTGAAGTCGTAGAAGCATTTGACTTTTACTTTCTCTTTTTAAGTTGGTACTAGTAGGTATTTTGTATAAATATAATATTTAATTATTGCCTTTGTATTCTTTTTCTCTAGTAAACATCCTGGTTTTTAGCTATCAATATGTAGTTTTACATTTAGGGATTTCTAATGGAAAGAGAAAGGAATCTGAAATCAGAGGACGAGAGTTTATTCTACTTGACCAAACACATACACAATACTGGAAGGAGAGTTTTACAACAAATATTTAATATCTATGACATGTAAAACGTTTTTTGAAATCAAGAAAATTCAAACAATTCAATACAAATATCATCAATAATAACACATGAACAGGTGGCCAACCTTATTAATAACCAGAGAAATATAAATTAAAACAATCCATCAACTTGTAAAAAAGATGAAATTACCCAGAGTTGGTGTAGGTGATGGAAAATTGTCATGTTTGTATACTGTTCATAGAAGTTAAATTGACATAACTTTTGGTCAGGCAATTTGGAAGTATATATCTAAATTAATAGAGTAGTTTTCTAATAACCTGGGAATCTCTTAATCTAAGAATCTTTACTGTAGATTTTTCTAGAACAAATGTACAAACATCTGTGTACAAGGGTACTCACTGCAGCATTTTGCTAAGGAAAAACTCAGAAAAAATCTATATGTTCAACAGAGAACAGGTACATAATTTATGACACAACTGCACAATATACACCACTAAAATAAAGGATATAAATTTATATGTAGTATGAAAAAGATGTGAATGATAGCTTGTTGGTGAAAAACAGCAATGACTGGAATATTGTGTGTAACGTAATCCTGCTTTTCTGTATATAATGTAGGCATAGAAAATAGGATTGAAAGGACATACTCTAGTCAACAGTGTATATAGCTTGGGTGGAGGGGATGTATAATGGGGAAGGAGAGTCCCTTTTCCTATCTATTCCATATACATCTCTGGATTTAAAAGATCATACATGCATATGCATTACCTTCAAAATTAAAATGATAAAGACAAAAGGAGAAGCTTTGGATTTGAATCATGATACTACTGTTTGCAACTTCTATGACCGTGGGGAAGTCGCCTAGCCTCCTGGGGTTTATTTCCTCATTTATAAAAATAGGGAAAGTAATAATACTTGTCTACATATCTTCTAGGGTTGTTGGGAGGATTGAATGTGATAATGGGTTACAGCGTTATGAATTATTTATTCATATAACACAATTATTATAAAAATATTTTGCTCTGATTAAAATAAAAGAAGGACGAGATCGTGTGTGTTTTTCAGTCCCAGTAGCTTTACTAACCAGAAAGCGCCTGCTGATGTGGTGATCACAGTTGCTTTGGTGCAGCTTCCTGTTGACTTCTGGCAATTCTCCACGCTGCTAGCTAAGGCTGAGGTGGCGACTGTGTAAGGTGTGATCTCCTCCCCCTCCCAGCACACATTTGTGTGCATGCTCACACTCATGCACACACAAACACACACATGCACACTCTATCACAGTACATGAGGTGGCAGCAGCTGCTCCGGCATAGACTTTCACACAACATAAAGGGCTTTTCTGGTGTGGTCTGTGCATTATTTCCTGTTAAGCATGAGCTGAGTCAGTGCCATGCTTTTCCATCTGAAACCTTTCTGAGGCTCAGGCTGTGTTAAGAGCAAACCCTCTCCCCTCCATGCCCACCCCATGGCCCTCTACTGAAGCCAGATCATAATCTGCTCATTTCATGAGGATTTTCAAACCGAATGGACTGGGCCATGTGAGAGATCACTGAAAGGAACAGACCAAGCAGAGGCTAAGAGACTCCACGCTAGTCTGCTGAGTCATCTGAAAATGCACAGCTGTGGCAGCTCACGGTGCTTTAAAGTACTTTGGCAGGATGTTTGTTCAGGGGGCCTGTTCCTGCAGCCCTGCTGAATGTTTGGTTAGGAGGCATAATCATTTTTTGGACAGGATCTCCCAAATGTAAGGTGATAGATGCTAATGTGGAATATAATACAGAAGATACAGCTTGGATGTCATAAATAACAATAAATGGTTTAATCTTGCTGAGTTGTAAATCTATGATTGCCAGAGGTCTTTAGTTCACTGGAACATAGTATGGGGGCAGGGGCACTTAGCAAATAGGCAGTTATTATTTTCCAACCAGACAGAAACTGGTCTGATGAAATTTATCTAAAAAGGCATACACATGTACTTTAATTAATTGTGACAATTACTCAGAGAAAACACATGGCCCTAAAGAGGCTGAGGGTTTTTTTGTTCTACCTATAAATGTATATGTATATTCACCTATATTCTACCTATGTATAAGTAAGAGAATGAGTTTTTGTTTTGGGGATATATATTTATACGTATCTATACAGACAGATATACACATACTTAATTTCTGTGTACCTATTAAGGTGCGGTGACAGATGGAAAGTATTTTTAAGCATTTAGATAGCTTATTCTATAGCATATGTGTGCATATAGCCCCCCCATAAAGCTTTGTCTCTTTTCTGGATATATTTAACAAGAGGCTAGAACAGAGTCCAAAATGTCAGAAATGTTTGAACATTCCATAGAAATGAAGGAGGTGTTTCCAAATGACCTATGTTTCTATGGCAATAAATAGAACTTGTGCTGCGTTGGATGGGTCAGGAGTAAGGAATATAAACAGTGTAAGTATGGCTATTCCAGGCAGAAATCTACCTTGTAAGAACAGCTTTGTGCAGTGAGCTCGACAACATTGATCAGTTAGCAGTCCGGTTCAGTACAACATTGATAAGGTAGCAAGACGGTTCGGCAGTGCCAGTCGGAGACACAGATGGGGACAATCAAAGAAGATGCAGGTCAGGACAAGGATGCAGACATGTACCTGTCACTACCATGGACTTCAGCAGCTTCTTAGTGAGCAGATTTATGATCAAAGAAGAAAGACATCATTGATATGTAAGCATGTTACAATTAATTTGCTGTTTAGTTACTAGCAAACTACATCCAGTTTTTAGTTTTTAGGTTTTTTTTTCCTTTTTCTTTTTTGAAACAGGTTCTTGTTCTGTCATCCAGGTTGGAGTGCAGTAGTTATCCAAGCTCACTGCAGCCTTAAAATCCTGGGCTCCGTGGATCCTCCCACCTCAGCCTCCCAAGAAGCTGGGACTACAGGTGAACACGACCATGGCCAGCTAATATTTCTAATTTTTTTGCAGAGATGAGGCCTTGATGTATTGCCCAGGCTGCTCTTGAGTTCCTGGCAGTGTAGATATTTCCATGTTTATACAGATGATGGTGTAGATATTTCCATGTTTATACAGATGAGTGTGTAGATATTTCCATGTTTTTAAAGATGGCAGTGTAGATATTTCCATGTTTATAGAGATGGCGGTGTAGATATTTCCATGTTGATACAGATAGCGGTGTAGATATTTCCACGTTTTTAAAGATAGCGGTGTAGGTATTTCCATTTTTATACAGGTAGCGGTGTAGATATTTCCATGTTTACACAGATGGCGGTGTAGATATTTCCATGTTTATTGAGATAGCGGTGTAGACATTTCCATGTTTATACAGATAGTGGTGTAGATATTTCCATGTTTATAGAGATAGCGGTGTAGATATTTCCATATTTATACATATAGCGGTGTAGATATTTCCATGTTTATAGTGATAGCGGTGAAGATATTTCCATGTTTATACGGATAGCGGTGAAGATATTTCCATGTTTATAGAGATAGCGGTGTAGATATTTCCATATTTATACATATAGCGGTGTAGATATTTCCATGTTTATACTGACAGCGGTGAAGATATTTCCATGTTTATACGGATAGCGGTGAAGATATTTCCATGTTTATACGGATAGCAGTGTTGATATTTTCATGTTTATACAGATAGCGGTGTAGGTATTTCCATGCTAATACAGATAGCGGAGTGGATATTTCCATGTTTATACAGATGGCTGTGTAGATATTTCCATGTTTATACAGATGGCAGTGTAGATATTTCCATGTTTATGCAGATGGTGGTGTTGATATTTCCGTGTTTACAGAGATAGCGGTGTAGATATTTCCATCTTTGCACAGATTGCGGTGCAGGTATTTCCATCTTTACACAGATAGTGGTGTTGATATTTCCGAGTTTACAAAGATAGCTGTGTAGATATTTCCATGTTTACACAGATGGCGTTGTAGATATTTCCATGTTTACACAGATAGCGTTGTAGATATTTCCATGTTTATACTGATAGCGGTGTAGGTATTTCCATGTTTATACAGATAGCGGTGTAGATATTTCCATGTTTATACAGATAGCGGTGTAGATATTTCCATATTTATAGAGATAGCGGTGGAGATATTTCCATGTTTATACAGATAGCGGTGTAGATATTTCCATGTTTATAAAGATAGCGGTGTAGACATTTCCATGTTCATAGAGATAGCGGTGTAGATATTTCCATATTTATACAGATAGCTGTGTAGATATTTAAATGTGTATACAGATAGAGGTGTAGATATTTCCATGTTTACGCAGATGTCAGTGTGGATATTTCCATCTTTCCACAGATGGCAGTGTAGATATTTCAATGTTTATAGAGATGGCAGTGTTGATAACTCCATGTTTATACAGAAGGCGGTGAAGTTATTTCCATGTTTATGCTGATGGCGGTGTAGATATTTAAATGTTCATAGAGATGGCGGTGTAGATATTTCAAGGTTTGTAGAGATAGCGTTGTAGATAATTCCATGTTTATAGAGATGGCGGTGTAGGTATTTCCATGTTTATAGAGATAGTGGTGTAGATATTTCCATGTTTATACAGATAGAGCAGTAGATATTTCCATGTTTATACAGATAGTGGTGTTGGAATTTCCATGTTTATACAGATAGCGGTGTAGAAATTTCCATGTTTCCACAGATGGCAGTGTATATTGTTCCATGTTTATGCAGATGGCTGTGTAGATAGTTTCATGTTTATAGAGATGGCGGTGTAGATGTTTCCATGTTTTTACAGATAGCGGTGGAGATATTTCCATGTTTATACAGATCGTGGTGTAGATATTTACATGTTTATGGAGATAGCGGTGTAGATATTTCCATATTTATACAGATAGCGGTGTAGATATTTCCATGTTTACAGAGATAGCGGTGTAGATATTTCCATCTTTGCAAAGATTGCGGTGTAGGTATTTCCATCTTTACACAGATAGCGGTGTAGATATTTCCAAGTTTACACAGATAGCTGTGTAGATATTTCCATGTTTACACAGATAGCATTGTAGATATTTCCATGTTTATACAGATAGCGGTGTAGATATTTCCATGTTTATACAGATAGCAGTGTTGGTATTTCCATGTTTATACAGATAGCGCTGTTGATATTTCCATGTTTATACAGCTCCCGGTGTACATATTTCCATCTTTATACAGATGGCAGTGAAGATATTTCCATGTGTGTACAGATAGTGGTGTAGACATGTCCATGTTTATACAGGTGGCGGTGTAGATAGTTCCATGTTATTGGAGATACCGGTGTACATATTTGCATGTTTATAGAGATGGTGGTGTAGATATTTCCATGTTTATAGAGATTGCGGTGTAGATATTTCTATGTTTATGGAGATGACTGTGTAGATATTTCCATGTGTATACAGATGGCAGTGTAGATATTTCCATGTTTATAGAGATAACAGTGTAGGTATTTCCATGTTTGTACAGATAGTGGTGTAGATATTTCCACGTTTATACAGATAGCGGTGTAGATATTTCCACGTTTTACAGATAGCGGTGTAGATATTTACGTGTTTATGCAGATTGCGGTGTAGATATTTCCATGTTTACAGACATAGCGGTGAAGATATTTCCATCTTTGCACAGATTGCTTTGTGGATATTTCCATCTTTATGCTGATAGTGCAGTAGACATTTCCAAGTTAACACAGATAGCTGTGTTGATATTTCCATGTTTTCACATATAGCGTTGTAAATATTTACATGTTTATACAGATAGCGGAGTAGATTTTTCCATGTTTATACAGATAGCGGTGTTGGTATTTCCATGTTTATACAGATAGCGGTATAGATATTTCCATGTTTATACAGCTCGCGGTGTAGATATTTCCATCTTTATACTAATGGGAGTGTAGATATTTCCATGTTTATACAGATAGTCGTGTGGATATTTCCATGTTTATACCGATGGCAGTGTAGATAGTTCCATGTTACTGGAGATGGCGGTGTAGATATTTTCATGTTTATAGAGATGGCGGTGTAGATACTTCCATGTTTATGGAGATAGCGTTGTAGATATTTCCATGTTTATAGAGATAGCGTTGTAGCTATTTCCATGTTTATAGAGTTAGCAGAGTAGATATTTCCATGTTTACACAGATGGCTGTGTAGGTATTTCCATGTTTATACAGATAGCGGTGTAGATATTTCCATATTTGTACAGATCGTGGTGTAGATATTTACATGTTTATACAGATAGCGGTGTAGATATTAACATGTTTATACAGACCGCGGTGTAGTTATTTCAATGTTAATACAGATAGCCGTGCAGATATTTCCATGTTTTAAAAGATGGCGGTGTTGATATTTCCATCTATACAGAGATGGCTGCGTAGATATTTCCATGTTTATATATATGGCGGCGTGGATATTTCCATGGATATGCAGATGGTGGTGAAGATATTTCCATGTTTATACACATAGCGGTGTAGTTATTTCCAGGTTTATACAGATCACGGTGTAGATATATCCATCTTTCTACAGATGACTGTGTAGATATTTCCATGTTAATACTGAGGGCGGTGGAGATATTTCCACGTTTATACAGATAGCGGTGTAGATATTTCCATGTTTATAGAGATAGCGGTGTAAATATTTCCATATTTATACAGATAGCGGTGTAGTTATTTCCATCTTTATACAGAGAGCGCTGTACATATTTCCATGTTTATACATATCATGGTGTAGATATTTCCATGTTTTTACACATAACGTTGTAGATAATTCCATGTTTATCTAGATAGCGGTGAAGGTATTTCCATGTTTGTACGGTTGGCGGTGTTGATATTTCCATCTATAAACAGATGGCCGTGTAGATATTTCCATGTTTATACAGATGGCGGCGTAGATATTTCCATGGACATGCAGATGGCGGTGTAGATATTTCCATGTTTATACAGACAGCGGTGTAGATATTTCCATGTTTGCACAGATGGTGGTGTAGATATTTCCGTGTTTATACACATGGCGGAGTAGATACTTCCATCTTTATGGAGAAGGCAGTGTAGATATTTTCATGTTTATAGAGATGGCGGTGTAGATAATTCCATATTTATAGAGATAGCGGTGTAGACATTTCCATCTTTCTACAGATGGCAGTGTAGATATTTCCATGTTTATACAGATGGCGGTGTAGATATTTCCATTTTTATACAGATGTCTCTGTAGGTATTTCCATGTGTATACGATGGTATTGTAGCTATTTCCATGTTTATACAGATGCTGGTGTAGATATTTCCATGTTTATTCGGATGTCTGTGTAGATATTTCCATGTTTTTACAGATGGCAGTGTAGATATTTCAATGTTTATAGAGATGGCGCTGTAGATATTTCCATGTTTATACAGATCGCAGTGTAGATATTTCCATGTTTATACAGATAGCGGTGTAGATATTTCAATGTTTTTACAGATATCGGTGTAGATATTTCCATGTTTACACAGATTGCGGTGTAGATATTTCCATCTTTCTACAGATGGCATTGCAGATATTTCCATGTTCATACAGATGGCGGTGTAGATATTTCCATGTTTATATAGATGGTGGTGTAGCTATTACCATGTTTATTCAGATAGCGGTGTAGATATTTCCATTTATATACAGATGGCGGTGTGGATACTTCCATGTTTATAGAGATAGCGGTGTAGGTATTTCCATGTTTATAGACATAGCGGTGTAGATATTTCCATGTTTATATAGATGGCGTTGTAGATATTTCCATGTTTATACCGATAGCGGTGTTGGTATTTCCACGTTTATACAGATAGCGATGTAGATATTTCCATGTTTATACAGCTCGCGGTGCAGATATTTATATCTTTATACAGATGGCATTGTAGATATTTACTTATTCACACAGATGGCGGTGTAGATGTTTGCATGTTTATACAGATGGCGGAGTAGTTAGTTCCATGTTTATGGAGATGGCAGTGTAGATATTTTCATGTTTATAGAGATGGCGGTGTAGATATTTCCATGTTTATAGAGATAGCAGTGTAGATATTTACATGTTTATACAGATGGCCGTGTAGATATTTCCATGTGTATACAGATGGCATTGTAGATATTTCCATGTTTATACAGATGACTGTATAGGTATTTCCATGTTTTTACAGATGGCAGTGCAGATATTTCCATGTTTATAGAGATAGCGGTGTAGATATTTTCATGTTTATACAGATTGCGGTGGAGTTATGTCCATGTTTATACAGATAGCAATGGAGATATTTCCACGTTAATACACATAGCGGTGTAGATATTTCCATGTTTATACAGAGAGCGGTGTAGATATTTCCATGTTTATAAAGATGGCTGTGCCGTTATTTCCATGTTTATACACAGTTCTCTGTAGATATTTCCATGTTTATATAGATGACAGTGTAGATATTTCCAGGTTTATAGAGAAGACTGTGTAGATATTTCCATGTTAATACAGATGGCGGTGTAGATATTTAAATGTTTATATTGTTAGCGGTGTAGATATTTCCATGTTTGTACAGATGGCGGTGTTGATATTTCCGTCTGTAAACAGATTTTCGTGTGGAAATTTCCATCTTTATGCAGATGGCGTTGTAGATATTTCCATGGATATGCAGATGGTGGTGTGGATATTTCCATGTTTATAGAGATAGCGGTGTAGGTATTTCCATGTTTATAGACATAGCGGTGTAGATATTTCCATGTTTATATAGATGGCGTTGTAGATATTTCCATGTTTATACCGATAGCGGTGTTGGTATTTCCACGTTTATACAGATAGCAATGTAGATATTTCCATGTTGATACAGGTCGCCCTGCAGATATTTATATCTTTATACAGATGGCATTGTATATATTTCCTTATTCACACAGATGGCGGTGTAGATGTTTGCATGTTTATACAGATGGCGGAGTAGTTAGTTCCATGTTTATGGAGATGGCAGTGTAGACATTTTCATGTTCATAGAGATGGCGGTGTAGGTATTTCCATGTTTATAGAGATAGCAGTGTAGATATTTACATGTTTATACAGATGGCTGTGTAGATATTTCCATGTGTATACAGATGGCATTGTAGATATTTCCATGTTTATACAGATGACTGTATAGGTATTTCCATGTTTTTACAGATGGCAGTGCAGATATTTCCATGTATGTAGAGATAGCGGTGTAGATATTTCCATGTTTGTACAGATGGCGGTGTTGATATTTCCATATATACACAGATGGCCGTGTAGATATTTCCATGTTTATACAGATGGCGGCGTAGATATTTGCTTGGACATTCAGATAGCGGTGTAGATATTTCCATGTTTACACAGATGGTTGTGTAGATATTTCCGTGTTTATACACATGGTGGAGTAGATACTTCCATCTTTATGGAGATGGCAGTGTAGATATTTTCATGTTTATAGAGATGGCGGTGTAGATACTTCCATATTTATAGAGATAGCGGTGTAGATATTTCCATCTTTCTACAGATGGCAGTGTAGATATTTCCACGTTTATACAGATGGCGGTGTAGATATTTCCATATTTATACAGATGTCTGTGTAGATATTTCCATGTGTATACAGATGGTATTGTAGATATTTCCATGTTTATACAGATGGTGGAGTAGATATTTGCATCTTTGCACAGATTGCCGTGTAGATATTTCCATGTTTACGCAGATAGCTGTGTAGATATTTCCAAGTTTACACAGATAGCTGTGTAGATATTTCCATGTTTACACACATAGCGTTGTAGATATTTCCATGTTTATACAGATTGAGGTGTAGATATGTCCATGTTTATACAGAAAGCGGTGTAGATATTTTCATGTTTATACAGATATCGGTGGAGATATTTCCATGTTTATAGAGACTGCGGTATAGATATTTCCATGTTTATACAGATAGCGGTGTAGATATTTCCATGTTTACAGAGATAGCAGTGTAGATATATCCATCTTTGCGCAGATTGCTGTGTAGATATTTCCATTATTACACAGATAGCTGTGTAGATATTTCCATGTTTACACAGATAGCGTTGTAGATATTTCCATGTTTTTACAGATAGCGATGTAGATATTTCCATGTTTGTACAGATAGCGGTGTAGATATTTCCATGTTTATAGAGATAGCAGTGTAGATATTTCCATGTTTATACAGATGGCTTTGTAGATATTTCCATGTGTGTACAGATGGCGATGTAGATATTTCCATGTTTATACAGATGGCGCTGTAGATATTTCCATGTTTATACAGATGGCAATGTTGATATTTCCATGTTTATACAGATATCGGTGTAGATATTTCCATGTTTACAGAGATAGTGATGTAGGTATTTCCACCTTTGCACAGATTGCCGTGTAGGTATTGCCAAATTTACACAGATAGCGGTGTAGATATTTCCAAGTTTACACAGATAGCTGTGTAGATATTTCCATGTTTACAGAGACAGTATTGTAGATATTTCCGTGTTTATACAGATTGCGGTGTAGTTATTTCCATGTTGATACAGATAGCGGTGTAGATTCTTCCATGTTTATACAGATCGCTTTGTAGACATTTCCATTTTTCTACAGATGTCAGTGTAGATATTTCCAAGTTTATACAGATGGCAGTGTAGATATTTCCATGTTTATACAGATGTCTGTGTAGATATTTCCATGTTTATTCAGATGGCGGTGTAGATATTTCCATGTTTATAGAGATGGTGGTGTAGTTATTTCTATGTTTATAGAGATATCGGTGTAAATATCTCCATGTTGATAGAGATGGTGGTGTAAGTATTTTCTTGTTTATAGAGATAGCGCTGTAGATATTTCCATATTTCTACAGATGACTGTGTAGATATTTCCATGATTGTACAGCTGGAAGTGTAGATATTTCCATGTTTATTGAGATAGCGGTGAAGATATTTTCATGTTTATAAAGATTGCCGTGGAGATATGTCCATGTTTATACAGATAGCAATGGAGATATTTCCACGTTATTACACATAGCTGTGTAGATATTTCCATGTTTATACAGATAGCGGTGTAGATATTTCCATGTTTATACAGATGGCTGTGTCGATATTTCCATGTTTATACAGAGTTCTCTGTAGATATTTCCATGTTTATATAGATGACAGTGTTGATATTTCCAGGTTTATACATATGACTGTGTAGATATTTCCATGTTAATACAGATGGCGGTGTATAAATTTCAAAGTTTATAGAGATAGCGTTGTAGATATTTCCATGTTTATTGAGAGAGCGGTGTAAATATTTCCATATTTATACAGATAGTGGTGTAGATATTTCCATGTTTTTACAGATAGCGGTGTACATATTTCCATCTTTATTCAGAGAGTGCTGTATATATTTCCATGTTTATACAGATAGCGGTGTACATATTTCCATCTTTATTCAGAGAGTGCTGTACATATTTCCATGTTTATACAAATCACTCTGTACATATTTCCATGTTTTTACAGATAACGCTGTAGATATTTCCCTCTTTATACAAACGGTGGTGTAGATATTTCCATGTTCCTACACATGACTGTGTAGTTATTTCCATGTTTATACAGATGGCGGTGTAGATATTTCCATATTTATAGAGATAGCAGTGTAGATATTCCCAGGTTTATACAGATAGCGGTGTAAATATTTACATGTTTATACAGATCGTTGTGCAGATATTTCCATGTTTATACAGATACCGGTGTAGATATTTCCATGTTTATACAGACTGCAGTGTAGGAATATCTATGTTTATAAAGATAGCGGTGTAGATACTTCCATGTTTGTACAGATGGCGGTGTTGATATTTCCATCTGTACACAGATTGCCGTGTAGATATTTCCATCTTTATACAGATGGCGTTGTAGATATTTCCATGGATATGCAGATGGCATTGTGGATATTTCCATGTTTATAGAGATAGCGGTGTAGGTATTTCAATGTTTATAGACATAGCGGTGTAGATATTTCCATGTTTATATAGATGGCGTTGTAGATATTTCCATGTTTATACCGATAGCGGTGTTGGTATTTCCACGTTTATACAGATAGCGATGTAGATATTTCCATGTTTATACAGGTCGCGGTGCAGATATTTATATCTTCATACAGATGGCATTGTAGATATTTTCTTATTCACACAGATGGCGGTGTAGATGTTTGCATGTTTATACAGATGGCGGAGTAGTTATTTCCATGTTTATGGAGATGGCAGTGTAGATGTTTTCATGTTTATAGAGATGGCGGTGTAGATATTTCCACGGACATGCAGATGGCGTTGTGGATATTTCCATGTTTATAGAGATAGCGATGTTGGTATTTCCATGTTTATAGACATAGCGGTGTAGATATTTCCATGTATATATTGACGGCATTGTAGATATTTCCATGTTTATACCGATAGCGGTGTTGGTATTTCCACGTTTATACAGAAAGCGATGTAGATATTTCCATGTTTATACAGCTCGCGGTGCAGATATTTATATCTTTATACAGATGGCATTGTAGATATTTCCTTATTAACACAGATGGCGGTGTAGATGTTTCCATGTTTATACAGATGGCAGAGTAGTTAGTTCCATGTTTATGGAGAAGGCAGTGTAGATATTTTCATGTTTATAGAGATGGCGGTGTAGATATTTCCATGTTTATAGAGATAGCAGTGTAGATATTTACGTTTATACAGATGGCGGTGTAGATATTTCCATGTGTATACAGATGGCATTCTAGATATTTCCATGTTTATACAGATGACTGTATAGTTATTTCCATGTTTTTACAGATGGCAGTGCAGATATATCCATGTTTATAGAGATGACTGTATAGTTATTTCCATGTTTTTACAGATGGCAGTGCAGATATTTCCATGTTTATAGAGATAGCGGTGTAGATATTTCCATGTTTATTGAGATAGAGGTGTAAATATTTCCATATTTATACAGATAGTGGTGTAGATATTTCCACGTTTTTACAGATAGTGGTGTAGTTATTTCCATGTTTTTACAGATAGCGGTGTAGATATTTCCATCTTTATTCAGAGGGTGCTGTACATATTTCCATGTTTATACAGATCACTGTGTAGATATTTCCATGTTTATACAGACAACGTTGTAGATATTTCCATCTTTATACAAACGATGGTGTAGATATTTCCATGTTCCTACACATGACTTTGTAGTTATTTCCATGTTTATACAGATGGCGGTGTAGATATTTCCATATTTATAGAGATAGCAGTGTAGATATTTCCAGGTTTATACAGATTACGGTGTAATTATTTCCATGTTTATACAGATCGTGGTGTAGATATTTCCATGTATATACAGATATCGGTGTAGATATTTCCATGTTTATACAGACTGCAGTGTCGGTATTTCTATGTTTATACAGATAGCGGTGTAGATATTTCCATGTTTGTACAGATGGCGGTGTTGATATTTCCATCTGTACACAGATTGCCGTGTAGATATTTCCATCTATATACAGATGGCGTTGTAGATATTTCCATGGATATGCAGATGGCATTGTGGATATTTCCATGTTTATAGAGATAGCAGTGTAGGTATTTCCATGTTAATAGGCATAGCGGTGTAGATATTTCCATGTTTATATAGATGGCGTTGTAGATATTTCCATGTTTTTACCGATAGCCGTGTTGGTATTTCCACGTATATACAGATAGCGATGTAGATATTTCCATGTGTATACAGCTCGCGGTGCAGATATTTATATCTTTATACAGATGGCATTGTAGATATTTACTTATTCACACAGATGGCGGTGTAGATGTTTGCATGTTTATACAGATGGCGGAGTAGTTAGTTTCATGCTTATGGAGATGGCAGTATAGATATTTTTATGTTTATAGAGATGGCGGTGAAAATATTTCCATGTTTATAGAGATAGCAGTGTAGATATTTACATGTTTATACAGATGGCTGTGTAGATATTTCCACGTGTATACAGATGGCATTGTAGATATTTCCATGTTTATACAGATGACTGTATAGGTATTTCCATGTTTTTACAGACTGCAGTGCAGATATTTCCGTGTTTATAGAGATAACGGTGTAGATATTTCCATGTTTGTACAGACGGCGGTGTTGATATTTCCATCTATACACAGATGGCCGTGTAGATATTTCCATGTTTATACACATGGCGGCGTAGATGTTTCCATGGACATGCAGATGGTGCTGTAGTTATTTCCATGTTTATACAGATAGCGGTGTAGATGTTTCCATGTTTACACAGATGGTGTTGTAGCTATTTCCGTGTTTATACACATGGTGGAGTAGATACTTCCATCTTTATGGAGATGGCAGTGGAGATGCCTATGCAGATATTTCCATATTTAAACAGAGGGCTGTGTAGATATTTCCATGTTTATACAGATGACAGTGTAGATATTTCCATGTTCCTACACATGACTGTGTAGGTATTTCCATGTTTATACAGATGGCTTTGTAGATATTTTCATGTTTATAGAGAAATCGGTGCAGATATTTCCATGTTTAAATAGATAGCGGTGTAAATATTTCCATGTTTATACAGATCGTGGTGTAGAAATTTCCATGTTTATACAGATACCGGTGCAGATATTTCCATGTTTATACAGACCACAGTGTAGATATTTCCATGTTTATAGAGATAGCGGTGTAGATATTTCCATGTTTGTACAGATGGCGGTGTAGATGTTTCCATCTATAGACAGATGGCCGTGTAGGTATTTCCATGTGTATACAGATGGCATTGCAGATATTTCCAAGTTTTTACAGATGGTGGTGTAGATATTTCCATGTTTCTACAGATTACTGTATAGGTATTTCCATGTTTTTACAGATGGCATTGTAGATATTTCCATGTTTATAGAGATTGCAGTGTAGATATTTCCATGTTTATACAGATGGCGATGTAGATATTTCCGTGTTTATACAGATAACTTTGTAAGTATTTCCATGTTTATACCTATGGTGGTGTAGATATGTCGATGTTTATAGAGGTAGCACTGGAGATATTTCCAAGTTTATACAGATAGCGGTGTAGATATTTCCATGTTTATACTGATCGCGGTGTAGATATTTCCATGTTTATAGAGATGGCGGTGTAGATATTTCCATGTTCATAGAGATAGCGGTGTTGATTTTTCTATGTTTATAGAGATATCGGTGTGGATATTTCCATGTTTATACTGATAGGGTTTGAAGATATTTCCATGTTTATAGAGATGGCGGTGTAGATATTTCCATGTTTATACAGATCACGGTGTAGATGTTTCCATGTTTATACAGATCATGGTGTACATATTTCCATGTTTATACAGATCGCGGTGTTGATATTACGATGTTTATCGATAAAGAGTTGCAAATATTTCCACATTTGTACAGATAGCGGTGTAGTTATTAGCATGTTTATACAGATAGCGGTGTAGATATTTCCATGTATAAACAGATGTCTGTGTATATATTTCCATGTTTAAACAGATGGCAGTGTAGATATTTCCTTGTTTATACAAATAGCGGTGTAGTTATTTCCATGTTTATACAGATAGCGGTGTAGATATTTCCATGTATATACAGATGGTTGTGTAGATATTTCCGTGTTTATACAGATGGCTGTGTAGACATTTCCATGTTTTTACAGATGACTTTGTAGGTATTTCCATGTTTATACAGATGGCGGTGTAGGCATTTCAATGTTTACAGAGATAGCTGTGTAGATATTTCCATGTTTGCAAATATGGCGGTGTTGATATTTCCATCTATACAAAGATGACCGTGTAGATATTTCCATGTTTATACAGATGGTGGCGCAGATATTTCTATGGATATGTAGATGGCGTTGTAGATATTTCCATGTATATACAGATAGCGGTGTAGATATTTCCATGTTTATATAGAGAGCGGAGTAGATATTTCCATGTATATACACATGGCTGTGTAGATATTTCCAGGTTTATACATATGGCGGTGTAGATATTTCCATGTTTATACAGATAACTTTGTAGGTATTTCCATGTTGGTACAGATGGCGGTGTAGATATTTCGATATTTATAGACAAAGCAGTGGAGATATTTCCATCTTTATACAGATAGTGGTGTAGATATTTCCATGTTTACACTGATCGTGGTGTAGATATTTGCATGTTTATAGAGATGGCGGTGTAGATATTTCCATGTTCATAGAGATAGCGGTGTTGATTTTTCCATGTTTATAGAGATAGCGGTGTGGATATTTCCATGTTTATACAGATAGGGGTGTAGATATTTCCATGTTTATAGAGATGGCGGTGTAGATATTTCCATGTTTATACAGATTACGGTGTAGCTACTTGCTTGTTTATACAAATAGCGGTGTAGTAATTTCCACGTTTATACAGACTGCGGTGTAGATATTTATATGTATATACAGATGGCTGTGTAGATATTTCCTTGTTTATACAGATGGCTGTGTAGATATTTCCATGTTTATACAGATGACATTGTAGGTATTTCCATGTTTATACAGATGGCGGTGTAGATATTTCCATGTTCATAGAGATGGCTGTGTAGATATTTCCATGTTTATACAGATAGCGGTGTAGATATTTCCATGTTTACACAGATGGTGGTGTAGATATTTCCGTGTTTATACACATGGCGGTGTAGATACTTCCTTCTTTATTGAGATGGCAGTGTAGATATTTTCATGTTTATAGAAATGGCGGTGTAGATATTTCCCTATTTATAGAGAAAGCGGTGTAGATATTTCCATCTTTCTACAGATGGCAGTGTAGATATTTCCATGTCTATACAGATGTCGGTGTAGATATTTCCATATTTATACAGATGTCTTTGTAGATATATCCATGTGTATACAGATGGTATTGTAGGTATTTCCATGTTTATACAGATGGTGGTGTAGCTATTTCCATGTTTATTCAGATGACTGTGTAGATATTTCCATGTTTTTTCAGATGGCAGTGTAGATACTTCAATGTTTATAGAGATGGCACTGTAGATATTTCCATGTTTATACAGATAACGGTGGAGATATTTCCATGTTTATACAGAGAGCAGTGGAGATATTTCCATGTTTATACACATAGCGGTGTACATATTTCCATGTTTATAGAGACAGCGGTGTAGGTATTTCCATGTTTATACAGATAGCGATGCAGATATTTCCATGTACATACAGATGCTTATGCAGATAATTCCATATTTATACAGAGGGCTGTGTAGATATTTCTATGTTTATACAGATGGCAGTGTAGATATTTAAATGTTCCTACACATGACTGTGTAGGTATTTCCATGTTTATACAGATGTCTTTGTAGATATTTCCATGTTTATAGAGATAACGGTGCAGATATTTCCATGTTTATACAGATACCGGTGTAGATATTTCCATGTTTATAAAGACCGCGGTGTAGATATTTCCATGTTTATACAGATAGCGGTGCAGATATTTCCATGTTTGTACAGATGGCGGTGTTTATATTTCCATCTATACACAGATGACCGTGTAGATATTTCCATGTTTATACAGATGGCGGCGCAGTTATTTCTATGGATATGTAGATGGTGGTGTAGATTCTTCCATGTATATACAGATATCGCTGTACTTATTTCCATGTTTATATAGAGAGCGGTGTAGATATTTCCATGTATGTACACATGGCTGTGTAGATATTTCCATGTTTATACATATGGCGGTGTAGATATTTCCATGTTTATACAGATAACGGTGTAGAAATTTCCATGTTTCTACAGATAGCAGTGTAAATATTTCCATGTTTATACAGATCACAGAGTAGATATTTCATTGTTTATACAAATAGCGTTGTAGTTATTTCCATGTTTATACAGGTAGCGGTGTAGATAATTCCATGTTTATAGAGATGGTGGTGTAAGTGTTTCCATATTTATAGAGATAGTGGTGTAAATATTTCCATGTTTATTCAGATAGCGGTGTAGATATTTCCATGTTTATACTGATAGCGGTGTAGACAATTCCATGTATGTAGAGATAGCGGTGTAGATATTTCCATATTTATACAGAAAGCGGTGTAGATATTTCTATGTATATACAGATAGCAGTGTCGATATTTCCATGTTTATACAGATTGCGGTGTAGGTATTTCCATGTTTATATAGATAGCTATGTAGATATTTCCATGTTTATACAGATGACAGTGTAGATATTTCCATGTTTATACTGATGGAGGTGTAGATATTTACATGTTTATACAGATGACTGTGTAGATATTTCCATGTTTTTACAGATGGCGTTGTTGATATTTCCATGTTTATACAGATAGCGGTGTGGCTATTTTCATGTTTATACAGATAGCGGTGTAGATGTTTCCATGTTTATAGGGATGGCTGTGCATATATTTCCATGTTTATACAGACGGCTGTGTAGATACTTCCATGTTTATACAGATGGCAGTGTAGATATTTCCAGGTTTATACAGATGACTTTGTAGTTATATCCATGGTTATACAGATCAGTGTAGGCATTTCCATGTTTACAGACATAGCCATGTGGATTTTTCCATGTTTATACAGATGGCAGTGTAGACATTCCCAGGTTTATACAGTTAGTGGTGAAGATATTTACATGTTTCTACAGGTATAGGTGATGATATTTCCATGTTTTTGCAGATCTCTGTGAAGATATTTCCATCTTTCTAGATATGACAGTGTAGATCTTTCTATGTTTATAGAGATGGCGGTGTAGATATTTCCATGTTTATACAGATGGCCGTGTAGTTATTTCCATGTATATGCTGATGGTGGTGTAGGTATTTCCATGTTTACAGAGATGGCGTTTTAGATATTTCTATGTTTGTAGAGATAGCAGTGTAGATAATTCCATGTGTATACACATAGCGGTGCACGTATTTCCATGTTTATACAGATAGCGGTCTAGATATTTCCATATTTATACAGATAGCGGTGTAGATATTTCTATGTATATACTGATAGCAGTGTCGATATTTCCATGTTTATACAGATTGTGGTGTATGTATTTCCATGTTTATATAGATAGCCATGTAGATATTTCCATGTTTATACAGATGGCAGTGTAGATATTTCCATGTTTATACAGATGGAGTTGTAGTTCTTTCCATGTTTATACAGATGACTTTGTAGTTATTTCCATGTTTTTACAGATGGCGGTGTTGATATTTCCATGTTTATACAGATAGCGGTGTAGATATTTCCAGGTTTATACAGATGTCTGTGTAGTTATATCCATGGTTATACAGATGGCAGTGTAGGCATTTCCATGTTTACAGACATAGCCATGTGGATATTTCCATGTTTATACAGATACAGATGTAGACATTTCGATTTTTATAGAAATAACGGTGGAGATATTTCAATGTTTGTACTGATAGCAGTGTAGATATTGCCATGTTTACAGAGATAGCGCTGTAGATATTTCCGTATTTGCTCAGAGTATGGTGTAGATATTTCCATCTTACCACAGATAGCGGAGTACATATTTCCATGTTAACACAGCTGTGTAGATATTTCCATGTTTACACAGATAGAGTGGTAGATATTTCCATGTTTATACAGATAGCGGTGTAGATATTTCCATGTTTATAAAGATAGCCGTCTAGATAATTGCATCTTTATAGAGATAGCGGTGTAGATATTTCCATGTTTATACAGATAGCTGTGGAGATATTTCCATATTTATACAGATAGCGGTGGATATATTTCCATGTTTATAGAGATAGCGGTGTAGATATTTCCGTATTTATACAGATTGCGGTGTAGTTATTTCCATGTTTATAGTGATAGCAGTGAAGATATTTCCATGTTCATGCAGATGGCAGTGTAGGTATTTCCATGTTTATTCAGATAGTGATGTGGATATTTCCATGTTTATGCAGGTTACTCTGTAGGTGTTTCCATGTTTATACAGATGGCGGTGTTGATATTTCCATGTTTATAGGGATAGCCATGTAGATATTTCCTTGTTTATACAGATAGCGGTGTAGATATTTCCATGTTTATACACATAGCGGTGTAGATATTTCCATGTTTTCACAGACATCGGTGTAGGTATTTCCATGTTTTCACAGATTGCGGTGTAGATATTTCCATCTTTCTACAGATGGCATTGTAGATATTTCCATGTTTATACAGATGGCGGTGTAGATATTTCCATGTTTATACAGATCGCGGTGTAGATATTTCCATGTTTATACACATAGCGGTGTAGATATTTCCATGTTTTCACAGACATCGGTGTAGGTATTTCCATGTTTTCACAGATTGCGGTGTAGATATTTCCATCTTTCTACAGATGGCATTGTAGATATTTCCATGTTTATACAGATGGCGGTGTAGTTATTTCCATGTATTCACAGATTGCGGTGTAGATATTTCCATCTTTCTACAGATGGCATTGTAGATATTTCCATGTTTATACAGATGGCGGTGCAGATATTTCCATGTGTATACAGATGGCATTGTAGATATTTCCATGTTTATACAGATGACTGTATAGGTATTTCCATGTTTTTACAGATGGCAGTGCAGATATTTCCATGTTTATAGAGATAGCGGTGTTGATATTTCCATGTTTGTACAGATGGCCGTGTACATATTTCCATGTTTATACAGATGGCGGCATTGATATTTCCATGGTCATGCAGATGGCGGTGTAGATATTTCCGTGTTTATACAGATAGCGGTGTAGCTATTTCCATGTTTACACAGATGGTGGTGTAGGTATTTCCGTGTTTATACACATGGTGGAGTAGATATTTCCATCTTTATGGAGATGGCAGTGTAGATATTTTCATATTTATAGAGATGGAGGTGTAGATATTTCCATATTTATAGAGATAGCGGTGTACATATTTCCATCTTTCTGCAGATGGCAGTGTAGATATTTCCATGTTTATACAGATGGCCGTGTAGATATTTCCATATTTATACATATGTCTGTGTAGATATTTCCATGTGTATACAGATGGTATTGTAGGTATTTCCATGTTTATACAGATGGTGGTGTAGATATTTCCTTGTTTATTGAGATGACTGTGTAGATATTTCCATGTTATTACAGATGGCAGTGTAGATATTTCAATGTTTATATAGATGGCGCTGTAGATATTTCCATGTTTAAACAGATAACGGTGGAGATATTTCTATGTTTATACAGACTTCAGTGGATATATTTCCATGTTTATACACATAGCGGTGTACATATTTCCATGTTTATAGAGACAGCTGTGTAGGTATTTCCATGTTTATACAGATAGCGGTGCAGATATTTCCATGTTTACACAGATGCCTATGCAGATATTTCCATATTTATACAGAGGGCTGTGCAGATATTTCTATGTTTATACAGATGGCTGTGTAGATATTTCCATGTTACTACCCATGACTGTGTAGGTATTTCCATGTTTATACAGATGGCTTTGTAGATATTTCCATGTTTATAGAGATAGCGGTGCAGATATTTCCATGTTTATACAGATAGCGCTGTATAAATTTCCATGTTTATACAGATCATGGTGTAGATATTTCCATGTTTATACAGATACCGGTGTAGATATTTCCATGTTTATACAGACCGCAGTGTAGATAATTCCATGTTTATAGAGATAGCAGGGTAGATATTTTCATGTTTGAACAGACGGCGGTGTTGATGTTTCCATCTACACAGATTGCCGTGTAGGTATTTCCATGTGTATACAGATGGCATTGTAGATATTTCCATGTTTATACAGATGGTGGTGTAGATATTTCCATGTTTACACAGATGACTGTATAGGTATTTCCATGTTTATACAGATGGTGGTGTTGATATTTCCATGTTTATAGAGATAGCGGTGTAGATATTTCCATATTTATACAGATAACGGTGTAGAAATTTCCATGTTTATACAGATAGCGGTGTAAATATTTCCATGTTTATACAGATCACGGTGTAGATATTTCCACGTTTATAGAGATAGTGGTGCAGATATTTCCATGTTTATAGAGATAGCGGTGTAGGTATTTCCATGTTTATAGACATAGCGGTGTAGATATTTCCATGTTTATATAGATATCGTTGTAGATATTTCCATGTTTATACCGATAGCGGTGTTGGTATTTCCACGTTTATACAGATAGCGATGTAGTTATTTCCAAGTTTATACAGCTCGCGGTGCAGATATTTATATCTTTATACAGATGGCATTGTAGATATTTCCTTATTCACACAGATGGCGGTGTAGATGTTTCCATGTTTATACAGATGGCGGAGTAGTTAGTTCCATGTTTATGGAGATAGCATTGTAGATATTTTCATGTTTATATAGATGGCGGTGTAGATATTTCCATGTTTATAGAGATAGCCGTGTAGATATTTACATGATTATATAGATGGCTGTGTAGATATTTCCATGTGTATACAGATAGCATTGTAGATATTTCCATGTTTATACAGATGACTGTATAGGAATTTCCATGTTTTTACAGATGGCAGTGCAGATATTTCCAAGTTTTTTGAGATAGCGGTGTAGATATTTCCTTGTTTGTACAGATGGCGGTGTTGATATTTCCATCTATACACAGATGGCCGTGTAGATATTTCCAGGTTTATACAGATGGCGGCGTAGGTATTTCCATGGACATGCAGATGGCTGTGTAGATATTTCCATGTTTATACAGATAGCGGTGTAGATATTTCCATGTTTACACAGATGGTGGTGTAGATATTTCCGTGTTTATACACATGGCGGTGTAGATACTTCCTTCTTTATGGAGATGGCAGTGTAGATATTTTCATGTTTATAGAAATGGCGGTGTAGATATTTCCCTATTTATAGAGAAAGCGGTGTAGATATTTCCATCTTTCTACAGATGGCAGTGTAGATATTTCCATGTCTATACAGATGTCGGTGTAGATATTTCCATATTTATACAGATGTCTGTGTAGATATATCCATGTGTATACAGATGGTATTGTAGGTATTTCCATGTTTATACAGATGGTGGTGTAGCTATTTCCATGTTTATTCAGATGACTGTGTAGATATTTCCATGTTTTTTCAGATGGCAGTGTAGATACTTCAATGTTTATAGAGATGGCACTGTAGATATTTCCATGTTTATACAGATAACGGTGGAGATATTTCCATGTTTATACAGAGAGCAGTGGAGATATTTCCATGTTTATACACATAGCGGTGTACATATTTCCATGTTTATAGAGACAGCGGTGTAGGTATTTCCATGTTTATACAGATAGCGATGCAGATATTTCCATGTACATACAGATGCTTATGCAGATAATTCCATATTTATACAGAGGGCTGTGTAGATATTTCTATGTTTATACAGATGGCAGTGTAGATATTTAAATGTTCCTACACATGACTGTGTAGGTATTTCCATGTTTATACAGATGTCTTTGTAGATATTTCCATGTTTATAGAGATAACGGTGCAGATATTTCCATGTTTATACAGATACCGGTGTAGATATTTCCATGTTTATAAAGACCGCGGTGTAGATATTTCCATGTTTATACAGATAGCGGTGCAGATATTTCCATGTTTGTACAGATGGCGGTGTTTATATTTCCATCTATACACAGATGACCGTGTAGATATTTCCATGTTTATACAGATGGCGGCGCAGTTATTTCTATGGATATGTAGATGGTGGTGTAGATTCTTCCATGTATATACAGATATCGCTGTACTTATTTCCATGTTTATATAGAGAGCGGTGTAGATATTTCCATGTATGTACACATGGCTGTGTAGATATTTCCATGTTTATACATATGGCGGTGTAGATATTTCCATGTTTATACAGATAACGGTGTAGAAATTTCCATGTTTCTACAGATAGCAGTGTAAATATTTCCATGTTTATACAGATCACAGAGTAGATATTTCATTGTTTATACAAATAGCGTTGTAGTTATTTCCATGTTTATACAGGTAGCGGTGTAGATAATTCCATGTTTATAGAGATGGTGGTGTAAGTGTTTCCATATTTATAGAGATAGTGGTGTAAATATTTCCATGTTTATTCAGATAGCGGTGTAGATATTTCCATGTTTATACTGATAGCGGTGTAGACAATTCCATGTATGTAGAGATAGCGGTGTAGATATTTCCATATTTATACAGAAAGCGGTGTAGATATTTCTATGTATATACAGATAGCAGTGTCGATATTTCCATGTTTATACAGATTGCGGTGTAGGTATTTCCATGTTTATATAGATAGCTATGTAGATATTTCCATGTTTATACAGATGACAGTGTAGATATTTCCATGTTTATACTGATGGAGGTGTAGATATTTACATGTTTATACAGATGACTGTGTAGATATTTCCATGTTTTTACAGATGGCGTTGTTGATATTTCCATGTTTATACAGATAGCGGTGTGGCTATTTTCATGTTTATACAGATAGCGGTGTAGATGTTTCCATGTTTATAGGGATGGCTGTGCATATATTTCCATGTTTATACAGACGGCTGTGTAGATACTTCCATGTTTATACAGATGGCAGTGTAGATATTTCCAGGTTTATACAGATGACTTTGTAGTTATATCCATGGTTATACAGATCAGTGTAGGCATTTCCATGTTTACAGACATAGCCATGTGGATTTTTCCATGTTTATACAGATGGCAGTGTAGACATTCCCAGGTTTATACAGTTAGTGGTGAAGATATTTACATGTTTCTACAGGTATAGGTGATGATATTTCCATGTTTTTGCAGATCTCTGTGAAGATATTTCCATCTTTCTAGATATGACAGTGTAGATCTTTCTATGTTTATAGAGATGGCGGTGTAGATATTTCCATGTTTATACAGATGGCCGTGTAGTTATTTCCATGTATATGCTGATGGTGGTGTAGGTATTTCCATGTTTACAGAGATGGCGTTTTAGATATTTCTATGTTTGTAGAGATAGCAGTGTAGATAATTCCATGTGTATACACATAGCGGTGCACGTATTTCCATGTTTATACAGATAGCGGTCTAGATATTTCCATATTTATACAGATAGCGGTGTAGATATTTCTATGTATATACTGATAGCAGTGTCGATATTTCCATGTTTATACAGATTGTGGTGTATGTATTTCCATGTTTATATAGATAGCCATGTAGATATTTCCATGTTTATACAGATGGCAGTGTAGATATTTCCATGTTTATACAGATGGAGTTGTAGTTCTTTCCATGTTTATACAGATGACTTTGTAGTTATTTCCATGTTTTTACAGATGGCGGTGTTGATATTTCCATGTTTATACAGATAGCGGTGTAGATATTTCCAGGTTTATACAGATGTCTGTGTAGTTATATCCATGGTTATACAGATGGCAGTGTAGGCATTTCCATGTTTACAGACATAGCCATGTGGATATTTCCATGTTTATACAGATACAGATGTAGACATTTCGATTTTTATAGAAATAACGGTGGAGATATTTCAATGTTTGTACTGATAGCAGTGTAGATATTGCCATGTTTACAGAGATAGCGCTGTAGATATTTCCGTATTTGCTCAGAGTATGGTGTAGATATTTCCATCTTACCACAGATAGCGGAGTACATATTTCCATGTTAACACAGCTGTGTAGATATTTCCATGTTTACACAGATAGAGTGGTAGATATTTCCATGTTTATACAGATAGCGGTGTAGATATTTCCATGTTTATAAAGATAGCCGTCTAGATAATTGCATCTTTATAGAGATAGCGGTGTAGATATTTCCATGTTTATACAGATAGCTGTGGAGATATTTCCATATTTATACAGATAGCGGTGGATATATTTCCATGTTTATAGAGATAGCGGTGTAGATATTTCCGTATTTATACAGATTGCGGTGTAGTTATTTCCATGTTTATAGTGAAAGCAGTGAAGATATTTCCATGTTCATGCAGATGGCAGTGTAGGTATTTCCATGTTTATTCAGATAGTGATGTGGATATTTCCATGTTTATGCAGGTTACTCTGTAGGTGTTTCCATGTTTATACAGATGGCGGTGTTGATATTTCCATGTTTATAGGGATAGCCATGTAGATATTTCCTTGTTTATACAGATAGCGGTGTAGACATTTCCATGTTTATAGAAATAGCCGTGTTGATGTTTCCATGTTTGTACTGACTGCGGTGTAGGTATTTCCATGTTTATAGAGATAGCGGTGTAGATATTTCCATGTTTATACAGATGCAGGTGTAGTTATTTCCATGTTTATACAGATGACTGTGAGGATAATTTCATGTTTTCTCAGATGGCGGTGTAGACATTTCCATGTTTATAGAGATAGTGGTGTAGATATTTCCATATTTATACAGATAACCGTGTAGATATTTCCATGTTTATACAGATAGCAGTGTAGATATTTCCATGCTTATACAGATAGCAGTGTAGATATTTCCATGTTTATACATATAGCTGGGAAGATATTTCCATGTTTATACAGATTGCGGTGTAGATTTTTCCACGTTTATACAGATTGCGGTGTAGGTATTTCCATGTTTATGTAGATAACGGTGTAGATATTTCCATGTTTATACAGACGGAGGTGTAGATATTTCCATGTTTATACAGATGGAGGTGTAGGTATTTGCCTGTTTATACAGATGACTCTGTAGATATTTCTATGTTTTTACAGATGGCGGTGTTGATATTTCCATGTTTATTCAGATAGCGGTGTAGATATTTCTATGTTTATAGAGATGGCTGTGTAGATATTTCCATTTTTATGCAGATGTCTTTGTAGATACTTCCATGTTTATAGAGATGGCAGTGTAGATATTCAATGTTTATACAGATAGTGGTGTAGATATTTCTACGTTTATACAGATGACTGTGTAGGTATTTCCATGTTTATACAGATGGCAGTGTAGACATTTCCATGTTTGTAGACATAGCCATGTGGATATGTTCATGTTTATACAGATAGCGGTGTAGGCATTTCGATATTTATAGAGATAGCAGTGTAGAAATTTCCATATTTATACAGATAGCGGTGTAGACATTTCCATGTTTATACAGATAGCGGTGTAGATATTTCCATGTTTATACAGATAGCAGTGTAGATATTTCCATGTTTACAGAGATGGCTCTCTAGGTGTTTCCGTATTTGCACAGATTGCGGTGTAGATATTTCCATCTTTACACAGATAGCGGAGTACATATTTCCATGTTTACACAGATAGCTGTGTAGATACTTCCATGTTTACTCAGATATTGTTGTAGATATTTCCATGTTAATACAGATAGCGGTGTACATATTTCCCTGTTTATAAAGATAGAAGTGTAGATATTTCCATGTTTATAAAGATAGGGGTGGAGATATTTCCATGTTTATACAGATAGCGATGTAGATATTTCCATGTTTATACAGATAGCGATGTAGGTATTTCCATGTTTATACATATAGCAGTGAAGTTATTTCCATGTTTGTGCAGATAGCGGTTTAGATATTTCCATGTTTATACACATAGCGGTGGAGTTATTTCCATGTTTATACACATAGCGGTGGAGATTTTTCCATGTTTATAGAGATAGCGGTGTAGACATTTCAATGTTTATAGAGATAGCGGTGTCACCCTTTCCATGTTTATACAGATAGCGGTGTAGATATTCCCATGTTTATACAGATAGCGGTGTAGATATTTCCATGTTTATACAGATTCTGATGTAGATATTTCCATGTTTTTACAGAGAGTGTTGTAGATATTTCCATGTTTATACAGATAGCGGTGTAGATATTTCCATGTTAACAGGGAGAGCGGTGAATATATTTCCATATTTGCACAGACTGCGGTATAGATATTCCCATCTTTGCACAGATAGCGGTGTACATATTTCCATGTTTATACAGTTACTGTTGTAGAAATTTTCATGTTTATACAGGTATCTGGGTAGATATTTCCATGTTTATAAAGATAGCAGTGTAGATATTTCCATGTTTATAGAGATAGCGCTGGAGATATTTCCATATTTATACAGATAGCGATGTAGATAATTCCATGTTTATACAGATAGCGGTGTAGATATTTCCATGTTTACAGAGATAGCGGTGTAGATATTTCCATGTTTATACAGGTAGCGGTGTAGATATTTCCATGTTTATATAGATAGTGGTGTAGATATTTCCATGTTTATGCAATTGACTTTGTTGGTATTTCCATGTTTATACAGATGGCGGTGTAGATATTTTCATGTTTCTAGAGATAGCCAAGTAGATATTTCCACGTTTATACAGATAGCGATGTAGATACTTCCATGTATATACAGATAGCGGTGTAGATATTTCCATGTTTACAGAGATAGCGGTGTAGATATTTCCATGTTTATATAGATAGCGGTGAAGATATTTCCATGTTTATATAGATAGTGGTGTAGATATTTCCATGTTTACGCAATTGACTGTGTAGGAATTTCCATGTATATACAGATGGCAGTGTAGATATTTCCAAGTTTATACAGATGGAGGTGTAGATATTTCCGAGTTTATACAGATGACTGTGTAGATATTTTCATGTTTTAACAGATGGCGGTGTAGATATTTCCATGTTTATACAGATAGCGGTGTAGATATTTCCATGTTTATTAAGATGACAGTGTAGATATTTCCATGTTTGTACAGATTGTGGTGTAGATGTTTCCATATTTCTACAGATGACAGTGTAGGTATCTCCATGTTTATACAGATGGCGGTGTATATATTTCCATGTTTTTAGAGATAGCCATGTAGATATTTCCATGTTTATACAGATAGCTGTGTAGGCATTTCCATGTTTATAGAGATAGCATTGTAGATATTTCAATATTTCTAGAAATAGCGGTGAACATGTTTCCATGTTTATACAGATAGCGGTGTAGATATTTCCATGTTTATACCGATGGCAGTGTAGATATTTCCATCTTTATACAGATAGTGGTGTAGATGTTTCCATATTTATACAGATAGCGGTGTAGATATTTCCATGTTTATACAGATAAATTGGTAGATATTTCCATGTTTACAGAGATAGCGGTGTAGATATTTTGATATTTCCACAGATTGCGGTGTACATATTTTCATCTTTACACAGATAGTTGTGTACATATTTCCATGTTTACACAGATAGCTGTGTAGATACTTCCATGTTTACACAGATATTGTTGTATATATTCCCATGTTTATACAGATAGCGGTGCAGATATTTCCATGTTTATAAAGATAGCGGTGTGGCTATTTCCATGTTTATACAGATAGCAGTGCAGATATTTCCATGTTTATACAGATGACTGTGTAGGTATTTCCATGTTTCTACAGATGGCGGTGTAGATATTTCCATGTTTATAGAGATAGCGGTGTAGATATTTCCACGTTGATAAAGATGGCAGTGTAGATATTTACATATTTATAGAGATAGCGGTGTAGTTATTTACATATTTGTACAGATAGTTGTGTAGATGTTTCCATGTTTATTGAGATGGCGGTGTAGATATTTCCATGAACATACAGAGTGTGGTGTGGCTATTTTCATGTTTATACAGATGGCAGTGTGTATATTTACATGTTTATATAGATAGAGGTGTTGATATTTCCATGTTTATAAAGATAGTGGTGTAGATATTTCTATTTTTTTGGAGATAGCGTTGGATATATTTTCATGTTTATACATATAGCGGTGGAGATATTTCCATGTTTATTCAGATAGCGATGTAGATATTTCCATGTTTATACAGATAGCGGTGTAGATATTTCCATGTTTATACAGATAGCGGTGTAGATATTTCCATGTTTATACAGGTAGCGGTGTAGACAATTTCATGTATATAGATATATTGTTGTAGATATTTCCATATTTATACAGACAGCGGTGTAGATATTTCCATCCTTACACAGATAGCGGTGTAGATATATCCATGTTTATACAGATTGCGGTGTAGGTATTTCCATGTTTATATAGATAGTGGTGTAGATATTTCCATGTTTATACAGATGGCAGTGTAGTTATTTCCATGGTTATACAGATGGCAGTGAAGATATTTAAATGTTTATACAGATGGCGGTGTAGATATTTACATGTTTATACACATGGCGTTGTAGACAGTTCCATGATTACGGAGATGGCGGTGTAGATACTTTCATGTTTATAGAGTTGGCGGTGTATATATTTCCATGTTTATAGAGATAGCAGTGTAGATATTTCCATGTTTATACAGATAGCAGTGTAGTTATTTCCATGTTTATAGAGATGGTGGTGTAGATATTTCCATCTTTATACAGATGGCGGTGTAGACATTTCCATGTTTATACAGATAGTGGTGTAGATATTTCCATGTTTATAGGGATAGCGGTGTAGGTATTTCCATGTTTATACAGATGACCTTTTAGATATTTCCATGTTTTTACAGATGGCAGTGTAGATATTTCCATGTTTATAGAGATTTCGGTGTGGCTATTTTCATGTTCATACAGATAGCGGTGTAGATATTTCCATGATTATACAGATGGCTTTGTAGATATTTCCATGATTATACTGATGGAAGTGCAGATATTTCCATGTTTTTACACACGGCGGTGAAGATATTCCCATGTTTATACAGATAGCCGTGTAGTTATTTCCATGTTTATGCTGATGGCGGTGTAGATATTTCCACGTTTATAGAGATGGCGTTGTAGATGTTTCTATGTTTATAGAGATAGCGGTCTTGATAATTCCACGTTTATAGAGATGGCGGTGTAGGAATCTCCATGTTTATAGAGATAGTTGTGTACATACTTCCATGTTTATACAGATAGCAGTGGAGATATTTCCATGTTTATACAGATAGTGGTGTTGGTATTTCCATGTTTATACAGACAGCGGTGTAGATATTTCCACGTTTATAAAGCACGCGGTGTAGATATTTCCATTTTTATACTGACGGAAGTGTAGATATTTCCATGTTTATACAGATAGCGGTGTGGATATTTCCATGTTTATACAGATGGCGTTGTAGTTAGTTCCATGATTATGGAGATGGCGGTGTAGATATTTTCATGTTTATAGAGATGGCGGTGTAGATATTTCCATGTTTATAGAGATAGCAGTGTAGATATTTCCATATTTATACAGATGGCTGTGTAGATATTTCCATGTGTATACAGATGGCAGTGTAGATATTTCCATGTTTATAGAGATGGTTGTGTAGATATTTCCATGTTTATACGGAGGACTGTGTAGATATTTCCATGTGTATACAGATAGTGGTGTAGATATTTCCATGTTTATAGATATAGCGGTGTAGATATTTCCATGTTTCTACAGATAGCGGTGTAGATATTTCCATGTTTACAGAGATAGCGGTGTAGATATTTCCATATTTATTCTGATACAGGTGTAGATATTTCCCAGTTTATACAGATAGCGGTGTAGATATTTCCATGTTTATACAGATAGCGGTGGAGATATTTCCATGTTTATACAGATAGCGATGTAGATATTCCCATGTTTATACAGATAGTGCTGTAGATATTTCCATGTGTATACAGATGGCAGTGTAGATATTTCCATGTTTATACAGTTGACCGTTTAGATATTTCCATGTTTTTACAGATGGCGGTGTAGATATTTCCATATTTATACAGTTTTCAGTGTGGCTATTTCCATGTTCATACAGATAGCGATCTAGATATTTCCATGTTCATGTAGATGGCATGGTAGATATTTCCATGTTTATACAGATGGCAGTGAAGATATTTACAGGTTTATACAGAGGGTGGTGAAGATATTTCCATGTTTATACAGATGACTGTGTGGTTATTTCC